>NC_053041.3:605025873-605625873 GCF_002575655.3 Aegilops tauschii subsp. strangulata | reverse complement strand
GCAGAAGCTTTTGTCGTACCCTTTACATGAGGATTCTTCCGCGGAAGAACAACTCATATTCGGCTTGTCACAGGGCGCCGAGCACAACCTGATGACGTATGAGGCGTACGATATCAACGGCTACACATTCTACACCGAGGGAAAGGACATGAAGAGCGATGGTTATCAGAACTCCGGTGTAACGATGGAATCCTACACCGGTAACGACAAGGAAAGATACTACGGAAGGATCCAGGAGATCTGGGAGCTGAGCTACGCTGGAGAGAAGGTCCCGATGTTCCGTGTCAGATGGGCCAAGAGCGTCCTAAAAGAAGACCGGTATTTCACCACCATGGTTATACCCGAAGCCAAATCCAAGACCGCGGGCGCCAACGTCACCGTGAAAAATGAGCCATGGGTACTGGCTTCCCAAGTGGACCAATGCTTCTTCATTACCGACCCGTCAAAGCCCAGTCGTGTTGTCGTGAGGAGAGGCAAAAGGAAGATCATCGGAATGGATGGAGTCGCCAATGAGCAAGACTTCGACAAGTACGGCGACCCGAAGATGGAACATGACGACGACGATGAAGTACCAGCATACACCACAAGAAGAAGCATGACCACCCTACCTAAAGGACGTCCGTTCAAGAGAAGAACTCCATTTACGAAAAATAAGGGCAAGAAGATTGTGAACAGATAGCTAGCTAAGATCGATTGTATTTAAATTGTAGCCTTCATTTCTTGATTGTATTTTGACATATTGAAATGATATTTCTTCCGTTCTAGTGTCCTCATGAATATTTATTTATGTTTATTATGGTATTGAATTTCTAACTCACAAAAAGTATTGAATTTGTTAATATTTTTTGAACTCATGGATATTTTTAAATTTCATGGGCACTTTTTGAATTCATGAATATTTTTTCAAATTTGATGATATTTTTTCATATTCAATATGAAAAAATATTGAATATTCATGAGGACACTCGATCCCGATCCCCCTCCATCTCGATCGCTATCCCCCCTCGCCAGACCCCCCTCGCCGCCGAGCACCCCCACCCTCCCCCGCTCCACCGCCGCCACCGACCCCCGCACCCTTCCCCACTCCACCGCCGCCGAGCACCCACCGCACCCTCCCCCGCTCCACCGCCGCCGCCGACCCCCAGCACCCTTCCCCGCTCAACTGCCGCCGAGCACCCACCACACCCTCCCCCGCTCCACCGCCGCCGCCGACCCCCCGCACCCTCCCCGCTCCACCGCCGCCGCCGACCCACCGCACCCTCCCCTGTCTCCTCGCTCGGTTCCCCCTCCCTCCCCCCGAGCGCCATTGCTATACAAAAAAAAGATTACTAATGGCGCACCTCTCTGGGGTGCGCCATTGCTATTCAAAAAAAAGATTACTAATGGCGCACCTCTCTGGGATGCGCCATTGCTATACAAAAAAAAGATTTCTAATGGGGCACCGCGTGTGGATGCGCCATTGCTATAAAAAAAAAATTCTAATGGCGCACCGCTCGGGGGTGCGCCATTGCTAACCCTTCCCCCCCACTAAAAAAATTTCTATCTTCCCCATCTCTCTCACCCGCCCACAGCTGCCCCGACCCGCCCACTGCCCCGACCTGTACTGCGTCGCCGCCGCCCCCGCGCCCCCGCCGCCTCCCCCGCTCCGACCCTCGCCCCGGCGGCGACGAGCCCTTCCGCCCCACCATCTCCTTCCCGTTCGAGGTGAGGCCCTCGCCTGGCCGCCCCGCCCGGCCGCCCGGTCCTCCCCTCCACCCCCTCCGCCTCTTCTTCCTCGGGGAAGCAGAGCCAAAGCGGAAGCAGAGCCGAACTCGCCGCTGTAGACGTGCTCGTCGGGGCCTCTCCTCCGACGTCACCGGTTAGCCACCACGCCCTGCCCTCTCCCTCTCTGCTCCTTCCTCCTTGCCCTCTCCCTCTCTACTCGATCCCCTCTCTTCTCTGTCTCCACCTTCTGTTCTTGCCTGTGAGGTGTTTGATTAAATGTCAATTCAAACAATTGATGCAGCCGCGTCCACCAGAGCACCACGACTGCGTCTGCGACCACCACCACCATGGCAACGACAGGGGCCACCACCACCACCACGGCAACGGCAGGGGCAAGGGGAAGGCCACGACGTGCTGGACGACGAAGTCACCTTGACGCTGCCGCACAACCAAGGTCTGCTCTGCTCTGCTCTAGCTTCCTTCGTTGCTGCACAAGGAAAACAGAGACATACTTGTAGTATTTGCTCCTGTTATTATTACCTATAAGTAACATGGCTACTGGTGGATACACATTGCTGCTTGCCTAGTGATGCCCCTGTTCAGGGTGTGGTGGACTAAACTTGTTTTTGTTCAGGAAATGTGTCTGTTGTAGGGCATCTTACTGATTATATGCTGGGGCTGCTAGTTATGGAAATGTGTCTGGTTGCAAGGCATTAGGCCATAAACTTCCATTACACCAGTGATATGCTACTTCTCTGCTCTTGCTGGTGTGCGCACATAGATTACCAAATCCCAATAGCATGATTGTTTATAGCATATAACAAAAGTGAGCTGCCATTTTTCACTAGAGCCACATCATGAAATTCTGTTTTTTCTAGTGCTCTTGTAACCATCTAGTCTCATACCAGGATTTTCTTGGCTCTCATTGCACTCACTTTGGTGTTTAACACGGATGTCTAAGTTTGTTGATTTATTTACCAGTAAACTATTAACCATAATCAAATGCTCAGCCCAAGCCCGACTGGAGTACATGATTTCTTGTAGCAAATTTTCCATATAACTTATTTCAATTGGTCAAATAATATTATTTCCAGTTTCAGAAACTAGTATTGAAAGTGGTTCCTAACTCAATTTCATTTTAATATGAGTGTCTGCTTGATTGCTAGGCATAAGTAACACTCCACTACATTTCTGAGCAATACAAATGGTTGAAGTCAAATGCTTTACACTGTTATGCCATCGTTTAGAAATTTGAATGTAAAATCTTTCTTATCCATATGGTCTTAACAGCTGGTATAATATTGCAATTCTTGATAGGAATTATTTTATACCCAACAGATTAGGAAAGTAAATTCATTCACAAAGACAGAAAAGAGTAGTCATTTTGCTGAACTATTGCAGTTCAGTTAACCACTAGTGCAGCAGGACTATTCAGTGCATACTTAGAACACTAACTTACTGTACCCACAAGCTTAGTGAGTTTTGAACCTAATTAGGTTCAAATGATAGTGCAGCAGGACTTCCCGGATTGGCGATTCAGGGCTGCTAGTGGTTTAGTGTGAATATGCACAGTAACTACCATTTTTATTCAGTTTGCTTTCTGCTATTTCCAAAGCCAGCATACTAAGTCATTTTTATCCAGTTTGCTTTCTGCTATGCCAAAGCCACCATACTAAGTCATTTTTATTCAGTTTGCTTTCTGCTATGCCAAAGTCAGCATACTAAGTCAATTTGTGGCTAGAAGATATATTGCTGGGTTTTGTCTCCGACCATCGTGTCGTGTTGTGGGGTTGCAGCGGGGAGGGGGTGGGATAATGATTTTCCAGGTACCCCGAGAGGCCCTTGAGTTTGCCGGAATGTCGATTAACTTCCGTTCCGGCAAATTCGGGTACTCCATATGTCCTATTTTCAGCAAAGGTCATGCTGAAATTTTCCGTGAATTTTAGCATGACTTTGCTAAAAATAGGACATATGGGGTACTTGCGACTAATGCATGGGCCAGGGTATCTTAGTACTTAATTAAGTAGGATCCTCTTTGTTTATTTGCCAGCGTAATCTCACGATTGGAGCTGGGGCGGCCACGTGTGCGCCATCCATGAGCCGTTGACCTCGCTCCTGTCCTGCCTGCCCACCTCCCCTACCTGGCCCTGACCGCCATTAAAGTAACCAATCAAGCTCCTCATCCACTGTGATCAGAAAGAAACTATGAAAATGACACAACAGAAGACAATACCCCCCGATGTAGTCTAAACACACTGGCTGGCTAGTAGTTAGTGTAGGTGTATATATACACATGAATCCACCTACATCCTGGAAATCCATTTAATCAGAGGAAGACGACGAACAAGAAGAGGAGGAGGAGGAGGTGACGTTGGTTAGCCAAGAGTCAAACCCTAAATGATAAAACCTTGGCTTTTAGGGTGCCTCGGTGTCGATAAAAACCTAAATGATCAATTTTCAGCCCTTGGATTAGTTTAGTATTTTTTCACACACTCAGACACCCTTGCTTGCCATGTGTGTGAGAGAGATAGTGAGAGGAGACAAGAAGAAGGGGGTTAGGAAGGGACTTGGACCTTAGCAACAACACACTAACAGCGAATTCCTCGAGAATTAGGTTATTTGGTCAACTTAGAGATCTTGTTCCTTGACAATAACCAACTTTTTGACCAAACTTTTTTCCTATTTAGAGTGAAACATGGCCCACAAAGATGAGGCCGGCGGTTCGGGCGGCAAGGCATTCTGGGAGCTGTCCCAGGAGATGGAGGAAGAAACTCACCGCTATGAGGACGCCGCGGAAGACACCGATCCTGACTACACAACCCCTAGTGGCGTCGGGGATGACACCACTG
Source organism: Aegilops tauschii subsp. strangulata (assembly GCF_002575655.3). Classification (NCBI taxonomy): domain Eukaryota; kingdom Viridiplantae; phylum Streptophyta; class Magnoliopsida; order Poales; family Poaceae; genus Aegilops; species Aegilops tauschii. Next base: position 605,621,320 of record NC_053041.3, on the reverse strand, counting down.
ATGGTGCCGCGGAGGATGCCACCACTGATGATGGCAGCGCACGCAGAGATGGCAGCCAACCGAAGAGGCAACGGAAGGACCGGCGCCCGAACATGCTCGGCACCGTCAAGGAGGAATTTACTAAAGTGAACTGCGACAGGGATCCAACGGCGCCCAAAGAATTAGTCAAGGGGTACTCGGTTCAGCTCGGGTGCATTCTCCGGAGCACCGTCTCGATCAACACCGAGAACCTAAGGCATAAGGACTAAGGGAATTTGCGCAACCTCCTCTTCACGAAGCTGCACGAACGATACAAGTTCCCCGCTGAGTTTGCAAACACACGCCTCTCAGGGAATAAAGTGAACAGTGCCGCCCTCACGAAGATGAGCACGGCCCTGTCTACTTGGAGAAGCACGGTGAAGAGAATGATTAACAAAGGTGATAGTTATGAGAAGATCAACGCGAAAAATCCTTCGATCAGCCTACCGCCGCGCTTCGAGAAATACCGTGAGAAGCAGACCAGGAACTATGTTAGGGCCCAGTACAAGGAGGACCCGGTAACAAAGGAGCTTACCACGGATCCGAAGACCAAGGCGCTTGAGAAAGTTCTGGTAAGGAATACACCCCCGCGTAATTAGCTACATATATGGTTGCATTCTAGTTAATGAAGCCAAATTTCTAAATGGTTCACATTCCTTCCGCAGGAGACTGAAAGCAGTAGCGCGGGGTCGTCTCAGAGCTCCCCAGCTTGGGACAGCACTCTAACTAGGGCGTTGAACATGATGAAAAACAAGGATAAGCTCGGTAAGCCATCGTCAGCTGGTTGTGTGGCCGGCAAAGGCTTGTCCACAAAATGGTCGTCATACTATAACGCTGGTGGGCGAAAGGAGAAAAAGACCAGCTCGGAAAGCCAGTCACGCGAGGTTCAAGAACTCAAGGCACAAGTGGTGCGGATTCCGGAGATTGTCCAAGAGCAAGTGCAACAACAACTGGGAACGACGCTCACCGCCACTGTGCCTAGCTTGATTGAGGGGCTGCAGGCGTGGATTGCGGGCGGCCAACAGGGGCCGCCCCCGGATCCCAGCTTCACGGCCAGCAACTCACACAACACGCAGGCGGCGCCATTGGTGTCTCCGGCGGAGGCGGTATTGGTGTCTCCGGCGCCAGCACGGGCATTGGAGCTTAATGCACCCGGGTGTACGCCGGCCGGCACCTCGGCAGCAAGCGGCCCCTCCGTCAGTTGCACGCCCGCCATTGGCGTTGCCTCGACATTAGCCGAGCTCGACGCCATCACGGTAACTAAGCCTCTCGGCCGATGACTTCATCTCCTTGCCTTTGACTGGGCATCCCTGACGCCCTACATGTTTTCGTAGGGCGCCGCCGACATTCCATGCACTCTCCTGCACTTCGTGCGCGGCGAGTTGATCGATGTCGCCAAGGGCAGAATCGTTCAACTGGGCAACCCCGTGTTCCACGGTAATCCGATGCCACCCACTGTGTATAGGGTTGAACTGGTTCGGGTGCTGCCAGGCTGCGACGAGTGTTACCTCAGATTCGACCCGCTGGGGCCGACGAAGATGATGTGATGACCCTCAGCGCCTGCGTAAGCTGGCCCCTGCTTTGGCCGAAGAGCCAGATTCGTTTGGGGGCGGGGGACACCACCCCACAGACAACACGCCAGTCGTGCCGGCGCCAAGCCATGGCAAGACCGCCGCAACGCTACCGGACATGCCGGACATCCCTATGGCACAGGATCCGGAAATGCATATGGCACAGGATCCGGACGACGACGACAACGACGACGGTACATTTACCAACGTCGATAAGTACTTTGCCGAACATGGGTACGGTGACGAATTCCTGGGGCCTCCTTCTCAAGAACCCAACCCTGAAAAAGACGACCGCGATCGAGCTAGTACCGCGGAGAAACCCAATTGCAACAGGCGTCGTCTGGCGTTTAGTTCTCAGGAGACGCCTCCAGCTGCCGCCTTCACCGAGCCTCAGATAGCCGAGGTGCGGAATATTATCAGCCCCAAAACACTCAAGAAGGCGGTCTCTGAGTAGAACTCGATCCCATTACAGGAGATGAGGAAGAAGGGACGGAAACGAAAGAATAACAAGGGCGGTGCGAGCCAGCCGGCACCGAGTATGATCCGTGCTCAGGACGGGCCACCTTCACCTAAGGATATCTCGAGGAGGGTGCATGTGGCGGGTAGGCCGATGCTACCGACTAATCTGCTCAATGCTGCAACTGGTGCTATGCGGAGTCTGCATGACAGTATTCTTTCTTTGGAGAAGCGGTGTCTCTCCGAGAATGATGTGGCATACTCGGTTTTCGTGGCCAAGGTGCCAGAGGGCAAGGGCTTTGTGGGTAGCGCCATCGGGGGTACGATCGTCTTGCGGTTTGATGACATCTTCGCTATGTTTAACCTTTGTCCGCTGCACTACACCTTCGTTCGGCTATTTTCCCTGAGTATGGAGATGCGGATCATTAGAGACAAGACCCCAGACATTGTGATAGTCGACCCCTTCTACATGCGTGCCAAGATCTTGGGCAGCGCTGGGGACCGGCAAGTCGCGAGTTCACACCTCGAAGGCGTCATTCTGGCAAACCCAGATAAGGATAACTTCCTCGTGCCTTACTTTCCCGAGTAAGTCATCCCCTCACCGCGACGTAACATATGATTTCTTAGATTTCGATCGTTCTTTTTTTTCTAACATTCCGTGTTTTGTGTAGTGACACACATTGCACACTCATCTTCTTAAGCCCAAAATATTCCATGGCCACGTATTTCGACCCGGACCGTCAGTCGAAGAAAGACTACACAAATATCAAGAAAGTTCTTGATGATGTTCTCCCTGGCTACACCAGATCTAGAGGCACCTTCAGCAGGCCAATTCGTAGGTATGGCAAGCACATCTTCAGCCACAATACAACGTTCTCCTGCGTCAAGCAGCCGCCTAGCGGTCAGAAGGATGCCTATTACGCCCTCCATCACATGCGGGCGATCGTACGGGACCATAATCACCTTCTGCTACCAAGGAATCTCAAAGATTGGGCCGCATGCTTGTCGGCAATCCAGGACGCAGACATCAGACAAGAATTCTTTCGCATCCAGTCGGAGTTTGTGGAAATCATCCATCAAGATGTCCTTCGTACCTCGGGGCAGTTCTATCTTAGACATCAACCGTCCAACAGTGAGATAGAAACAACGCTACAAATGCAGCCTGACAACGCCCGCGATTTCATGACCATCACGAAAGACGGCGGCTTCATCCACGCTCCGGTCCCTGAGTCGAGTCGAAAGTAGTGATACTATGTAGTTCTGAAATGTCGATTGGCTCATGTTGTAATATTAAACTTTAATGAACTTGTATGTCTCTTTGGTTTGGACAGTCCTTCAACTTATATGTAATCGATGCTATTTATTAGTAGGACCATGAATCATGCTATTAATGTGTTGCTTTTCTCTTCCGATCTTTTTGTTGCATACTTATATATTGCTTATGTATTGTCTGTGAACTGCTACTAACTTTTTGTTTGGCTAGTGCATAGAGATTCCATCGTATGTCGTGTACAAGGGTAAGGTTCCCAGAGTCTACGACGACTGGGAGGAGTGTCGGAGACAGGCTCACCGTTTCAGCGGTAACAGTTACAAAGGGTACACCACTAGGGCGGAGGCGGAAGCTAGATACGCGCGCTATCCAGCAGGAGAGAGGAGGGAGCGAAGGAGGAACCGGATGAATACCAGTTTCATCACGATTAAAAATGATACTAATCGTGATGACCGCAACTCTCTTCTATGTGATGGTAGTTTAGATGATCGATATCGACTTGTAATGTGAAGACAAACTCGCTACTCGCGGTTTCGAGACTTGTAATGTTCTAACTTTGTTCGGTCTTTTGAATTCGGAGACTAATATGATGAATTGTATTCGGAGACTAATCTTCTATTGTATTCGATAACTCTGCTGTTTATATGTTGTGCTGTCTATATTCTATGTAGTAATATGTTTTGTAACCTGTGCAAATATCAGAAAAGAAAAGAAAAATAATCCCTAATATTAATACTAGCGGCGCACCACCCAGAACTTTAGTGGCGCACTGCAAAATGCACACTAGTGGCGCATCAGCAACAAGTGCCCCATTAGTAAGCCACAGACATGGTTAAATATGGCCCCCTGGGAGGCATTCTAATGGCGCACCGTATGGTCTACTAATGGCGCACTACATGGTGCGCCATTAGCCATTAGTAATAAAATCTAATGGCGTGGTGCTAGTGGCGCACCCGTAGTGCGCCATTAGTAGGCAAAACAGGTGCGCCACTAGCAGGCCTTTTCCTACTAGTGAGCGACAGTCTGGGTTAGTTCCATTAAAATCATGCAAATTAGAGTCCAAAACAAGAGCAAAAGTGTTTGGAAAAATAGATACGTTTGGGGCGTATCACGCGGCAGGGACGGTGGCTCCTCCTTGACTCGTGCTGGTGGCGATGGTGGTGTCGGGCCTATCTAACGGTGCGAATGCTCCGTCATGATCTCTATTTGCTATGGCTGTTCCTACTACTGCGGCATCTGGTCCTCCTCATCGTCGGAGGAGATGATGATCTCCTCCTTGCTGGAGGATCCGGTCACCATGGATGTCAAGGGGCACAGAGAGCAAGGGCAGCGGCGCCAAGATTCCGCTGATGATGAACTACCACCGCCATCGCCCCCGCCTGCCGGCGCGGGATCCATGACTTCGGCGTCGACGCTGGAGTTGGAGGGGCTTGGAGAGGAGGAGGGTCCCGGAGAGGACGAAATGCGGCTGCGCATCACCGGCGCATAGCTGAAATTTCCGCGGCCATGCCATGCGAAGGGCCCGTTAGCCGCTTCAATGAGACGGAACGACCGTAGTTGATTTCTCAGGAAGCTGCGTCCGCATTGATGTGGTGGCTCCCAAGAGGTCGCATAGGTCAGTGCTGCCCTCCTGTCCGGTCGTGTCGCTTGGCATTAATGTCGGCTGCTTGATACGTCTCCAACGTATCTATAATTTTTGATTGTTACATGCTGTTATATTATCAATCTTGGATGTTTTATAACCATTTTATAGTCATTTTATATCATTTTTGGTACTAACCTATTGACATAGTGCCAAGTGCCAGTTGCTATTTCCTGCATGTTTTTTACATCATAGGAAATCAATATCAGACGGAGTCCAAATGCAACGAATCTTTACGAAGATTTTTTAAGGACCAGAAGACACATAATGGGCCATGGCTGCACCTGGGGGTGCTCCGAGGAGAGCACAACCCACCAGGGCGCACCAGGAGGCCCAGGCGCGCCCTGGTGGGTTGTGCCCACCTCGGGTGCCTCACGGACCACCTCTTTGCTCTATAAATACCCCAATATTCCAGAAACCCTAGGGGAATCGACGAAATATTGATCCAGCCGCCGCAGAGTCCAGAACCACCAGATCCAATCTAGACACCATCTCGGATGGGGCTCACCACCTCTATTGGTGCCTCTCCGATGATGCGCGAGTAGTTCTTTGTAGACCTTCGGGTCCGTAGTTAGTAGCTAGATGGCTTTCTCTCTCTCGCTGAATTCTCAATACAATCGTCTCTTGGAGATCCATATGACGTAACTTTTTTGTGATGTGTTTGTTGGGATCTGATGAACTTTGAGTTTATGATCAGCTATATCTTTTTATATCCATGAAAGTATTTGAGTTTCTTTGATCTCTTTTATGCATGATTGCTTATAGCCTCGTATTTCTTCTCCAATATTTGGGTTTTGTTTGGCCAACTTAATCTATTTATCTTGCAATGGGAAGAGGTGCTTTGTAGTGGGTTCGATCTTACGGTGCTTGATCCCAGTGACAGAAGGGGAACCGACACGTATGTATCATTGCTACTAAGGATAAAACGTTGGGTTCTATCTCTACATAGATAGATCTTGTCTACATCATGTCATCGTTCTTATTGCATTACTCCATTTTTCCATGAACTTAATACACTAGATGCATGCTGGATAGCGGTCGATGTGTGGAGTAATAGTAGTAGATGCAGTGTATCGCTTTATACTCATTAACGACCCATTATTCTGTTGGGCCGCTTCCAGCCCGTGTTAACTTTCGGCCTTCTAAGGGCCCATTTATTCTTGGGCTCATTTCCAGCATTCGGTTACTTACGGTCCATTACTGGCATGTTCCGCTTGTGTGCCAAATTCAGCCCTTGGTATAGTCGGCCCGTTTGTGGCCCATTAATCCATTGGGCTATTTTCATAGTGTCATCAAGCGTGTGATGCCTATCGATAGACCTACGGGTCCGTAGGCAGTAGCTAGATGGCTTCCTCTCTCTCTTTTGATTCTCAATACAATGGTCTCTTGGAGATCTATTTGATGTAACTCTTTTTTGCTGTGTGTTTGTTAGGATTCAATGAACTTTGAGTTTATGATTGGATCTATATCCATGAAAATTATTTGAGTCTTCTTTTGATCTCTTATATGCATGATTATTTATAGCCTCGTATTTCTTCTTCGAGTCTTTAGTTTAGTTAGGCCAACTAGATCGATTTTTCTTGCCTTGGGAAGAGGTGCTTTGTGATGGGTTCGATCGTGCAGTGTTCTTTCCCAGTGATAGAAGGGGCAGCAAGACACGCATGTATCATTGCTATTAAGGATAACAAGATGGGGGCTATTCCTATATGAATAGATCTCGTCTACATCATGTCATCGTTCTTATTGCATTACTCCGTTTTTCCATGAACTTAATACACTAGATGCATGCTGGATAGCGGTCGATGTGTGGAGTAATAGTAGTAGATCAGGCAGGAGTCGGTCTACTAATCTTGGACGTGATGCCTATATAATGATCATTGCCTGGATATCGTCATGATTATTTGAAGTTCTATCAATTGCCCAATAGTAATTTCTTCACCCACCGTTTGCTATTTTTCTCGAGAGAAGCCACTAGTGAAACCTACGGCCCCCGGGTCTCTTTCTCATATATTTGCCTTTACCATCTACTTTTCCTTTGCATTTATTTTCAGATCTATTAAACTAAAATACAAAAATACCTTGCTGCAATTTATTCTTATTTATTTTGTTTGGCGTTTGATCTATCAATCTACTACAATTTCCTCACGTCAGTTTGCCCATCTTGGGGCGCCGCTACCCGAAAGGGATTGACAACCCCTTTAACACGTCGGGTTGCGAGGATCTGTTATTTCTGTGCAGGGGCTGTTTACGTTGTGTTGCTTGGTTCTCCTACTGGTTCGATAACCTTGGTTTCTTCACTGGGGGAAATACCTACCGTCGTTGTGCTGCATCATCCCTTCCTCTTTGGGGAAACACCGACGTAGTCCTAGCCGACATCAAAAGGAATTTCTGGCGCCGTTGTCGGGGAGAATCTTCAACATCTTCCATGTTCCTAATCACAAATATCATCTCCTTGCAATTTATATTATTTGCCATTTGCCTCTCGTTTTCGTCTCCCCCACTTCACAAAAAATTGCCGTTTTATTCGCCCTCTTTTTCGTTCTCTTTTTCTCGTCAGATCTGTTTTTGTTTGCAATCTTGTTTGTATCTCTGCTTGTGTTCCCATGTGTCTTCTATTTGCTTGCATCTTCGCTTGCTAAAAATCTATTGATATGGATCCTCATCCACTTGCTAATCTTTTCAAAAGATCCAATTATGTTGAACCAATTGCTAGTGAGTTGTGTGCACTTGATTATCTCTATGAAGTTTTGCTTGAAATTCATGAATCTGAAAATTTTGATGAAGTGTCGAAAGAAGAAATTGATGAAGTGACTCATGATAGCTCCTTGAATGAAAAGCATGATTGCAATGATGTTATTATAAATTCTATTCATGTCAATTGTGCTAATAATATGCAAAACCCCAAGCTTGGGGATGCTAATTTTGATATGACCACTACTTATTGCAATGATCATGATTGGGGTGATTCTTATGATCTTGAAAATTTATTTAAGCCTCATGATGAATATGTTTGCAATAATATTGAAAGTGGGTTTGGAAGAGTGTCAACTTTGCATGCATGTAGATCATGAAAAGAATATTTTATGTGAAAGTTATATTGTTGAATTTGATTATGATCCTACATGTAATTATAATAAGAGAGGAAAATATGGTTGTAGCCATTTTCATGTTACTAAATTTCTCTCGTTATGTTGAGATTGCTATAGTTTATTTGTTCTTCTTTACATGTGCTAGAAATTGCTTGTCTTGACAATTTGTTTTCCTATAAGATTCCTATGCATAGGAAGTATGTTAGACTTAAATGTGTTTGTCACATGTTTCATGATGCTCTCTTTGTGTTTCAATTATTATCTTTCGTGTGAGCATCGTTGAAATCTTATGCATAGCTAGGGGTGTAAAACGATAGCGCTTGTTGGGAGGCAACCCAATGAATAAAATTTATTTTTGTCTTTTTCTTTCTGTTCTTGAGTGTTTGCACAATTATGCTACTGTTATGATTGTGTTTTAATTAGTCTTTGTGCCAAATAAAGCCTTTAGGACCTTCTTGGGTTATAGTTGTTTGATCTTGCTGAAAAACATAAACTTATGCACTCACGAAAGTAATTTTCATAAATCACAGAAAAGTGCTTTTTCCCTGATTCTTTTTGTAGAAGATTAATATACAAATTACCCTGATCGTCCTAATTTTTCAGAATTTTTGGAGTTACAGAAGTATTCGAAATAGTCAGATTGCTACATACTGTTCTGTTTTGACAGATTCTGTTTTCTTTGCGTTGTGTGCTTGTTTTGATGGCTCTATGGTTTTCTTTGATGAGTTTTTGCCATAGAAAAGTTGGAATACAGTAGATATAATGAAAAAAAATGAATTTGTTTGATACATTACTTATTGTAGTGGTTTGCTTTCTTATACTAATGGATCTCATGAAGGTTTTGTTGAGTTTTGTGTGATTGAAGTTTTCATGTTTTGGGTTATCTTATGATGTATGAAGGAAGGATAGAAGAGCCTAAGCTTGGGGATGCCCCGGCATCACAAGCTATTATCCAAAAATGAGCAACCAACTAAGCTTGGGGATGCCCCCCAGTGGCATCGCCTCTTTCTTCTAACGACCATCGGTATTTTAATCGAAGCTATATTTTTATGCGTCACATACTATGTGTTTTGCTTGGAGCGTCTTGTATGATATGAGTCTTTGCTTGTTTTATTTTGTGTTAGAGGTCTTAATCCCTTGCTGGACACATCTATTTGAGAGAGCCAAAATTATGTCATGACTTGTTAGAATTGCTCTCTATGCTTCACTTCAATTTTTATGAGCTATGGACTTGCTCTAGTGCTTCACTTATATGTTTTTGAGCACGGTGTGCTTTAGTATTTTTGAAGAAATGCTCTCTTGGTTCACTTAGATTTATTTGAGAGTTAGTAAAATTTTCAAGAAGTTCTCTCTTGCTTCACTTAAATTATTTTGAGAGAAAGAAAAATTATGCTCATGATCTTCACTTATATTTGTTTGAGCTTATGAAAAGCAACACATGAAAATTAGTCCCAAAGTGATAGATATCCAAGAAGGATATAATAAAAACTTTCATGAAGATCATTGGACAAAATAAACTTGATTCTTAGTAATAGTTTTGAGATATGATGATGTGATATGTGAGTTATGTTGATAAGTAATTATGCTTTAGTAAGAATATTGGTGTTAAGGTTTGTGATTCCCTATGCAAGCACGAAAGTCAATAGTCATGCAATGAAATTATATCCTACTGATGGTGCATTATTCGGTGTTAAGTATGCTTAATGCTTGCTTATGAGATTATTCATTTCTTGGTTGGTCGCTTCTCAACCTTTTGCTAGCCTTCATTTTGCACTAAGTATGATCTCTACTTGTGCATCCAAAATCCTTTAAACAAGTTTTGCCACATGAGTCAACTATATCTACCTATATGCAGTATTCTTTTGCCGTTCTAAGCAAATTTGCATGTGCCATCTCTAATTTTCAAAATAAACTTCTCTTTTGTGTGTTCGTTTCGCTCGCTGAGCGGTGAGGGGTGGCTAATATTTTCCATGCTGGATGTCTTATTCTCACGATGAGTGTTTATTCACTTGTCATTGCACGAGTGTAAGCAAAGATTTTAGAGATGCCCAGTCCCGAAATAAAAAAATGAATTTACTTTATGTTGTCAAATAATAAATTTCTTGGAAAGTGTTGGTATGGAGGGCAACCGTGGATACGGCTAGTCATGGAAAGTGAAAGTATGGTGGAAAAGGAATAAAATTTATTTTTTGTTTGGGAACCGCCTATGATATATCTAGTATGGAAAGTGTTGGGAACTCTAAGTCGTTTTCGTTGGTGGGATGCATACACCTCCCAAAATGTTTTTATCTCTAAGTTTTTCGCTTTGAGCTTTGGCACCTCTAAAAATCCCTACTTCCCTCTGCGAAGGGCCTTTCTTTTACTTTATGCGATTTTTATTTTGAATTTGAGTCTCCATGTAACATCCCAATTTTCAATTTGGATGTTGATAAATAGATCATTCATATGCATCCATGATTTAAGCATTTTTTTCCTCCATTCGTTTTATTTGAATTTTGATCCAAGGAACTTTGAGCAACTCAAGGACCAAAAGAGAGAGTTGGAAGTTTCCCTAAGACCATTAAAAAAAAATTCAAAGTTGAGAATTTGGATCAATTTTGGTTTCATCAAAATTCATTTCCATTATATCAAAAATAAAATAAAGAGAGAAGATAAAATGACTTCTTCAAAATCTCAAGGAAAATATTGGAAATTGAATTTGAAATCAAAATATATTTATTTGGATTTATTTGCAAATTTATTTTTATGCACATTTTAAATGTTCATTTTTATAAATTTTTACTTGGGCCAGGAAAAATGTTCACATAAGTCCATTTATTAGGTGGGATTTACGAGAATGTTTCCAGGATTTTTAGAATGATTTATATATGTATTATCGGTGTTTTAGTGCTGCTGTAAAAAAAACGTGGGCAGCCAAGGCCGAAGGAAGGCCCAGCCTTCGTCACGACAGGGTCGTCTACAACCTCCAGTATGTACGCACGCAAGCAGGGCAGCATCCCACCCTAGCGCCCCACCCCTCCCCTTCCTCTCCCTCGCTCCAAAACGCCTCTGAACGGAATCCCTTGCCTTCCCCAACCTTTTTCCCTTCGCTAGTGCGCCATCAATCGAGGCGTAGTGGCCATTACAGAGAAACTGAACAGCCACCATTATACTCCATTGTCTGCTCGAATTCGGACCTCCCGAAGCCTATAAGAAGCACCCCGCAAGCCTCTCTCACCCCTCGTCCGAATACCTCTCCTTCTGGAGCTTTTCCCCCTCCCTATCCACGTCAATTGCTCGCCGGAGTTCGTGGATTCCGGCGGCTTCTCCACCACGCCAGGAGACGATACCGACCCCACGACACCGCTCCTCGGATCAGCCTCACGTTGCTCTTCACCGTCCCGCACACATCCTTTGCCGAAGCACACCGGAGCCGCTTTCTTCCTCGTCGCCGGTGACAAGTCCGGTGAGCACCCAGCAATAGGTCTGATTTTTTTCTCCTTTTCCAGTATTTTTTTCAATCTCAGATTCTATATCAAATCTTCTTTCTAATATATCTTTTAATATATAGATCTGATTTAGGTGATTCTTTTTCCTACTAGTTCATAAAAAATATCCTCTATCCAGAGAACCAAATGAAAAATATTTTTGAAAATTTTAAATTTTTAATTCAAACTATTCTGAATTCAAACTCCGTTAGGCCGTAACTCGAGTTCTGTAACTCCGTTTTGGGTGTTCTTTTTGCAAATCAAAGCTGATGACGTGTAATTTCTATTAAAACCAAAACCATTTATTTTTGCTTCTGTAAAAAATACGTTCTGTACAGAAACTTTATTTGGTTGTTTTTGAAGTTTTTCGAAGTCTTTTATTTCTTTTTCTTTTTGGATCTTTGCTTGTATGCTTATGTATGTTATTGCTTACTTACGCTAGATCATCCGGAGTATGAAGCTTGCTACCACGAATCTTTACAGTTCAACGAACGTCAGCAAGGCAAGTTCACACTTTGATCATACTTTTCAATACCCAGTTTTTACCATGTATTAGTTTCATCCTCAAAGATTGCATGAGTAGGATTGGGAACATGTGGTTATTGTATGTAGTTCATGTGATAGGAACCTATGACCTTTGATCACCCCGGGAATATTCGTTATGTCATATATTGCTTAGCCATGCTCGTAGACGGGGATTGGTATGAGTGATCCATGCAAGTTGTGAGAGATAATAATTTTGGGACAACATAAGGTGGCAACTTTAATACACATCTGGGTGGATTGTTTGGGGCATATGGAGTAACCAGTGCTTGCCCAAGGGGAATCCCGGAGTACCCGTGTGATTACCCTAGGTCCGCCACCCAGGCTCAAAGGGATCAAAAGATATTTCATGCCTAGAAACTTCCATGTGCAGCCACAAGCCATTATGAGCTCTGACATAGTTGAGTAAGTTGTGTGACCTCTTTCCGTGGTAGACTAGCTGATGTAGGGGAAAGTAGGTGTACCGGTCTACCCAGGGTTTGGAGGAAATATTTCAGAAAGGCTATGTCTCGATCTTCCGATCATGGAGGTGGTCGAGTCTTGTGGGGAAAAGTGCGCAAACCTCTGCAAGGTGTACAAACTAATCATGATTAGCCGTGTCCCCGGTTATAGACAACTTGAGTATGTAGAAGTGAATTATTGGTTGATCTCATCACTCTTTTTAATGAAATTATTGGGTTACTAATAACTTGGGAATTCTGGGATTGAGTTGGAGGAACTTTCTCAATAATGGCATTTTAATTTAGTAGTAAATAATAATTTATTCCTTGGTTGTAGGGAAAAATTAGCTTTATGCAAAAATTAGCTTTATGCAAAAATTTAAACTTAGAGCCTCCACCAGCTAAATTTGCATATAGAGATAGCCTTTTCATTTATTATTATTCTATGGTGTGAAATTGCCAGCATATTCCATGTGTTGACCTACGCGGCTGCAACGTCTCATGTTGCAAACTTTTCCGATGAGGATTAAATGTGCGATAGGTCGTTGTTCTGCATTAAGTTTGCCGTGGAGTTGGATGGACTCATTTACCTTCGATGCTTCCGTACTTATTTTTTATTTAGATGGCCTTTGGCCACATTATTGTAATAGATACTCGTTTGAGGACCTCAATGTAATAAAGTGTGTGATTTAATTTTGTTATAATTACTCGAGTACTGTGTGTGTCAGCATAACGATCCAGAGATGACACTTAAGCACAGAGACTTGGATCCATTTGGGTCGGGTCGCTACTCCACCTTCTCTTATAAAAGCACCAACTAGGAGGCAATATGGTCGTACTTAAGTATTGGGGGTAGCTAATATGCGAGTGTGTTTCATGAATGGATCAATAGTTGAGCATGACGTGCTAGAGATAACTTATTTTAGCGTTGATATTTTGAAAGACATGGTTGCTTGTTGATCTGCTTGAGTATTTAAATTATCATGTCAAAACTAGACTATTGCTTTGAATCACATAAAAGTCGAAATGTCCATGCTATAAAGAAAAGAATATGATATGACATGTTAGGCAGCATTCCACATCAAAAATTCTGTTTTTATCACTTACCTACTCGAGGACGAGTAGGAGTTAAGCTTGGGGATGCTGATACGTCTCCAACTATCTATAATTTTTGATTGTTCCATGCTGTTATATTATCAATCTTGGATGTTTTATAATCATTTTATATCATTTTTTGGTACTAACATATCTTATATTTACTAATTGAAAGCACCAACGGAGACTCCACGTTAATTCTTGAGAATTAGATTATTGACCATTAGATCTATCTAATAGTTATTGACAGCCGTTAGATGTATACAGAGTCCATGCATGATGTTCCACGCCTACCTCCCATAGTGTTTTTTGAGGGAGACTCATGACTAGATGGGCCGTACAGTCTAATTAGACTTTTCTTTAGAAAAACGTCCTAACTAGATGGACGTGATATCTGATCTGATTCTAATTCCTCAAAAAAAAATCTGATCTGATTCTAAAAAAAGATAGATGTGATATTATTTACCCTACCCTTCCTCACCTTCGTTTGTTCCTTGCAGAATTGGCCGCCGCCTATCCTGTTCGCTAGACATCCTCTTGGGGAGGTCTCCAGCGCCTCCTCCGCGGGTGTTCTGACCTTTCTTGCTGCTGCCAACAGAAGAGAACGATGGATCATCAGATCAGCGTGATGGATACAGACGACCTCACCCATCCACCCCTTTCTCAAGGCTGCAGCGACCACATCCCAGGTCCCATCGCCTCCGCTTCTGAAGTTTCTAGGAGGATTCGTCACGATCTCCTCTCCCGAAGGCCCCACACCAGTACATACGTCGCCTCTGCTTCGGAAGTTTCTATGAGGATCCGACGCGATCTCCTCCCTCGAGCACGTCACATGAGTAAGTACGTCCCCAGTTGTCTCTCCCTTTCTCCAAAATTGTTTGTTAGATTATTATTTATTCATCATATCGATATTGTTGTCTGCACGAACTATGTCATCGGTTTCTTTGAGGTGCTTTTGATGGTTTTTTTTCATCGAATTTTCTCACCAATGACGTCAGCGCCAACCTCGGAGTTGAAACAAAGAGCTGCAGATTTCAACGAATCAAACTGGAATCACTACCACAATACTAGCCTAGCTTCCATACTAATATGCCTAAAATAATGATGAATAAATAATCATAATAGAAAGGTATTCTTTTTTGTGCGTGTATAAAGAAACATGATCTAATCTTCTATAATATATATATATATATATATATATATATATATATATATATATATATGGAGACTATAGTAAGCTTTATGGTTTTGTTGGTGCTAAATATACAACTAAATATCCAATCTGTATGTGAAGTAGGTGACATATGCTCATACTGTCATGGTAGTCATGCGCATATCAGATACTGTCGCCTTTTGCAACTGAATAAACATACGGGTTCATGATTGACCCGTGTTTTTGCTTCTGCCGACGACTCTAGGTAATCAATGTCTACAGATTATGTTGCCGTTGGCATGTCTCCTACTTTGTGTCTCCCAAGTGATTAAGTACTTCCCTTTGGATTTTATGGATGGCATCAAATCGGTTATTATTTTTCTATGGGCTGTGATTTCTAATCCAAACTGAAACTTAGTTGACATTGCAAAATACATACCAGGTATTTCCCAACATCAAATTGCTTAGGTTATTTTTTGTACAAATACCATCCATATTGAAGCTACTACAGAAGTCAATACTTATGTACACATATATATTATTATCTTACACATGTACAATATAAAATGGTAAATATTTTCCTAACAAAAGAAGGGTTGAACCATGCCGACAAGTCAGCCACGTGGCACATGCTTAATGTCCATCATACAACTTTTTGGGCGTAATTTATGGTTTGTATATAGTAATTAAATAGTAAGGGTTACAATGGGCTTAGATTGTTAACTAAAATTGTTTTTGCAGGTATATACCACATAAAACTAATCTACTTTAATTTGAATATGCACTAAACTTCTCGCTTGCTCGAATTTAGAAATGAAACTTGCTTTGTGCAGAAGTTAAAGCCCGGGTCAATGGAAAGTTATCACTTTCTTACAAGTTGTCATGGTCATTGTGAAGTTTTCAAATGCCACCGAAATATCTTCTATAGATTATCGTGAAGTGTAATCCATTAATTATTTATCCCCTAACCTGTGGTCAATAGTGACCGGTATAATGTTTCCCACTTATGATTGTGACTTGGGCTCTTGGCACAAACAATGACTACTCTAAGTTTATCCCTTTCTCATGTTTTGTGACAAGTTGCTTTTCAAAATGTTATTATTCTGTGAATTTGTTCTTATTTAAGGAATCTGTATACTGTTCCCATGATGTTTGCTTACCTATTTTTTGACCTGTTTGTTCCTCAGAGTGTACAAATTATGGCTGACCTTTTCTTGCTCGATGCGACATCCCTTTCGAAAATTGCCAAGGATAGACAAACAGTCACATTGACCGGGAACTAAGAAAAGAATTATTATGTATATTTTCCTCATTTTTATCTCGTGACAATGTTTTATATAAATCATATACAAGAAACTAGCCCGTGCAGCCTGCACGGGGTGATGACTAGTTGACATAGTGCCAAGTGCCAGTTGCTGTTTTCTGCATGTTTTTTACATCGCAGGAAATCAATATCAGACGGAGTCCAAATGCAACGAAACTTTACGGAGATTTTTTATGGACTAGAAGACATGTAATGGGCCCTGGCTGCGCCGGGGGGGGGGGGTGCTCCGAGGAGGGCACAACCCACCAAGGCGCTCCAGGAGGCCCAGGCGGGCCCTAGTTGGTTGTGCCCACCTCGGGTGCCCACCGGACGTACGCCTCTTTACTCTATAAATACCCCAATATTCCATAAACCCTAGGGGAGTCGACGAAATATTGATCCAGCCACCGCAGAGTCCAGAACCACCAGATCCAATCTAGACACCATCTCGGATGGGGTTCACCACCTCCATTGTTGCCTCTCCGATGATGCGTCAGTAGTTCTTTGTAGACCTTCGGGTCCGTAGTTAGTAGCTAGATGGCTTCTTCTCTCTCGCTGAATTCTCAATACAATGGTCTCTTGGAGATCCATATGATGTAACTCTTTTGCGGTGTGTTTGTTGGGATCTGATGAACTTTGAGTTTATGATCAATTATATCTTTTTATATCCATGAAAGTATTTGAGTTTATTTGATCTCTTTTATGCATGATTGCTTATAGCCTCGCATTTCTTCTCCGATATTTGGGTTTTGTTTGGCCAACTTGATCTATTTATCTTGCAATGGGAAGAGATGCTTTGTAGTGGGTTTGATCTTACGGTGCTTGATCCAAGTGACAGAAGGGGAACCGACACGTATGTATCATTGCTACTAAGGATAAAATGATGGGGTCTATCTCTACATAGATAGATCTTCCACACCATGTCATCATTCTTATTGCATTACTTCGTTTTTCCATGAACTTAATACACTAGATGCATGCTGGATAGCGGTCGATGTGTGGAGTAATAGTAGTAGATGCAGGCAGGAGTCGGTCTACTAATCTTGGACGTGATGCCTATATAATGATCATTGCCTGGGTATCGTCATGATTATTTGAAGTACTATCAATTGCCCAGCAGTAATTTGTTCACCCACCGTTTGCTATTTTTCTCGAGAGAAGCCCCTAGTGAAACCTACGGCCCCCGGGTCTCTTTCTCATATATTGGCCTTTACGATCTACTTTTCCTTTACATTTATTTTCAGATCTATTAAACTGAAAATATAAAAATACCTTACTGCAATTTATTCTTATTTATTTTTTGACCTGTTTGGTGTTCGATCTATCAATTTACTACAATTTCCACACGTCTGTTCGCCCATCTTGGGGCGCCGCTACCCAAAAGGGATTGACAACCCCTTTAACACGCCGGTTGCGAGGATTTGTTATCTGTGTGCAGGGGCTGTTTACATTGTGTTGCTTGGTTCTCCTACTGGTTGGATAACCTTGGCTTCTTCATTGAGGGAAATTTCTACCGTCGCTATGCTGCATCATCCCTTACTCTTTGGGGAAATACCAACATAGTCCTAGCTGACATCACTGCTGCATGCTTTGGGCCGGCATGAATGCGGCGGGTGCATCAGACGAAAATTGCGGGAGGGTGTTTTGGTGTGCCAGGTTAGTTAGATTCTTGATTACGGGGATGGGGTGCTTCACATCAAGGATCTCAAAGGGCCGAAAAAGGAGGGAGACAAGAAGTCCACACTCGAAGACGTGGAGCAAGAACTCTTCAAGTGCCAGAGGATGGTGGAGCATGGAGTTGATTCTAACCACTCCATGATCAGGGATTTTGTCCATGAGTGGAAGTGGGACAGCGACAAGATCTCGGAGGCCATTGATCGTCTCCACGTCAGGATGGAGGATCTACAAGCACAAGTCTATGACCTATAGAACCAAAACTGTGAGTATGAAACTGGGTTTAAAAAGATGAGTTTAACTGCGGATTTCAGGATGTGGGAGACCATATCTACTCTTCTTAATGGAGAACCTATGCCTTGGAACAAAGATGACAAGTGTGCTGTTTCATCTCCGAAGAAGGAGACTTGAGTACTCGGGTATGGGCAGAATGATGATAGGACTTTGCATGCTTTGAACCTACTGTAGACACACCTAAGAATCCAAATGATATTTCTATTTCTGATGCTGATGAACATGAACCTAGTAATAAGGATAATGATGATGTTCATGTAGATGCTCAACCTAGTAATGATAATGATGTGGAGATAGAACCTGCTGTTGATCTTGATAACCCACAACCTAAGAATAAAAGATATGATAAAAGAGACTTCATTGCTAGGAAACATGGTAAAGAAAGGGAACAATGGGTTCAGAAACCTATGACTTTATCCCCTAAAGCTTCAAAGAATAAAAACGATGAAGAATTTGAATGGTTTGTTGAAATGCTTAGACCTGTCTTTTTTTGTTTGCGTTCGACTGATATTTTGAAAACTCCTTATGCTAAGTATATGAAAGATATTCATACAAATAAAATAAAGATATCAGAAGCTGAAATTTCCACCATGCTTGCTAATTATACATTTAAAGGTGGAATACCAAAGAAACTAGGAGACCCAGGAATACCAACTATACCTTGCTCAACTAAAAGAAACTATGTTAAAACTGCGTTGTGTGATCTAGGAGCCAGTGTTAGTGTTATGCCTTTCTCTTTATACAAAAGACTTGATTTGAATAAGTTGACACCAACTGAAATTTCTTTGCAAATGGCTGATAAATCAACTGCTATACCCATCGGTATTTGTGAGGATGTGCCCGTCGTTGTTGGAAATGTTACTATCTTAACAGACTTTGTTATTCTTGATATACCTGAAGACGACAGTATCTCGATCATCCTTGGTAGAACATTTTTGAACACTACAGGGGCTGTTATTGATTGCAACAAGGGCAAGGTCACTTTCACTACCAGAAACCGTAATATTTCTGTGGGTCGACTAATTTTACTATCGGGCTCGCAACTAGTCCACAGGAAAACGAATTGGGCTGTCGGTCGCCTCCTGCACGCCAGGGATATGTCCAATATTCGTGTGGGCTGAGTAAGGACCGACAGGAATACAAGTTTCGGCCCACTCGCGAAACACTAGGGTGCAAAAAAAATTCAGGCCCGCGCATCTGGAAACTATGCCCCGCCATGGCCCTCTTTTCTCGTCCATCATCGACGCCCAAATCCACCCCCAAATCTTATCCCTTCCTTCTGCGCCACCCAATCCCTCCCTTCCTTCGAGGCCTCCGACCACCATCCATGCCTTCCAAGGTCACCCGAGCGCCTCAACCTGCTCTATGTTATGGATCTGTACCCGCTGAACACCATCATCCATGGTTCCTCTGCTATTGGGACACGACGTCGTCCCATCTCCGTTCTGGACATTACCCTACGACACCAACGCTTGGCCTGCTCCTCCACCACGGCCCTGCTCGGACCACACCACCACCGACGCCACCATTGAGAATCCACCCCAACTTGAGCAGTTCACCGGCGTCATTGAGGTACGTGACCTAAATCTCAAATCTCGGTTGTTTCCTGTTTACTGCATCTCCGGATCCCCAAATCTGGTGCAGCTCTAGGAATCCCCAAATCCGACCTCAGATCTGATCTACAGAATTGTGGTTTGGATGCATAATAATCCCCAAAACTGGTGCAGCTCCTTGGATCTCAAATCTCGTTCTGGATTTCTGCAATGTCTTTGAGGAAATTGCAACCATTTATTGCTGCCTTATTATTACTTAAATAAGTATGGATACAACAGTACGTATCCGCAGGATCTGAAATTTTACTAAGAATGGGTGGGATACTTGGGGAGTTTCAATTAGTTCTCAAACTTGTAGTACAAATGGGTTGGATACCCATAATTTTGCATGTAATGTTATTTCAGCCTAAATGATAATTTTCTTTCTATTTCAGTGGTTTTTTTCATTGACTTACTGTACAACACCATAATTATTCAATCTCTATTTTTTTCTGTCCATACATTTTGATTTTACCTACTTTAAATATGTTGACATTCAGGAAGCACTGAGCTGCTGCATTGGAAATACGAGGAACTGTGCAAGAAGCTGATATTCACTAGACGGCAAGAAATAGTCTCATATTTTTCTTCCAAGTAGTATGAACCATTCCCCACTTTGATACTTATGAACACCCATTTGGTATATCCTTTTCCTAGTTACAGTTCATCCAGATCAGGAGTAGGATTTATGGTTCATGATCCAACTAAAAGAGAGGTGTAATATCCTCTGCCCTTGACATGGTACGGTACATACTGTTATTTCACTACATGTCTCCAAATTCATGTATTGATTAATTTCGATTCAAGTTTTCTATCTCGCAAGATCATGCTATCTTCAGTATGCTCGAGAACATCTGAAATGCACCTAGACGTTATATTTCAGATTATTGACAATGAAACTGTACCAGGAAACGCCTATTACCAACAACTATGCTCAAGATATGAATGCTCTGTTATAACAATTAACAAGACAAAGATATGCTCAGGGGCTCCTATTGTAGGCCATACTATATGTCATCTTAATTTAGTTAGTCCTTTTACTACTTGCTTCTTAGAATTTCTTACTGTCTTATTATCTAGTACTTAACAATTCTTGTGTATTCCTCATATTTAAGCTCACAGTGTTCTTCCTTCTCCCTTAAGTTGTATTTTGCTTTCGTTCTTATATTAAAGATTGAACAATTGCAGTGCAAGCACACAATTGGTTGTTCCTGCTGGAGAAGGTGCACAATCTTGCCGAGTTGCACACAATCAATTAAAATAGTATATTTGTACATTTTTGGAACTAGTTGATTGTAGCTCTTAGTTGTACAAGGTGGATGCAAGTGTCTGGGTGCGATGACCTGTAGATATTGCATTGCTCTGAAAATTATCAATACATTGCATAGATGAATGGATGTCACTCCTTACATTGTTGTTCTGAACTTCTGTACTAATTTACTGAAGCATCAAGTAACAACTGTCCTCTGTTTGGGGTCACCCCTTTCCCTAGTAGTATTGCATTCTATTTCCTTATGATTTTTTGATTGTCTTACTATCCATTAGAGTAAGAGTCTGCTCTCTAACTTGTTTGTCCATACCTTCTTATTTTAGTCTCTTTCATTATGTTTTTTTGGGAAGAATTAAATAAAATTATCAGTGCAACATAGAGGTTAAAGCAGGTGGTTGAGCTATCACTCAATTTCAAGAAATTGAATAAGATTCTTCCAAATTAAGTGGAAATATTCCCTTTCATATTTTGTTGTTCTATGCACGTGAACCTAGAAATTAAATATTGATCAACACCTGATCGATGTCTTATTTTGCTAGTTTGCAGTTCATTCTTATTAGGAGCAGAATTTAAGATTGGGGATCTATGAGAGATGCAAGAGCCTCTAATCAAGGTATTTTACTTTTGCTTTCACCATCATCTGCAAGTTTTATCAAGAATAATTGCCAGTAAAGTTTTCTCGCGTATATTAAAAACATATCATGCTATGTCCAGTGTGCCCAAGATCATGAGACCAACATCATTGAGCCAGTTGTTGCTATGTTGGTTTAGTGTGAACACAACCTCTTTGTATTTCTTTGGGGTCTTTTATTGTCTCACCATGATGTACAATTCCCATGCTGTTACATTATCGAATAAATGCATAATGTTTTTGCTTTTTTATTCTTATGGAGATATGGAGATGATGATGACTCTTCCCATCTTTCTTGAACATTTGAAATGGATAGACTTAAGAGTATTGACATTGGTAGTGTGGTTTCTTGCAAGAAGTCTCTAATGACTTATCTGCTCAGGAAGTTAGGTGATAATTCTGTCAAACTAATCCAGTTGTCATTTAAGTGGATTTTGCCAGTTGCATGGTTACTATCAAATCTGAGATATGATGCTAGAAAAAACCACCCCATTATTAGTCTATAAGCTGTAGAAGTTGGTAACTTTGCTGAGACAAAAACAAGTTGGGTATATATGCCAATGTTATTGGGAGAATCTGAGATACCAAATAGATTATGCTTATTATATCTTATAGATATCGTTCCTGTTTCTCGTACCTTTTTGTAGCAAACAGTTGGCACTTGCACATTTTTACAAGTTCAATAATATATCCACTGCAGGGTAACCTTGAAGAAAAGCTTGCAACTTAAGCTGCAACAAAAAGATTTTAGAAAATGAGATCTCTTGTGCATATTTAGTTGATGCACTTGTGTGTGTTTAGATGTTGCAGCTCTGTTTTCATTGACCTTCGATTCATGTACGTAAATTCTATGGAACTGTATCCGAAGACATGTGAATTTGTATCTCTGGTTGATGGAAACAATTGATAGTGATGTTTCTATGTTCTAAATATCATGGGTTATGGAATAACTATGTATAAAACCATCAATATTATTTTTCTTCATTGGTTTCTTTTTTTCCTGACGGTTATGTATGACAGGGATATACTATTTCCCTGGTTTGCCAATCCTGATGCCCATATAACCCTGTAGGGCCAAACCCGTCAGGGAAATATGGAAACCCGACAGGAATATAGTTCCTGTTGGCCAACCGACAGGCATAGTTTATTTTCCCTGTCAAGCTATCCCTGACGGCTAACCCTGACGGGTGGCCGACAGGAAATACTTTTCCTGTGGTACATCATATTTTCCTGTCGGTTTTGGACTCACAGGAAAATTCGAGTTTCTGGTAGTGTTTTCATGTTAATGGTAATGAACATACTATTGGAATAATTTCAACGATTACTATTGGAGGTTTTGAATTACCTATTCCTCCCGTCAAAAAGAAATATGAAATTCTTATTGTTGGGGACATGCATATCCCCGTTGAGGAAACGTAGTGCTATACGAAGATTCTCTGATTTCATGTCATTCGGAAGAAGTTTGTTAATAAGACTTAACCTTATTAATGGATTCCTTTTGACGGGCATGTTGTCGATGAATTTAGTAAACAAAATTTTCTGTACCCACTTTTTACTTTCTGTTATTTAGAGATAATAAAGTAGAAATACCCTGATTATGTTGTTTTCTGAATTATCCGTGCAATAAAAATGACCAGAAAATAAAAGTTCTCCAAATGCCCTGAAAATTTAATATGATTTTTTGAAATATTTGAAATTTTTTGGCACTGAACACACCCCAGGGGGGTGCACCTGTGAGCCACAAGCTCACAGGGTGTGCCACCCCCTGAGCGCGCGTAGCAAGATTGTGGGGCCCATGTAGCCCCCCTCACTTATTCCAGCCACCCATGCACTTCTTCCTCCAGAAAAAATCACACCATTGCTCAAACCCGTGTTCTTGCTCATCTTGCTGCTATTTTCGATCTCTTTGCTCGGAACTTTGTTTCTGAAACTGTTTTGGGGGATTGTTCATCAGTATGTGAGTCCTCCGTTGGTCCAATTAGTTTTTGCTCTAGTGGTTTATTATTTGCACATTTAGCAACTGTTGGTGATCATGTTCTTGAGCTTTCATGTCAAATCTATATGGTTGAAACTAGTTTTGATGCTTGATATAGCCTCTAGACACTTGTAGGAGTAGTTTCTATCAATTTTGTTGAGTTTTGTTCACTTTTATTTTGAGTCACTAAAAATTCAGAAATTTTCAGAGGAAGAAAATGTTTAGGAAGATGTTCCAAGGTGGTTCCTCCAAGAAGAAATCCCCAAGGCTCGCGATACGTGAGGCAAACCTTGAACCAGCGCGGGAAGCTCTAGTTAAACCTTGTGAATAGGCATTGATGTCGCTTGAAGCTATGTCGGTATTTCCCCAAAGAGGAAGGGATGATGCAGCACAGCTACAGAAGGTATTTCCCTCAGTTATGACACCAAGGTATCAATCTGGTAGGAGAACCAAGCAACACTATGTAAACGGTACCTGCAGACAAAGAACAAATACTTGCAACCCGACGCGTATAAGGTTGTCAATCCCTTTTCGGGTAACGGCGCCAGAAATTGTCAAGTTGACGGGATAAAAATTGTGGTAGATTGGATAAATAGATCTCGATAAAACGCGAAATAAAATAAGTAATAAAAAAGTGCAGCAAGGTATTTTTGGTTTTGTGGAATAATAGATCTGGAAATAAAAGCAAATAAAAATAGATCTCAAAGGAAATATGATAAAGAATAGATCCGGGGGCCGTAGATTTCACTAGTGGCTTCTCTCAAGAAATAGCACACGGTGGGTAAACAAAATACTGTTGGGCAATTGATAGAAGATTGAATAATTATGACGATATCCATGGCAATGATCAATATATAGGCATCACGTCCAAGATTAGTAGACTGACTCCTGCCTGCATCTACAACTATTACTCCACACATCGACCGCTATCCAGCATGCATCTAGTGTATTAAGTTCATGGAAAAATGTAGTATTGCAATAAGAACGATGACATGATGTAGACGAGATCTATTCATGTAGGAATAGCCCCGATCTTGTTATCCTTAATAGCAATGATACATGCGTGTCTTGCTGCCCCTTCTATCACTAGGAAAGAACACTGCACGATCGAACCCATCACAAAGCACCTCTTCCCATGGCAAGAAAAATCGATCTAGTTGGCCTAACTAAACCAAAGAGTCGAAGAAGAAATACGTGGCTATAAATAATCATGCATATAAGAGATCAAAAGAAGACTCAAATAATATTCATGGATATAGATCCAATCATAAACTCAAAGTTCATTGAATCTTAACAAACACACCGCAAAAAAGAGTTACATCAAATAGATGTCCAAGAGACCATTGTATTGAGTATCAAAAGAGAGAGAGGAAGCCATCTAGCTACTGCCTACGAACCGGTAGGTCTATCGATAGGCATCACGGGTCGTTAATGGGCCGTATTTGATGACACTATGAAAATAGCCCAACGGATTAATGGGCCACAAACGGGCCGACTGTAACCAAGGGCTGAATTTTGCCCACAAGCGGAACAGGCCAGTAATGGACCGTAAGTACGTAACCGAATGCTGGAAATGAGCCCAAGAATAAATGGGCCCTTAGAAGGCCGAAAGTTAACACGGGCTGGAAGCGGCCCAACAGAATAATGGGTCGTTAATGGGTATAAAGCGATACACTGTTCATTATGGCCCGGTTTCACCTCGGGCCTTTAATAGGCCCAGAGTTACAAAGGGCCTCATATGGACCGAAAGACGTCATGGGCCATACATGGGCCGGAAGTTACAATGGGTTGGAATCATATTGGACGGCCCAGATGACGCTACTGGGCCTAATTCGGATAGGCCATAACCTGGCTCGGATGGGCTATAACAGGCCATGAGTTGGCAGGCTGTAAATGGGCTATATGCGAACGGGCCGTTAACAGCCTTTCCGTGGGCTGGCCCGGTACCTTTTGACCAAGTAAAACGGGCCGTGCCACGTGTCGACGTACCTTAGGCGCCTCCTATCCAATGAGTGGATGACATCTGTCCAAACGCTGAGCCGACACGTAGTTCCTCTGGCCATTGAGAATTTTACACGTGGAAAATCCCCATTGGTCCGGGCTGTTAACGAGTTATCGAATCCAAACTGGAATCCGATAGCTTAACGGCGACCCATTATGTTGGATGCCACGTGTCAGTTACCCTTGACGAAAGAACTTCCATGACGTGTCATTTATCATCATGGAAGTGGACACTTCCGTGATGATAATTTTGGTATTGTCATGGAACACTTCTACGACAACACAGGTATGACTATCTTGATTCTGTCATAAAATCTTCATGGATGTACATGCATGAAAGAAAACGTGACCTACTGTGACAAACACGTATCATCACGGAAGTGGTATTTTTTATAGTGTAGGCAAATTAATAGGCTATGGAGATGCCCATCAATTGACATCGATGCAAGTGAGTAGGGATTGCCATGCAACGGATGGACTAGAGCTATTAGTGTATGGAAGCTAAATAAGAAACTAGGGTGTGCACCAACTTTCTTGCTCAGGAAGACCTAGGGCAATTTGAGGAATCCCATCGTTGAAATATACAATCCAAGTTCTATAATGAAAAATTCCCACTAGTATATGAAAGTGATAAAATAGGAGACTCTCTATCATGAAGAACATGGTGCTATTTCAAAGCACAAGTTTGGAAAAGGATAGTAACATTGTCCCTTCTCTCTTTTTCTCTCATTTTTTCGTTTGGGCTTCTTTGGCCTCTTTTTTTATTTGGGCTTCTTTGGCCTCTTTTATTTTCTTAAAGTCCGGAGACTCATCCCAACTTTTGGGCTTCTTTGGCCTCTTTTTTTATTTGGGCTTCTTTGGCCTCTTTTATTTTCTTAAAGTCCGGAGACTCATCCCAACTTGTGAGGGATCATAGCTTCCATCATCCTTTCCTCACATGGGATAATGCTCTAATGATGATGATCATCACACTTTTATTTACTTACAACTTCAAGAATTAGAACTCGATACTAGAACAAAAAATGACTCTATATAAATGACTCATGCATATGAGAACAATATGACAATGATGGTATGTGTCATAAAAAAATGAAACGGTGGAAGTTGCATGGCAATATATCTCAGAGTCGCCATGGAAGTGCCATAATAGGTAGGTATGGTGGCTGTTTTGAGGAATTATATATCGTGGGTTTAATGCATGGGCGAAAGTTGCGCGGTACTAGAGATGCCAGCAATGGTGGAAGGGTGAGAGTGCGTATAATCCATGGACTCAACATTCATCATAAAGAACTCACATACTTATTGCAAAAGTTTATTAGCCATCGAAACAAAGTACTAATAGGCATTCTCATAGGGGGTAGATTGGTAGGAAAAGACAATCGCTCGTCCCCAACCGCCACTCATAAGGAAGACAATCAAAGAATAAATCATGCTCCGACTTCATGACATAACGGTTCACCATACATGCATGCTATGGGAATCACAAACATTAACACAAGTATTTCTACCAATCCACAATTACTCACTAGCATGACTCTAATATTACCATCTTTGTATCTAAAAAAAATGCAAGGAATCAAACTTCTCATATATTCAATGCTCCTTGTATGAAAGTTTTTATTATATCCCTCTTGGATGCCCATCATATTAGGACTAAATTCATAACCTAAGCAAATTACCATGCTGTTTAAGACTCTAAAAATCATATACGTGAAGCATGAGAGTTCAAAATTTTCTATAAAATAAAACCACCGCCGTGCTCTAAAAAGATATAAGTGAAGCACTAGAGCAAACTTCCTAGCTCAAAAGATACTAGTGATGCACATAGAGTATTCTAAAAAATTTACGATTAAAGTTTTCCCTCTCAAAAGGTGTGTACAGCAAGGATGATTGTTGCAAACAAAAAAGCAAAGACTCATATCATACAAGACGCTCCAAGAAAAACACATATCAAGTGGTAAATAAAAATATAGCCTCAAGTAAATTTACCAATGGATTGAAGACAAAAGAGGGGCACTACTAGGAAAAGGCCTACTAATGGCGCACCTAATTTGGCCATTAATGGCGCATTAGTGGTGCGCCATTAGTGCCACGCCATTAGTATATTTTACTAATGGCGCATCACTGGTGCGCCATTAGTATCTGGTATACTAATGGCGCACCCCAGATGCGCCATTAGTATATACAATAGTGCGCCATTAGTATGCCTTCCAGGGGGCCATCTATACCCAGGTGCTTTGGCATACTAATGGCGCACAACTACAGGATGCGCCATTAGTAACTTCGGCATACTAATGGCGCACTGTTTAGTGATGCGCCATTAGTATCCTTTGGCATACTAATGGCGCACTATGATGTGATGCGCCATTAGTATGAATATTAGGTTTTTTTTATTTTTTTTCTTCTGTTTTTTGCACATGTTACAAAATGTATAATTGGACAAAATATAGACAGCACACATCAACAACAGATTCATCGAATACAATAGAAGATTAGTCTCTGAATACAATTCATCATTTTAGTCTCCGAATACAATTCATCATATTAGTCTCCGAATTGAAAAGACCGAACAAAGATAGAACATTATATTACAAGTCTCGAGACCGCGAGTTTGTCTTCACATTACAAGTCGATATCGATCATCTTAACTACCATCACATAGAAGAGAGCTGCGGTCATCACGATGAGCATCATCACGATGAAACTCGTCTTCATCCGGTTCCTCCAACGCTCCCTCCCCTCTCCCGCTAGATAGTGGGCGTATCTAGATTCGGCCTCGGCCCTAGTGGCGTACCCTTTGTAACTGTTACCGCTGAATCGGTGAACCTGTCTCCGACACTCCTCCCAGTCGTCGTAGACTCCGGGAACCTTACCCTTGTACACGACATACCACGGGATCGCTATGCAGTAGCGAAACGAAACGTTAGTACCAATTCACAGACAATACATAAGCAATATATAAGTATGCAACAGAACAATCGGAAGAGAAAAGCAAGACATTAATAGCATCGATTACATCTAAGTTGAACGACTCTCGAAACCAAAGATACATACTACAAGTTCATTAAAGTTTAATTACAACATGAGCCAATCGATGTTTCAGAACTAGACACAGCATCACTGCTTTCGACTCGACTCAAGGGACCGGAGCGTGGATGAAGCCGCCGTCTATCGTGGGAGTCATGAAACAACGGGCGTTGTCAGCCTGCATTTGTAGGATTGTGTCGATGTCACTGTTGGACGGTTGATTTCTGAGGTAGAACTGCCCCGAGGTACGAAGGACATCTTGATGGATGATTTCCGCAAACTCCGAGTGGATGCGAAAGAATTCTTGTCTAATGTCCGCGTCCTGGATTGCCGACACGCTCGCGGCCCAATCTTTGAGTCTACTCGGTAGCAGAAGTTGATGATGGTCCCGTACGATCGCCCGCATGTGATGGATGGCGTAGTAGGCACCCTTCTGACCGCCAGGCGGCTGCTTGACGCAGCAGAACGTCGTATTGTGGGAGAACACGTGCTTGCCGTACTTACGAATAGGCCTGGTGAAGGTGCCTCCAGATTTGACGTAGCCGGGGAGAACATCATCAAGAACCTTCTTGACATTTGTGTAGTCTACG
Source organism: Aegilops tauschii subsp. strangulata (assembly GCF_002575655.3). Lineage (NCBI taxonomy): Eukaryota > Viridiplantae > Streptophyta > Magnoliopsida > Poales > Poaceae > Aegilops > Aegilops tauschii. The sequence goes on along the minus strand of NC_053041.3, from coordinate 605,592,219 downwards.
TTCGACTGACGGTCTGGGTCGAAATACGTGGCCATGGAATATTTGGGGCTTAGGAGGATGAGCGTGCAATGTGTGTCACTGCAGAAAACACGGAATGTTAAAAGAAAAACGATCGAAATCTAAGAATTCATATGTTACGGGGCGGTTGAGGGGAGGACTTACTCGGGAAAGTAAGGCACAAGGAAGTTATCCTTATCTTGGTTTGCCAGAATGACGCCTTCGAGGTAAGAACTCGCGACTTGCCGGTCCCCAGCGCTGCCCAAGATCTTGGCACGCATGTAGAAGGGGTCGACTATGACGATGTCCGGGGTCTTGTCGCGATTGATCCGCATCTCCATACTCAGCGAAAATAGCCGAACGAAGGTGTAGTGCAGCGGATGAAGTTTCAACATAGCGTGGATGTCATCAAACCGCAGGACGATCATACCCCCGATGGAGTTATCCACAAAGCCCTTGCCCTCTGGCACCTTGGCCGCGAAAACCGGGTATGCCACATCCTTCTCTCCAAGACGCCGCTTCTCCAAAGAAAGAACACTGTCATGCAGACTCCGCATAGCACCGGTTGCAGCATCGAGCATATTTCTCGGTAGCATCGGCCTACCCGCCACATGCACCCTCCTCGAGATATCGTCAGTTGAAGGTGGCCCGTCCTGAGCACGGATCGTACTCGGTGCCGGCTGGCCCGCACCCTTGTTAGTCTTTCTTTTGCGTGCCTTCTTCTTCTCCTGTAATGGGGCCGAGTTCTGCTCACAGACCGCCTTCTTGAGTGTGTTGGGGCTGATCATATTTCGCACCTCGCCTATCTGAGGCTCGGTGAAGTCGGCAGCTGGAGGCGTCTCCTGAGAGCTGAACTACAGACGACGCCTGTTGCAACTTGGCTTCTCCGCGGTACCAGCTAGATCGCGCACGTCTTTTGTTGGGTTGGGTTCTTGAGAAGGAGGCCCCATGAAGTCGCCACCGTACCCATGATCGGCAAAGTACTGATCGACGTTGGCTAATGTATCGTCGTCGTCGTCATTCTGATCCTGTGCCATATGCATGTTTGGATCCAGTGGCATAGGGATGTCCGGCACCGTTGCGGCGGTCTTGCCATGGGGCCGACTTGGCGCCGGCACGACTGGCGGTGTTGTCTTTGGGGTGGTGTCCCCCGCCCCCAAACGAATCTGGCTCTTCGGCCAAAGCAGGGGCCAGCTCAGGCACGCGCTGAGGGTCATCACGTCATCATCGTCGGCCCCGATGGGTCGAATCGGAGGTAACAACTCGTCGCAGCCTGACAGCACCCGAACCAGTTGAACCCTAAACAAGTTGGGTGGCATCTGGGTACCGTGGAACAAGGGGTTGCCCGGTTGAACGATTTTGCCCTTGGCGACATCGACCAACTCGTTGTTCACGAAGTGCAGGAGAGTGCACGGAACGTCGGCGGCGCCCAGCGAAAACATGTAGGGCGTTAGGGATGCCCAGTCAAAGGCAAGGAGATGAAGTCCTCGGCCGAGAGAGGCTTAATTAGTTACCGTGATGATGGCGTCGAGCTCGGCTAATGTCGAGGCACCGCCAACGGCGGGCGTGCAGTTGACGGAGGGGCCGCTTGCTGCAGAGGTGCCGGCCGGCGTACACCCGGGTGCATTAAGCTCCCGTGCCGGCGTCGGAGACACCAATGCCGCCTCCGTCGGAGACACCAATGGCCCCGCCATCGCGTTCTGCGAGTTGCTGGCCGTGAAGCTAGGAATCGGGGGCGGCCCCTGTTGGCCGCCCGCAATCCACGCACTAATCCCCTGGATCAAGGTAGGCACAATGGCGGTGATCGTCACTCCGAGTTGTTGTTGCACTTGCTCTTGGACAATCTCCGGAATCCGCGCCACCTGTGCCCTGAGTTCTTGAACCTCGCGCGCCTGGCTTTCCGAGCTGGTCTTTTTCTCCTTTCGCCCACCAGTGTTATAGTATGACGACCATTTTGTCGACAAGCCTTTGCCGGCCACACGACCAGCTGACGTCGGCTTACTGAGCTTATCCTTGTTCTTCATTACATTCAACGCCCTATTTAGAGTGGTGTCCCAAGGGTTGCTCTTAATCGACCCCGCGCTACTGCTTTCAGTCGCCTACGGAAGGAATGTGAACCATTTAGAAATTTGGCTTCATTAATTAGAATGCAACCATATGGAGCTAATTACGCGGGGGTGTATTCCTTACCAGAACAAGCTCAAGCGCCCTGGTCTTCGGATCCGTGGTAAGCTCCTTTGTTTTCCTGTCCTTCTTGTACCGGGCCCTGACAAAGTTCCTGGTCTGCTTGTCACCGTATTTATCGAAGAGGGGCGGTAGGCCTTGCTCGGCACGGTCCGCCTCCTCCTTGTCCCATATAGGCTCCGCCACTCTGTAACCGCCGGGACCGAGTGTGTGTTCCCCTAAGTTCAGCTCTCGCATTTCTTTCCCCCACTTACTTGATTCGGAGTTTGCGGTGCTCGAGCAATTGATCTTGAAGTCGTTGTAGTCATCTTCGATGATCGAAGGATTTTTCTCCTTGATCTTCTCATAACTCTCACCTTTCTCGATCATTCTCTTCACATTGCTTTTCCAAGTAGACAGGGCCTTGCTCATCTTCGTGAGGGCAGCATTGTTCACTTTATTCCCTTTGAGGCTTGTGTTTTCAAATTCAGCGGGGAACTTGTATCGTTCGTGCAGCTTCGTGAAGAGGAGGTTGCGCAAATTCCCTCGGTCAGGATGCCTCAGGTTCTCGGTGTTGATCGAGACGGTGCTCCGGAGAATGCACCTGAGCTGAAGCGAGCACCCCGACTATTCGTTCGGGTGCCGTTGGATTCCCGTCGGAGTCCTCTTCAGTAACTTCCTCCTTGAGGGTGCGGAGCACGGTCGGGCGCCGGTCCTTCCGTTGCCTCTTCGGGTGGCTGCCATCTGTGCGTGCGCCGCCATCATCAGTGGTGGCATCCTCGGCGGCACCATCAGTGGTGGCATCAGTGGGGTCATCCTCGGCGGTACCATCAGTGGTCTCAGGATCGGTGGGGAAGGCGGCGTCCTCATACAAGTGAGGTTGTTCCTCCATCTCCTGGGACAGCTTCCAGAATGCCTTGACGCCCGAACCCCCGGCCTCATCGTTGTTGGCCATGTTTCTCTCTAAATAGGAACAAAGTTTGGTCAAAAAGTTGGTTATTGTCAAGGAACAAGATCATGGTCTCATCATTTAGGGTTTGTCGACACCGAGGCATCCTAAAAGCTAAGCTTTTATCATTGAGGGTTTTTCGACGCCGAGGCACCCTAAAAGCCTAAGCTTTCATCATTTCGGTTTTTATCGACACCGAGGCACCCTAAAAGCCATGCATTAGTCACAAGTACGCCGGGGCACTTGATCCTACTTAATTAACTACTAAGATACCCCGGCCCATGCATTAGTCACAAGTACCCCATATGTCCTATTTTTAGCAAAGTCATGCTAAAATTCACGGAAAATTTCAGCATGACCTTTGCTGAAAATAGGACATATGGATTACCCGAATTTGCCGGAACGGAAGTTAATCGACATTCCGGCAAACTCAAGGGCCTCTCGGGTGGACAAGGCAAAAAAGGCCTCCATCACAACATGGAAAATACATTGGCATGTGAAGAGGTGAAACAATATATGCATCTCCAAGCAGTATCATTCAACATTTTGGACAAAACACTACAAGCAACATGAGACACTGAAAACAATTGCTACCAATGAATCTACACTTCTATAACAAAATAAATCAGAAACTTAGTCTATCATCATTAGGCAGCCACCATTAGTTATTCCGTTATGTTAAAGCAGAAATAGAAAAATAGACTGAAAACACTAAAATCAGAAACAAATCCAACTGTACAGGCCAATGCATATAGGAAAAGTTAGGGGTTGAACTTCATTTTTTTTCAGGTTTTCTTGGGTGTATGAGGTCTGCTCTAATTTGTTTTGAAAAGTGAACCTGCTGTACTGGCCAATGCATATAGGAAAAGTGAAGCTGCTGTACAGGCCAATGCATATAGGAAAATTAAGTCATGGAGAGTTGTTCATGATGTTCCTTGCCTTTTTTTGTGATACATAAGGTAAGGTTCAACAACTTCAGAACTTTTTCTGTGATACAAATACTGCTTCAGTTTAAGAACATGTCTTAGTTTTGAATTCTCTTAGTGAAAACCTACTTCAGAGCATCAACACAAGTTGGGATACACAGCCAGACATACGCACATAAACATAAATGAATTCAGATCTAAAAAACTCATACAAAATTCGTTTTGCAGGAATTCGTTTACTCCCTATGCACACTCTATCAGTATAACAAACTTCCAACTAAACAAAGAAAGAAACTACGGGTGTTGGTAGCAAGAAACAATGCAACCACCTGAAAACTTCTTATGTTTCAGTCAATCATCACAACCAATATGATTTGCTTGGAGATTCAGAGCACAACCATGATACTGAGGATATCAGAGTGGTGGAGACATTGACTGCAATAAAGATGACTAAAAGAGAACTTTTCTGCCTCCTTAGATCTATCAAACGAAAAAGTGTACAAAATGGGCTGTCTTTGAGTGGAATGCATTTTCTCAAGGTAAAACAATCCAAGGTAAACCAGATATAAAGTTGTATTCCTTTATGCTGATCTTGACCATCAAAACTACTCCTCGAAAACAATTATAATGACCTGGTGTTTATAGTGATTCCATCAGGACTCATGCATAAGCTACTCATAGTGTACAAGCTGATTTCTCTTGCTAACCCCATTCTCTTTAAAAGGCAACCGAAACAAACAAGACAAGAAACACAATTATGTTCCTGAGCTTTCTTAGTTTTCCCATGAGCACAAGAAATGAGACGCTACTAAATCAAACAAGAATTAGCAATTGTCATAATGAACATGAAGCAATAGACAAGTCCGGGTGGTGGTGGAGCTCACGGGGGCGGTGGTGTGGACGGGGCGACAAGGTGGGGCGACGAGGTCCGGGTGGTGGTGGTGCGACGAGGTCCGGGAGGCGACGAGGTCCGGGTGGTGGTGGTGCTCCGAGGAGACGAGGAGAGCGGCGCCGAGGAGACGAGGACGACGGGGCGGCGGGGCGGCGGCGTCGGGAGAGGATAGGGCGGTCGCGGCGTCGGGGCATCGGGGCGGAGACGAGGACGACGGGGCGGCGTCGAGGCGGCGGGGCAGCGGCGTCGGGAGAGGAGAGGGGAAGGGATCGAGGGCGAGGGCGAGGGAGAGAGAGGGGATAGGTTTGGGCCGGGGATAGGAGAGGGGAAGGGGATCGAGGGCGAGGGCACAATACTAATGGCGCACCACCCCTCGGTGCGCCATAAGTACATCCATACTAATGGCGCACCTCACCCTGGTGCGCCATTAGTATTTTTTTTTGATTTCTGCTCGAGCCAACAGGTTATCTTCCACCTGACCTGATCCACACCAAGTTTCCTCTACTAGCTTGACTGGTCAGCAGCCAGTTCTCACACCAGGAGGTCCTGGGTTCGATTCCCAGGCTCCACAATTTTTTTATGCATTTAAAATGCTGTTTGATATTTATTTGTGTTTAAATATGTTCAAACTTGTTTAAATCATAACAGTAATATATTTTTATAAGACAGTAATAATTTTTTAAAAAATATCATCAAACAGTAATGCCGGTGGAGCGGGGGAGGGTGCGCGGGGTGCGGGGGGCCGGTGGACCGGGGGGTGCTCGGCGGCGAGGGGGACCGGATCTGGCGAGGTGGGATAGCGATCGAGATGGAGGGGGATCGAGATCGAGTGTCCATGAAATTTAAAAATATTCATGATAGTTCAAAAAGTGCCCATGAAATACAATCGAGAAATGAAGGCTACGATTTAAATACAATCGATCTTAGCTAGCTATCTGTTCACAATCTTCTTGCCCTTCTTTTTCGCAAATGGAGTTCTTCTGTGGAACGGACGTCCTTTAGGTAGGGTGGTCCTGCTTCTTCTTGTGGTGTATGCTGCTACTTCATCATCGTCGTCATGTTCGATTCTCGGGTCGCCGTACTTGTCGAAGTCTTGCTCATTGGCTACTCCATCCATTCCGATGATCTTCCTTTTGCCTCTCCTCACGACAACACGACTGGGCTTTGACGGGTCGGTAATGAAGAAGCATTGGTCCACTTGGGAAGCCAGTACCCATGGCTCATTTTTCGCGGTGACGTTTGCGCCTGCGGTCTTGGATTTGGCTTCGGGTATAACCATGGTGGTGAAATACCGGTCTTCTTTTAGGACGCTCTTGGCCCATCTGACACGGAACATCGGGACCTTCTCTCCAGCGTAGCTCAGCTCCCAGATCTCCTCGATCCTTCCGTAGTATCTGTCCTTGTCGTTACCGGTGTAGGATTCCATCGTTACCCCGGAGTTCTGATAACCATCGCTCTTCATGTCCTTGGCCTCGGTGTAGAATGTGTAGCCGTTGATATCGTACGCCTCATAGGTCATCAGGTTGTGCTCGGCGCCCTGTGACAAGGCGAATATGAGTTGTTCTTCCGCGGAAGAATCCTCATGTAAAGGGTACGACAGAAGCTTCTGCTTGAACCAACGCGTGAAACATGAGTTGTGCTCTTTGAGTATATCTCCGTCCGTCCTCTGTTGGCCTCGGTCATTGTACGTCTTCTTAATAAAGGTTTTGTGCTCTACCACCCAAGGATCGACCACGTCTATGTGTTGTAGCGCGACTAGGTTTGCTCTTTCAAAGTCGGCGAGTCGACCCTCGAAGTCGACATGCATTTCGCGGCGACCCTCACGGTGACCCCATCCAGCGAGCCTGCCGAGTGCCTGTTGACGGGCAGACCAACGGGGTTCTCGATGCCTAGATAATTCGTGCAGTAGGAGATGCACTCTTCGGTCAGAAAGCCCCTGGCTATGCTTCCCTCTAGACGTGACATGTTGCGAACGTATCCTTTGATGACACCATTCATCCTTTCGAATGGCATCATGCTGTGCAGGAACGTCGGCCCGAGTTGGATGATATCCTCCACGATATGGACCAGCAGATGCACCATAACGTCGAAGAATGCGGGTGGGAAGTACATCTCAAGCTCGCATAGTATCACCACGATCTCTTCCTGTAGCCTTCTGAGTTGCCTCACGCCAACCGACTTCCGAGAGATGACGTCGAAAAAGTTGCATAGGCCAAATAGCGTTTCACGGACGTGCGCGTCCATGATCCCACGGATTGCAACTGGAAGTATCTGCGTCATCAGCACGTGACAGTCGTGAGACTTCATTCCGCTGAACTTCTGCTTCGCTGAGTCTAGGTATCTGCCTATCTTCCCCGCGTAACCGTAACGAAGTTTTACTCCTACGAGGCAGGTGAAAAACTGATCGATCTCCTCCTGACTTAGAGTGAAGCACGCGGGAGGGAAGTCATTTCTGGTCTTCTTGGCCTTTTTGCCTTTGCGACGACTTTCCGTGTCCTGCTTCGCCTCATCATCATCATCATTAGCGTGAAGCTCCTCCCTGATGCCCATTGATTTCAAGTCTGCCCTTGCTTTCGGCCCATCATTGGTCCTCTCTGGCATGTTGAGCAGGGTACCAAGCAGACTCTCGCACACATTCTTCGTGATATGCATGACATCAAGGCTGTGAGGCACACGGTGGATCTTCCAGTACGGCAAGTCCCAGAAAACAGACCTCGTTTTCCGTACCTTAAGCAGCGGCTCTTGCGCCTTTCGCTTCTTTCCCGGCTCTGGCGCCTTTTGCTTCTTTCCCAGCAGTGGGCGATCTTTCCAATTTTTCAACAGCTCGTCTATTTCCTCGCCGCTCCTCGTACGTGGGCGTCTTCGGGTTTCGGTTTCACCATCGAACAGATCCTTGCGTTTCCTCCATGAGTCATCGTCGCGAAGCCACCTTTGATGTCCCATGAACACGGTTTTCGAAGACCCGGGATCTCTATCTAGCTGGCGATACGTTGTGTCATCCATGCACCTGACGCATCCAGAAAATCCGTGGACCACCTGCCCCGCGACATATCCGTAATCGAGATAGTCGTGCACCGTCGTGAGCAGTGCCACTCTCATAGGGAAATATTCTTTCTCTGCGGCGTCCCACATATTGGCTGGCGTTTTCCACAGCGTGTCTAGCTCCTCTTTCAGCAGCCCCAGATACAGATTGATGTCGTTCCCTAGTTGTTTCGGCCCTTCAATTAGCATACTCATGAGAATGTACTTCCTCTTCATGCACAACCAGGGGGGGAGGTTGTACATCCACACAAACACAGGCCAGGTGCTATGTGTGCTTCTCTAGCTGCGAAACGGCTTGACTCCATCGGTGCTCGCGCCCAGCACGATGTTCCTTGGATCGTTCCCAAATTCTGGGTGTTCGAAGTTCAACGCTTGCCACTGGCTCCCATCCTTAGGGTGACTCAGCATCTTTTTTTTTATCTCCGGATCATTTGCGTCATCTTCTCGCTTCTTCTCCTCCCTATCCGCGTGCCAACGCAAGAGCTTTGCTACCTTAGGGTCCGCGAAATACCGCTGCAGACGGGGAGTGATCGGAAAGTACCACACCACTTTTCGAGGAGCTTTCTTCCTCTTGTTGTATCGAGTGACGCCGCACACCGGACATATGGTAGACTCCGCGTGCTCGTCCCGATAAATGATGCAATTGTTCATGCACACATGGTATTTCACGTGCGGTAAATCATGAGGACACACGATTTTCTTCGCCTCCTCGAAACTGGTCAGGCACTTGTTCCCCTTGGGAAGACGTTCGTGCCAGAATGACATGTTCTCGTCGAAGCATGCGTCGGTCATCTTGTGTTTTACCTTCATCTCCAGAGCCATGAGCGTTACTTTCAGGCAGGTATCCTCGGGCCTGCATCCTTCATACAATGGAGTAACCGCGTCTATCTCCAGTTGATCCAGCTTGGCTTTCTCTCGGGCGGCAGCTCTTGCGTTATCCGTCTGCTTGAGAAGCAGCTCTTGAATATGAGGGTCCTGCACCCAGCCCATCGATGGTCCATCGTCGTCTGCTCCGGCATCTTCATCTTCATGATCATGCCATTCATCTGCTCCGGCATCTTCCTCATCATCATGTCCGGCATCTTCTACATGATGACTGTGTACTGCATCTACTTCGTGATCATGTCTGGAGATTCTTCGTCTTCTCGCCCGCCCTCGCCGCGGTTGTCTTGCTGCCCTTCCTCATGATATCTAAGGCAATGATCATGAATATAGGCATCACGTCTGTGACAAGTAGACCGACTCCTGCCTGCATCTTCTACTATTACTCCACACATCGACCGACTCCTGCTTGCATCTAGAGTATTAAGTTCATAAGAACAGAGCAACGCTTTAAGTAAGATGACATGATGTAGAGGGATAAACTCAAGCAATAGGATATATATAAACCCCATCTTTTTATCCTTGATGGCAACAATACAATACGTGCCTCGCTACCTCTTCTGTCACTAGGTGAGGACACCGCAAGATTCAACCCAAAACTAAGCACGTCTCCCATTAAAAGAAAAACCAATCTAGTTGGCCAATCCAAACCGATAGTTCAAAGATAAATACAAATATATTTTAATCATGCATAAAAGAGTTCAGAGAAGACTCAAATAATATTCATAGATAATCTGATCATAAATCCACAATTCATCGGATCTCAATAGACGCAACGCAAAAGATGATTACAACGGATAGAACTCTGAGCACATCGAGGAGAACGTTGTATTGAAGATCAACGAGAGAGAAGAAGAAGCCATCTAGCATGGAACAATCAAAAATTATAGATACGTTGGAGACGTATCACATATCAATACACCCGATGGCCCGACCCCGATGCATGTGCTAAGGTGCTATCGCAATGAACGTTCGACCTGAAAAGTCCGCCTCTAGTCCCCCACCCATCAGGAGGTCTAGTAGTGTCTCATGAAAAAAATTGTTTTCGCCAATGTCCACTAATTCATTTTTAGAAATAAAACATGTAAGCTACTTCTTCACTTGGAATTTGTAGAGACAAATAGAGTATGCCACTTTATCGTTCAGATCATCTTCCTTTTTTGATTGATTAGAATAGTTCTCTAAGATAGCTTTGGATGCGCTCTTACTTTTTAGACCCAAATATCTCAAAAAGAAACTTTTGATTGAACTCACACCAAGCTTCTAAATTGCATGGGCCAGCCCTGACCCAGTCCACTAACATGATATCTCTCCACTCTAGGAAATGTTGGGAAACCAACGTATAAAGTAAAAAACCAGCAAATGGAACGTGGTTTTCTCCTACTCATGGAGGAAACCATGGGCCAGTACACAAATAGACGTGTTGATATTTCCACGGGAAAAATATTATAGGTGCAACAATTATGGAGTGGAAAGTATGACACATGCAGGGGATGGGGGTCACCTTCCATCTATTGACCAAAAGATTTCCTCTCCTTCCTGGCTACTACCCCTATAAATAGCCCCCTACATCCTTAGCTCTTCCCATCAATTCAACCCTGCTCTTCGACCTCTGCATTGTTCTGCTTGTGGCGAGGAAGCCAATGTAGCCCTGTAGGAGGTAAGGAAGGAGGGACGTTTTAGTGTTTTGTGTTCTGTTTGTTTCTTGGTGTTTGTATTAATGATGTTGACTTTGCTAGGGTGGTAAGTCCGGAAGACAAAGTCAAGGTTGGTGAGGAAAAATGCAAGGGATAGAGGCGGTGGTTGAGGGCAACTTCACAAAGGGGTTGCGTATACTCATCGTTGAGGACGACCCCGTCTCCCTGAAGATCCTAGAGTCCCTCATGTGCAACTGCAAATACCATCGTGCGCCTACCGATCTTCATGCTTTCTCTAATCCATTAGAATCGAGGTTATATGAGTTATTCTCTATGAATAATGTTTTTTCTTAGTTTGATTTTGTGCACACAAAACGATGTAGCAACGATGGTGATGGATGCATAGATGGAACTAAAGATGCCCAGGAAGGGGAAGGATGAGTTGGACCGGGTGATTAGCAACATGCACATACCAGACATGGACGGTTTCATGCTCCTTCAGCTCATTAGAGTTGAGATGGATCTCCCTTCCATAAGTAGACTCTCTGCTTAATCCAATATCCTACTTTTTACACGAACTAGTGGTGGTGATTTGGACATTTATTACTATTAATCATTGAATATACAATGAGTGAATGTTCCTTGATAGAATTTAAGAATGGTCATCAATTGGTTCGGGATCCCATTCTTATGATTTTCACCAAGAAAAAATAGGGTGAGTGGAGGTGTATGTGATTTCATAACAAAATCTTGATATTGGTATTAAATGTTATCAAGGAACATTCACTCAATGTATATTGAACGCTTAATAGTAATAAATGTTCTTAATGACCACTGCTAGCTCATGTGAAGAAATAGGACTTTGGATTTTGCAGGGATATCCATCTCAAGTCTGATGAGCTGAAGGAACATGAAAGCATGGCATCCACATGTTATATATTGATCACCAGGTCAAACTCCTCCTTCCCCTTCCCGAGCATCTTTAGTGTTGTCTTCACATCCATCACCATCGTCGCTACATCATTTTGTTTCCATAAAATGAAACTAAGCAAGAAGCATTATTAATAGAGAACAACTCATACAACCTCAATTCTAATGGATTAGAGCAAGCATGAAGATTGAGAGGCTCTCGATGGTATTTGCAGTGGCGCAAGAGGGCCTCTAGGATCTTTAGGAAGACAGGGTGGTCGTCAACGGCAAGTACATGCAGCCCCTTTGGGATGTTGTAGTCACCCACCGCCTCTATCCCTTTCCTTTTGTCTTCACCAACCATCACCGTGTCTTCCGAATTTCGCACCCTAGTAAAGTCAACATTGTTATAATACATACCAAGAAGCAAATAGAAACCCCACAGATCCAGTAACTGAATACACAACCCTAAAAGATCCCTCCTTCCTCACCACTTACAAGGCTACAATGGCTTCCTCGCCACGGTCAGAAGCCAGGAAGGAGTGTAAATCTTTTTGTCCAAAGACAGAAGGTGTCCCCCAACCACGCATGTGTGATACTTTCCACTCCATAATGGTTACAGTTGTAATATTTTTCTGTCGGAAATTTCAACATGTCTATTTATGCATGGACATGTGGTTTCTTCAATGAGTAGGAGTAAACCACGTTCAATTTACTGGTTTTGCACTTTGTATTTTGGTTTACCACCAATTTCTAGAGTGGAGAGATATCATGTTATTAGGGCGTGTTAGGGATGGCCCATGCATTTAGTATTAGCTGAAGAGAAGTTACTTTTTGGGAGAATTTGGTCTAAAGAGTAAGAGAGCATCCAAAGCTATCTTATAGAACTGTTCTAATAAATCTGAAAACAAAGATGATCATAACTATAAAGTGTCCTAACGGCTCGAGAATTTGTGATATTTTATTTCATTTAATCGGAACTTTGTTACTTCTCGACTATTTCAAACGCTTACCCTTCAAAAGAGAAGAAAATTAATTTTTCCATTTTTGGTTGGAAATATCATATATGGAAGGAAACCAAGGAGAATTAGCCAAATGGAGCAACTTCCTTGTGGAAAGCCAAGCCACCACACAAAACAAAGAAAAAGACGGTCTTCCATACAACCACAAACGGTCATATGAGCGATCGCATGAATTGCCAAGAGCTCCGCCACGTCTATAAAAGACAATTTTGCGAAGGAGACCATGGGAGAAGAGAACCCTAGCCGCTACCACCATGTCGAGAACAGAAGAAGAAGGGATCCGAAGAACCTTCAGAATTTTTCTTAGTTTTGGTACTTTTATCATATCCATCATCCTCTAATCCTTCACTATTGTAAGAGGAATTCAAACTTGTGGGAACAAGTTGTAAACTCTATTCACTCTCATCTGGAGATCAATTCTAGTTGAATTATCCTTTTCATCTTATTGTGGATCTTCACGGTATTATCGATATGGCTTTCCTGGGTTTAATACCATGTGTGAATTGTTTCTCACTTACGATGTGTGATTAATTCCCCATAGGCGTGGAAGTTGTAGGTGAGTGGCAAGATTCGTCTATGTCTAATCTAGATGTCATCATTCGTATTTGTAGTAGGATGATCTGTGTAGTATGTTGTTATGATGTGGTGAACTCTATGCGTGTTGTCCAATTTAAGGGCCCACGCAACATGATCTCAAGACCTACATAGGTAACACATATTGTTTAGGAAATCTGCGACCTCCGACGTGACCGGTGGAGATATCTATGAGGATCAAAGGCAATATGAGATAACGGTGATCCACAAAACCTAATGCTTGTTTCCGTTCAAAGGACCTTAATTGTGGAAACGACCACTCTATGGCAACGGTGAAGCAGGACCATAGAATGAAATACAATCCCGAGAGGAGGAGGTTCATAACTTTAGTGTGATCCGCCTATAGAACACACATATCAAATACTTGATATATTATTACCATTAACTGAATTCTCTCCGCGCGTGATCTCTTCATTGCAGGAAACACAATTCTCATTTTCATTTATGTTATTTGCTTAATTGGTTTTTACCTTCATTACTACAAACCTTTTATCTGCTTTATTTGTCCACCAGGATAGTAGCAACATTTGCGAAAGTTCAAGCAGTTACTTCACACAAGAACTGTGATACCTTGTGTGCAACAGAAGCGCGACTATAAATACTCTCCGCTGCTCCTCGTTGGGATGATAACTAATTGGGATACTTCCACGAAAGTGCTACACAACCCTGTTTGGTTTGCATGCATCAAAACATTTTCTGGTGCCATTGCTGGGGTAAAGCTCAGCGTAGAGTATTTATTTTGTAGCTATTTCTGCAGGTATTGTTATTGTAGATTCTTCATGTAAGTCACAGGGGATCTACTCGTTCTGGAAGAATGTATTTACCAGATTATATTACTCATTTTCCTGAGGAGCAACAAGCTTCATTAATATATAAATACAAAAATAATCAAACAATTGAGCTTAACACTTTGTTTGCAGAGATGTCGATTACTCTGAAGCCAAAGAAGATTGTAAGAGATTATTGTGCTCCAGTTATTTCAAGATCTCCTATAGTATATACTACAAATTATTCGAAACAATAGTCGATTGACTATATGATCTCATTATGGAAGTTAAAAAGCATGCCTTTGTGGGAACCGAGGAGGAGGAGGACCCTCAAGCACATCTCCTGTTCTTTGATACATTATGTGGAACTATTAAATTGAAGAACATGTCACGGGAATTCATACTGTTAAGATGTTGGGGTATTCTCGCGACAGATGCGAGGGGGTGGCTTATCATGGGTGGGGCCAAGAGGATGTTGTCGGGCCCTGGAGGCGGGAGTGAGCACGAGCTCGATCGCACACAAGACGTATCCAGGTTCAGGGCTCTCATAGGAGACAACACCCCTAGTCCTACTCTGCGGGGTCTCCGCATGATGACTATGATCAAATGCTGGCTAAAAGGTTGCTCCTTGAGCTGAGTTGCTAGACGAGGAAGAAGGGCATAACTGCTACCTTGCTTCCCCTAGCTATGGTGTGTGTGTGAGTGAAGTAAGTGCTGAACCCTTTGCATGGGTGATCCTGGGGGCTTATATAGGCCTGCCTCCCAGGGGTACAATGGTAATATGGCCGGGTGTAGGACCCGGACTGCAGTGTATTGGGTCTCCGGGTTCTCTGCCGGGTACTGGGGCCAACCGCTTGGTGGGCCCTACCGGCTGCCGAGAATCTGTCCGATAGGTATGGCCCGCCGCCTGCGGGCCACGCTGATTGCCTTTTCCTGTAGCGTTGTACTTGATGACGGAGGCCTCGTGAGGAGTCGTATGGCTACAGTCCCGCCGCTTGGCCAGCGCACACTGTGGCCATACTCCGTCTCATTGGAGTAATTCTGCGTGGACTCTGAGCGAAGGGAAAAGAGGCCGCTCCGCCCCCGTAGCCGCCTTCTGGGAGCTCACGTATAGGTAGGGCCCGCCGCCTGCGGGCCGTACTGACCGCCCGTCGTGGGAGCATGGCCCTTGCTGACAAGGGCCATGTCATGAGCCGCATGGCTACAGTACCGCGCCTAGCAAGGAGGTGACCGCTTGGTCAGCTCGCACTCCAGCCACGCTCCTCCGGGATCTGAAGGAATGGGAGGCCTTGTAGCCATGCTCCATCTTGTCGTAGTGGTTGGGTGCAGATTTCAAGGGGAGGAAGGGCCACCTGCTAGGAGCCTGCCTCCCAAAAGCTGCCTTCTAAGTGGGCGTCGCCTTCTGGAAGCTGGCTGCTTGGACCCAGCCGGCGCAAGGAGCCGGCCGCGTGTCCGGAAGGTGCGAGGGGCTTTGCTAGCCCAGATGTCTTGAAACGCTAAGGGGTGTGGATGAGACTACCCATGGTTAATCCCTCCGACAGTAGTCCCCGATGCTGGTGAGGCACCGCGGCTCAAATCCGGAGTGACTCAGTAGTTTCCTCCTTCGAGAGATCCTGTGCCTTTGCTTTGTCCGGCTGGGAGAAGCCGTCTGACAGGAGCCGGCCGAGGCAGGGCCGGCTGCTTGGTGAACTTGAATCTTCATGGCGGGCGCCGGGCTGACGCCACCGGGTGGCGTGCCTGCCACCCGTTGCTCGCTTGCCATGCGTCGCCAGTAGGCCAGGGTGGCTTGCCAGCCCACACGCGCGATGGGACGTCGCCGCAGGCCCGGGCCCACCACTACAGGACCTCGGCGTGCGCGCGGATCCGCTGCGGCCGAGGAGGGCGGTTGCCCTTCCGAGGTGGAGTAAACACGCGCCATTACGATGCGGAATTCGCGGGAT
The DNA here is from genome assembly GCF_002575655.3 of Aegilops tauschii subsp. strangulata. Classification (NCBI taxonomy): domain Eukaryota; kingdom Viridiplantae; phylum Streptophyta; class Magnoliopsida; order Poales; family Poaceae; genus Aegilops; species Aegilops tauschii. Next base: position 605,576,499 of record NC_053041.3, on the reverse strand, counting down.
CGTGTGGGGCGTGGGCGCAGTTAATCCCCACGCCCCGACTTGGCGTCTGAGGGATCCTGGATTTAGGGGTCACCGGGCGTCCGGGCTATGTGATATGGGCCGGATTGATGGGCCGTGAAGATGCAAGATCGAAGACCTTCCCTCTTGTCCGGTTGGGACACTCCTTTGCGTGGATGGCAAGCTTGGCGTTCGGATGTGAAGATTCCTTTCTCTCTAAACCGACTCTGTACAACCCTAGGCCCCTCCGGTGTGTATATAAACCAGAGGGTTTAGTCCGTAGAGGCTATCACAAATCATAGAGGCTAGAACGTCATAGTTTTTCATTTGCGACCTTTTTGTGACAAAAAACAGAAGGTCAAAAGCTGGCAGTCGTAAACTGAAATTAGCGACCTTCTCTGTGAGAAGGTCGTAGATGTTTATGACCAAAATAGAAGGTCGTTGAACACATGACCTTTTGTTTTGGTCACTGGCTGTCTGCCTAGGCCATGTCGGATCCGACGTGGCAATCTGACGTGGCAAAATTGCGACCAATTGAAAATGTCAAAAATTAGAATCGGCCCGGTCCAATTGGTTGTTTATATGGGCCAAGCCCATTAATTCAACCCATTTATATAAAAAAATCTGCCAATTTTTGTTAGCTACCTGGGCCTGGACCAACAATTCGGCCTTTTATTTATTTCTGGGCCGTGGCCTTTTAACATTGTTTGGGCCATTATATTTTGAAGCTGGTCCCACCAATCAGATGGGTCCCACTTGTCATCATCTCACACATTGGGCCCACTTGACAGAAATTTCAAAACTGCTCAGATTATTTTCATAAAGTTGGTCCCACGAGTCAGGTTTCCATTCCACACGTTTTCAAATCACATACATAATCAATATTTCAGACCGAAGAGTACAAATGTAGTTCATCAAATAACACTAAGTCTACTACAATCTGTACATAGTCTATTACAACCCCAATATGCCTAATGTTACAATATTACAATATTTACAGTCTATTACAGTCAAACATAAGAGACAACTCTTTGCTGAGTAGGGCTATACTATATGGCTTCAAACTTCAAATTTCATAGAACTGGAGCTCCTGTAAAAGAGTGAACACATAGACTACCAGCATTAGAGTCGCTATTATTCCTGGACAATCGAAAAATTATATATTGAAAGAGATCTCATAGAAATGTAGATTTATGGACCAAATATATGATAAAGCAACAAGTTCAGCCAACTTCAAAGACCTAGATGTTTGTGATGCATCTTCACAGAACCACAAGAACACTATATATAGTATAATATGATTCCAGGAGACCAAAAGAGCATCAATCCGGAGACCAAAAGAGCATCAATCAGTAGCAGGTATATAGCTAGCAAACTACTACTAGACATCATTGACACTTGAACCATAGCATGTCCAGCAAGGAAACAAAAAATGGGACATCCAATGGATAACATGTCCAGCAAGTACTAATTATGGATAACATGTCCAGCAAGTACTAATTCTGGATAACATGTCCAGGAAGGCCATCCAATGGTTTCAGCCACATCCTAATAAACTAGCGGCACTCCAATACTACTAATTACCAGCAGCTAATCAAATGGCCAAATGAAGCACCAGCACTTGATCATCAACGCAACAGTCGGCAAGGACTCAACCACGGCGCAAAAAGCATCGAAATCCTAACTAACCCATGAAACAGAGCATGGTTGTAGCATAGCAAAGGGAGGAGCTCACAGTGGTGGTTTCTGCAACCGATGTCGAACAGCCTCCGTTCGTCGCTTGCGAGCACCATACACCTTGGTTGGCCATGAAGCCCTTGTCCTCTGATGCACGGATAATATCTAAAGCATCGCTGTTGCACATGGATAGGAGGAGTCAGAAATTTTGAGGTCAAATCGAAAAGGGAATAGCATATAGTTTGCAAGTGCATGAGGAAGGAAAGCAATGCAAAAGTATCACTTCGAGGTGTAGAATCCTAACCACAAGAGCATCAATTAGCAGCAGGCATATATATATATATATATATATATATATATATATATATATATATATATATATATATATATATAGCTAGCAATAATACCATGCACTCTCTTGTAAAGAAATATAAGAGAATTTAGATCACTCAAGTAGTGATCTAAATGGTCTTATATTTCTTTATGACGGGAGTAGTCAACAGCAGCATCAACACTTGTACCATGACATGTCCAGCAAGGAAACAAAAAATGGGAAAAATAATTTATTCTAGACTAGATACCAACTGAACTAGGCCATCCAATGGATTAAGGAACGTTCATACTAAACCTACAAATTCTAATTACGTGCAACAAATCAGTAGCATAGGCTAAACCTACAAATTCTAATTACGTGCAACAAATCAGTAGCATAGGCAGACTATACCGACTGAAGATCAAACTCCAGCCACATTGCTCTGTGTTCCTACACTAAACTGGAAACCACAGAAATCAAATGGGCTAAACAGCGAGTCAGAGCCCTCTTTCTAGAGTAGAGACTCCACTCTTACCTCCACATCACACTCCTAATGCTACTGATGCAAAACTACTCTTAATGGACTGCTAAGCTATACTGCAAGAAGTTACAGCTATACTCCATGTACTGCTCTCCAGGAGTACTCCAGTTCATCTTTTAAAAAATGTTCAAGGACTGACTAAAAAAGGAATGCAAAAAGAGATCCAGTACCCAGCTGTACTCCAGTGGAGAGCATCAGCCCAAAAGAAAACAAAGATAATGGCTGAAAAAATTACTCCAGTTTATACTCCTCTTTTAGCAGTATAGATTATAGCTAATGCAACATCATGGGAGCTGATGTATAGATCCAGCGAAGGGTTTCTTCCACTCATTGCCCAAGTCGCTCTTCTTGTATGCCTGGTTAGCCCACCTCTGGTTCCAGCGGTGGGTCTTGAGCTTGCGCCCAGCTCCCATACCACGTGTCTTACTGTAATAAGAATCCATCCACAATTACATTAATTAAAAAGATCTCAAAAGTTGTGTAGATGTGTATAAGAGCATGTCACTGAGCTGAGCTGATGAATACTGCATGTATACACAGATGTTCCAAGCATTTCACCTCGAATACTAAACTAGAAACTAGTTAACATATTATAATCATGTTATTGCAATCACAACAAGGAGGTGGATATATTCTAAACATGGCAACCATACAGAGCATCATGAAAACCAAGGTAGATATTATCTAGCTACCTACTCTAATAACAGGCAACATGCGCCAGCCTAGAGGCTAAAAAGGAAGACGTCCTGTATGCTACCATGCATAACTTCCATGGCCCAATCATCTGGATAATGGAATACAGATACCACGGCAGCAATGAATTCATGTCGCTCCACACATCCTAGTACTGAATTTCCTCACACTTGATAGTGCTACAAGCAAGCAAGCATGCAAACATGCAAATACAAGCAGTAGTATTGGTTGTCTAGTGAATGGGATACAGGATTCTCCTCAAATAAAATAGACAAAGTTTTCTTCTTCTTTTTTCTAGTTAATGACAAGCAGTCATCAATCAAGCAAGCAACATCACGTTGGTACAACAGCTAGCATCGTTCAGCATATAACACCTACTAATTTTATTTTATTTGTTTGCATCGAGTCAGCACCTACTAGATGGGATGGAAATGCATCTTCTATATTAGTTGTGGAGCATGCGTGTATTATTAGCAACGAAAGCACTTGTATTTTTCATCAGCGCAAGGCGAGGCGAAGAGCAACTCCTCGCTACGTGCACAAGAGCTTGATGATCCTCCTGCCCCACATCCACTTCAGCAGGATCTTCATGTGGGTCTTGCTGTTCAGGCCGTCGATCGCAGCATCCTGTCGCCATGGTCAGATATTTTTCATCAGCGCAAAGCATATAAGCACTAGTATTACATGATCCCCAAATCATAAGGTCTTGATTAGATATAAACAGTAGTACTGAATGTTAGATATAAAAAGTAGTATTGCCTGAGCTCAATTTTTTTTGCAAAGACAAGCATGTCCTAAACCGCCACGGCGCCACTGTGAGATCGTTCAAGTACTAGATGCCAGAATGTAAGAATGGATAAAACAGAACATGAATGTTCTCAAGTGCCATGAATTGAGCAAGCAGGTAGTCAGAATAACTGCATGTTTAGAACAGATTCAGACTCACTGCATGTCCTGAAGGACGGGCCATTCCCAAGCATTTCAAGACACCGACAGAAACTTGGATGCTATCTATCCATACTAGTATATAATGATACGAGGCCAGTAGAAACTGTTTGCTACCGACAAGCTCACCAAGGTGCACAGTTGTTCAGAAAGGAAGCACATTTGACTAAAGTACCATATTTCAGAGTTTGTAATAGCATCATGAACAACAGTTGTAAATTACTAAATGTTACCATACTGAATGCTATCTAGAAAGATAGATATGATGCAGGTGGTGTCCATTACCGACGATCTTACCGAGGTGCATGGAGATGGAGTTGAGCTGGGCATTGTTCTCGTAGAGGTGGTTGACCGCCTTCCTGGACTGCACCAGCTCCTTGGCCAGCGCCTTCAGGAACAAGCATCACCTGCAGAGGAAACCAAATCAGTAAATTAGCCCAAATCGATCCATGGCGCAGAGTATACATGTAGGTAGGTACCTTGGCGGCGTCCCGGATGGCCTTCTCCACCTTCTTCTCCTCCTTCTGCACGTCTGCGCACCGGCCCCAAAACCAAAAATCAGCAACCAATTGAAGGCCTAGAGCCCTAAATTGGATCGAATCGGGGAGGGAGGGGAGGGGAACCTTGGATCTGGCGCTCGATGTTGCGGCCCTGCGGAGGCGGCGCTGCCACTCGCGCAGCTGCTGCTGCGGTGTCGACTTCGGCTTCAGGAGGCTCTTCACCACCTCCATCGGCGCTCCGCTCCGATCCGCGCGGTGGAGGCGGCGGGTGGTGGTGCTCCGGTGGGATCGATCGGAGGCGGAAGCAGTGGGGAAGGAGGAGAAGGAGTTGCTGCTGTGTGCGGAAGTGGAAGCCCCAGACCTGGTCGAGGAGGCTGTGTGCGGAGGCGTGGTGGACGCCGACGCGGAGGAAGTTGGAGAGGAGTGCGGGCGGGAGCAACAGGTCGAGGAGGACGATGAGGAGCCCGATGAGGAGCAGGTCGGGGCGGCGGCGCGTCGAGCTCCAGAGGGAGGGAGTGGGGGCGGCGGCGCGTCGAGATCCAGAGGGAGGGAGTGGGGTTGGGGGCGGCGGCGGTGGATCCAGAAGGAGGAGTGGTGTGCGGCGGCGGTGGATCCAGAGGGAGGGAGAGGGTGAGAGCGCTAGGGTTCGCTACGCGTGGAGAGAGAGGAGTGGTGTGCGGTGGTTTTTTTTTGAGGGGTAGCTCGCGGTGGGTGGGTGAGAGGGTGAGCTGCGGGCCGTTGGATCCCGGAGCATCCGACGGTGATTTATCCGCGATCCGCGTGAGAGACCCCTGGACCAATCAGAACGCAGTATACAGATATGATATTTTGACCATTTAAATTGGTCGCAATCGACTAAAATAAGGTGCTAAATCATGTTAGCTATTTTATTATGACCTGAAAAATTGAAAAAAAAACTTCTCATTGTGTCAGCAAATTTGACTATAGTTTTAAGGAATAATCACAAATTGAAATAAGACAAATATTTTTTTAAAAAGTTATGAGAAATGAGTTCTTTTAAATCATTTTTTTATTTTTCGACAGTCCAAATTGAGTTCTTTTGTGAAGGACCTATAATATATTTGTTGCAAAATTGGACCAAATCAATTTTCTAAAATACTAGGACATATTTAATGCACAATTGACCAAATGGTTGGGTGTCAAAAGATTGGATCCACCTCTGGTGAAAAAGACAAATTTCCGCCCATTCAGCAAGAAGCAGGTCAAATTTGAACTGCAGCTGCCTCATAGTTTGCTCTTTATTTTTTCCAAAAATCATTTCTAGGTACATAAGTATCTACTTAATCATAGAAACACCAAAAAAACCAAGATTCAACCACTAGCTAGGAACGGTCAAGCCCGCCGTTTTGACCGCATTTTGAAACGGGCATAAAAAATTAAAAAAAATAAAAAATTTGGAAAACCTTCGCATTGTGTCATTATATGTGACCAAGTTCCCAGGAAAAATAATAAACTTGTAATACGGCAGTTATTTTAAAAAAGTGTTCTCAGAAACGAGCTATCACGTGTGGAGACCAATGGCTTTCAAGCGAAATGATCAATCTTATGGCCACATTCATGGCATAGTTTGTTTAAATGATCTCATATTGTGCACAAGGGTGCATATTGGAATGGCAAACAATGTTGCCTAAGGAAGTTTTCATTTTCTTTGGACGAAAAAACCATTTTTCATTTTTCGAGTGCCCAAAAGGAGGTTTTTTTGTGAAGGACCTCCCAAATAATTGTTGCAAAATTGGACCAAATCATTTTTCTAAAATACTAGGCCATATTTAATGCACAATGCACCAAATTGTTGGGTGTAAAAAGTTTTGATCCACCTCTCGTGAAAAAGACAAATTTCCGCCGATTGAGTTGGAAGCGGGTCAAATTTGAACTGTAGCTGCCTTGTAGTTTGCTCTTTATTTTTTCCAAAAATCATTTCTAGGTACATAAGTATCTATTTGATCAGAGAAACACCAAAAAAATTCCAAGATTCAACCACTAGCTAGGAACGGTCATTCCCGCCGTTTTGACCGCATTTTGAAACGGGCATAAAAAATTCAAAAAAAATCAAAAATTTGGAAAACCTACGCATTGTGTCATTATATGTGGCCAAGTTACCAGGAAATATAATAAACTTGTAATACGGAAATTATTTTAAAAAAGTGTTCTCAGAAACGAGCTATCACGTGTGGAGATCGATCAATGGCTTTCAAGCCAAATGATCAATCTTATGGCCACATTCATGGCATAGTTTGTTTAAATGATCTCATATTGTGCACAAGGGTGCATATTGGAATGGCAAACAATGTTGCCTAAGTAATTTTTCATTTTCTTTGGACGAAAAAATCATTTTCCATTTTTCGAGTGCCCAAAAGGAGGTTTTTTTTTATGAAGGACCTCCCAAATAATTTTTGCAAAATTGGACCAAATCATTTTTCTAAAATACTAGGCCATATTTAATGCACAATTGACCAAATGGCTGGGCGTAAAAAGTTTTGATCCACCTCTCGTGAAAAAGACAAATTTCCGCCGTTCAGTTGGAAGCGGGTCAAATTTGAACTGTAGCTTCCTTGTAGTTTGCTCTTTATTTTTTCCAAAAATCATTTCTAGGTACATAAGTATCTATTTTATCAGAGAAACACCAAAAAAAATTCCAAGATTCAACCACTAGCTTGGAACGATCATTCCCGCCGTTTTGACCGCATTTTGAAACGGGCATAACAAATTAAAAAAAAATTGGGAAACCTTCGCATTGTGTCATTATATGTGGCCAAGTTCCCAGGAAGAATAACAAACTTGTAATACGGCAATTATTTTAAAAAAGTGTTCTCAAAAACGAGCTATCACGTGTGGAGATCAATGGCTTTCAAGCCAAATGATCAATCTTATGGCCACATTCATGGCATAGTTTGTTTAAATGATATCACATTGTGCACACGGGTGCATATTGGAATGGCAAACAATGTTGCCTAAGGAAGTTTTCATTTTCTTTGGACGAAGAAACCATTTTCCATTTTTTGAGTGCCCAAAAGGAGGTTTTTTTGTGAAGGATCTCCCAAATAATTGTTGCAAAATTGGACCAAATCATTTTTCTAAAATACTAGGCCATATTTAATGCACAATTGACCAAATGGTTGGGTGTAAAAAGTTTTGATCCACCTCTCGTGAAAAAGACAAATTTTCGCTGATTCAGTTGGAAGCGTGTCAAATTTGAACTGTAGCTGCCTTGTAGTTTGCTCTTTATTTTTTCCAAAAATCATTTCTAGGTACATAAGTATCTATTTTATCAGAGAAACACGAAAAAAATTCCAAGATTCAACCACTAGCTAGGAACGGTCATTCCCGCCGTTTTGATCGCATTTTGAAACGGGCATAAAAAATTCAAAAAAAACAAAAATTTGGGAAACCTTCGCATTGTGTCAGTATATGTGGCCAAGTTCCCAAAAAATAACAAACTTGTAATACAGCAATTATTTTGAAAAAGTGTTCCCAGAAACGAGCTATCACGTGTGGAGATCAATGGCTTTCAAGCCAAATGATCAATCTTATGGCCACATTCATGGCATAGTTTGTTTAAATGATCTCATATTGTGCACAAGGGTGCATATTGGAATGGCAAATAATGTTGCCAAAGGAAGTTTTCATTTAGTTTGGACGAAAAAACCATTTTCCATTTTTCGAGTGCCCAAAAGGAGGTTTTTTTGTGAAGGACCTCCCAAATAATTGTTGCAAAATTGGACCAAATCATTTTTCTAAAATACTAGGCCATATTTAATGCACAATTCACCAAATTGTTGGGTGTAAAAAGTTTTGATCCACCTCTCGTGAAAAAGACAAATTTCCGCCGATTGAGTTGGAAGCGGGTCAAATTTGAACTGTAGCTGCCTTGTAGTTTGCTCTTTATTTTTTCCAAAAATCATTTCTAGGTACATAAGTATCTATTTGATCAGAGAAACACCAAAAAAATTCCAAGATTCAACCACTAGCTAGGAACGGTCATTCCCGCCGTTTTGACCGCATTTTGAAACGGGCATAAAAAATTCAAAAAAAATCAAAAATTTGGAAAACCTACGCATTGTGTCATTATATGTGGCCAAGTTACAGGGAAATATAATAAACTTGTAATACGGAAATTATTTTAAAAAAGTGTTCTCAGAAACGAGCTATCACGTGTGGAGATCGATCAATGGCTTTCAAGCCAAATGATCAATCTTATGGCCACATTCATGGCATAGTTTGTTTAAATGATCTCATATTGTGCACAAGGGTGCATATTGGAATGGCAAACAATGTTTCCTAACTAATTTTTCATTTTCTTTGGACGAAAAAATCATTTTCCATTTTTCGAGTGCCCAAAAGGAGGTTTTTTATGAAGGACCTCCCAAATAATTTTTGCAAAATTGGACCAAATCATTTTTCTAAAATACTAGGCCATATTTAATGCACAATTGACCAAATGTCTGGGCGTAAAAAGTTTTGATCCACCTCTCGTGAAAAAGACAAATTTCCGCCGTTCAGTTGGAAGCGGGTCAAATTTGAACTGTAGCTTCCTTGTAGTTTGCTCTTTATTTTTTCCAAAAATCATTTCTAGGTACATAAGTATCTATTTTATCAGAGAAACACCAAAAAAAATTCCAAGATTCAACCACTAGCTTGGAACGGTCATTCCCGCCGTTTTGACCGCATTTTGAAACGGGCATAACAAATTAAAAAAAAATTGGGAAACCTTCGCATTGTGTCATTATATGTGGCCAAGTTCCCAGGAAGAATAACAAACTTGTAATACGGCAATTATTTTAAATAAGTGTTCTCAGAAACGAGCTATCACGTGTGGAGATCAATGGCTTTCAAGCCAAATGATCAATCTTATGGCCACATTCATGGCATAGTTTGTTTAAATGATATCACATTGTGCACAAGGGTGCATATTGGAATGGCAAACAATGTTGCCTAAGGAAGTTTTCATTTTCTTTGGACGAAGAAACCATTTTCCATTTTTTGAGTGCCCAAAAGGAGGTTTTTTGTGAAGGATCTCCCAAATAATTGTTGCAAAATTGGACCAAATCATTTTTCTAAAATACTAGGCCATATTTAATGCACAATTGACCAAATGGTTGGGTGTAAAAAGTTTTGATCCACCTCTCGTGAAAAAGACAAATTTTCGCTGATTCAGTTGGAAGCGTGTCAAATTTGAACTGTAGCTGCCTTGTAGTTTGCTCTTTATTTTTTTCCGAAAATCATTTCTAGGTACATAAGTATCTATTTTATCAGAGAAACACGAAAAAAATTCCAAGATTCAACCACTAGCTAGGAACGGTCATTCCCGCCGTTTTGATCGCATTTTGAAACGGGCATAAAAAATTCAAAAATAACAAAAATTTGGGAAACCTTCGCATTGTGTCAGTATATGTGGCCAAGTTCCCAAAAAATAACAAACTTGTAATACAGCAATTATTTTAAAAAAGTATTCCCAGAAACGAGCTATCACGTGTGGAGATCAATGGCTTTCAAGCCAAATGATCAATCTTATGGCCGCATTCATGGCATAGTTTGTTTAAATGATCTCATATTGTGCACAAGGGTGCATATTGGAATGGCAAACAATGTTGCCTAAGGAAGTTTTCATTTAGTTTGGACGAAAAAACCATTTTCCATTTTTCGAGTGCCCAAAAGGAGGTTTTTTGTGAAGGACCTCCCAAATAATTGTTGCAAAATTGGACCAAATCCATTTTCTAAAATACTAGGACATATTTAATGCACAATTGACAAAATGGTTGGGTGTAAAGTTTTGATCCACCTCTCGTGAAAAAGACAAATTTCCGCCGATTCAGCTGGAAGCGGGTCAGATTTGAACTGCAGCTGCCTCATAGTTTGCTATTTATTTTTTCTAAAAATCATTTCTAGTTACATAAGTACCTATTTAATCATAAATGCATGGTTTGGTGGCGATACGTCGAGGTTTGGGCGGTGGCCGAGGGCCCCAACTCTAGAGCACGTAAACTCGCATGCCCGCCGCGTGGTCACTGCGTGACCGTGGCGTTGCCATGTGTTCTGGGCGGCCTAGGCATGTCTAGTGGGTTGGGCACTCCCCAGGTAGGTGCTAGGAAGAAAATTACAACATAAGATTCTCACGAGGAGACTAATCGATGCTCAAACATGAATGAGCAGCCAATTGTTTGATTAGCGGTACGGGAAATGTACATGGCTAATGGGCGTGAGTTTTGGCTGAGGATGATCAGTTACTAAGAAGACCGTCTTCACAAATTTTCAGCTCAAAAGGAGGAGCCTAGGTGGTACTTGCTTTGCAAAGTACCACACTGGACATAAATACGAATGTTGAAGCTGGGCTCAAAATAATGAATGGATTGAGCTGGCATTTGGTGGAGGATGGTTATTTGGGCATAGGAAAGCACTGTAGAAAATGGATACTATTTGGACATGCCAAAGTGGTACTTCCTTCACAGTGTTGTTCTGAACAGAATAAGAAAATGAATATTGTTGAATTATTTTTGAACTAGGCAAGGAAGGTTTTTTTTACATATTTGACGAAGATATAACCCAAAGAATTTATGAGATTTTTTTGGGAATTTTGGGAATGACAAAAATATAGGTTGCTTCACAACCAGGGGCAAAAAATGCCACATGGACATGACACATAGGCAAAACTGATAAGGTGGCGCCTAGTCATAGAAACCCACCACAATTTACGAGGTTATGACCATCTATATTGGTCGTGATCAACTAGAAATAAGGCAGCGCACTAGTGCTATCTGCTTTATGACCATTTCGTGTATGGAAATTGCGACCTTTCTGACCAAAATGGTTGTTATAGTTTAGGGTTTGGAGCCCTCCGAACAGCTTTTGACCAATTGGTCTGAAATGGTCATAGATCTATGACCAATTCTTCCAGGGTCACTGACGAAAGGTCACTAGTTGACATATTTCTTGTAGTGTAGACAACTAGGGTTTAGCTATTACGATCTCGAGGTACATCAACTCTTGTAACCCTTATACTCATCAAAGTCAATCAAGCAGGAAGTAGGGTATTACCTCCATTAAGAGGGACCGAACCTGGGTAAACATCGTGTTCCCCGCCTGCTGTTACCTTTGATCCTTAGACGCACAGTTCGGGACCCCCTATCTGAGATCTGCCGGTTTTGACACCGACATTGGTGCTTTCATTGAGAGTTCCTCTATGTCGTCGATAGAAGGGTTGATGGCTCGCCTTGTCATCAAGGACAGTATCACTTCCGGAGGAGCCCTAGTTTCAGGGCAAACCCTCCGGCTTGGCTGCTTCACTATGGGCGCCCGTTCGGCCGTTAAGCCAAAGGCGGCCCAGCTTGTCACCGAATACTCTGACAAGATGGATCCGGCCGATGTATCGTCCTTGAACGAACTGCTAGATCGCACCGCCGCCCTGGGGGTCGCAACTGACTATGATCTAATTGGGCTTAAACCCGATCATTGAGAAATCAAATCTCCACCGATCACCTATCAGGTAGCGGTTGTGGAGGAACTAGCTGACAATAACTCTTCTCCTACGTTGAGAACAGTCTATGTTCGGATTTCCGAGCCCGGAGAGCCAGATACCCATCTTTGGGAGGACACTTCCTGTCCTCCGAACAAAGAATCGGGCGTTGGGCCTGAGAACTCACCGGACACTCCGGAGCCCAGGCTGGTAACCTCGAAAATTCTTCAAACTCTGGACTTCACAATGGGTCAGGATTTGGATTTAACCCCAACCACCCACCACAAGCAATATTCCCCAAGAAATTCCGGTCCTCCGGATATATGCGACCTAATGTACGTGTGGCAGCAGCATCAGGAAGCAGTCCATAACTTGTGGGCCAGATTCCTCCTTGTTAAAAACAATATCAGATATTGCTGCGACGACGACACGATCTCAGTATTTTGTAACAACTATACGGATGTGGGAATCCTTAATGCCCTCAACCGCCGCCGCGTACTGGACTTTGCAGATTTGGCACACATAGTACAGAAGTATTGCCTAGCGGTGTTCCAGACTTCAACTCCAAGTTTTCTGGATTGCGTTTGTTCCAAGAAACATCATCGCGAAGGTTTCATTCCGTTACGATTCCGTTTGGTATTCCTTTTCTGTAAAACACTGAAATAGGCAAAAAAACAGAAACTGGTACTGGTCCTTCGGTTAATAGGTTAGTGCCAAAAATAATATAAAAGAGCATATTAAAGCCCATTAAACATCCGAAACAGATAATATAATAACATGGAACAATCAAAATTGTAGATACGTTGGAGACGTATCAACGTGCTAGGGATAACTTATTTTAGCGTTGATATTTTGAAAGACATGGTTGCTTGTTGATATGCTTGAGTATTTAAATTATCATGTCAAAACTAGACTATTGCTTTGAATCACATAAAAGTCCAAATGTCCATGCTATAAAGAAAAGAATATGATATGACATGTTAGGCAGCATTCCACATCAAAAATTCTGTTTTTATCACTTACCTACTCGAGGACGAGTAGGAGTTAAGCTTGGGGATGCTGATACGTCTCCAATGTACTATAATTTTTGATTGTTCCATGCTATTATATTATCAATCTTGGATGTTTTCTAATCATTTTATAGTCATTTTATATCATTTTTTGGTACTAACCTATTTACATAGTGCCAAGTGCCAGTTGCTATTTTCTGCATGTTTTTTACATCGCAGGAAATCAATATTAGACGGAGTCCAAATGCAATGAAACTTTATAGAGATTTTTTATGGACCAGAAGACACGTAATGTGCCCTGGCTGCGCCTGGGGGGGGGGGTGCTCTGGGGAGAGCACAACCCACCAGGGCGCTCCAGGAGGCCCAGGCGCGCCCTGCTGGGTTGTGCCCACCTCGGGTGCCCCCCGTACGTACGCCTCTTTGCTGTATAAATACCCCAATATTCCATAAACCCTAGGGGAGTCGACGAAATATTGATCCAGCCGCCGCAGAGTCCAGAACCACCAGATCCAATCTAGACGCCTTCTCGGATGGGGTTCACCACCTCTATTGGTGCCTCTCCGATGATGCGTGAGTAGTTCTTTGTAGACCTTCGGGTCCATAGTTAGTAGCTAGATGGCTTCCTCTCTCTCGCTGAATTCTCAATACAATGGTCTCTTGGAGATCCATATGATGTAACACTTTTGCGGTGTGTTTGTTGGGATCTGATGAACTTCGAGTTTATGATCAATTATATCTTTTTATATCCATGAAAGTACTAGAGTTTCTTTGATCTCTTTTATGCATGATTGCTTATATCCTCGTATTTGTTCTCCGATATTTGGGTTTTTTTTGGCCAACTTGATCTATTTATCTTGCAATGGGAGGAGGTGCTTTATAGTGGGTTCGATCTTACGGTGCTTGATCCCAGTGACAGAGGGGGAACCGACACGTATGTATCGTTGCTACTAAGGATAAAATGACGGGGTCAATCTGTACATAGATAGATCTTGTCTACATTATGTCATCGTTTTTATTGCATTACTCTGTTTTCCATGAACTTAATACACTAGATGCATGCAGGATAGCGGTCGATGTGTGGAGTAATAGTAGTAGATGCAGGCAGGAGTCAGTCTACTAATCTTGGACGTGATGCCTATATAATGATCATTGCCTGGATATCGTCATGATTATTTGAAGTTCTATCAATTGCCCAGCAGTAATTTGTTCACCCACCGTTTGCTATTTTTCTCGAGAGAAGCCACTAGTGAAACCTACGGCCCCCGGGTCTCTTTCTCATATATTTGCCTTTACGATCTACTTTTCCTTTGCATTGATATCGACAGGAGCCCCCGGGCCTGGGTCACACATAAGCGCGACACGTTGTTGGGCCAGGCCCAAAATGGTGCGCGGGCAGGCGGGGTGGTTTTTACCGTGGTAAGACTTTTCGCGCGCTGCGCTTCCCACGACCCACGCGCGCGGCGGGGCGTGGAAGGGTGTGCGTGACGTGGGCGGCATGCGTGGGGCGGTTTCCACACCCTTGCATCACATCGCAGTAAATGGGCAGCGCGACTCGCGGCTTCCCCATAAAAAGGGATAAACGCGGGCGCACTGTTCCTTTTACCCTTCGCGCAACCCCAATCTCGGAAACCTCTGCTTGCCTTCCTCTTCTTCTCCAAGCTTCGTTCCTGCTCGCCGCCATTGCGCTTCCGCCGCCCTCTGTCCTGCCCTCCTACCCCAGCCGCCATGGCGCCAAAATCCACCAAGGGCAAGGGAGTGGCCAAGGACGCCGGAACCGTGGAGCCGCCGGAGAGTGCGCTTGCAGTGCAGCGGGCGCAGTCTGCCTTCTTCCCCTCGACAGTTGATGTGTTCGAGGTTTGGGACTCCTTCAGGCCCCTGTGGGGAGTGAAGATGGGGGGGGGGAATTCGGCGCATCCAGCCACGCGCGTCATCCCTGCCGACTGCGCCGAGGCTGCCCCCAATCGGTACCCCTTCTTTGTCGATTATTTTTCCTGTGGGCTCTGTCCTCCCTTCTCTGATTTCTTCAGCGACGTCATGCATACCTTTGGCTTCCGCCTCCTGGATTTTACTCTGAATGCGGTGGCGTGCATGGCCCTTTTCGCGCATCTCTGCGAGGGCTTCGCCGGGGTGCACCCCAACGCAACGCTCTTTCGCCATTACTTCTCCCCTCGGATCCAACCAGGGGGCGCCATCTCAGGTTGCATTGCCTGGGTCTCAAGATCCAAGGGAGCGTATCCGGAGGGCGCCATGAAGGAGAGGTGGGAAGAATGGCGGGGCCGGTGGTGCTGGATCGAGGAGAAGGACCCGCCGGCGTTCTGCGAAGTTCGCCGGGCGCCGCCGGTCCGCAAAAGCGATTGGAGCGACGTCGATGCTGACGATGAGAAGCTCAATGTCGCCACCACCAGGATCCTCCGGCTCACCGAGGCCGGCTTCACCCTTGAGATGATCGGGGCGGACTTCATCCGCCGCCGGATCGCTCCACTGCATAACAAGGGGAGGCCAGCCTGGCTCTTCACGAACCCCGCCGACATCATGCGGCTTCGTCCCGGCCTCGACCACAATTTAACGGTGATGGGGCATGCCCATCTTTGCCAGCGGCTCTTCCAGCTTGACGTGGGCCGCGACGGCGAGGTCGAGCGGACCGGCAAGGTCGCGAGGGCGGCCGCGAAGGCCGGCAAGGTCCTCAAGGGGCCTCTGTTCAAGGTACCGACGGGGGTGGTCCCGTTGTGCAATAACTCGCGCCGGTCCGATATCATTGCCATGATGCCGGACTGCAATGCGCATGGCCTTGACCCGAGCTGGAAGGAGCCGGAGGACACCGAGATGCAGCAGTTCTTTGATATTCTGCACGAGGGGTACGTCAATGCCGACGCTGAGCGGCTGCTTGTCCAGGACACCACCCAGGCGGAACTGGACTACATTGCCACCAGGGCGAGGGAGGCACAACTTGCCGAGGAGGCCGGCAGTGCTGGCGTTGTGGAGGACAAAACCGCGACGGCCGCAGAGGAGGAGCTCGCCCGGTGGGCGGCGGCCGCCGGGGAAGCCAGCAGCGCCGGCACCGAGGCTCCTCTGGTTGAAGATGTGGTCCGCGAGTTGTCGTCGGAGGAGGCCGGGACCGCCGGCCCGACGCCGGCTATGGGAAGAGGGCGAGTCCTGCGGCGGGCCAGTTCCGGCGAGCCGGTCCGGCCCGGCAGGGCTGCGTGGCCGCAGCTGACCTTGGAGGGGTCTGGGCGCCATATGAGGGCCGCGGCGGCAAAGAAGCCGGCGAAGGCCGCGGTGAAGAAGAAGACAGCCGCCCCTTCTTCGTCCACGCGTGTCCAGACACCACCTCCTTCCCCCCCTCCGGCGGATGCTGACACGGAGGTTACTTTCGATTATGGATCCTTCAGCCCGAGGAGGAAGAGGAAAACAGCAGAGGAGGAGGCGGACGATGAGTAAGTATCTGGTTTCTTTTTGTTATCTCTGCCTCCTCAATCTGTGTTGCTCGTCTTGACTTGTCTTCGCCTTTGCAGGGACGTGGAGATGCTGGCCCAGAGAGTGAAGAGGGCCAAGGTCTCGGCGGGTGGCCAGCCCCCGGTTGGTACTTTGAGGGCGCCACTTGTGGTGTTGAGGAGCCCGGACAGCAGCCCCCGGCATAGCCCCCATGCGTAAGTTCATCATTCTTCCCCCATCGACATGTGTCAGGGGCACGACACTTTGGTGCTGACCTTGCCAGGTATGCAGGAGGAGAGCAGCAACAGGAGGAGCCGCAGAGGGCTATGCCTAACACGCCGCCTCCATCGACCACGCCGCCCCGAGGGACGTCCCCGGCAAGGGCGCCAAGCACCGAGCCCACACACATGGAGGAGGAGGAGGAGAACTTGGGCGCCGGCGGCTTTGCCTCGACGCCAAATGTTGGCGGGGAGGGGACTTCCGTTTCCCAGCCTGGTACCGGCATAGGTAAGTCGTTCGCCGTTCGTCCCTGTTTCTTTTTCTTTCTGGCTCTTGGTCCTGGCCTTGCCTCACCCCCTTCTTCGGCGTCTAGATTCCTCCTCGGTGAACCCAGAGGACGTGGACACCGTCATCGAGGACGTCGCCAAGGCTGCCGAGGCGGACGCCGAGAAGATCGCCGCCGAAGAGGCCGCCAAGGGCGCTGCCAAGGACGTCGCCAAGGGGCCTACCGGGGAGGCCGGCAAGGCTTCCGCTGAGGAGACCGTCAAGGGGCCTGCCGGAGAGGCCGGCGGGGCCGCTGCCGAGGAGGAGGAGGAGGTGGCTGATGACCAGCCTTCCTCTTCTGCTGCTTCCGGCTCCGGCAAGTACCTGCGGGTGAGCGACGACTTGTTCGTCCACCTTCCAGGCACGTCGATCACCAGGACACCCGTTGAGGGAGAGGTGTTCGACGACGAAGTGCTTGCCGCTGCCGGGCATGAAGTTGTTGACGAGCCGATCGTTGGTGGCGACGGTTCGCAGGAAGAGCGGCTCCTCCACGCCCTGGGCGCCAGCTTCCGGAAGCTCCAGGCGCTCCACCACGCCCGCCTGGACAAGGCTAACTCCAGGAAGGCGGTGGTGGAGATGGCGGAGGCGGACCTCCAGAAGGCGGAGGTGGAGAGCTTGCCAGAGGGTACTGACCTCGCGCCGCTCAGGGAGCGCATCAAGCCCATCATCAGCCGAGTCGGCGAAATTCAGAGGGTGGAGGGCCAGCGCCGGGATTAGGCACCCCGTTCTTTATCGCCGCTGCAGGTTCACAACCAAGACAATTGCTATCTCTAGTTAGAACCGCAGCAACAATTCGATGTAATATAACTCTGCAGCACTTTCAGTATCATGCATGTTATTTTCCTGTTCGATTTTCCTTTGTATGTCCACCCTACGCTACCTGGGTAGGTTTGCCGGCGCGTAAACCCAGGGCGGCGTCTTGGGGACGGATCCCCATTGGCCTGCCGGGTGTGCTTGCTGCCGGGCAAACCACCTTCCCGCCCTTAGCGCGGCCGCCCGAACTGTCGAGCTTGACTCGAGTCAGAATCGAGAGCGTTGCCAGGTGCGGAAGGCTACCCCGCCATTCTCGACGCGGCTTCTTGAGCTGTTGAGCAGACTCGAAACAGAACAAGGGCGTTGCCAATTCTGGGAGGGCCCCTTTGCGTGCAGGTCTCTCATACATAGGCGAAATCTCCGAGGACGATAACCTTATATATAGGAGGAAATAACTCAAAGCTCTGAATGACTTAGCTTTTCTGTTGCCGCGCTGGCATCGTTCCTCCGGCCGCCTTCTTCTCAGGAGCCATGGCGACGAGGAACTGCTAGGCTAACTACTAGACCACATTCTCACAATTGCGCCCTCTACCTGGCACGCCAAAGATGTCGGGGGAAACGACACCTATGGGATCACAAGAATCCCTACTATGTTGCGGGGGCGCAGGGTTGGAAGAAGAGCAGGATCAGTAGCCAGCACAAGGAGCATTTACCCAGGTTCGGGCCGCGAGGATGCGTAAAACCCTAGTCCTGCTTTGGTGGGTGTATTTCAGAGGGTTCTTGAACTCTCGAACTAGCTGTGGTGAGTGCGTGGTTCGAAAGAGCCGAATCCTTCTCCAGTATGCCATGGGCCTCCTTTTATAGTTGAAAGGGGCTGCCAAAGTGGCACACAGGAGGTGGAAAGGCGCACAGTGCCCTGAGCTTATCGCTCGTATTACAGGACAAGATGCATTTAATGCGTAGCTTAGGTGTCCCCCTACTTTAGCGGGGACGGGGGCGAGGCCCGTCCCGTCTGTCGCCGCTCCTCCTTGCTTCGACATGCACTTTGGCCAGCGATGCATGCGGCGCCATGTAGGCAGGCAGGCAGCTGAGGTGGCGCGGTGGTGGAGCCTTCACGAAGATCTGCATGCCGCCACGCAGGCGCTCGATGAGTTGGCCTGGGGGCTGCAGGTTGCCACGCAGGTGCCCGCCCAGCTGGTTGGGCTGGCAGCTGCATGTGAACGGCGGTGGAAGCTTGGTTGGCGTGGGCCTGGTGGTGGCCCTGCTGGCGTCCTTGGTGAGGGCCTTGCCGGGTGGCCCGGCAAGGGTCTTGCCGTGTGGCCCGGCAAAGGTCTTGCCGTGGCGCGCTGTCGTCCCCGGCAAGTGCCTTACCGGGGGTCTAGTGGCCTTCCTCGGCAAGGATCTTGCCAAGGATCGTCGTCTTCTAATCCACATCTGATCTTGAATATGTCTTCACAAAGATCTGCATGCCACCATAGAGGTGCCTTCTCCAGCCCTGGCCCCACATGGATGATGGCGTTGGGGACCGTGGGCTCAAGGGTGGCTCGCTCTGTTGGTGTGGGGCGAGCTGCCCCGGGAAGGGTCTTGCCGGGGCTGCAGAGGCTGCCCCGGCAAGGGTCTTGCCGGGGGAGCCTGCTTCGTCCCTCTGCTCCTTGTGGTCTCGGCCTTGGCGTTGCTCTGATTATCTTGGGCTTCGGTCTTACCTTCACTCACATCCCCTGTTCTGCTTGGTGTGACCGTGGGCGCGGCTCCGGCTGCCCGTGCATAGGTAAAGGGGTACAAAAGCGTGCCCCTCTTTTTGTACACCGACAACGTTGGAGACGTATCACGTATCAATACACCCGATGGCCCGACCCCGATGCATGTGCTAAGGTGCTATCAGAATGAACCTTCGACCTAAAAAGTCCGCCTCTAGTCCCCCACCCATCAGGAGGTCTAGTAGTGTCTCATGAAAAAAATTGTTTTCTCCAATGTCCACTTATTCATTTTGAGAAATAAAACATGTAAGCTACTTCTTCACTTGGAATTTGTAGAGACAAATATAGTATGCCACTTCATCGTTAAGATCATCTTCCTTTTTTGATTGATTAGAATAGTTCTCTAACATAGCTTTGGATGCGCTCTTACTTTTCAGACCCAAATATCCCAAAAAGAAACTTTTGATTGAACTCACACCAAGCTTCTAAAATGCATGGGCCAGCCCAGACCCAGTCCACTAACATGATATCTCTCCACTCTAGGAAATGTTCGGAAACCAACGTATAAAGTAAAAAACCAGCAAATGGAACGTGGTTTTCTCCTACTCATGGAGGAAACCATGGGCCAGTACACAAATAGACGTGCTGATATTTCCATGGGAAAAATATTATAGGTGCAACAATTATGGAGTGGAAAGTATGACACATGCAGGGGATGGGGGTCACCTTCCATCTATTGACCAAAAGATTTCCTCTCCTTCCTGGCTACTACCCCTATAAATAGCCCCCTACATCCTTAGCTCTTCCCATCAATTCAACCCTACTCTTCGACCTCTGCATTGTTCTACTTGTGGCGAGGAAGCCAATGTAGCCCTGTAGGAGGTGAGGAAGGAGGGATGTTTTAGTGTTTTGTGTTCTGTTTGTTTCTTGGTGTTTGTATTAATGATGTTGACTTTGCTAGGGTGGTAAGTACAGAAGACATAGTCAAGGTTGGTGAGAAAAAATGCAAGGGATAGAGGCGGTGGTTGAGGGCAACTTCACAAAGGGGTTGCATGTACTCATCGTTGAGGACGACCTCGTCTCCCTGAAGATCCTAGAGTCCCTCATGTGCAACTGCAATACCATCGTGCGCCTCTTGATCCTCAGGATTTCTCTAATCCATTAGAATCGAGGTTATATGAGTTATTCTCTATGAATAATGTTTTTTCTTAGTTTGATTTTGTGCACACAAAACGATGTAGCAACGATGGTGATGGATGCATAGATGGAACTAAAGATGCCCAGGAAGGGGAAGGATGAGTTGGACCGGGTGATTAGCAACATGCACATGCCATACATGGACGGTTTCATGCTCCTTCAGCTCATTAGAGTTGAGATGGATCTCCCTTCCATAAGTAGACTCTCTGCTTAATCCAATATCCTACTTTTTTACACGAATTAGTGGTGGTGATTAGGACATTTATTACCATTAATCATTGAATATACAATGAGTGAATGTTCCTTGATAGAATTTAAGATCGATATCTAGAATATTCTTAACATACACATCCACTCACCCTATTTTTTCTTTGTAAAAATCGAAAGAATGGTCATCAATTGGTTCGGGATCCCATTCTTATGATTTTCACCAAGAAAAAATAGGTGAGTGGAGGTGCATGTGGTTTCATAACAAAATCTTGATATTGGTATTAAATGTTATCAAGGAACATTCACTCAGTGTATATTGAATGCTTAATAGTACTAAATGTTCTTAATGACCACTGATAGCTCATGTGAAGAAATAGGACTTTGGATTTTGCAGGGAGATCCATCTCAAGTCTGATGAGCTGAAGGTACATGAAAGCATGGCATCCACATGTTATTGATCACCAGGTCAAACTCCTCCTTCCCCTTCCCGAGCATCTTTAGTGTTGTCTTCACATCCATCACCATCGTCGCTACATCATTTTGTTTCCATAAAATGAAACTAAGCAAGAAGCATTATTAATAGAGAACAACTCATACAACCTCAATTCTAATGGATTAGAGCAAGCATGAAGATTGAGAGGCTCACGATGGTATTTGCAGTGGCGCAAGAGGGCCTCTTGGATCTATAGGAAGACAGGGTGGTCGTCAACGGCAAGTACATGCAGCCCCTTTGGGAAGTTGTACTCACCCACCGCCTCTATCCCTTTCCTTTTGTCCTCACCAACCATCACCGTGTCATCCGAATTTCCCACCCTAGTAAATTCAACATTGTTATAATACATACCAAGAAGCAAATAGAAACCCCGCAGATCCAGTAACTGAATACACAACCCTAAAAGGTCCCTCCTTCCTCACCACTTACAAGGCTACAATGGCTTCCTCGCCATGGGCAGAAGCTAGGAAGGAGTGTAAATCTTTTTATACAAAGACAAAAGGTGTCCCTCACTCACGCATGTGTGATACTTTCCACTCCATAATGGTTACAGTTGTAATATTTTTCAGTCAGAAATGTCAACATGTCTATTTATGCATGGACATATGGTTTCTTCAATGAGTAGGAGTAAACCACGTTCAATTTACTGGTTTTGCACTTTGTGTTTTGGTTTACCACCAATTTCTAGAGTGAAGAGATATCATGTTATTAGGGCATGTTAGGGATGGCCCATTCATTTAGGATTAGCTGAAGAGAAGTTGCTTTTTGGCAGAATTTGCTGTAAAAAGTAAGAGTGCATCCAATGCTATCTTATAGAACTGTTCTAATCAATCTAAAAACAAAGATGATCATAAATATAAAGTGTCCTGACGGCTCGAGAATTTGTAATATTTTATTTCATTTAATCAGAACTTTGTTACTTCTCGACTATTTCAAACGCTTACCCTTCAAAAGGGAAGAAAATTCATTTTTCCATTTTTGGTTGGAAATATCATATACGGAAGGAAACCAACGAGAATTACTTCAAATCAAGCTAAATGGAGCAACTTCCTTGTGGAAAGCCAAGCCACCACACACAACAGACAAAAAGACGGTCTTCCATACAACCACAAGCGCTCATATGAGTGATCGCATGAATTGCCAAGAGCTCCGCCACGTCTATACAAGACAATTTTGCGAAGGAGACCATGGGAGAAGAGAACCCTAGACGCTACCACCATGTCGAGAATAGAAGAAGAAGGGATCCGAAGAACCTTCAGAATTTTTCTTAGTTTTGGTACTTTCATCATCTCCATCATCCTCTCATCCTTCACAATTGTAAGAGGAATTCAAACTTGTGGGAACACATTGTAAACTCTATTCACTCTCATCTCGAGATCAATAATAGTTGAATTATCCATTTCATCTTATTGTGGATCTTCACGGTATTATCGATATGGCTTTCCTGGGTTTAATACCATGTGTGAATGGTTTCTCACTTATGATGTGTGATCAATTCCCCATAGGCGTGGAAGTTGTAGGTGAGTGGCAAGATTCGTCTATGTCAAATCTAGATGTCATCATTCGTATTTGTAGTAGTATGATCTGTGTAGTATGTTATTATGATGTGGTGAACTCTATGCCTGTTGTCCAATTTAAGGGCCAACGCAACATGATCTCAAGACCTACATAGGTAACACATATTGTTTAGGAAATCTGTGACCTCCGACGTGACCGGTGGAGATATCTATGAGGATCAAAGGCAATATGAGATAACGGTGATCCAGAAAACCTAATGCTTGTTTCCGTTCAAAGGACCTTAATTGTGGAAACGACCACTCTATGGCAACGGTGAAGCAGGACCATAGAATGAAATACAATCCCGAGAGGAGGAGGTTCATAACTTTAGTGTGATCCGCCTATAGAACACACATATCAAATACTTGATATATTCTTACCATTAACTGAATTCTCTCCGCGCGTGATCTCTTCATTGCAGGAAACACAATTCTCATTTTCATTTATGTTATTTGCTTAATTGGTTTTTACCTTCATTACTACAAACCTTTTATCTGCTTTATTTGTCCACCAGGATAGTAGCAACATTTGCGAAAGTTCAAGCAGTTACTTCACACAAGAACTGTGATACCTTGTGTGCAACAGAAGCGCGACTATAAATACTCTCCGCTGCTCCTCGTTGGGATGATAACTAATTGGGATACTTCCACGAAAGTGCTACACAACCCTGTTTGGTTTGCATGCATCAAAACATTTTCTGGTGCCATTGCTGGGGAGCTCAGCGTAGAGTATTTGTTTTGTAGCTATTTCTGCAGGTATTGTTATTGTAGATTCTTCATGTAAGTCACAGGGGATCTACTCGTTCCGGAAGAATGTATTTACCAGATTATATTACTCGTTTTCCACAGGAGCAACAAGCTTCATTAATATAAAAATACAAAAATAATCAAACAATTGAGCTTAACACTTTGTTTGCAGAGATGTCGATTACTATGAAGCCAAAGAAGATTGTAAGAGATTAGCGTGCTCCAGTTATTTCAAGATCTCCTATAGTATATCCTATGAATTATTCGAAACAATAGTCTATTGACTATATGATCTCATTATGGAAGTTAAAAAGCATGCCTTTGTGGGAACCGAGGAGGAGGACCCTCAAGCACATCTCCTGTTCTTTGATACTCAATGTGGAACTTTTAAATTGAAGGACATGTCACGGGAATTCATACGGAGAAGATGTCGGGGTATTCTCGCGACAGATGCGAGGGGGTGGCTTATCATGGATGCGGCTAAGAGGACGTCGTCGGGCCCTGGAAGCGGGAGTGAGCACGAGCTCGATCGCACACGAGACGTATCCAGGTTCGGGGCTCTCCGAGGAGATAACACCCCTAGTCCTGCTCTGCGGGGTCTCCGCATGATGACTATGATCAAATGGTGGCTACAAGGTTGCTCCTTGAGCTGAGTTGCTAGAGGAGGAAGAAGGGCATAACTGCTACCTTGCTTCCCCTAGCTATGGTGTGTGTGAGTGGAGTAAGTGCTGAACCCTTTGCATGGGTGATCCTGGGGGGCTTATATAGGCCTGCCCCCCAGGGGTACAATGGTAATACGGCCGGGTGTTGGACCCGGACTTCAGTGTCTAGGGTTGCCGGGTTCTCTGCCGGCTGCTGGGCCCAACCGCTTGGTGGGCCCTGCTGGCTGCCGAGAATCCGGCCGATAGGTAGGGCCCGCCGCCTGCGGGCCACGCTGATCGCCTTTTGCTGTAGCGTTGTACTTGATGACGGAGGCCTCGTCAGGAGTCGTATGGCTACAGTCCCGCCGCTTGGTCAGCGCACACTGTAGCCATACTCCGTCTCGTCGGAGTAATTCTGCACGGAGTCTGAGGGGAGGGAAGGGCGGGCTACTGGACGGCGCTCCGCCCCCAGAGCCGCCTTCTGGGAGCTCACGGATAGGTAGGGCCCGCCGCCTGAGGGCCGACCTGACCGCCCGTCGTGGGAGCATGGCCCTTGCTGACAAGGGCCATGTCATGAGCCGCATGGCTA
Organism: Aegilops tauschii subsp. strangulata; assembly: GCF_002575655.3. Classification (NCBI taxonomy): domain Eukaryota; kingdom Viridiplantae; phylum Streptophyta; class Magnoliopsida; order Poales; family Poaceae; genus Aegilops; species Aegilops tauschii. The sequence goes on along the minus strand of NC_053041.3, from coordinate 605,551,494 downwards.
TAGTACTGCGCCTGGCAAGGAGGTGACCGCTTGGTCAGCTCGCACTGCAGCCACGCTCCTCCGGGATCCGAGGGATTGGGAGGCCCGGTAGCCACGCTCCATCTTGTCGTAGTGGTTGGGTGCAGATTTCAACGGGAGGAAGGGTCACCTGCTAGGAGCCTCCCTCCCCAAAAGCTGCCTTCTAAGTGGGCGTCGTCTTCTGGAAGCCGGCCGCTTGGGCCCAGCCGGCGCAAGGAGCCGGCCGCGTGTCCGGAAGGTGCGAGGAGCTTTGCTAGCCCCGATGTCTTGAAACGCTAAGGGGTGTGGATGAGACTACCCCTAGCTGGTGAGGCACCGCGGCTCAAAGCCGGAGTGCCTTAGTAGTTTCCTCCTTCGAGAGATCCTGTGCCTTTGCTTTGTCCGGCTGGGAGAAGCCGTCTAACAGGAGCCAGCCGAGGCAGGGCCAGCCGCCTGGTGAACTTGAATCGTCATGGGAGGCGCCGGGCTGATGCCACCGAGTGGCGTGCTTGCCGCCGGTTGCTCGCTTGCCACACGTCGCCAGCAAGCCAGGCCGGCCTGCCAGCCCGCGCGCGCGATGGGACGTCACCGCAGGCCCGGGCCCACCACTACAGGACCTCGGAGCGCGCGCGGATCCGCTGCGGCCGAGGCGGGCGGTTGCCCTTCTGAGGTGGAGTAAACACGCTCCATTACGGTGCGGAATTCACGGGATCGTGTGGGGCGTGGGCGCAGTTAATCCCCACGCCCCACTTGGCGTCTGAGGGATCTTGGATTAAGGGGTCCTCGGGCATCCGGGCTATGTGATATGGGCCGGATTGATGGGCCGTGAAGATGCAAGATCGAAGACCTTCCCTCATGTCCGGTTGGGACTCTCCTTTGCGTGGATGGCAAGCTTTGTGTTCGGATATGAAGATTCCTTTCTCTGTAAACCGACTCTGTACAACCCCAGGCCCCTCCGGTGTGTATATAAACCAGAGGGTTTAGTCCGTAGAGGCTATCACAAATCATAGAGGCTAGACATCTAGGGTTTAGCTATTACGATCTCGAGGTAGATCAACTCTTGTAACCCCTATACTCATCAAAGTCAATCAAGCAGGAGGTAGGGTATTACCTCCATTAAGAGGGCCCGAACCTGGGAAAACATCGTGTTCCCCGCCTGCTGTTACCTTTGATCCTTAGACGCACAGTTCGGGACCCCCTAACTGAGATCTGCCGGTTTTGACACCGACATTGGTGCTTTCATTGAGAGTTCCTCTGTGTCGTCGACAGAAGGGTTGATGGCTCGCCTTGTCATCAAGGACAGTTTCACTTCCGGAGGAGCCCTAGTTTCAGGGCAAACCCTCCGGCTTGGCAGCTTCACTATGGGCTCCCGTTCGGCCGTTAAGCCAAAGGCAGCCCAGCTTGTTACCGAAAATGATTTCCACGTCGGCCCCGAATAATCCGACAAGATAGATCTGGCCGATGTATCATCCTTGAGCGAACTGCTAGATCGCATGCCGCCATGGGGGTCGCAACTGACTATGATCGATTGGGCTTAAACTCGATCAGAGAGAAATCAAATCTCCACCGATCAGCCATCAGGTAGCGGTTGTGGAGGAACAAGCCGACAATAACTCTTCTCCTATGTTGAGAACAGTCTATGTTCGGATTTCCTAGCCCGGAGAGCCGGATACCCAAGGACACTTCCTGTCCTCTGAACATAGAATCGGGCGTTGGACCTGAGAACTCACCGGACGCTCCGGATCCCGGGATGGTAACCTCGGAAATTCTTCAAACTCCGGACTTCACAGTGGGTCAGGGTTCGGATTTAACCCCACCCACCCACCACAAGCAATATCCCCAAGAAATTCCGGTCCTCCGGATATATGCGACCTAATCTACGTGTGGCAGCAGCCTAAGGAAACAGTCCATCACTTCTGGGCCAGATTCCTCCTTGTTAAAAACAAGATCAAAGATTGCTGTGACGACGACGCGACCTCAGTATTTTGTAACAACTGTACGGATGAGGGAATCCTTAATGCCCTCAACCGCCGTTGCGTACTGCACTTTGCAGATTTGGCACACATAGTACAGAAGTACTATGCAATGGAAAGCGCCTGGAAAACTCAGACAGCCCGATGGGTACCGCAGGCCTTTAAGCCATCTCCCGAACGGGCAAAAAGGATGCACCCTCACGGGGCATCTTCTCATCATCCCGTGGACAAGAAAATCAAGCCCTTTACAGGACATAGAACTGTCCTTGAGGAATGGCTCGACAGGCCGTGTCAAATTCACATGACACCGAATACCAAACCAACCCACAGCCTCCAAGCATGTTGGATACTCTGGCAAGTGGCCAAGAGCGGCGAGGTTATCCTCACCAACACTACCCTAGAGAAGTACTCTTCAGAGGACGACAATCTCAAAGTATTTACGGTCTCTGAGACTTTTTCATCAAATAATCGGCGTAAAAGGGCGCTCCACAACCTTGCCGAAGTCTGCCAAGTAGCAGAAATAAATCCTTGGAACGATACGGTGATCACTTTCAATACCGATGACGAAGCAAGATCCCGCTCAGTCCGGGCACCAGCCGATTTGGTCCTAAATCCAATCGGGGACATATTTTGGCTCACTAAAGTGCTAATGGACGGCAGCGGACTGAACCTCATCTACGAAGACACGCTCAATCAAATGCAAATTGACAGGAGTCGTATTGAGCAAAGTAACACAACCTTTCGAGGCATTATCCCCAGTCGGGAAGCAAGATGCTCGGGGAAAATCAAACTCGATGTGGTATTCGGTACGCCGGCGAACTATAGGTCCGAAGAGTTACTCTTCCATGTGGCACCTTTCAACAGTGGGTATCACGCCCTGTTGGGGCGAGACGCATTCACACGCTTTCAAGCCATACCCCATTACGGGTATATGAAGCTCAAAATGCTTGGACCAACCGTTATCACTATAACTAGTGATCCGGACATAGCACTCCATGCCGAAAACAAAACTGCCTCCCAGGCCCTCGAGGCACTATCCGAGGCCCTCGCGGCCGAAGAATTAACCACCCTACGTTCCACAGCGGATAGGGCGACGTAATCCTCGATAAGAGACCTAAGTCCACTTCCTTCAAACCAGCCGACGAAATAGTCAAATTTCAAATTCACCTGACGGACCCCAAGAAGACAGCTTCCATTGGGGCACAGCTGGACCCGACGGTCGATGCTGCATTACGCGTGTTTCTACGCAAGAATTGGGACATCTTTGCGTGGCACCCTTCGGATATGCCAGGTATCCCACGGTGACTGGCCGAACATAGTCTCAATATACTGAAGGCATACAAACCAGTCAAGCAAAGGCTGCGGCAATTTTCCGAACCCAAACAACAGGCTATGGGGGAGGAGCTAGCCAAGCTACTCGAAGCCGGGTTTATCAGCGAGATCAAACATCCGAAATGGCTAGCAAACCTGGTCATGGTACCAAAGAAGGATAAATCCTGGCGCCTGTGTGTCGACTTCAAAGACCTAAATAAGGCCTGCCCTAAGGACCCCTTCCCACTACCTCGCATTGACCAGATTATTGACGCAACCGCGGGACACGATTCACTGTGTTTCCTCGACGCATACTCCAGATACCATCAAATTAAGATGAAGGAATCCGACCAGGCCGCAACGGCATTCATCACCCCGTATGGGCCTTTCTGCTTCAACACTATGCCTTTCGGGCTCAAGAACGCCAGAGCCACTTACCAACACATGATTCAAACATGCCTGGAAAAGAAAATCGGCAAGACTGTTGAGGCATACGTAGATGATGTAGTCATCAAAACCAAGCATGTTGAATCATTGGTGGATGACTTACGCCGTACATTCGACAACCTCCGAACATGTGACATACGGCTCAGTCCGGAAAAGTGCGTTTTTGGCGTTCCCGCCAGAAAACTGCTTGGGTTCATTGTCTCCAATGGAGGAATCGAAGCAAACCCAGCCAAAATTTGAGCCTTGTCACAATTGGAACACCAACAGACCCGAAGCAGGTCAAAAAAACTAGCCGGGTGTGTGGCAGCTTTGACCCGTTTCATCTCCAGATTAGGACAAAAGGCCTTGCCTTTGTATCGCCTGCTCCGATGCACCGACCACTTTGCGTGGACAGACGCTGCGACAGCCGGACTGGAAGAAATACATTTTTTTTAGCGAGCAACCCGATCCTTGCTGCACCAAACGTCGGTGAACCTGTGTTGCTCTACATATCCGCAACTCACCAGGTGGTGAGTGCGGTGCTCGTCGTCGAACGAGAGGAAGAGGGACAAAAATCCCCACTCCAAAAACTAGAATACTACATATCGACGATCCTTACGCCATGCAAATCCCGATACCCGCATTATCAAAAGATAGCATATGCGGTCTTTATGGCATCCCAGAAGCCGCGGCACTACTTTCAGGAGTGCTCGATCACGGTGGCTTCTGAAGTACCACTCAATGATATCATAAACAACCGGGATGCCACCGGACGGATCGCCAAATGGACCATTTGAAATAACATACAAGCCATGCCAAGCCATTAAATCTCAGGTGTTGGCCGACTTCGTCGCCGAATGGACAGAGGCCGAACTCCCTAAAGAGTACGGCACATATTCTAACTGGGTGCTGCACTTCGACGACTCTAAAATGCTAGCAGGACTTGGGGCTGGTGTCCCGGCCCCGCGCCAACCCTGTCGCCGCGCCGCCTCGGCGACCCCGACCTCGACCTCGACCGCTCCTCGCCCTCAAGTAAGTGTGCCCGGCCTAGGGTTCAAAATCTGTTATGATTGCCTGGTACTGTCTGCCCATGATGCCAAAATGATAGCACAATCAAAAGGCCTACCCTAGGTTATCTCAATGTCTTAGAAGAATGCATCGAGCAGATCAAGGTTGGTGTGCTATTATACACCACTCATTTTAACATAATGTACAGTGCTAACAACCCGCTGGTCATAATTTTAGATCCAGCAGAAGTTGCAAACACCATTTCTGCAAACCATGAGCTCGAGGAGAACATATAATAGAAGAATGCATCGAGCTTTAACTATCAGTGCGCTACAAAAATTCAATCCTATTGTTGAACATTGCTAAAATGCAGTCAAGTTTCTAGTTTTGAAAGCAAGGGTTCACTACACAAGTTCTAGTTAGTTTTTGTTTTTGGTTTAGATTGAATGCTCCCTCTTGATTGTTGTTGAAGATCTGCATCGGTAGTAATAAGTGCGAGAAACACAGAAGATCTGGTGGCTGTCATAAAGGTTCAGAAATTAACAATTTCAGAGTAGTTTCAGACTTGTTTCAAAATTTCAGAGTATATTTCCATGTCAAGTTTTTTTAGCTGTTAAGAGTTATGGTCTCGTTGAGGGTGAACACAATACACCGGGCATAGTTGTGTATATGTTGTTCTTATTTTCACGACCCTCAAGAAACCATGCTTTATTATTACAGTCAATCTCCACCACTCTTAGATCTTCATATCATGGTTGTTCTCATGATCTCAAAGCAAATCATCTTGGTTGAGATGACTGACCGAAACTGAAACTTTCAGGTGATTGTATGTTAGCAGTTCTGTAAGATACTAGATTAGCGTGGGCACCCTGTTTTTGCTTTCCTTTCATTTTGGTAACTTATTTTTTGTACTGGGATCTCTCAACCAACACTCCTAGTTTCTTTCTTTTCTTTAGTTGAATGTTTTTATACTGTTAGTTGCCTAGGTTGCCGACCGAAAGAAGTTAAAATAGTTATTATATGAAATTCAACTAAAGTCAGCATTTATGTGTCTAGCCCGTGCGAAGGCACGGGTTGTCGACTAGTGCTACTAATAAATCTTGTGCTCAGCCATAGTATGTCAACCTAGAGCCATCATATGTCCACAAGTGCATTGCTTTTTGAATGTGAAATGATCACTTCATGTAGTTGATTATCTTCTTCTCAAAACTTCTGCTGCTATAATGTTGTAACGGTAGTAATTTGGTCTCTTCTGCTGCTTATCAGAGATGGGGGGAAGCCGCTACCGCAGGCTCCGCTCTGCCACACCGGTGTACGAGTTCTGTAACTCCGTTTTGGGTGATTCTTTTTGCAAATCGAAGCTGGTGACGTGTACTTTCTGTTAAAACCAAAACCATTTATTTTTGCTGCTGTAAAAATTACGTTCTGTATAGAAACTTTATTTGGTTGTTTTTGAAGTTTTTTGAAGTCTTTTATTTGTTTTTCTTTTTGGATCTTTGCTTGTATGCTTATGTACGTTATTGCTTGCTTACGCTAGATTATCCGGAGTGTGAAGCTTTCTACCACGAATCTTTACAGTTCAACGAATGTCAGCAAGGCAAGTTCACACTTTGATCATACTTTTAAATACCCAGTTTTTACTATGCATTAGTTTCACCCTCAAAGATTGCATGAGTAGGATTGGGAACATGTGGTTATGCTATGTAGTTCATGTGGTAGGAACCTATGACCTTTGATCACCCCAGGAATATTCGTTATGTCATATATTGCTTGGCCATGCTCGTAGACGGGGATTGGTATGAGTGATCCTTGCAAGTTGCTAGAGATAATAATTTTGGACAACATAAGGTCGCAACTTTAATACACATTTGGGTGGATTGTTTGGGGGCACCAGGAGTAACCAGTGCTTGCCCAGGGGGAATCCCGGAGTACCCGTGTGATTACCCTAGGTCCGCCACCCAGGCTCAAAGGGATCAAAAGATATTTCATGCCTAGAAACTTCCGTGTGCAGCCACAAGCTATTATGGGCTCTAGCATAGTTGAGTAAGTTGTGTTACCTCTTTCCGTGGTAGACTAGCTGATGTAGGGGAAAGTAGGTGTACCGGTCTACCCAGGGTTTGGAGGAAATACTTCATGGAGGTGGTCGAGTCTTGTGGGGAAAAGAGCGCAAACCTCTGCAGAGTGTACAAACTAATCATGATTAGCCGTGTCCCCGGTTATGGACAACTTGAGTATCTAGAAGTGAATTATTGGTAGATCTCATCACTCTTTTTAATGAAATTATTGGGTTACTAATTACTTGAGAATATTGGGATTGAGTTGGAGGAACCTTCTCAATAATGGCATTTTAATTTAGTAGTAAATAATAATTCATTCCTTGGTTGTAGGGAAAAATTAGCTTTATGCAAAAATTTAAACTTACAGCCTCCACTAGCTAAATTTGCATATAGAGATAGTCTTTTCATTTATTAGTATTCTATGGTGTGAAATTTCCAGCATATTCCATGTGCTGACCTACACGGCTGCAACCTCTCATGTTGCAGACTTTTCCGACGAGGATTGAAGGTGCGATAGGTCGTTGTTCTGCACTTAGTTTGCCGTGGAGTTGGATGGACTCATTTACCTTCGATGCTTCCGCAGTTATTTTTTATTTAGATGGCCTTTGGCCACATTATTGTAATAAATACTCGTTTGTGGACCTCGATGTAATAAAGTGTGTGATTTAACTCTGTTATAATTCCTCGAGTACTGTGTGTGTCAGCATGCCGATCCTGGGATGACACTTAAGCACAGAGACTTTGATCCATTTGGGTTGGGTCGCTACACTCCACCTTCTCTTATAAAAGCACCAACTAGGAGGCAATATGATCGTACTTAAGTATTGGGTGTAGCTAATATGCGAGTGTGTTTCTTGAAATAGTTGAGCATGACGTGTGCTACCTCTTGAGCATGCGTTGGTTTTCCCTTGAAGAGGAAAGGGTGATGCAGCAAAGTAGCATAAGTATTTCCCTCCGTTTTCGAGAACCAAGGTATCAATCCAGTAGGAGATAACACGCAAGTCACCTAGTACCTGCACAAACAATCAAGAACCTTGCAACCAATGCGATAAAGGGGTTGTCAATCCCTTCACGGTCACTCGCAAAAGTGAGATCTAATAAAGATAGTAAAGTAAATATTATTCGTATTTTTGTTGTATAGATTGGAAAGTAATAAAATGAATAGGAAACTAGAATTGTAGATCGGAAGCTTATATGATGTAAAATAGAAGATTATATGATGGAAAATAGACCCGGGGGCCATAGGTTTCACTAGTGGCTTCTCTCAAGATAACATGTATTACGGTGGGTGAACAAATTACTGCCGAGCAATTGATAGAAAAGCGCATAGTTATGAGAATATCTAGGCAATGATGATGAACATAGGCATCACGTCCTTGTCAAGTAGACCGAAATGATTCTGCATCTACTACTATTACTCCACACATCGACTGCTATCCAGCATGCATCTAGAGTATTAAGTTCATAGGAACAGAGTAACGCATTAAGCAAGATGACATGATGTAGAGGGATAAAATCAAGCAATATGATATAAACCCCACCTTTTTATCCTCGATGGCAACAATACAATACGTGCTGTGCTGCCCCTGCTGTCACTGGGAAGGACATGATAATCCCCAAGTGCAGGGAATCATCGTAGCAATTTCCAAAGGTGGAAGTGATAAGTATGGAGTGTCGGACCCACAAGGAGCTAAAGGTAAGATCAGTATTCTCTCAAGCCCTATCTGCCACTGATACGACTCTACGTACACCGAACGTTTGCTTCCAACTAGCAACGAGAAATAAAACTACGTTGTGGGTATGAAGACGATAACTTTGTATGGTATCGGAGAGCTAAAACATAAAAGTAGGTGCTGCTATCATAAAGTTAGAATATAATACTAAATATTATAAATAGCGAGTGTGGAATACTGGTGGATCAGTGTGCGGAATTGTCCTAGGCAATTGTTATCAAGACCGATAGTCATCATTGCAATTTCATATGAGGGAGAGGCATAAGCTAACATACTTTCTCTACTTGGATCATATGCACTTATGATTGGAACTCTAGCAAGCATCCGCAACTACTAAAGATCATTAAGGTAAAACCCAACCATAGCATTAAAGCATCAAGTCCCCTTTTATCCCATACGCGACAATCCCCTTACTCGGGTGTATGCTTCTGTCACTCAAGCCACCCACTATAAGCGAATCATAAACGTATTGCAACACCCTACAGTGGGAATCCCTCACGCTTGCGCGACATGGAGGGCACCATAGGACAGCACCAAAATAAAACAAACAACTCGTACCAATCTTGATCATCAATCAACCTGAGGACAAAAGATATCTACTCAAAACATCATAAGATGGCAACACATCATTCGATCATAATATGTGGCATAAAGCACCATGTTCAAGTAGGGATTACAGCAGGGTGCGGGAGAGTGGACCGCGTAAAATAGATGAGTATGGTGATGGTGATGGTGATGTTGATGAAGACGATCACCACCGTGATGATTCCCCTCCCGATGGCACTCCGGCGCCACTGAGAGAGGAGGAGAGGTTCTCCCCCTTGTGCTTCCTCCTCCATGGTCTCCCCCTTAGATGGGGAGAGGTTCTCCCTCTGGTCATTGGCCTTCATGGCGATGATGGACTCTCCGGGATCCTCCTCCATGGCCTCCGGTGATGATGGCCCCCTCCGGCAGGGTGCCAGAGAGGGCCTAGATTGATTTCTCGTGGCTACAGAGGCTTGCGGCGGCGGAACATCCGATCTAGGTTAATTTTCCGAGGTTTCTGTATTTATAGGAATTTTTGGCGTCGGTCTCACATCAAGGAGGTGCCCGAGGCGTCCACGAGGCAGCCCCACGCGCCTGGGGGGGGGGGGCGCCCCCACCCTCGTGGACGCCCCGCGACTCTCCTGGCCCAACTCTTTTACTCCGGGGTCTTCTTTTGGTCCATAAAAAATCGTCAAAAATTGGCACGTCAATTGGACTCCGTTTGATATTCCTTTTCTGTAAAACTCAAAAACAAGGAAAAAACAGAAACTTCATATAAAATAGCATATAAATGCATATAAAACATCCAAGGTTGATAATATAATAGCATGAATACTTCATAAATTGTGGATACGTTGGAGACGTATCAGCATCCCCAAGCTTAATTCCTGCTCTTCCTCTAGTAGGTAAATGATAAAAGAAATAATTTATGAAGTGTGAATGCTAGCAAGTGCATAAGTTTCATCAATGATAGTTTCAAACACTTTTTATAGCATCATTATATATCATAACAGTAGCTCATCTTCATAAAACTCTTCATGATCAAGTAACAAGCTATTCACATGTTAAAGTATAGATCATAAACTTTCTTAAAACTAACAAACTATATTCTCAGTCATCAAACAATTGCAATTCATCTTATTTACAGGAAGGGTCTATGTCAGAGCTTTGATTTAGCAAACTCCACATACTCAACTATCATTTAATCTTTCATAATTGCTAACACTCACCTGATATTTATGGGTTCAAAGTTTTAATCGGACACAGAGAAAGATAGGGGCTTATAGATTCGCCTCCCAACCTTTATCTCAAGGGTAATGTCAACAATAATAGTTCATGATAACTTACATCCAATTGGATATATATATCAGGATCTTTCCAACACAATGTGCTTGTCAAAGGATAAAATGTAAAAAGGAAAGGTGAAGATCACCATGACTCTTGCATAGGGTAGAAGATAAAAGTAAAAGATAGGCCCTTCGCAGAGGGAATTAGAGGTTGTCATGCGCTTTTATGGTTGGATGCACAAAATCTTAATGCAAAAGAACGTCACTTTATATTGCCACTTGTGATATGGACCTTTATTATGCAGTCCGTTACTTTTATTTCTTCCACATCACAAGATCGTATAAAGCTTATTTTCTCCACATTAATAGATCATACATATTTAGAAGGCAATTTTTATTGAATGCACCGATGACAACTTACTTGAAGGATCTTACTCAATCCAAATGTAGGTATGGTGGACTCTCATGGCAAAACTTGTTTTAAGGGATGTTTGGAAGCACAAGTAGTATCTCTACTTGGTGCAAAGAATTTGGCTAGCATGAGAGGGAAAAGCAAGCTCAACATGTTGGAGGATCCATGACAATATACTTTATTTCGGATATAAGAAAACATAACCCATTACGTTGTCTTCCTTGTCCAACATCAACCTTTTAGCATGTCATATTTTAATGAGTGCTCACAATTACAAAAGATGTCCAAGATAGTATATTTATATGTGAAATCTCTCTTCCTTCAATATTCTTTCATGAATTGTTCAAGTGACCAATTCTACGTTTGCTAACTTTCAATGAGTTTACTACCTATACTTATTATGTGTGAAGTCATTACTCCCCACGTTATAAGCATATGAAACATATATAAATTCAGATTTATGCCATTCAATTCATTCAACCTTTTACTCACAGTATATACATGAAGCACGTGAGTTATTGACAAACTACTCCAAAACGATACAAGTGAAGATCAGTGAGTAGTAAAATAATTAACTAGCCATGGGAGGATTCTTTTTCATTAAATATTTCAGATCCAATGATTTTATTCAAACAGCAAGTAAAATTGAAAACACGCTCCAAGCAAAACACATATCATGTGACGAATAAAAATATAGCTCCGAGTAAGGTATACCGATAGTTTTGAAGACGAAAGAGGGGATGCCTTCCGGGGCATCCCCAAGCTTAGGCGCTTGAGTCTTCCTTGAATATTACCTTGGGGTTCCTTGGGCATCCCCAAGCTTAGGGTCTTTCCACTTATTATTCTCCTCATATCGATATCTCACCCAAAGCTTGAAAACTTCAATCACACAAAACATAACAAAACTTCGTGAGATAGGTTAGTATGATAAAGGGTAAACCATTAACTTTGGTACTGTCTAAGACAAGGTTCATAATTGTTCCCACACAATGCCTACTGTACCATATCATTTCTACAATCTATATTGATAAATATAAGCCATAGAAACTAGAAAACAAGCAAACTATGCAATGAAAACAGAATCTGTCAGAAACAGAACAGTCTGTAATGATCTGAACAGCAACCATACTTATCCTACTCCAAAAATTATGAAATAACTATCAAAAATGCCCGTGCGTTGCAATGGGAGAAAAAGAATATCATAGGACATAGTTCAATAAACATGAACCAATAATATGTGCATGCCCTAATATTTGAACATAGGTACCCATATGTATCGTTCACTTCAAAAAAATGTGTTATGGCACTGCTAATAGAACGTTATAGCACTAAGAATAATGTCTCGCTAATAGCACGCTATTGTTGCTTATCCTCCTTGTCTTGCCGACAAGTGGTCATGGTATACACTTGCTAATATAACAAATGTACCTCACTACATATAAGTGAATCAAGGAACTTCTGCAATTGACATGAGCAGATGAACAATATATGCTCACCTCAAGGAACAAAGTCAGGTCCATTTAGATGCTACCTCCAGGTTAATATGCCATAACGTCACACCTTGTGAAAGGAACATTGCGTTAAACCGTGAGCCACAAACAATCTAGTTTATTGACATAATTAAAGTAATTATTTATTTTATTTTTTCAGAACCTATGCAAGGTAGCCAACCGTTGCAGACCTCTCTTCCCTATAAATAATTCAAAGTAGACAGAATTTTTGGGCAAAAAGTCTAGTTTATTGACATAATTAGAGTAAATTAATTATTTACTTGATCAAGAACCTATGCAAGGTAGCCATCCGTCGCAAACCATTCCTATAAATAATCTGAAGAAGACAAATTACCAAGTTTTGGGCAAGCAAATTACCGTTGAAACGGTGCCGTTATAAATAATTCTCAAGTGGTTGCTTGTTTGTTTTTTATGAAATGCAACAGGCACCATTTTTCATTCGTTAAGAGGGAAACGGAGAAGTTATAAGGTATATAGGCCATTTTAAAGTGACCGAAACAGAAGAGAAATGGCAAACACTATTAGTTACAAGCTAGAAGGTTCACTGCAGACCATAAGATGACTACCCCATCCATTTCACTCCTTTCATTCCCTGCATCAAGGAAGGCTCAGAGCTCTTCCGTGATTGAGGTGAATCATTAGCCCACGTGCCACCGCTATCTAAAATAAAGATCAATGGAACCAATGTTTTGTTGGGCTTGGCACTAATTTTAAAAATTATTAACATGCATTATAATAGCATATTTGGAATCTACACATTTTTCTGATGAATTTTAATATATGACATGTTAGATTTGGAGCTAGGATTTAAAAGGTATAATTTTTTAAAGTATTTGATCTTTTAAAAAAAGAAAAGAAAAAGGTTGAAGGGGGTTCGAACCCACGATCTCCAGCATGGTAGCTGAAGACCCCAACCACTGGGCTACAAGCATGGTTGTTTTACTGGATGGGATTCCGCCCTATTGACCTAAGCTAACGTTTTTTTCTACTTACCGGTGGCATGGTGGGTAATTATTCACAACTTCGGGGATAATTTAGATGATGGACGACCAGAAACACTATTTGCTTTATTATTAGGTAGAGAATTGGTTGACGTGAGGAATTTTCCAATTAATCTTCTGCAAAAAGAATCAACTCAAAATCACTCTTCTGTAAAAATGGTAGCTAATCTCGTGAGCGCAAAGTTTCTGTTTTTACAGCAAGATCATATTAACTTTCACCCAAGTCTTCCCAAAGGTCTTACTTGGCACTTTATTGAAAAAAACCTATAAAACATGATTACTACAGTAGCTTAATCATGTAAACACACAAAAACAGTAAGGGTAAATATTGTGTTGTCTCCCAACAAGCACTTTTCTTTAATGCCTTTTAGTTAGGCATGATGATTTCAATGATGCTCACATAAAAGATAAGAATTGAAACATAAAGAGAGCATCATGAAGAATATGACTAGCACATTTCAATCTAACCAAGTTCCTATGCCTAGGGATTTTGTGAACACATAATTTTATAGGAACAAGAATCAACTAGCATAGGAAGGCAAAACAAGTATAACTTCAAACTTTAAGCACATAGAGAGGAAACTTGATATTATTGCAACTTCTACAAGCATATATTCCTCCCTCATAATAATTTTCAGTAGCATAATGAATGAATTCAACAATATAACCATCACATAAAGCATTCTTTTCATGATCTACAAGCATAGAAATTTTTTCTACTCTCCACATAAGCAAAATTCTTCTCATTCGGAATAGCGGGATCACTAGTTCCTAAAGTTGACACTGTTCCAAACCCGCTTTAGATGATAGTATTATTCATACTCCAAATGATATAAGTGAAGTTCATGGAGAATCCTACAATTAATATAGGCTAACCAATATCCAAGCTCAAAGTGTATAAGTGAAGCACACAAAGCATTCTATAAAACCATACTCAAAAGATTTAAGTGAAGCACAAAGAGCAATTCTATAAGATCATATTTAAAAGATATAAGCGAAGCACATGAAGTATCCTATAAATTGATGAAGGGACATCTCATACTATCATGGTTCTTAAAGAAAAAGAAAAACTCAAAGGACACAAATCATGTGAACAAAACAAAAACCGAGGTAGACCGATATTTGTTGAAGAAGAAAGATGGGATGCCAACCGGGGCATCCCCAAGCTTAGATGCTTGAGTATCCTTTGAAATATTTACTTGGGGTGCCTTGGGCATCCCCAAGCTTGAACTCTTGCCTCTCTGTATTCTTCTCACACCGGTAACTCCTCGTTCTTCGAACACTTCATCCACAAAAACTTAAGAAAAACTTTGTGAGATCCGTTAGTATAACAAAGCAAATAACTACTATAATTACTGTTGCAAACCAATTCATTTTTTGTTTTTGCATTATAGCTACTGTAACATAACTTTTCCATGGCTTAATCCACTGATAGAAATCGATAGTTTCATCAAAACAAGCAAGCAATGCATCAAAAACAGAATCTGTCTTAAACAGGACAGTCTGTAGTAATCTCGAAGTTCAGCAAACTTCTGTAACTCCAAAAATTATGAAATAAATTTGACAATTTGAAATTTTTTTATAGAAGTAATGTTCAAAAAGTTTCAGATCCATTTGAATTTCCAGTAAGAAATGTAAAATCACGCGCTACAGCCAAAGTTTCTGTTTTTGTTCTGCACATAGTAAACAAGCAATCTAATCATCCTAAAACCAAAGATTGGCACATTATTTTTATGATACAATGGATATATACAAGGGGATAATTATTTACAGAGAAACTTCCATGAAAAATTCTACATTGTTTCCGTGAGCATGAACACGAGTGCTCAAGGTCGACCCTCACTTCTTCAACGCATAACTTTCCAAACACTTCTCTTTTTGAAAAAATACTTTTTAGGCATAAAGTTAGAATATAATACTAAATATTATAAACAGTGGGTGTGGAATAATGGTGGATCAGTGTGCGGAATTTTCCTAGGCAATTGTTAACAAGACCGATAGTCCTCATTGCAATTTCATATGAGGGAGAGGCATAAGCTAACATCCTTTCTCTACTTGGATCATATGCACTTATGATTGGAACTCTAGCAAGCATCCGCAACTACTAAAGATCATTAAGGTAAAACCCAACCATAGCTTTAAAGCATCAAGTCCCCTTTTATCCCATACGCGACAACCCCCTTACTCGGGTGTATGCTTCTGTCACTCAAGCCACCCACTATAAGCGAATCATTTTGCAACACCCTACAGTGGGAATCCCTCACGCTTGCGCGACACGGAGGGCACCATAGGACAGCACCAAAATAAAACATACAACTCGTATCAATCTAGATCATAAATCAACCCGAGGACAAAAGATATCTACTCAAAACATCATAAGATGGCAACACATCATTCGATCATAATATGTGGCATAAAGCACCATGTTCAAGTAGGGATTACAGCGGGGTGCGGGAGAGTGGACCGCATAAAATAGATGAGGATGGTGATGGTGATGGTGCTGTTGATGAAGACGATCACCGCGGTGATGATTCCCCTCCCGATGGCACTCCCGCGCCACCGAGAGAGAGGAGGAGAGGTTCTCCCCCTTGTGCTTACTCCTCCATGGCCTCCCCCCTAGATGGGGAGAGGTTCTCCCTCTGGTCCTTGACCTTCATGGTGATGATGGCCTCTCCAGGATCCTCCTCCATGGCCTCCGGTCATGATGGCCCCCTCCGGCAGGGTGCCAGAGAGGGCCTAGATTGATTTCTCGTGTCTACAGAGGCTTGCGGCGGTGGAACTTTGGATCTAGGTTAATTTTCCGAGGTTTCTGTATTTATAGGAATTTTTGGCGACGGTCTCACGTCAAGGAGGTGCCCGAGGCAGGCCAACGCGCCTGGGGGGGGGGGGGGGGGTGGGCGCGCCCCCACCCTCGTGGACGGCCCGGGACTCTCCTGGCCCAACTCTTTTACTCCGGGGTCTTCTTTTGGTCCATAAAAAATCGTCAAGAATTGTCACGTCAATTGGACTCCGTTTGATATTCCTTTTCTGTAAAACTCGAAAACAAGGAAAAAACAGAAACTGGCACTGGGCACTAGGTTAATAGGTTAGTCCCAAAAATCATATAAAATAGCATATGAATGCATATAAAACATCCAAGGTTGATAATATAATAGCATGAATACTTCATAAATTATAGATATGTTGGAGACGTATTAGGACACCACAAGATTGAACCCAAAGCTAAGCACTTCTCCTATTGCAAGAAAGATCAATCTAGTAGGCCAAACTAAACCGATAATTCGAAGGGACTTGCAAAGATATCAAATCATGCATATAAGAATTCAGAGAAGAACCAAATATTATTCATAGATAGACTTGATCATAAATCCACAATTCATCGAATCTCGGCAAACACACCGCAAAAGAATATTACATCGAATAGATCTCCAAGAATATCGAGGAGAACTTTGTATTGAGAATCAAAGAGAGAGAAGAAGCCATCTAGCTAATAACTATGGACCCGAAGGTCTGTGGTAAACTACTCACACATCATCGGAGAGGCTATGGTGTTGATGTAGAAGCCCTCCGTGATCGATTCCCCCTTCGGCGGAGCGCCGGAAAATGCCCCAAGATGGGATCTCACGGGTACAGAAGGTTGCGGCGGTGGAAAAGTGGTTTCCTGGCTCCCCCTGATGTTTTTAGGGTATAAGAGTATATATATGCGCAAGAAATAGGTCGGTGGAGCTCCGTGGGGCCCACGAGGGTGGGGGCGCGCCTACCCCCTGGGCGCGCCCTCCTGCCACGTGACTGCCTCGCGGTGTTCCGGACTTCAACTCAAAGTCTTCTGGATTGCGTTTGTTCCAAGAAACATCATCGCGAAGGTTTCATTCCATTTGGATTCCGTTTGGTATTCCTTTTCTGCAAAACACTGAAATAGGAAAAAACAGAAACTGGCACTGGGCCTTCGGTTAATAGGTTAGTGCCAAAAATAACATAAAATAGCATATTAAAGCCCATTAAACATCCAAAACAGATAATATAATAGCATGGAACAATGAAAAATTATAGATACGTTGGAGACATATCAACGTGCTAGGGATAACTTATTTTAGCGTTGATATGTTGAAAGACATGGTTGCTTGTTGATATGCTTGAGTATTTAAATTATCATGTCAAAACTAAACTATTGCTTTGAAGCACATAAAAGTCCAAATGTCCATGCCATAAAGAAAAGAATATGATATGACTTGTTAGGCAGCATCCCACATCAAAAATTCTGTTTTTATCACTTACCTACTCGAGGACCCATAGGAGTTATGCTTGGGGATGCTGATACGTCTCCAACGTATCCATAATTTTTGATTGTTCCATACTTTTATATTATCAATCTTGGATGTTTTATAATCATTTTATAGTCATTTTATATCTTTTTTGGTACTAAGCAATTGACATAGTGCCAAGTGCCAGTTGCTGTTTTCTGCATGTTTTTTACAGCGCAGGAAATCAATATCAGACGGAGTCCAAATGCAACGAAACTTTACGGAGATTTTTTATGGACTAGAAGACACGTAATGGGCCCTGGCTGCGCCTGGGGGTTGCTCCGAGGAGAGCACAACCCACCAGGGCGCTCCAGGAGGCCCAGGCGCGCCCTGGTGGGTTGTGCCCACCTCGGGTGCCCCCCGGACGTACGCCTCTTTGCTCTATAAATACCCCAATATTCCATAAACCCTAGGGGAGTCGACGAAATATTGATCCAGCCGCCGCAGAGTCCAGAACCACTAGATCCAATCTAGACACCATCTCGGATGGGGTTCACCACCTCCATTGGTGCCTCTCCGATGATGCGTGAGTAGTTCTTTGTAGACCTTCGGGTCCGTAGTTAGTAGCTAGATGGCTTCCTCTCTCTCGCTGAATTCTCAATACAATGGTCTCTTGGAGATCCATATGATGTAACTCTTTTGCGGT
Source organism: Aegilops tauschii subsp. strangulata (assembly GCF_002575655.3). Taxonomy (NCBI): domain Eukaryota; kingdom Viridiplantae; phylum Streptophyta; class Magnoliopsida; order Poales; family Poaceae; genus Aegilops; species Aegilops tauschii. The sequence goes on along the minus strand of NC_053041.3, from coordinate 605,533,307 downwards.
GTGTTTGTTGGGATCTGATGAACTTTGAGTTTATGATCAATTATATCTTTTTATATCCATGAAAGTATTTGAGTTTCTTTGATCTCTTTTATGCATGTTTGGGTTTTGTTTGGCCAACTTGATCTATTTATCTTGCAACAGGAAGAGGTGCTTTGTAGTGGGTTCGATCTTACGGTGCTTGATCCCAGTGACAGAAGGGGAACCGACACGTATGTATCGTTGCTACTAAGGCTAAAATGATGGGGTCTATCTCTACATAGATAGATCTTGTCTACATCATGTCATCGTTCTTATTGCATTACTCCATTTTTCCATGAACTTAATACACTAGATGCATGCAGGATAGCGGTCGATGTGTGGAGTAATAGTAGTAGATGCAGGCAGGAGTCGGTCTACTAATCTTGGACGTGATGCCTATATAATGATCATTGCCTGGATATCGTCATTATTATTTGAAGTTCTATCAATTGCCCAGCAGTAATTTGTTCACCCACCGTTTGCTATTTTTCTCGAGATAGGCCACTAGTGAAACCTACGGCCCCGGGTCTCTTTCTCATATATTTGCCTTTACGATCTACTTTTCCTTTGCATTTATTTCCAGATCTATTAAACTAAAAATACAAAAATACCTTGCTGCAATTTATTCTTATTCATTTTGTTTGGTGTTCGATCTATCAATCTACTACAATTTCCTCACGTCCGTTTGCCCATTTTGGGGCGCCGCTACCCAGAAGGGATTGACAACCCCTTTAACACGCCGGGTTGCGAGGATTTGTTATCTATGTGCAGGGGCCGTTTACATTGTGTTGCTTGGTTCTCCTACTGGTTCGATAACCTTGGTTTCTTCACTGAGGGAAATACCTACCGTCGTTGTGCTGCATCATCCCTTCCTCTTTGGGGAAATACAAACGTAGTCCTAGCTGACGTCACTGCTGCATGCTTTGGGCCGGCATGAATGCGGCGCGTGCATCAGACGAAAATTGCAGGAGGGTGTTTTGGTGTGCCAGGTTAGTTAGATTGTTGATTACCGGGATGGGGTACTTCACATCAATGATCTCGAAGGGCCAAAAAATGAGGGAGACAAGAAGTCCATGCTCGAAGACATGGAGCAAGAACTCTTCAAGTGCCAAAGGATAGTGGAGCATGGAGTTGATGCTAACCACTCCATGATCAGGGATCTTGTTCATGAGTGGAAGTGGGACAGCAACAAGATCTCAGAGGCCATTGATCGTCTCCATGTCAGGATGGAGGATCTACAAGCACAAGTCTATGACCTATAGAACCAAAACTGTGAGTATGAAACCAGGTTTAAAAAGATGAGTTTAATGGAGAACCTATGCCTTGGAACAAAGATGACAAGCGTGTTGTTTCATCACCATCTTCTCCGAAGTAGGAGACTTGAGTACTCGTGTATGGGCAGAATGATGATAGGACTTTCCATGCTTCTAGTGAACCTACTGTAGACACACCTAAGAATCCAAATGATATTTCTATTTATGATGCTGAAACACAATCTGGTGATGAACATGAACTAGTAATAAGGATAATGATGATGTTCATGTAGATTCTCAACCTAGTAATGATAATGATGTGGAGAGGGAACCTGCTGTTGATCTTGATAACCCACAACCTAAGAATAAAAGATATGATAAAAGAGGCTTCATTGCTAGGAAACATGGTAAAGAAAGGGAACCATGGGTTCAGAAACCTATGACTTTGCCCCCTAAAGTTTCAAAGAATAAAGACGATGAAGAATTTGAATGCTTTGACCTGTCTTTTTTTGTTTGCGTTCGACTGATATTCTGAAAACTCCTTATGCTAAGTATATGAAAGATATTCTTACAATAAAATAAAGACATCATAAGCTGAAATTTCCACCATGTTTGCTAATTATACATTTAAAGGTGGAATACCAAAGAAACTAGGAGACCCAGGAATACCAACTATACCCTGCTCAACTAAAAGAAACTATGTTAAAACGGCTTTGTGTGATCTAGGAGCCAGTGTTAGTGTTATGCCTTTCTCTTTATACAAAAGACTTGCTTTGAATAAGTTGACACCAACTGAAATTTCTTTGCAAATGGCTGATAAATAACCTGCTATACCCATCGGTATTTGTGAGGATGTGCCCGTCGTTGTTGGAAATGTTACTATCTTAAGGGACTTTGTTATTCTTGATTTACGCGAAGACGACAGTATCTCGATTATCCTTGGTAGACCATTTTTGAACACAGTAGGGGCTGTTATTTATTGCAACAAGGGCAAGGTCACTTTTCATGTTAGTGGTAATGAACACACTATTGGAAAAATTTCAGCGATTACTATTGGAGGTTTTGAATTACCTATTCCTACCGTCAAAAAGAAATATGAAATTCTTATTGTTGGGGACATGCATATCCCCGTTGAGGTAACCTAGTGCTATACGAAGATTCTCCGATTTCATGTCATTCGGAAGAAGTTTGTTAATAACACTTGATCAACCTTATTAATGGATTCCTTTTGACGGGCATGTTCTCGATGAATTTAGTAAACACAACTTTCTGTACCCACTTCTTACTTTCTGTTATTTAGAGATAATAAAGTAGAAATACCCTGATTATGTTGTTTTCTGAATTATCCATGCAATAAAAATGACCAGAAATTAAAAGTTCTCCAAATGCCCTGAAAATTTAATATGATTTTTTTGTAATATTTGAAATTTTTTGGCATTGAGCACACCCCAAGGGGGTGCACCTGTGAGCCACAAGCTCACAGGGCACGCCCACCCCCTGGGCGCACGTAGCAAGCTTGTGGGGCCCACGTAGCCCCCCTCACTTATTCCAGCCACCCATGCACTTCTTATTCGTCCAGAAAAAAATCACACCATTGCTCAAACCCATGTTCTTGCTCATCTTGCTGCTATTTTCGATCTCTTTTTTGGAACTCCGTTTCTGAAACTGTTTTGGGGAATTGTTCATCGGTATGTGAGTCCTCCGTTGGTCCAATTAGTATTTGCTCTAGTGGTTTATTATTTGCACATTTAGCAACTGTTGGTGACCATGTTCTTGAGCTTTCATGTCAAATTTATATGGTTGAAACTAGTTTTGATGCTTGATATGTCCTCTAGACACTTGTAGAAGTAGTTGCTATCAATTTTGTTGAGTTTTTTTCACTTTTATTTTGAGTCACTAAAAAATTCAGAAATTTTCAGAGGAAGAAAATGTTTAGGAAGATGTTCCAAGGTGGTTCCTCTAAGAAGAGATCCCTAAGGCTCGTGATACGTGAGACGAACCTTGAACCACCGCGGGAAGCTCTAGTTAAACCTTGTGAATGGGCATTGATGTCGCTTGAAGCTATGTCGGTATTTCCCCAAAGAGGAAGGGATGATGCAGCACAGCTACGAAAGGTATTTCCCTCAGTTATGACACCAAGGTATCAATCCGGTAGGAGAACCAAGCAACACTATGTAAACGGTACCTGCAGACAAAGAACAAACACTTGCAACTCGACGCGTATAAGGTTGTCAATCCCTTTTCGGGTAACGGCGCCAGAAATTGTCAAGTTGATGGGATAAAACTTATGGTAGATTGGATAAATGGATCTCGATAAAAGGCGAAATAAAATAAGTAATTAAAAAGTGCAGCAAGGTATTTTTTGTTTTGTGGAATAATAGATCTGAAAATAAAAGCAAATAAAAATAGATCTCAAAGCAAATATGATAAAGAATAGATCCGGGGGCCGTAGATTTCACTAGTGGCTTCTCTCAAGAAATAGCACACGGTGGGTAGACAAAATACTATTGGGCAATTGATAGAAGATCGAATAATTATGACGATATCCATGTCAATGATCAATATATAGGCATCACGTCCAAGGTTAGTAGACTGACTCCTGCCTGCATCTATTACTATTACTCCACACATCGACCGCTATCCAGCATGCATCTAGTGTATTAAGTTCATGGAAAAATGGAGTAATGCAATAAGAACGATGACAGGATGTAGACGAGATCTATTCATGTAGGAATAGCCCCCATCTTGTTATCCTTAATAGCAACGGTACATGCATGTCTTGCTGCCCCTTCTATCACGGGGAAAGAACACTGCACGATCGAACCCATCACAAAGCACCTCTTCCCATGCAAGAAAAATCAATCTAGTTGGCCTAACTAAACATAAGATTCGAAGAAGAAATACGAGTCTATAAATAATCATGCATATAAGAGATCAAAAGAAGACTCAAATAATATTCATGAATATAGATCCAATCATAAACTCAAAGTTCATTGAATCCTAACAAACACGCCGCAAAATAGAGTTTCATCAAATAGATCTCCAAGAGACCATTGTATTAAGAATCAAAAGAGAGAGAGGAAGCCATCTAGCTACTGCCTACGGACCCGTAGGTCTATCGATAGCCATCATGGGTCATTAAATGGGCCGTATTTGATGACACTATGAAAATAGCCCAACGAGTTAATGGGCCACAAACGGGCTGACTGTAACCAAGGGCTGAATTTGGCCCACAAGCGGAACAGGCCAGTAATGGACCGTAAGTAACCGAATGCTAGAAATGAGCCCAAGAATAAATGGGCCCTTAGAAGGCCAAAAGTTAACATGGGTTGGAAGTGGCCCAACAGAATAATGGGTCGTTAATGGGTATAAAGCGATACACTATTCATTATGGCCCAGTTTCACCTCGGGCCTTTAATAGGCCCAGAGTTACAAAGGGCCTCGTATGGTCCGAAAGACATCATGGACCATACATGGGCCGGAAGTTACAACGGGCTGGAATCATTTTGGATGGCCCGTATGACGCTACTGGGCCTAACACGGATAGGCCATAACCTGACTCGGATAGGCTATAACAGGCCATGAGTTGGCGGGATTTAAATGGGCTATATGCGAATGGGCCGTTAACAGGCTTTTCGTGGGCCGGCCCGCTACCTTTTGACCAAGTAAAATGGGCCGTCCCATGTGTCGACGTATCATAGGCGCCTCCCATCCAATGAGTGGATGACATCTGTCCAAACGCTGAGCCGACACGTAGTTCATCTGGCCATTGAGAATTTTACACGTGGAAAATCCTCATTGGTCCGGGCTATTAACGGGTTATCGGATCCAAACTGGAACCCGATAGCTTAACGGCGACACATTATGGTGGACGCCACGTGTCAGTTACCCTTGACGAAAGCACTTCCATGACGTGTCATTTATCATCATGGAAGTGGACACTTCCGTGATGATAATTTTGGTATTGTCATGGAACACTTCTATGACAACACATGTATGACTATCTTGATTCTGTCAGAAAATCGTCATGCATGTACATGCATGACAGAAAACGTGACCTACTGTGACAAACACGTATCATCACGGAAGTGGTATTTTTTGTAGTGCAGGCAAATTAATAGGCTATGGAGATGCCCATCAATTGACATCGATGCAAGTGAGTAGGGATTGCCATGCAACGGATGGACTAGAGCTATTAGTGTATGGAAGCTAAATAAGAAACTAAGTGGGTGTACATCCAACTTGCTTGCTCAGGAAGACCTAGGGCAATTTGAGGAAGCCCATCATTGAAATATACAAGCCAAGTTCTATAATGAAAAATTCCCACTAGCATATGAAAGTGATAAAATAGGAGACTCTCTATCATGAAGAACGTGGTTCTATTTCAAAGCACAAGTTTGGAAAAGGATAGTAACATTGTCCCTTCTCTCTTTTTCTCTCATTTTTTTCGTTTGGGCTTCTTTGGCCTCTTTTTTTATTTGGGCTTCTTTGGCCTCTTTTATTTTCTTATAGTCCGGAGACTCATCCCAACTTGTGAGGGATCATAGCTTCCATCATCCTTTCCTCACATGGGACAATGCTCTAATAATGACGATCATCACACTTTTATTTACTTACAACTTCAAGAATTACAACTCGATATTAGAACAAAATATGACTCTATATGAATGACTCATGCATATGAGAACAATATGCCAATGATGGTATGTGTCATAAAAAAACGAAACTGTGGAAGTTGCAAGGCAATATATCTCGGAATCGCCATGGAAATGCCATAATAGGTAGGTATGGTGGCTGTTTTGAGTATGGATATATGGTGGGTTTAATGCATCAACGCAAGTTGCACGGTACTAGAGATGCTAGCAATGGTGGAAGGGTGAGAGTGCGTATAATCCATGGACTCAACATTCATCATAAATAACTCACATACTTATTGCAAAAGTTTATTAGCCATCAAAACAAAGTACTAATATGCATGCTGCTAGGGGGGTAGATTGGTAGGAAAAGACAATCGCTCGTCCCCGACCGCCACTCATAAGGAAGACAATCAAAGAATAAATCATGCTCCGACTTCATGACAAAACGGTTCACCATACGTGCATGCTACGGGAATCACAAACATTAACACATGTATTTCTACCAATCCACAATTACTCACTAGCATGACTCTAATATTACCATCTTTATATCTCAAAACAAATGCAAGGAATCAAACTTCTCATATATTCAATGCTCCTTATATGAAAGTTTTTATTATATCCCTCTTGGATGCCCATCATATTAGGACTAAATTCATAACCTAAGCAAATTACCATGCTGTTTAAGACTCTCAAAATAATACACATGAAGCATGAGAGTTCAAAATTTTCTATAAAATAAAACCACCGACGTGCTCTAAAAAGATAATAGTGAAGCACTAGAGCAAACTTCCTAGCTAAAAAGATAATAGTGAAGCACATAGATTATTCTAAAAATTTTACGATTAAAGCTTTTCCCTCTCAAAAGGTGTGTACAACAAGGATGATTGTCGCAAACTAAAAAGCAAAGACTCATATCATACAAGACGCTCCAAGCAAAACACATATCATGTGGTAAATAAAAATATAGCCTCAAGTAAATTTACCAATGGAATGAAGACAAAAGAGGGGATGCCATCCGGGGCATCCCCAAGCTTAGATGCTTGGTTGTCCTTGAGTATTACCTTGGGGTGCCTTGGGCATCCTCAAGCTTAGGCTCCTGCCACTCCTTATTCCATAGTCCATCAAATCTTTACACAAAACTTGAAAACTTCACAACACAAAATTTAACAGAAAACTCATAAGACCCATTAGTATAATGTAACATCCCTACTATCACACTACTGTGATCTCTCTGTAACAGTGGCCATGTTACCATGATCACTCAGTCAATCTGCCACTTGTCCAAAACCAAACTCAAATTCAAATTGAAATTGCATGTCAAATTATTTTCTTCAAAAATTAAAAGACAAAAATGTTTGTTGGGTTGAAAATATTAACTAGCTAATTATCATGTAGAAATCAACATCAATTGGTTCACCATTTAATTCCTAGGAGAATATAAAGTGGTCCAACAGCATATTAGTTGACCTATTCAATTTCTAAAAATGCTTGAACAATTCCATTGGCTCTAAAACTTTTTATGCAACACCACAATATTGTTCTTGAATTGTGTGCCAGTTTTCAAGTTAGAATAAATTCATTTTGTCACTCAAATGAATACTAAACAATAGCTAACTTAAATACATAAAGGGGAAAATAGAAAATGCCCTAACTAACTACTGTGCAACTGGGCCTTTGATGACCATAGTGCTTTTGGCCCAGCCCAATCGCGCCTCTTCCTACCTCCTGTTCACCTCGTTCCCGTGGACGCCCGTGTGCCGTCCAGCATGCGGATGTCACGCTGCCTCCCATCCCGCGATTGAGGAGCTGGATAAGAGCCCCCCTCGACTCCCCTCTCTCCCTCCTCGAACCCTAGCCCCAGTTTTTCCCCTCCCCCTCGCTCTCCTCCCCGATCTAGAGAGGCCCCTGTACGCAACCGTCAACGCCATGGCCTTCGTCATCTTCGTGGCCACCGAGCTTCCCGCGACCCCTACCTACGCGCCAGAAGGACCGCCGTCGACCGCTTCGTCTACTAGTGAATCGTGTTGCCGTCGGGAGCCACTACAACGTCGCCATCTTCCTTGTCTTCTTCCTCGGGCAGACGAGAATGCCGCCTTCAACACGTCGTCTCCGGCGCTCCATCGAGCCCGCTAGCCTGCCCTGCTGCTTCGCTGTGAGCCTCATCTCCTCCTCAACCTCCCCTTGTTCCTTACCGTGCCCCGTAGGCTAGCTTCCGTAGAGCACCGCCGCTTAGCCGTATTCGGTAGTCGCCGTTGACGCCGATGCCGACCTCGTCTACACGCGCCCGTAGCGCCCTTAGCTCCTCCCGCCGCGCTCGCTTGTGCACCCCCCTGGCTCCTCTGCCCGCGCGCCGCCTCTGCCGCTTGCGCGCTGTGCCCCCTGGCCAGCGCCGTAACCGCCGGCGCTCCCGTGTGTGCGCGTGCGTGCTATGTGTGTGTGGTGTGTGCGTGCATGCAGTGTGTGTGCATTGGGTGAGTGGTCGAGCCCGCCTCTGCCCGGCCACGCCCACCTCCAGCATCGCCGCGCCGCTGTACTGCTGCTCCTCTGCTACAGTAACTGAACGTTACTGTAGCAGTAGCCAGCTTTGCATCTATTACGCTGACTGGCCCTCTCAACAACCTCAAACCAGCAACTAAACAAAGCCTAACATAGCTAAAATAAATATGTGCGGGTAGTACACTTGACAGGGTTCAATTCTTTCCATTGGACCAAATCCAAAAGTTGGCTGGATTAATTCCTACGAAAATCACAAAACGCTAAGTGAAGAACCGAAAAACAGCTTTATTTTTATAGCTACTTTAGAGCTGTTTATGATCAAGCTAATGAACTCTAATATGGATAAAAGTGATACAAACATGTAGATCGTAGGAAAATGCTCATAATTGATGTAAGGAATAGCCTCCGAAAAACAGCTAAGTGATGTTTTAAAAAACTGATGCAATCCTCAGACTTGGCCAATTTTCAGGAATTCCAGAATATGTCTAAAACCTTTGAAAATTCAAAGAAAATAAACCGTAAATCGGATGAAAATGTTTTCTACATGAAAGTTTCTCAGAAAAACGAGATGAATCCGAATACGCGGTCCGTTTACATGTTAGATGCCTCTATCTATCTGAACATAGAACATTCCCCCTCCGGTCATTTGTCTGACACAGGTCCGGAACCAGGAATACCTTCCCAGTTGAATTCCATCTTCACCTTTAATGTCTAGCACTGCGTTAGTTCATATCTAACACCGCCTATTACCATGTTATGCTTTATGATGCTTTGTTTGCTGTATATTTATTGTTTCTTCCCCTCTCCTCTCCGGTAGACCCCGAGACTGATGTTGCCCCTGTGATCGAGTACGTCGACGACGACCCCCTCCTTGCCAGAGCAACCAGGCAAGCCCCCCTTTGATCATCCCGATATCGCCCATTTCCTTTCTCTCATGCTTCCATTAGATTTTGCTACTGTAATTGTTTGCTCCTATTCTGATGCATAGCCTGCTTTTGTAACCTGCATATTGTTACCTACCTGCTTATCCTAAACTGCTTAGTATAGGTTGGTTAGTAATCCATCAGTGACCCCAGCCTTGTCCTTGTTGCCCCTGCTTCATCATCGAAGACCAGATCAACGGGATCGAAGACCATGCCCCGGTACCGCACATCACTTTCCCTTAGTTGCTCGACACTACTGGGTTACTATTGAGTGCTGAGGGTGAGACCTCATCGTCACTTCTGATGTTAACCCTGTAGTGTAGCTATTCGGTCGTGGTCATCGAGGGTGATTCCGCCTTAACCACTTCCGATACGACTCTGTCGTGTAACCCCTCAACTGTGAACCTCGAGGGTGGATCCTCTTACATTCACCTTGATGATTACATCGAGTGGAATACGTCAAGGGTGATTCCTCAGGTTTTCCCCTCGGTGTTAGACACATGGTTACTATGGTTACTATGACTTTACACTGAACCCTGTTACTAAAGACGGGTCGGCCCTAAGGGATACCCGCGCGAGAATATTTGCGAGTGATGAGGAGTCGGGTTAACCTGGAGGGTGCCTGCGAGATAATTATGAGGCATGGCCGGACATTCTTAGCCCTTCCGCAAGTCCTCGAGACGGGGCGACAGGGTCACATCTTTCGTGAGACTCTGCCTTTTATCGCGCCTTCCTAATCCACTACGATTTGGTTATTTGATCCGAGGGGCCTCTGGCCTGATAGCACTAACCATCATATGGGCATAGTATGGGTGTTCTGCGTCGTATGCATCAGCCGAAGCTTAATAGACGTCTGCGCCTGAGCGGCGAACGCCGGGTTGGACTGCGTAAGTACCTGCCTTTTTAAGGAGGTAGCTAGGTCTCCTCACCGGCCGCCCTCGCAACATGCAGGAATTCCCGGGGTGATGGCCCATGACCCCTGGGGCATAGGTTTAGTCCGGCGTGCTTGACTTCTCTATTAATCCTAGGTTGGGTTGCGGCGTATTGTTTGGCCGAGGCCGGGCATGACCCAGGAAAGTGTGTCCGGCCGGAGTTAATCGAGCATGGTGGGTAAGTTGGTGCACCCCTGCAGGGAAGAAAACATCTATCGATAGCCTGTCCTACGGTAACAGACAGTTGGAGTTGTATCCCGATCGATACAACTAGAACTGGATACTTGAGGTGATAACTGGATAGTATGGCTCTAGGATTCCTTTCTCGCAGGGAGTCGAGAAAGGATCTCTGGCCGAGGTTGATAACACTACTACTACTTTACTTTATGCTATTCTGTACTCTTCTGAATGCTGCAAGATGCTTGGAGCTGCTTGAAGATGCTAGTCTTCGATAGGCTAGGCTTTCCACTTCTCTTCTGGCATTCTGCAGTCCAGTCCACAGATACAACCCATTTCATTGATACCGATGCATATGTAGTGTAGATCCTTGCTTGCGAGTACTTTGGATGAATACTCATGGTTCCTTTGCTTCCCCTTTTCCCCATTTCTTGTTCTTTCTGGTTGATGCAACCAGATGACGGAGCCCAGGAGCCAGTTGCTACCGTCGATGCCTACTACTACGTGGAGGCCGCCGATGACCAGGAGTAGTTAGGAGGCTCCCAGGCAGGAGGCCTTGCCTTTTCAATCGTTGTTGCTTTTGTGCTAGCCTTCTTAAGGAAAACTTGTCTAACTCATGTCTGTACTCAGATATTGTGGCTTCCGCTGACTCTTGTGTTTTCGAGCTATGTATTCGAGCCCTCGAGGTCACTGGCTTCTAATATAAAGCTTGTATTATTTTAATTTGTGTCTAGAGTTGTGTTGTGATATGTTCCCGTGATTCCTTGATCTTGATCGTACACATTTGCGTGTATGATTAGTGTACGATTGAATCAAGGGCGTCACAAGTTGGTATCAGAGCTGACTTCCTGTAGGAATCCCCCTTTCGAACTCCTTGGCCGAAGTTGAGTGTAGTATTTGAAAACTGTTTTACTAACATGGCTGTGTGGCTTACGGGCCCACGTCGCCATTGGGTGGTATTAGGATCTTTTATTCCTCATCTATACTCTGGGACTCTGATCTCTCGTCTATTCAGGTTAAACATTTTACTAACTCTAACATTAGGTTGTCGTACCCACTTCCTCCCGGAGAGCCCCGACATTACCGATGATCGCTTGCTTCGGCAGAAGATTCTGCAGATACTCCTCGATGATTCTCGAGACCCTGTGCCCACTGACTTGCAGTTCCTAACAACCGATAATCCCCGTGAATAACATCCTTGTTGTTTGTACCTTCATCCCCAGTTGCTCTTGTTGTTACAAGTTACCACTAACACTCTCCTTTGTTCCAAGAATCCTTTGTGCCTTCTCCTTTGCAGCTTCTTTTCGCATGGCGGATAATTCACTTACCCGGGGTCCGTTCACCCTCAGTTGTTCATATGCTTTCCAAAATACTTGGAAATGCTATCTGATCTTCCGAAAATTGTCTGCAGCCTACTACTCTTGATTTTCCTTGCCTGCTTGCATTATGGTTAATTACATATGACTAGCAGTATTCATTGACGTCCCTTGTCATTATAATCTAGAGTCCCTCAATTCGAAATGGTTGTAAATAGTAGCAACCAGTAGTTCACCATTATAAAGTATCTTTCCGGCTCAGACATCTTCCCGAACATGAGCTGGTTCCCGATGAATCAATTTGTCGTCGCTTGTACCCCTAAGTATATTCTATTAACCATCCTTAGTCAGAGTGTTTGCTTCTGATCGCTTGCTAATGCCTTTGCATTTGAGCTTTGAATTAATGCCTTTGCATTGATTCTTCTTCTGGTTGTCTGCCTTTGCTCACGTCAGCTCCGTTATGGACTGTCAGGTCCTTTGATGAGTTATCATCCGACAGTCCTTAACATCCAAAATACTTTTGAGTTATTTCCCCGATACATAATGCCTTTCGTTAAATTGTATCCTCTTTTTTGTCAACCATGCTCTGCTGTCCAGCTTTTCTGCTCGATGGCATCTACAAGAGTCTCCCAAAAAAATTTGTCGTGATCACCATGAACACTTTGGTTTCTTCAGGGATGTCAATTGAATTCATGGCTAGAAATACCATCCCTGCCCCTCGATGATTTGTGATATCATCGATGACATCTTGACTTTCTACCAACACAGACCTGGTTGTGCTTGGTTATTCCTTACGTTCTGAGACAATCTTGGAATTGTTTCTCGGTATCTCTTGAGATCTTCGAACCAAATCTTTACTTGACAACATATCATTGCTGCATCGAAGCATGACTGTGGTATTCCGAATATCAACAAGAACATCGGAAGCATAATACAAAATGTTTCTCATTCAATTATCCTCACACCATTGTATGGGTAATATCATGATTCTTCCCTCGCCCCATTATGTAAATGCTTTTGAACTTGCTGTCCTATCATGTATATCCTGCTCTGCTTTTCCTTGGGAAGGATATACTCCCAACTCTTATGTGTAAACACATCTTCCTTTCCATTGGACTGTTGGATCTGATAATCATATTTTTCCTGTCCATTGGTTTGTTTAAACCTTTCTTGTGATCTATATGATATAATCAGAAATAAATTCTTATAAAACACCCCGCTGTACAACCTTGTCAGTGAGACCCTGTTACTAATGTTGCTGACATTTCGGTATCATCGATGGACACGAACTTTGCCTATTGGTCCGCCTCGAATTAACGAGCAGGAAAATGGTTCTCTTCGTCCCTCGTCCATGGAACTGATGTTGTTACCGACATAACTGACAGACTATCCTCTGACATACCTTGTTGTCGCGGCCAGTAAGATGTCACCTTCCAACCTACTATCGATCGACTTTCATCATAGTTCCAAAGGATCGGAAACTGACTCTCCTGTACAACCTTGATTTCGAAGAATCCTATGCCCTTGGTTTTGTGTGTTATCACGAGCCACCTTTCGAGAGATGATCTATTCTCGATGCTCTGAACCCCTTTTCACACTCTGTTAAGGTATCGATCAGATGTCCATTCGCTTGAAAACTTTTTATTGTACCTTCATACTTTGCTCTCGATGTTTCCTAAGTTTCAACTCGAGAGATACTTCTTCCACATTTCCTGAAATGTTCACCAAATAATTAACCCTATCAAGGGTCAGTTCTCTCGAAGTTAACCTTCACTTCCCCACATAAATCGCGGGACGATATTTATTGTAGTGGAGGAGATTTTTAACATCCCTGCTATCACAGTACTGTGATCTCTCTCTAACAGTGGCCATGTTACCATGATCACTCAGTCAATCTGCCACTTGTCCAAAACCAAACTCAAATTCAAATTCAAATTGCATGTCAAATTATTTCCTTCAAAAATTAAAAGACAAAAATGTTTGTTGGGTTGAAAATATTAACTAGCTAATTATCATGTACTCCTAGCTAAAAAGATACTAGTGAAGCACATAGATTATTCTAAAAAAATTACGATTAAAGCTTCTCCCTCTCAAAAGGTGTGTACAGCAAGGATGATTGTCGCAAACTAAAAAGCAAAGACTCATATCATACAAGACGCTCCAAGCAAAACACATATCATGTGGTAAATAAAAATATAGCCTCAAGTAAATTTACCAATGGAATGAAGACAAAAGAGGGGATGCCATCCGGGGCATCCCCAAGCTTAGATGCTTGGTTGTCCTTGAGTATTACCTTGGGGTGCCTTGGGCATCCTCAAGCTTAGGCTCCCGCCACTCCTTATTCCATAGTCCATCAAATCTTTACACAAAACTTGAAAACTTCACAACACAAAATTTAACAGAAAACTCATAAGACCCGTTAGTATAATGTAACGTCCCTACTATCACACTACTGTGATCTCTCTGTAACAGTGGCCATGTTACCATGATCACTCAGTCAATCTGCTACTTGTCCAAAACCAAACTCAAATTCAAATTCAAATTGCATGTCAAATTATTTTCTTCAAAATTTTAAAGACAAAAATGTTTGTTGGGTTGAAAATATTAACTAGCTAATTATCATGTAGAAATCAACATCAATTGGTTCAGCATTTAATTCCCAGGAGAATATAAAGTGGTCCAATAGCATATTAGTTGACCTATTCAATTTCAAAAAATGCTTGAACAATTCCATTGGCTCTAAATCTTTTTATGCAACACCACAATATTGTTATTGAATTGTGTGCCAGTTTTCAAGTTGGAATAAATTCATTTTTTTCACTCAAATTAATACCAAACAATAGCTAACTAAAATACATAAAGGGAAAAATTAGAAAATGGCCTAACTAACTACTATGCAACTGGGCCTTTGATGGCCATAGTGCTTTCGGCCCAGCCCAATCACGCCTCTTCCTACCCTCCTGTTCACCTCGTTCCCGTGGACGCCCGTGCACCGTCCAGCATGCGGATGTCGCGCTGCCACCCATCCCGCGGTCGAGGAGCTGTATAAGAGCCGCCCCACCTCGATGCTCCTCTCTCCCTCTTCGAACCCTAGCCCCAGTTTTTTCCCTCCCCCTCGCTCTCCTCCCCGATCTGGAGAGGCCCCTGTACGCAACCGTCGACGCCATGGCCTTCGTCATCTTTGTGGCCACCGAGCTTCCCGCGACCCCTACCTACGCGCCAGAAGGACCGCCGTCGACCGCTTCGTCTACTAGTGCATCGTGTTGCCGTCGGGAGCCACTACAACGTCGCCATCTTCCTCGTCTTCTGCCTCGGGCAGACGAGATTGCCGCCTTCAATACGTCGTCTCCAGCGCTCCATCGAGCCCGCTAGCCTGCCCTGCTGCTTCGCTGTGAGCCTCATCTCCTCCTCAACCTCCCCTTGTTCCTTACCGTGCCCCGTAGGCTAGCTTCCGTAGAGCACCGCCGCTACCGCCGCTTAGCCGTCGTCGGTAGTCGCCGTTGACGCCGATGCCGACCTCGTCTACACGCGCCCTTAGCTCCTCCCGCCGCGCTCGCCTTAGCACCCCCTGGCTGTTGTGCCCGTGTGCCGCCTCTGCCGCTTGCGCGCTGCGCCCCCTGGCCAGCGCCGTAACCGCCGTTGCGACCGTGTGCGTGCGTGCGTGCTGTGTGTGTGTGTGGTGCGTGCGTGCGTTCGGTGTGCATTGAGTGGGTGGTCTAGCCGTCCTCTGCCCGGCCACGCCCACATCCAGCATCATCGCGCGGCTGCACTGCTGCTGCTTCTCTGCCCGCTGCTGCTCCTCTGCTACAGTAACGTTCAGTTACTGTAGAAGTAGCCACTTTTGCATCTATTACGCTGACTGGCCCTCTAAACAACCTCAAAACGGCAACTAAACAAAGCCTAACATAGCTAAAGTAAATATGTGCGGGTAGTAAACTTGACAGGGTTCAATTCTTTCCATTGGACCAAACCCAAAAGTTGGCTGGATTAAATCCTATGAAAATCACAAAATGCTAAGTTCTGTTAAGTGAAGAACCGAAAAACAACTTTATTTTTATAGCTACTTTAGAGTTGTTGATAATCAAGCTAATGAACTCTAATATGGATAAAAGTGATACTAACATGTAGACCGTAGGAAAATACTCATAATTGATGTAAGGCACGGGATCATACGATATACAGATCAACAGCTATAGCCTCCGAAAAACAGCTAAGTGATTTTTTTAAAAACTGATGCAATCCTCAGACTTAGCCAATTTTCAGGAATTCCAGAAAATGTCTAAAACCTTTGAAAATTCATAGAAAATAAACCGTTAATCGGATGAAAATGTTTTCTACATGAAAGTTGCTCAGAAAAATGAGAGGAATCCGAAAACGCGGTCCGTTTACCTGTCAGATGCCTCTAACTATCTGAAGATGGAACATTCCCCCTCCGGTCATTTGTCCGGTACCAGGAATACCTTCCTAGTTGAATTCCATCTTCACCTTTAATGTCTAGCACTGTGTTAGTTCATCTCTAACACCGCCTATTACCATGTTAGGCTTTATGATGCTTTGTTTGCTGTATATTTATTGTTCCTTCCCCCTCTCCTCTCCGGTAGACCCCGAGACCGATGTTGCCCCTATGATCAACTACGTCGACGACGACCCCCTCCTTGCCAGAGCAACCAGGCAAGGCCCCCATTTGATCACCCCGATATCGCTCATTTCCTTTCTCTCATGCTTGCATTAGATTTTGCTACTTTAATTGTTTGCTCCTATTCTGATGCATAGCCTGCTTTTGTAACCTGCTTATTGTTACCTACCTGCTTATCCTAAACTTCTTAGTATAGGTTGGTTAGTGATCCATCAGTGACCCCCACCTTATCCTTGTTGCCCCTGCTTCATCATCGAAGACCCGATCAACGGGATCGAAGACCAGGCCCCGGTACCGCACATCACTTTCCCCTTAGTTGCTCGACACTACTGGGTTACTATCGAGTGCCGAGGGTGAGACCTCATCAGCACTTCTGATGTTAACCCTGTAGTGTAGCTATTTGGTCGTGGTCATCGAGGGTGATTCCGCCTTAACCACTTCCGATACGACTCTGTCGTGCAAACCCTCAAGTGTGAACCTCGAGGGTGGATCCTCTTACGTTTACCTTGATGATTACATCGAGTGGAATCCGTCAAGGGTGATTCCTCAGGTTTTCCCCTTGTTGTTAGACACACGGTTACTATGGTTACTATGACTTTACACTGAACCCTTTTACTAAAGACGGGTCGGCCCTGAGGGGTAACCACGTGAGCATATTTGCGAGTGATGAGGAGTCGGGTTGACCTTGAGGTTGCCCACGATATAATTACGAGGTGTGGCCGGGCATTCTTAGCCCTTGTTGTTTTTATAACTACTTTGGAGTTGTTGATAATCAAGCTAATGAACTCTAATATGGATAAAAGTGATACTAACATATAGACCGTAGGAAAATACTCATAATTGATGTAAGGCACGGGATCATACGATATACACATCAACAACTATAGCTTCCAAAAAACAGCTAAGTGATTTTTTAAAAAACTAATGCAATCCTCAGACTTAGCCAATTTTCAGGAATTCCAGAAAATGTCTAAAACCTTTGAAAATTCATAGAAAATAAACCGTTAATCGGATGAAAATGTTGTCTACATGAAAGTTGCTCAGAAAAACGAGAGGAATCCGAATACGCGGTTCGTTTACCTGTCAGATGCCTCTAACTATCTGAAGATGGAACATTCCCCCTCCGGTCATTTGTCCGGTACCAGGAATACCTTCCTAGTTGAATTCCATCTTCACCTTTAATGTCTAGCACTGCGTTAGTTCATCTCTAACACCGTTTATTACCATGTTATGCTTTATGATGCTTTGTTTGCTGTATATTTATTGTTCCTTCCCCCTCTCCTCTCCGGTAGACCCCGAGACCGATGTTGCCCCTATGATCAACTACGTCGATGACGACCCCCTCCTTGCGAGAGCAACCAGGCAAGGCCCGCATTTGATCACCCCGATATCGCTCATTTCCTTTCTCTCATGCTTGCATTAGATTTTGCTACTTTAATTGTTTGCTCCTATTCTGATGCATAGCCTGCTTTTGTAACCTGCTTATTGTTACCTACCTGCTTATCCTAAACTGCTTAGTATAGGTTGGTTAGTGATCCATCAGTGACCCCCACCTTGTCCTTGTTGCCCCTGCTTCATCATCGAAGACCCGATCAACGGGATCGAAGACTAGGCCCCGGTACCGCACATCACTTTCCCCTTAGTTGCTCGACACTACTGGGTTACTATCGAGTGCCGAGGGTGAGACCTCATCAGCACTTCTGATGTTAACCCTGTAGTGTAGCTATTTGGTCGTGGTCATCGAGGGTTATTCCGCCTTAACCACTTCCGATACGACTCTGTCGTGCAAACCCTCAAGTGTGAACCTCGAGGGTGGATCCTCTTATGTTTACCTTGATGATTACATCGAGTGGAATCCGTCAAGGGTGATTCCTCAGGTTTTCCCCTTGTTGTTAGACACACGGTTACTATGGTTACTATGACTTTACATTGAACCCTTTTACTAAAGACAGGTCGGCCCTGAGGGGTACCCACGTGAGCATATTTGCGAGTGATGAGGAGTCGGGTTGACCTTGAGGGTGCCCACGAGATAATTACGAGGTGTGGCCGGGCATTCTTAGCCCTTGTTGTTTTTATAGCTACTTTAGAGTTGTTGATAATGAAGCTAATGAACTCTAATATGGATAAAAGTGATACTAACATGTAGACCGTAGGAAAATACTCATAATTGATGTAAGGCACGGGATCATACGATATACAGATCAACAGCTATAGCCTCCGAAAAACAGCTAAGTGATTTTTAAAAAAACTGATGCAATCTTCAGACTTAGCCAATTTTCAGGAATTCCAGAAAATGTCTAAAACCTTTGAAAATTCATAGAAAATAAACCGTTAATCGGATGAAAATGTTGTCTACATGAAAGTTGCTCAGAAAAACGAGAGGAATCCGAATCCGCGGTCCGTTTACCTGTCAGATGCCTCTAACTATCTGAAGATGGAACATTCCCCCTCCGGTCATTTGTCCGGTACAAGGAATACCTTCCTAGTTGAATTCCATCTTCACCTTTAATGTCTAGCACTGCGTTAGTTCATCTCTAACACCGTTTATTACCATGTTATGCTTTATGATGCTTTGTTTGCTGTATATTTATTGTTCCTTCCCCCTCTCCTCTCCTGTAGACCCCGAGACCGATGTTGCCCCTATGATCAACTACGTCGATGACGACCCCCTCCTTGCCAGAGCAACCAGGCAAGGCCCGCATTTGATCACCCCGATATCGCTCATTTCCTTTCTCTCATGCTTGCATTAGATTTTGCTACTTTAATTGTTTGCTCCTATTCTGATGCATAGCCTGCTTTTGTAACCTGCTTATTGTTACCTACCTGCTTATCCTAAACTGCTTAGTATAGGTTGGTTAGTGATCCATCAGTGACCCCCACCTTGTCCTTGTTGCCCCTGCTTCATCATCGAAGACCCGATCAACGGGATCGAAGACTAGGCCCCGGTACCGCACATCACTTTCCCCTTAGTTGCTCGACACTACTGGGTTACTATCGAGTGCCGAGGGTGAGACCTCATCAGCACTTCTGATGTTAACCCTGTAGTGTAGCTATTTGGTCGTGGTCATCGAGGGTTATTCCGCCTTAACCACTTCCGATACGACTCTGTCGTGCAAACCCTCAAGTGTGAACCTCGAGGGTGGATCCTCTTACGTTTACCTTGATGATTACATCGAGTGGAATCCGTCAAGGGTGATTCCTCAGGTTTTCCCCTTGTTGTTAGACACACGGTTACTATGGTTACTATGACTTTACATTGAACCCTTTTACTAAAGACAGGTCGGCCCTGAGGGGTACCAACGTGAGCATATTTGCGAGTGATGAGGAGTCGGGTTGACCTTGAGGGTGCCCACGAGATAATTACGAGGTGTGGCCGGGCATTCTTAGCCCTTGTTGTTTTTATAGCTACTTTAGAGTTGTTGATAATGAAGCTAATGAACTCTAATATGGATAAAAGTGATACTAACATGTAGACCGTAGGAAAATACTCATAATTGATGTAAGGCACGGGATCATACGATATACAGATCAACAGCTATAGCCTCCGAAAAACAGCTAAGTGATTTTAAAAAAAACTGATGCAATCTTCAGACTTAGCCAATTTTCAGGAATTCCAGAAAATGTCTAAAACCTTTGAAAATTCATAGAAAATAAACCGTTAATCGGATGAAAATGTTATCTACATGAAAGTTGCTCAGAAAAACGAGAGGAATCCGAATACGCGGTCCGTTTACCTGTCAGATGCCTCTAACTATCTGAACATGGAACATTCCCCCTCCGGTCATTTGTCCGGTACCAGGAATACCTTCCTAGTTGAATTCCATCTTCACCTTTAATGTCTAGCACTGCTTTAGTTCATCTCTAACACCGCCTATTACCATGTTATGCTTTATGATGCTTTGTTTGATGTATATTTATTGTTCCTTCCCCCTCTCCTCTCCGGTAGACCCCGAGACCGATGTTGCCCCTATGATCAACTACGTCGACGACGACCCCCTCCTTGCCAGAGCAACCAGGCAAGGCCCCCATTTGATCACCCCGATATCGCTCATTTCCTTTCTCTCATGCTTGCATTAGATTTTTCTACTTTAATTGTTTGCTCCTATTCTGATGCATAGCCTACTTTTGTAACCTGCTTATTGTTACCTACCTGCTTATCCTAAACTGCTTGGTATAGGTTGGTTAGTGATCCATCAGTGACCCCCACCTTGTCCTTGTTGCCCCTGCTTCATCATCGAAGACCCGATCAACGGGATCGAAGACCAGGCCCCGGTACCGCACATCACTTTCCCCTTAGTTGCTCGACACTACTGGGTTACTATCGAGTGCCGAGGGTGAGACCTCATCAGCACTTCTGATGTTAACCCTGTAGTGTAGCTATTTGGTCGTGGTCATCGAGGGTGATTCCGCCTTAACCACTTCCGATACGACTCTGTCGTGCAAACCCTCAAGTGTGAACCTCGAGGGTGGATCCTCTTACGTTTACCTTGATGATTACATCGAGTGGAATCCGTCAAGGGTGATTCCTCAGGTTTTCCCCTTGTTGTTAGACACACGGTTACTATGGTTACTATGACTTTACACTGAACCCTTTTACTAAAGACGGGTCGGCCCTGAGGGGTACCCACGTGAGCATATTTGCGAGTGATGAGGAGTCGGGTTGACCTTGAGGGTGCCCATGAGATAATTACGAGGTGTGGTCGGGCATTCTTAGCCCTTGTCACAAGTCCTCGAGACGGGGCGATGGGGTCACATCTTTCGTGAGTCTCTGCTTGTTACCGCGCGTTCCTAATCCACTACGATTTGGATCTTTGATCCGAGGGGCCTCTGGCCTGATAGCACTAACCATCACGTTGGCATAGTATGGGCGTTCTGCGTCGTATGCATCAGCCGAAGCTTAATAGACGTCAGCGACTGAGCGGCGCGCGTCAGGTTGGACTGCGTAAGCACCTGCCATTTTGAGGAGGTAGCTAGGTCTGCTCACCGGCCGCCCTCGCAACGTGCAGGAGTTCCCGGGGCGATGGCCCATGATGCCTGGGGGCATAGGTTTAGTCCGGCGTGCTTTACCTCTCTACTAAGCCTAGGTCGGGTTGCGGCGTATTGTTTGGCCGAGACCGGGCATGACCCAGGAAAGTGTGTCCGGCCAGAGTTAATCGAGGGGGATGGGTAAGTTGGTGCAAACCTGCAGGGAATAAAACATCTATCGATAGCCTGTCCTACGGTAAAAGACACTTGGAGTTGTATCCCGATCGATACAACTAGAACTGGATACTTGAGGTGATAGCTAGATAGTATGGCTCTGGGATTGCTTTCTCGCAGGGAGTCGAGAAAGGATCTCTGGCCGAGGTTGATAACACTACTAATACTCTACTTTATCCTATTCTGTACTCTTCTGAATGCTGCAAGATGCTTGGAGCTGCTAGTCTTCGATAGGCTAGGCTTTCCCCTTCTCTTCTGGCATTCTGCAGTCCAGTCCACAGATACATCCCATTTCATTGATACCGATGCATATGTAGTGTAGATCCTTGCTTGCGAGTACTTTGGATGAGTAATCACGGTTACTTTGCTCCCCCTTTTCCCCATTTCTTCTTCTTTTCGGTTGATGCAACCAAATGATGGAGCCCAGGAGCCAGATGCCACCGTTGATGCCTACTACTACGTGGAGGCCGCCGACGACCAGGAGTAGTTAGGAGGCTCCCAGGCAGGAGGCCTTGCCTTTTCGATCATTGTTGCTTTTGTGCTAGCCTTCTTAAGGCAAACTTGTCTAACTCATGTCTGTACTCAGATATTGTGGCTTCTGCTGACTCTTGTGTTTTCGAGCTATGTATTCGAGCCCTCAAGGCCCCTAGCTTGCAATATAAAGCTTGTATTATTTTAATTTGTGTCTAGAGTTGTCTTATGATATCTTCCTGTGACTCCTTGATCTTGATCGTAAACATTTGCGTGTATGATTAGTGTACGATTGAATCGAGGGCGTCACATATAATAAAATAAATCACCACTTTAGGTACTGTTGTGAACTCATTCAAAATTTTTATTGGTTTAATATCTACTGTATTCCAACTTCTCCATGGTATAAACCCCCTGATACTACCCATAGATTCATCAAAATAAGCAAACAACACATAGAAAACAGAATCTGTTAAAAACAGAACAAT
Organism: Aegilops tauschii subsp. strangulata; assembly: GCF_002575655.3. Classification (NCBI taxonomy): domain Eukaryota; kingdom Viridiplantae; phylum Streptophyta; class Magnoliopsida; order Poales; family Poaceae; genus Aegilops; species Aegilops tauschii. Next base: position 605,510,758 of record NC_053041.3, on the reverse strand, counting down.
CGATAGTAATTTGGAAATTTCGTATACTTCTGTAACTCCAAAAATTCTGAAAAAATCAGGAAAACCTAGGTAATTTGTATATCAATCTTTTGTAAAAAAAACTCAAGAATTTATCACGTTCTAGCAGCTCAGATCAATTCTATTACTGGGCGCAAAAGTTTCTATTTTTCAGCAAAATGAAATCAACTATCACCATGACCACCCCAAAGGTCTTACTTAGCTCAAACACTAATTACAATACCAAAACACAATTACTACAGAAGTAATAATGTGTATACTCATAAAAATAGAAAATAAAAATATTGGGTTGTCACTGGTGTGCGTCGGTCCCCTTCCATGACGGCATTTGGAACCATATCCAAGTGAGTGTGGGTGATAGGGGGGTCCTTCCCACACGACCCAGAAACCGTCGGGGATATGCCCTCCTGGCACACACGTTCGGCAAAATGAGGTCATGTGCGACCGGCGAGCGCTCAAATACGAAAGTACGTACAGTAGAGCTAAAAAATATAATTAGACGGTGAAATTGTTTCCGGTCACAAGTACATCCCACACAGTCAGTCCCCGCTAAACGTTTCCGTTCGTATGCACATCCCACACAGTCGCTACAAGGAAAACGTTTCCGTTCACAGTTACATCACACACAATTTTTCCCGTTAAATCGTTTGCATTATTGAATGTATCACACACGGTCCGTAGAAGAAACTGTGTGGCGAAGGTTGTCCATCACACACAGTTTTTATGTGGTAACGTTTGCGCAAGGTGGCCTAACGCAAACAGTTTTCAAGAAAAGTCATGTGTGATTGTTCATTGATCCAACACGGGTTATTCCTAGAAACTGTGTGTGTTGCCTGAGGTCATCGCCCGCGGTATTATTTCAACAACCGTTTGCAATAGCAAAACCCAATTAGCAGGCAAATTCGCCATTAGCAGGCTAATTATCCGATTATTCATAATCCATTTATTAATTTAATTGACATTTCATATTAAGCACACAATATATTTCATTTCTATATTTAGGAAGCAGAATTTCATAATTGAAATACATCAGAGTACAACATGATATAGCTTCAGCACTCAGCTACCCCATTACACAATTGCACCAGCAGCAAGTTTCACATGCAAGATCTAGAACCTTACGAAATTAGCATCATAGATGGTATATAGATAGATGCATCTCATCTGGAAAACTGCTGAAGTGGAAGGCGAATATTAAGTCTTCATTCATGTTGAAGGTCTTTGCAACTTTAGGCCAGTGCCTGTGGATGATTGACCGTCCGTCCTTCGTCCTCTTCAGGAACACTTCAATATTGAACCTGGGTGTTGTATGAAAACCTTCCTTGCCTCCTGACCATAGAGGTGGTTTGAGAGGTAATCATTAGTGAACTGCTTTGGAAAGGCCTGAAAACAAGGATGTGCATAAATATCTTCTCTATATTGAAAATGGGGCAAAGGAATAAAATTATGAACAATGGTTGGTATGTTTCAAATGTATGTGAAATAACAAACATTCAGTGATTTATGTAATTTGGATCACCAATATGTGGTACTACTTTGGTAGTGCATTTAACATACTAATATAATGGTTTGTTGGAGTATGTATTTTACACCACTGTTTTTTCAAAATTCAATGTGTATAAGAAAAAAATATATACTAGCCCGTGCGAATGCACGTGTTGGCGACTAGTACTCCTAATAGAAGATCAGATAGTTAACCAAAAATTAACTACAACCAATTGTAGCAATTGTATTTGTTTCTCATGTATTTACTACAACCAAATTCAATTTATTCCTCACATGGTATACAATAACAGAATGCACCCACAATTTTGTAAAGATAAATTCGATTTATTTCTCACACGGAAGACAATACAAAATTGCAGCCTGAAGAATTGAACATCACATTTGCAGAATTGAACCAAACACTTAACTGAAGACGAGAACTAATTAACAAAACAGTTAATAAGTGAGCACTGCACTGCACTGCACGACATATAGAACATATACACTAGAGCAACAGATTGCATGGTAAAATTAGATAGCAGAATTCACTAGAATTTGTGAAGGAAAGGGAGGAGCAGCACACACAACGGGTAAACCGAGCATCCTTAATCGGCGTAGCTAGCAAATGGCAAAGTTCTCCTTCAAGATCCGGGTGTCGGCACGAATGGCAGCCATCGCGTCCTCATCTGCGCGTGCGGCCGCGATTTGCTTCCCCGCTGCCAAATGCTCCTTGAGGTCCTGGCTATACTGCGTGCACCATGGCTTAGGCCAGCGCTTATTTGGTGGAGGGGTCGATGACTTGGGTGGAAGGTGTAGCGCGCTCTATGACGGTCGGGGCATGTGGGATGTGGAAGGAGGAGGAGGATGGTGGTCGGGTGTGGATTACCTGCCTGGATAGAGGAGGTTGAGCAGCGTGAAGGAGGGTCGCCGACGAGGAGGCGGCGCTGCAAGCAAGGAGTGAAGGTTTCAACTTGGAAAGGAAGGCGGAAAGAGGGGAAATGTGACTTTTGGTAGGGGGAGGGGGCGGGGAGTTAGATATTTCCGCGGAAGCCAAAAATTTGGAATCGCTTCAGCGAAAAAACTGGCGCGCAAAGTGTCATCAGACACGGTCCCTTATTCGGAACTGTGTACGATATGTGGACATCACAAACGATTCAGATAGCTTAACCCGTTTGAACGTCAAAAGTTTTGGTTCGAATTTCCTTGCTTACAGTGGTCATCCACGTCATTGCATAATTTGGGTACACAAAGGAGACTACAGCACACCCACACTTCTTAATCGAGCAAGTTCAAATATTAAAAAGATCTAGCTGATCTAAACATTAATCTAACAAATTAAAGACCAACGCTCTTAATTAAACAAAACAAATAGTGCTACTACGGCTGGTGCTCGTCGATCTCCACCGCCACCTCCATGTCCAGCTCGCGCCCGACGGTTTCCTAGGGAAGGGGTTCCATGGCATCCATCGCACCATACTTGGCAAGCACCTCGCCATCTGCGTCCGCCATCTCTTTGGAAAAGGCCGCCACGAGCTGGGCATGGGCGGACTCGATCTGGACATGGACGGGTTCCGTCATTGCAAGGTATGCGGTGGAGGAACGGACGACTGCTCGAACGCTCTTGGCGTTTGCCAGCTCTTCGGCCGTGGGTTGCCGACCGTTGTCGGAGAAGCTTCGTTCGATTTGTGCGGTGACCGCCAGGAGCTGGGCGTGGGCGGCATCCATCAGGGCTAAGGCCGCCGCTGCGAAACGGACAGCTGCTGTGCCGCTCTCGTCAGTTGCTATCCCCGAGGCAGATGTTGCTGCCGCCACCTGAGAAGCAACAGCAGCCATTTGGGCTGCCTTTGCCGCCCGGTCGCAGATTGTGGCCGCGCTCATGCACCTTGTTAGCACGCGCATGGTGGCTACGACCGTGCTCTCGCCGGAGTGGGCCACCGAAGTTTCCCTCACGACGCGGGTCCACGTGCCCATCTTTCACCGGCGATGATTGAACAGTGAAGTGATATTTGGGGAGCGAGCTAGTGTGCTAGAGACGCCGGTTGTGGACTGTAGCGGACGCACCTTCTCGCGTAAGACATAGGCGTACTATACACCGACGGTGCTCCAGGATATTTTGTGCTGCATCTCACACGGTTGCTGATAATAAACTATGTGTGATCTACTTGATTTTTCATCTTGATTTGAATTACATAATGGGGTCACAGCGGCAATGGACGGTGTTTGAATTGCTAGACCTTTTATCTAGAGTGAACATCCAACTATATGTGTGTAGTAAAAGAATTGGAATTATTCAGGGGTCGTTTGAACATTTAATACATTAAATTGGATTTCTAACCATTTTAGGTGAACAATTCAAATTTGAACTACATGCACATGCTCCAGTGCATATAAATTGGTCGAAAAATCAAATCTGTGTCCTTGGGTGCATGCTTAGGTCCCATGCAAGGAATGGGAATGAATTTCAAACACTAGGACATCGTTGATTGCCGGCAAAACATTGAGATGCCTAGTTTTTAAATTCTAGTAAATCAAAAACTCGTCTGAAATTCATGAAACTTGGCATGCTATCAAGGAGCTGCATCAACATGCCGTGGTAAATTTTTTGTCCCATTTGGGGCAGGTTTGGGTATATTCTTTTGACTTTACATGGTAAGGCAATGCCCCACTGCAATTTTTATAAATATAACAAAAGGTCTAAAACAGAAGAAACAAAAGGCTTGAGCTAAGCCACAGTAGAAAAGAAAAAAAAGAAAGATGGAAAGGTTTGGGTATATGCTTCTCACAAACCGGAGCTTCTCACAACAGTATATTTTTTTGACTGTACACCGTTGATTGCCGGCAAAACATTGAGATGCCTGGTTTTTAAATTCTAGTAAATCAAAAACTCGCCTGAAATTCATGAAACTTGGCATGCTATCATAGAGCGGCATCAACATGTCGTGGTACAAATTTTGTCCCATTTGGGGCAGGTTTAGGAATATGCTTCTCACAAACCGGAGCATCTCACAACAAGCATGATGGTTTTCGGTAGGGAACGTCCCACCTTTGGGGACAAAACGATATCCATTGCCTCTTATTGCTTTCAATTTTTTTCTCATGTCAACATAGAACAATAGGAGTGTTGTGCGAATATTTGTGATTTTTGGGGGGTTCGTTTGGAATTTTTATGCATTAACTGAGTTTTCAATTCATTTATGTGCATAATTCAAATTTGAACTACGTCCACATGCTCCAGTGCATATAAATTGGTCGAAAAATCTAATATGTGTCCTTGGGTGCATGCTTAGGTCCCATGCAAGAAATGGGAATGAATTTCAAACACCAGGGCATTGTTGATTGCCGGCAAAACATTGAGATGCCTGGTTTTTAAATTCTAGTAAATCAAAAACTCGCCTGAAATTCATGAAACTTGGCATGCTATCATGGAGCGGCATCAACATGCCGTGGTACAAATTTTATCCCAATTGGGGCAGGTTTGGGTATATGCTTCTCACAAACCGGAGCTTCTCACAACAAGCATGATGGTTTTCGGTAGGCAACGTCCCACCTTTGGGGACGAAACGATATCCATTGCCTCTTATTGCTTTCAATTTTTTTCTCGTGTCAACATAGAACAACAGGAGTGTTCTGTGAATTTTTGTGATTTTTCGGGGTTCGTTTGGACATTTTTATGCATTAACTGAGTTTTCAATTCATTTATGTGCATAATTCAAATTTGAACTACATCCACATGCTCCAGTGCATATAAATTGGTCGAAAAATCTAATATGTGGCCTTGGGTGCATGCTTAGGTCCCATGCAAGAAATGGGAATGAATTTCAAACACCAGGGCACCGTTGATTGCCGGCAAAACATTGAGATGCCTGGTTTTTGAAATTCTAGTAAATCAAAAACTCGCCGGAAATTCATGAATCTTGGCATGCTATCATGGAGCGGCATCAACATGTCGTGGTACAAATTTTGTCCCATTTGGGGCAGGTTTGGGTATATGCTTCTCACAAACCGGAGCATCTCACAACAAGCATGATGGTTTTCGGTAGGGAACGTCCCACCCTTGGGGACGAAACAATATCCATTGCCTCTTATTGCTTTCAATTTTTTTCTCGTGTCAACATAGAACAATAGGAGTGTTGTGCGAATTTTTGTGATTTTCGGGGTTCGTTTGGACATTTTCATGCTTTAACTGAGTTTTCAATTCATTTATGTGCATAATTCAAATTTGAACTACATGCACATGCTCCAGTGCATATAAATTGGTCAAAAAAACAAATCTGTGTCCTTGGGTGCATGCTTAGGTCCCATGCAAGGAATGGGAATGAATTTCAAACACTAGGACATCGTTGATTGCCGACAAAACATTGAGATGCCTGGTTTTTAAATTCTAGTAAATCAAAAACTCGCCTGAAATTCATGAAACTTGGCATGCTATCATGGAGCGGCATCAACAAGCTGTGGTACAAATTTTATCCCAATTGGGGCAGGTTTGGGTATATGCTTCTCACAAACCGGAGCTTCTCACAACAAGCACGATGGTTTTCGGTAGGCAACGTCCCACCTTTGGGGACGAAACGATATCCATTGCCTCTTATTGCTTTCAATATTTTTCTCGTGTCAACATAGAACAACAGGAGTGTTGTGTGATTTTTTGTGATTTTTCGGGGTTCATTTGGACATTTTTATGCATTAACTGAGTTTTCAATGCATTTATGTGCATAATTCAAATTTGAACTACATGCACATGCTCCAGTGCATATAAATTGGTCAAACAATCAAATATGTGTCCTTGGGTGCATGCTTAGGTCCCTTGCAAGAAATGGGACTGAATTTCAAACACCAGGGCACCGTTGATTGCCGGCAAAACATTGAGATGCCTGGTTTTTAAATTCTAGTAAATCCAAAACTCGTCTGAAATTCATGAAACTTGGCATGCTTTCATGGAGCGGCATCAACATGCCGTGGTACAAATTTTGTCCCATTAGGGGCAGGTTTGGGTATATGCTTCTCACAAATCGGAGCTTCTCACAACAAGCATGATGGTTTTCGGTAGGGAACGTCCCACCTTTGCGGACGCAACGATATCCTTTGCCTCTTATTGCTTTGAAATTTTTTTCTCGTGTCAACATAGAACAACAGGAGTGTTGTGCGAATTTTTGTGATTTTTTGGGGTCCGTTTGGACATTTTTATGCATTAACTGAGTTTTCAATTCATTTATGTGCATAATTCAAATTTGAACTACATGCACATGCTCCAGTGCATATAAATTGGTCAAAAAAAATCTGTGTCCTTGGGTGCATGCTTAGGTCCCATGCAAGAAATGGGAATGAATCTCAAACACCAGGGCACCGTTGATTGCCGGCAAAACATTGAGATGCCTGGTTTTTAAATTCTAGTAAATCAAAAACTCGCCTGAAATTCATGAAACTTGGCATGCTATCATAGAGCGGCATCAACATGTCGTGGTACAAATTTTGTCCCATTTGGGGCAGGTTTAGGAATATGCTTCTCACAAACCGGAGCATCTCACAACAAGCATGATGGTTTTCGGTAGGGAACGTCCCACCTTTGGGGACAAAACGATATCCATTGCCTCTTATTGCTTTCAATTTTTTTCTCATGTCAACATAGAACAATAGGAGTGTTGTGCGAATATTTGTGATTTTTGGGGGGTTCGTTTGGAATTTTTATGCATTAACTGAGTTTTCAATTCATTTATGTGCATAATTCAAATTTGAACTACGTCCACATGCTCCAGTGCATATAAATTGGTCGAAAAATCTAATATGTGTCCTTGGGTGCATGCTTAGGTCCCATGCAAGAAATGGGAATGAATTTCAAACACCAGGGCATTGTTGATTGCCGGCAAAACATTGAGATGCCTGGTTTTTAAATTCTAGTAAATCAAAAACTCGCCTGAAATTCATGAAACTTGGCATGCTATCATGGAGCGGCATCAACATGCCGTGGTACAAATTTTATCCCAATTGGGGCAGGTTTGGGTATATGCTTCTCACAAACCGGAGCTTCTCACAACAAGCATGATGGTTTTCGGTAGGCAACGTCCCACCTTTGGGGACGAAACGATATCCATTGCCTCTTATTGCTTTCAATTTTTTTCTCGTGTCAACATAGAACAACAGGAGTGTTCTGTGAATTTTTGTGATTTTTCGGGGTTCGTTTGGACATTTTTATGCATTAACTGAGTTTTCAATTCATTTATGTGCATAATTCAAATTTGAACTACATCCACATGCTCCAGTGCATATAAATTGGTCGAAAAATCTAATATGTGGCCTTGGGTGCATGCTTAGGTCCCATGCAAGAAATGGGAATGAATTTCAAACACCAGGGCACCGTTGATTGCCGGCAAAACATTGAGATGCCTGGTTTTTGAAATTCTAGTAAATCAAAAACTCGCCGGAAATTCATGAATCTTGGCATGCTATCATGAAGCGGCATCAACATGTCGTGGTACAAATTTTGTCCCATTTGGGGCAGGTTTGGGTATATGCTTCTCACAAACCGGAGCATCTCACAACAAGCATGATGGTTTTCGGTAGGGAACGTCCCACCCTTGGGGACGAAACAATATCCATTGCCTCTTATTGCTTTCAATTTTTTTCTCGTGTCAACATAGAACAATAGGAGTGTTGTGCGAATTTTTGTGATTTTCGGGGTTCGTTTGGACATTTTCATGCTTTAACTGAGTTTTCAATTCATTTATGTGCATAATTCAAATTTGAACTACATCCACATGCTCCAGTGCATATAAATTGGTCGAAAAATCAAATCTGTGTCCTTGGGTGCATGCTTAGGTCCCATGCAAGGAATGGGAATGAATTTCAAACACTAGGACATCGTTGATTGCCGACAAAACATTGAGATGCCTAGTTTTTAAATTCTAGTAAATCAAAAACTCGTCTGAAATTCATGAAACTTGGCATGCTATCAAGGAGCTGCATCAACATGCCGTGGTAATATTTTTGTCCCATTTGGGGCAGGTTTGGGTATATTTTTTTGACTGTACACAGTAAGGCAATGCCCCACTGCAATTTTTATAAATATAACAAAAGGTCTAAAACAAAAGAAACAAAAGGCTTGAGCTAAGCCATGGAAGAAAAGAAAAAAAAGAAGAAAGATGGAAAGGTTTGGGTATATGCTTCTCACAAACCGGAGCATCTCACAACAAGCATGATGGTTTTCGGTAGGGAACGTCCCACCTTTGGGGACGAAACGATATCCATTGCCTCTTATTGCTTTCAATATTTTTCTCGTGTCAACATAGAACAACAGGAGTGTTGTGTGATTTTTTTGTGATTTTTCGGGGTTCATTTGGACATTTTTATGCATTAACTGAGTTTTCAATGCATTTATGTGCATAATTCAAATTTGAACTACATGCACATGCTCCAGTGCATATAAATTGGTCAAACAATCAAATATGTATCCTTGGGTGCATGCTTAGGTCCCATGCAAGAAATGGGACTGAATTTCAAACACCAGGGCACCGTTGATTGCCGGCAAAACATTGAGATGCCTGGTTTTTAAATTCTAGTAAATCCAAAACTCGTCTGAAATTCATGAAACTTGGCATGCTTTCATGGAGCGGCATCAACATGCCGTGGTACAAATTTTGTCCCATTAGGGGCAGGTTTGGGTATATGCTTCTCACAAATCGGAGCTTCTCACAACAAGCATGATGGTTTTCGGTAGGGAACGTCCCACCTTTGCGGACGCAACGATATCCTTTGCCTCTTATTGCTTTGAAATTTTTTTCTCGTGTCAACATAGAACAACAGGAGTGTTGTGCGAATTTTTGTGATTTTTTGGGGTCCGTTTGGACATTTTTATGCATTAACTGAGTTTTCAATTCATTTATGTGCATAATTCAAATTTGAACTACATGCACATGCTCCAGTGCATATAAATTGGTCAAAAAAACAAATCTGTGTCCTTGGGTGCATGCTTAGGTCCCATGCAAGAAATGGGAATGAATCACAAACACCAGGGCACCGTTGATTGCCGACAAAACATTGAGATGCCTGGTTTTTAAATTCTAGTAAATCAAAAACTCGCCTGAAATTCATGAAACTTGGCATGCTATCATGGAGCGGCATCAACAAGCTGTGGTACAAATTTTATCCCAATTGGGGCAGGTTTGGGTATATGCTTCTCACAAACCGGAGCTTCTCACAACAAGCACGATGGTTTTCGGTAGGCAACGTCCCACCTTTGGGGACGAAACGATATCCATTGCCTCTTATTGCTTTCAATATTTTTCTCGTGTCAACATAGAACAACAGGAGTGTTGTGTGATTTTTTGTGATTTTTCGGGGTTCTTTTGGACATTTTTATGCATTAACTGAGTTTTCAATGCATTTATGTGCATAATTCAAATTTGAACTACATGCACATGCTCCAGTGCATATAAATTGGTCAAACAATCAAATATGTGTCCTTGGGTGCATGCTTAGGTCCCTTGCAAGAAATGGGACTGAATTTCAAACACCAGGGCACCGTTGATTGCCGGCAAAACATTGAGATGCCTGGTTTTTAAATTCTAGTAAATCCAAAACTCGTCTGAAATTCATGAAACTTGGCATGCTTTCATGGAGCGGCATCAACATGCCGTGGTACAAATTTTGTCCCATTAGGGGCAGGTTTGGGTATATGCTTCTCACAAATCGGAGCTTCTCACAACAAGCATGATGGTTTTCGGTAGGGAACGTCCCACCTTTGCGGACGCAACGATATCCTTTGCCTCTTATTGCTTTGAAATTTTTTTCTCGTGTCAACATAGAACAACAGGAGTGTTGTGCGAATTTTTGTGATTTTTTGGGGTCCGTTTGGACATTTTTATGCATTAACTGAGTTTTCAATTCATTTATGTGCATAATTCAAATTTGAACTACATGCACATGCTCCAGTGCATATAAATTGGTCAAAAAAAAATCTGTGTCCTTGGGTGCATGCTTAGGTCCCATGCAAGAAATGGGAATGAATCTCAAACACCAGGGCACCGTTGATTGCCGGCAAAACATTGAGATGCCTGTTTTTAAATTCTAGTAAATCAAAAACTCGCCTGAAATTCATGAAACTTGGCATGCTATCATGGAGCGGCATCAACAAGCTGTGGTACAAATTTTATCCCAATTGGGGCAGGTTTGGGTATATGCTTCTCACAAACCGGAGCTTCTCACAACAAGCACGATGGTTTTCGGTAGGCAACGTCCCACCTTTGGGGACGAAACGATATCCATTGCCTCTTATTGCTTTCAATTTTTTTCTCGTGTCAACATAGAACAACAGGAGTGTTATGCGAATTTTTGTGATTTTTCGGGGTTCTTTTGGACATTTTTATGCATTAACTGAGTTTTAAATTCATTTATGTGCATAATTCAAATTTAAACTACATCCACATACTCTAGTGCATATAAATTGGTCGAAAAATCAAATCTGTGTCCTTGGGTGCATGCTTAGGTCCCATGCAAGGAATGGGCATGAATTTCAAACACTAGGACATCGTTGATTGCCGGCAAAACATTGAGATGCCTAGTTTTAAAATTTAGTAAATCAAAAACTCGTCTGAAATTCATGAAACTTGGCATGCTATCAAGGAGCTGCATCAACATGCCGTGGTAAAATTTTTGTCCCATTTGGGGCCGGTTTGGGTATATTTTTTTGACTGTACACAGTAAGGCAATGCCCCACTGCAATTTTTATAAATATAACAAAAGGTCTAAAACAGAAGAAACAAAAGGCTTGAGCTAAGCCATAGAAAAAAAAAGAAAGATGGAAAGGTTTGGGTATATGCTTCTCACAAACCGGAGGTTCTCACAACAAGCATGATGGTTTTCGGTAGGGAACGTCCCACCTTTGGGGACGAAACGATATCCATTGCCTCTTATTGCTCTCAATATTTTTTTCGTGTCAACATAGAACAACAGGAGTGTTGTGTGATTTTTTTGTGATTTTTCGGGGTTCGTTTGGACATTTTTATGCATTAACTGAGTTTTCAATGCATTTATGTGCATAATTCAAATTTGAACTACATGCACATGCTCCAGTGCATATAAATTGGTCAAAAAAAATCAAGTCTGTGTCCTTGGGTGCATGCTTAGGTCCCATGCAAGAAATGCGACTGAATTTCAAACACCAGGGCACCGTTGATTGCCGGCAAAACATTGAGATGCCTGGTTTTTAAATTCTAGTAAATCCAAAACTCGTCTGAAATTCATGAAACTTGTCATGCTACCATGGAGCGGCATCAACATGCCATGGTAGAAATTTTGTCCCATTTGGGTCAGGTTTGGGTATATGCTTCTCACAAACCGGAGCTTCTCACAACAAGCATGATGGTTTTCGGTAGGGAACGTTCTACCTTTGGGGACGAAACGATATCCTTTGCCTCTTATTGCTTTCAAATTTTTTTATCGTGTCAACATAGAACAATAGGAGTGTTGTCTGAATTCTTGTGATTTTTCGGGGTTCGTTTGGACATTTTTATGCATTAACTGTGTTCTCAATGCATTTATGTGCATAATTCAAATCTGAACTACATGCAAATGCTCTAGTGCATATAAATTGGTCGAAAAATCAAATCTGTGTCCTTGGGTCCATGCTTAGGTCCCATGCAAGAAATGGGAATGAATTTATAACACCAAGGCACCGTTGATTGCCGGCAAAACATTGAGATGCCTGGTTTTTAAATTCTAGTAAATCAAAAACTCGCCTAAAATTCATTAAACTTGGCATGCTTTCATGGAGCGGCATCAACATGCCGTGGTACAAATTTTGTCCCATTAGGGGCAGGTTTGGGTATATGCTTCTCACAAATCGGAGCTTCTCACAACAAGCATGATGGTTTTCGGTAGGGAACGTCCCACCTTTGGGGACGAAACGATATCCTTTGCCTCTTATTGCTTTCAAATTTTTTTCTCGTGTCAACATAGAACAACAGGAGTGTTGTGCGAATTTTTGTGATTTTTCGGGCTCCGTTTGGACATTTTTATGCATTAACTGAGTTTTCAATTCATTTATGTGCATAATTCAAATTTGAACTACATGCACATGCTCCAGTGCATATAAATTGGTCAAAAAAACAAATCTGTGTCCTTGGGTGCATGCTTAGGTCCCATGCAAGAAATGGGAATGAATCTCAAACACCAGGGCACCGTTGATTGCCGGCAAAACATTGAGATGCCTGGTTTTTAAATACTAGTAAATCAAAAACTCGCCTGAAATTCATGAAACTTGGCATGCTATCATGGAGCGGCATCAACAAGCTGTGGTACAAATTTTATCCCAATTGGGGCAGGTTTGGGTATATGCTTCTCACAAACCGGAGCTTCTCACAACAAGCACGATGGTTTTCTGTAGGCAACGTCCCACCTTTGGGGACGAAACGATATCCATTGCCTCTTATTGCTTTCAATTTTTTTCTCGTGTCAACATAGAACAACAGGAGTGTTGTGTGATTTTTTTGTGATTTTTCGGGGTTCGTTTGGACATTTTTATGCATTAACTGAGTTTTCAATGCATTTATGTGCATAATTCAAATTTGAACTACATGCACATGCTCCAGTGCATATAAATTGGTCAAAAAATCAAATCTGTGTCCTTGGGTGCATGCTTAGGTCCCATGCAAGAAATGGGACTGAATTTCAAACACCAGGGCACCGTTGATTGCCGGCAAAACATTGAGATGCCTGGTTTTTAAATTCTAGTAAATCCAAAACTTGTCTGGAATTCATGAATCTTTGCATGCTACCATGGAGCGGCATCAACATGCCATGGTAGAAATTTTGTCCCATTTGGGTCAGGTTTGGGTATATGCTTCTCACAAACCGGAGCTTCTCACAACAAGCATGATGGTTTTCGATAGGGAACGTTCCACCTTTGGGGACGAAACGATATCGTTTGCCTCTTATTGCTTTCAATTTTTTTTATCATGCCAACATAGAACAATAGGAGTGTTGTCTGAATTCTTGTGATTTTTCGGGGTTCGTTTGGACATTTTTATGCATTAACTGTGTTTTCAATGCATTTATGTGCATAATTCAAATCTGAACTACATGCAAATGCTCTAGTGCATATAAATTGGTCGAAAAATCAAATCTGTGTCCTTGGGTCCATACTTAGGTCCCATGCAAGAAATGGGAATGAATTTAGAACACCAGGGCACCGTTGATTGCCGGCTAAACATTGAGATGCCTGCTTTTTATATTCTAGTAAATCAAAAACTCGCCTGAAATTCATTAAACTTGGCATGCTTTCATGGAGCGGCATCAACATGCCGTGGTACAAAATTTGTCCCATTAGGGGCAGGTTTGGGTATATGCTTCTCACAAATCGGAGCTTCTCACAACAAGCATGATGGTTTTCGGTAGGGAACGTCCCACCTTTGGGGACGAAACGATATCCTTTGCCTCTTATTGCTTTCAAATTTTTTTCTCGTGTCAACATAGAACAACAGGAGTGTTATGCGAATTTTTGTGATTTTTCGGGGTTCTTTTGGACAGTTTTATGCATTAACTGAGTTTTAAATTCATTTATGTGCATAATTCAAATTTGAACTACATCCACATACTCTAGTGCGTATAAATTGGTTGAAAAATCAAATCTGTGTCCTTGGGTGTATGCTTAGGTCCCATGCAAGGAATGGGAATGAATTTCAAACACTAGGACATCGTTGATTGCCGGCAAAACATTGAGAAGCCTAGTTTTAAAATTTATTAAATCAAAAACTCGTCTGAAATTCATGAAACTTGGCATGCTATCAAGGAGCTGCATCAACATGCCGTGGTAAATTTTTTGTCCCATTTGGGGCAGGTTTGGGTATATTTTTTTGACTGTACACAGTAAGGCAATGCCCCACTGCAATTTTTATAAATATAACAAAAGGTCTAAAACAGAAGAAACAAAAGGCTTGAGCTAAGCCATAGAAGAAAAGAAAAAAAAAGAAGTAAGATGGAAAGGTTTGGGTATATGCTTCTCACAAACCGGAGCTTCTCACAACAAGCATGATGGTTTTCGGTAGGGAACGTTCCACCTTTGGGGACGAAACGATATCCATTGCCTCTTATTGCTTTCAATATTTTTTTCGTGTCAACATAGAACAACAGGAGTGTTGTGTGATTTTTTTGTGATTTTTCGGCGTTCGTTTGGACATTTTTATGCATTAACTGAGTTTTCAATGCATTTATGTGCATAATTCAAATTTGAACTACATGCACATGCTCCAATGCATATAAATTGGTCAAAAAATCAAATATGTGTCCTTGGGTGCATGCTTAGGTCCCATGCAAGAAATGGGAATGAATTTCAAACACCAGGGCACCGTTGATTGCCGGCAAAACATTGAGATGCCTGGTTTTTAAATTCTAGTAAATCCAAAACTCGTCTGAAATTCATGAAACTTGGCATGCTACCATGGAGCGGCATCAACATGCCATGGTAGAAATTTTGTCCCATTTGGGTCAGGTTTGGGTATATGCTTCTCACAAACCGGAGCTTCTCACAACAAGCATGATGGTTTTCGGTAGGGAACGTTCCACCTTTGGGGACGAAACGATATCCTTTGCCTCGTATTGCTTTCAAATTTTTTTATCGTGTCAACATAGAACAATAGGAGTGTTGTCTGAATTCTTGTGATTTTTCGGGGTTCGTTTGGACATTTTTATGCATTAACTGTGTTCTCAATGCATTTATGTGCATAATTCAAATCTGAACTACATGCAAATGCTCTAGTGCATATAAATTGGTCGAAAAATCAAATCTGTGTCCTTGGGTCCATGCTTAGGTCCCATGCAAGAAATGGGAATGAATTTAGAACACCAGGGCACCGTTGATTGCCGGCAAAACATTGAGATGCCTGGTTTTTAAATTCTAGTAAATCAAAAACTCGCCTGAAATTCATTAAACTTGGCATGCTTTCATGGAGCGGCATCAACATGCCGTGGTACAAATTTTGTCCCACTAGGGGCAGGTTTGGGTATATGGTTCTCACAAATCGGAGCTTCTCACAACAAGCATGATGGTTTTCGGTAGGGAACGCTCCACCTTTGGGGACGAAATGATATCCTTTGCCTCTTATTGCTTTGAATTTTTTTTCTCGTGTCAACATAGAACAACAGGAGTGTTGTGCGAATTTTTGTGATTTTTTGGGGTCCGTTTGGACATTTTTATGCATTAACTGAGTTTTCAATTCATTTATGTGCATAATTCAAATTTGAACTACATGCACATGCTCCAGTGCATATAAATTGGTCAAAAAAACAAATCTGTGTCCTTGGGTGCATGCTTAGGTCCCATGCAAGAAATGGGAAAGAATCTCAAACACCAGGGCACCGTTGATTGCCGGCAAAACATTGAGATGCCTGGTTTTTAAATTCTAGTAAATCCAAAACTCGTCTGAAATTCATGAAACTTGGCATGCTACCATGGAGCGGCATCAACATGCCATGGTAGAAATTTTGTCCCATTTGGGTCAGGTTTGGGTATATGCTTCTCACAAACCGGAGCTTCTCACAACAAGCATGATGGTTTTCGGTAGGGAACGTTCCACCTTTGGGGACGAAACGATATCCTTTGCCTCTTATTGCTTTCAAATTTTTTTATCGTGTCAACATAGAACAATAGGAGTGTTGTCTGAATTCTTGTGATTTTTCGGGGTTCGTTTGGACATTTTTATGCATTAACTGTGTTCTCAATGCATTTAGTGCATAATTCAAATCTGAACTACATGCAAATGCTCTAGTGCATATAAATTGGTCGAAAAATCAAATCTGTGTCCTTGGGTCCATGCTTAGGTCCCATGCAAGAAATGGGAATGAATTTAGAACACCAGGGCACCGTTGATTGCCGGCAAAACATTGAGATGCCTGGTTTTTAAATTCTAGTAAATCAAAAACTCGCCTGAAATTCATTAAACTTGGCATGCTTTCATGGAGCGGCATCAACATGCCGTGGTACAAATTTTGTCCCATTAGGGGCAGGTTTGGGTATATATGCTTCTCACAAATCGGAGCTTCTCACAACAAGCATGATGGTTTTCGGTAGGGAACGTCCCACCTTTGGGGACGAAACGATATCCTTTGCCTCTTATTGCTTTCAAATTTTTTTCTCGTGTCAACATAGAACAACAGGAGTGTAGTGTGAATTTTTGTGATTTTTCGGGGTCCGTTTGGACATTTTTATGCATTAACTGAGTTTTCAATTCATTTATGTGCATAATTCAAATTTGAACTACATGCACATGCTCTAGTGCATATAAATTGGTCAAAAAAACAAATCTGTGTCCTTGGGTGCATGCCTAGGTCCCATGCAAGAAATGGGAATGAATCTCAAACACCAGGGCACCGTTGATTGCCGGCAAAACATTGAGATGCCTGGTTTTTAAATTCTAGTAAATCAAAAACTCGCCTGAAATTCATGAAACTTGGCATGCTATCATGGAGCGGCATCAACAAGCTGTGGTACAAATTTTATCCCAATTGGGGCAGGCTTGGGTATATGCTTCTCACAAACCGGAGCTTCTCACAACAAGCACGATGGTTTTCGGTAGGCAACGTCCCACCTTTGGGGACGAAACGATATCCATTGCCTCTTATTGCTTTCAATTTTTTTCTCGTGTCAACATAGAACAACAGGAGTGTTATGCGAATTTTTGTGATTTTTCGGGGTTCTTTTGGATATTTTTATGCATTAACTGAGTTTTAAATTCATTTATGTGCATAATTCAAATTTGAACTACATCCACATACTCTAGTGCATATAAATTGGTCGAAAAATCAAATCTGTGTCCTTGGGTACATGCTTAGGTCCCATGCAAGGAATGGGAATGAATTTCAAACACTAGGACATCGTTGATTGCCGGCAAAACATTGAGATGCCTAGTTTTCAAATTTAGTAAATCAAAAACTCGTCTGAAATTCATGAAACTTGGCATGCTATCAAGGAGCTGCATCAACATGCCGTGGTAAAATTTTTGTCCCATTTGGGGCAGGTTTGGGTATATGCTTCTCACAAACCGGAGCTTCTCACAACAAGCATGATGGTTTTCGGTAGGGAACGTTCCACCTTTGGGGACGAAACGATATCGTTTGCCTCTTATTGCTTTCAAATTTTTTTATCGTGCCAACATAGAACAATAGGAGTGTTGTCTGAATTCTTGTGATTTTTAGGGGTTCGTTTGGACATTTTTATGCATTAACTGTGTTTTCAATGCATTTATGTGCATAATTCAAATCTGAACTACATGCAAATGCTCTAGTGCATATAAATTGGTCGAAAAATCAAATCTGTGTCCTTGGGTCCATACTTAGGTCCCATGCAAGAAATGGGAATGAATTTAGAACACCAGGGCACTGTTGATTGCCGGCTAAACATTGAGATGCCTGCTTTTTAAATTCATTAAACTTGGCATGCTTTCATGGAGCGGCATCAACATGCCGTGGTACAAATTTTGTCCCATTAGGGGCAGGTTTGGGTATATGCTTCTCACAAATCGGAGCTTCTCACAACAAGCATGATGGTTTTCGGTAGGGAACGTCCCACCTTTGGGGACGAAACGATATCCTTTGCCTCTTATTGCTTTCAAATTTTTTTCTCGTGTCAACATAGAACAACAGGAGTGTTATGCGAATTTTTGTGATTTTTCGGGGTTCTTTTGGACAGTTTTATGCATTAACTGAGTTTTGATTCATTTATGTGCATAATTCAAATTTGAACTACATCCACATACTCTAGTGCATATAAATTGGTCGAAAAATCAAATCTGTGTCCTTGGGTGCATGCTTAGGTCCCATGCAAGGAATGGGAATGAATTTCAAACACTAGGACATCGTTGATTGCTGGCAAAACATTGAGATGCCTAGTTTTAAAATTTAGTAAATCAAAAACTCGTCTGAAATTCATGAAACTTGGCATGCTATCAAGGAGCTGCATCAACATGCCGTGGTAAAATTTTTGTCCCATTTGGGGCAGGTTTGGGTATATTTTTTGACTGTACACTGTAAGGCAATGCCCCACTGCAATTTTTATAAATATAACAAAAGGTCTAAAACAGAAGAAACAAAAGGCTTGAGCTAAGCCATAGAAGAAAAGAAAAAAAAGAAGAAAGATGGAAAGGTTTGGGATATGCTTCTCACAAACCGGAGCTTCTCACAACAAGCATGATGGTTTTCGGTAGGGAACGTTCCATCTTTGGGGACGAAACGATATCCATTGCCTCTTATTGCTTTCAATATTTTTTTCGTGTCAACATAGAACAACAGGAGTGTTGTGTGATTTTTTTGTGATTTTTCGGGGTTCGTTTGGACATTTTTATGCATTAACTGAGTTTTCAATGCATTTATGTGCATAATTCAAATTTGAACTACATGCACATGCTCCAATGCATATAAATTGGTCAAAAAATCAAATATGTGTCCTTGGGTGCATGCTTAGGTCCCATGCAAGAAATGGGAATGAATTTCAAACACCAGGGCACCGTTGATTGCCGGCAAAACATTGAGATGTCTGGTTTTTAAATTCAAGTAAATCCAAGACTCGTCTGAAATTCATGAAACTTGGCATGCTACCATGGAGCGGCATCAACATGCCATGGTAGAAATTTTGTCCCATTTGGGTCAGTTTTGGGTATATGCTTCTCACAAACCGGAGCTTCTCACAACAAGCATGATGGTTTTCGGTAGGGAACGCTCCACCTTTGGGGACGAAACGATATCCTTTGCCTCTTATTGCTTTCAAATTTTTTTATCGTGTCAACATAGGACAATAGGAGTGTTGTCTGAATTCTTGTGATTTTTCGGGGTTCGTTTGGACATTTTTATGCATTAACTGTGTTCTCAATGCATTTATGTGCATAATTCAAATCTGAACTACATGCAAATGCTCTAGTGCATATAAATTGGTCGAAAAATCAAATCTGTGTCCTTGGGTCCATGCTTAGGTCCCATGCAAGAAATGGGAATGAATTTAGAACACCAGGGCACCGTTGATTGCCGGCAAAACATTGAGATGCCTGGTTTTTAAATTCTAGTAAATCAAAAACTCGCCTGAAATTCATTAAACTTGGCATGCTTTCATGGAGCGGCATCAACATGCCGTGGTACAAATTTTGCCCCATTAGGGGCAGGTTTGGGTATATATGCTTCTCACAAATCGGAGTTTCTCACAACAAGCATGATGGTTTTTGGTAGGGAACGTCCCACCTTTGGGGACGAAACGATATCCTTTGCCTCTTATTGCTTTCAAAAAATTTTCTCGTGTCAACATAGAACAACAGGAGTGTTGTGCGAATTTTTGTGATTTTTCGGGCTCCGTTTGGACATTTTTATGCATTAACTGAGTTTTCAATTCATTTATGTGCATAATTCAAATTTGAACTAAATGCACATGCTCCAGTGCATATAAATTGGTCAAGAAAACAAATCTGTGTCCTTGGGTGCATGCCTAGGTCCCATGCAAGAAATGGGAATGAATCTCAAACACCAGGGCACCGTTGATTGCCGGCAAAACATTGAGATGCCTGGTTTTTAAATTCTAGTAAATCAAAAACTCGCCTGAAATTCATGAAACTTGGCATGCTATCATGGAGCGGCATCAACAAGCTGTGGTACAAATTTTATCCCAATTGGGGCAGGCTTGGGTATATGCTTCTCACAAACCGGAGCTTCTCACAACAAGCACGATGGTTTTCGGTAGGCAACGTCCCACCTTTGGGGACGAAACGATATCCATTGCCTCTTATTGCTTTCAATTTTTTTCTCGTGTCAACATAGAACAACAGGAGTGTTATGCGAATTTTTGTGATTTTTCGGGGTTCTTTTGGATATTTTTATGCATTAACTGAGTTTTAAATTCATTTATGTGCATAATTCAAATTTGAACTACATCCACATACTCTAGTGCATATAAATTGGTCGAAAAATCAAATCTGTGTCCTTGGGTGCATGCTTAGGTCCCATGCAAGGAATGGGAATGAATTTCAAACACTAGGACATCGTTGATTGCCGGCAAAACATTGAGATGCCTAGTTTTAAAATTTAGTAAATCAAAAACTCGTCTGAAATTCATGAAACTTGCCATGCTATCAAGGAGCTGCATCAACATGCCGTGGTAAATTTTTTGTCCCATTTGGGGCAGGTTTGGGTATATTTTTTGACTGTACATAGTAAGGCAATGCCCCACTGCAATTTTTATAAATATAACAAAAGGTCTAAAACAGAAGAAACAAAAGGCTTGAGCTAAGCCATAGAAGAAAAGAACAAAACAGAAGAAAGATGGAAATGTTTGGGTATATGCTTCTCACAAACCGGAGCTTCTCACAACAAGCATGATGGTTTTCGGTAGGGAACGTCCCACCTTTGGGGACGAAACGATATCCATTGCCTCTTATTGCTTTCAATATTTTTTTCGTTTCAACATAGAACAACAGGAGTGTTGTGTGATTTTTTTGTCATTTTTCGGGGTTCGTTTGGACATTTTTATGCATTAACTGAGTTTTCAATGCATTTATGTGCATAATTCAAATTTGAACTACATGCACATGCTCCAGTGCATATAAATTGGTCAAAAAATCAAATCTGTGTCCTTGGGTGCATGCTTAGGTCCCATGCAAGAAATGGGAATGAATTTCAAACACCAGGGCACCGTTGATTGCCGGCAAAACATTGAGATGTCTGGTTTTTAAATTCAAGTAAATCCAAGACTCGTCTGAAATTCATGAAACTTGGCATGCTACCATGGAGCGGCATCAACATGCCATGGTAGAAATTTTGTCCCATTTGGGTCAGGTTTGGGTATATGCTTCTCACAAACCGGAGCTTCTCACAACAAGCATGATGGTTTTCGGTAGGGAACGCTCCACCTTTGGGGACGAAACGATATCCTTTGCCTCTTATTGCTTTCAAATTTTTTTATCGTGTCAACATAGGACAATAGGAGTGTTGTCTGAATTCTTGTGATTTTTCGGGGTTCGTTTGGACATTTTTATGCATTAACTGTGTTCTCAATGCATTTATGTGCATAATTCAAATCTGAACTACATGCAAATGCTCTAGTGCATATAAATTGGTCGAAAAATCAAATCTGTGTCCTTGGGTCCATGCTTAGGTCCCATGCAAGAAATGGGAATGAATTTAGAACACCAGGGCACCGTTGATTGCCGGCAAAACATTGAGATGCCTGGTTTTTAAATTCTAGTAAATCAAAAACTCGCCTGAAATTCATTAAACTTGGCATGCTTTCATGGAGCGGCATCAACATGCCGTGGTACAAATTTTGCCCCATTAGGGGCAGGTTTGGGTATATATGCTTCTCACAAATCGGAGTTTCTCACAACAAGCATGATGGTTTTTGGTAGGGAACGTCCCACCTTTGGGGACGAAACGATATCCTTTGCCTCTTATTGCTTTCAAATTTTTTTATCGTGTCAACATAGAACAATAGGAGTGTTGTCTGAATTCTTGTGATTTTTCGGGCTCCGTTTGGACATTTTTATGCATTAACTGAGTTTTCAATTCATTTATGTGCATAATTCAAATTTGAACTACATGCACATGCTCCAGTGCATATAAATTGGTCAAAAAAACAAATCTGTGTCCTTGGGTGCATGCCTAGGTCCCATGCAAGAAATGGGAATGAATCTCAAACACCAGGGCACCGTTGATTGCCGGCAAACATTGAGATGCCTAGTTTTTAAATTCTAGTAAATCAAAAACTCGCCTGAAATTCATGAAACTTGGCATGCTATCATGGAGCGGCATCAACAAGCTGTGGTACAAATTTTATCCCAATTGGGGCAGGCTTGGGTATATGCTTCTCACAAACCGGAGCTTCTCACAACAAGCACGATGGTTTTCGGTAGGCAACGTCCCACCTTTGGGGACGAAACGATATCCATTGCCTCTTATTGCTTTCAATTTTTTTCTCGTGTCAACATAGAACAACAGGAGTGTTATGCGAATTTTTGTGATTTTTCGGGGTTCTTTTGGATATTTTTATGCATTAACTGAGTTTTAAATTCATTTATGTGCATAATTCAAATTTGAACTACATCCACATACTCTAGTGCATATAAATTGGTCAAAAAATCAAATCTGTGTCCTTGGGTGCATGCTTAGGTCCCATGCAAGGAATGGGAATGAATTTCAAACACTAGGACATCGTTGATTGCCGGCAAAACATTGAGATGCCTAGTTTTAAAATTTAGTAAATCAAAAACTCGTCTGAAATTCATGAAACTTGGCATGCTATCAAGGAGCTGCATCAACATGCCGTGGTAAAATTTTTGTCCCATTTGGGGCAGGTTTGGGTATATTTTTTTGACTGTACACAGTAAGGCAATGCCCCACTGCAATTTTTATAAATATAACAAAAGATCTAAAACAGAAGAAACAAAAGGCTTGAGCTAAGCCATAGAAGAAAAGAACAAAAAAGAAGAAAGATGGAAAGGTTTGGGTATATGCTTCTCACAAACCGGAGCTTCTCACAACAAGCATGATGGTTTTCGGTAGGGAACGTCCCACCTTTGGGGACGAAACGATATCCATTGCCTCTTATTGCTTTCAATATTTTTTTTGTGTCAACATAGAACAACAGGAGTGTTGTGTGATTTTTTTGTCATTTTTCGGGGTTCGTTTGGACATTTTTATGCATTAATTGAGTTTTCAATGCATTTATGTGCATAATTCTAATTTGAACTACATGCACATGCTCCAGTGCATATAAATTGGTCAAAAAATCAAATATGTGTCCTTGGGTGCATGCTTAGGTCCCATGCAAGAAATGGGACTGAATTTCAAACACCAGGGCACCGTTGAATGCCGGCAAAACATTGAGATGCCTGGTTTTTAAATTCTAGTAAATCCAAAACTCGTCTGAAATTCATGAAACTTGGCATGCTATCATGGAGTGGCATCAACATGTCGTGGTACAAATTTTGTCCCATTTGGGGCAGGTTTGGGTATATGCTTCTCACAAACCGGAGCTTCTCACAACAAGCATGATGGTTTTCGGTAGGGAACGTTCCACCTTTGGGGACGAAACGATATCCTTTGCCTCTTATTGCTTTCAAATTTTTTTATCGTGTCAACATAGAACAATAGGAGTGTTGTCTGAATTCTTGTGATTTTTCGGGGTTCGTTTGGACATTTTTATGCATTAACTGTGTTTTCAATGCATTTATGTGCATAATTCAAATCTGAACTACATGCAAATACTCTAGTGTATATAAATTGGTCGAAAAATCAAATCTGTGTCCTTGGGTCCATGCTTAGGTCCCATGCAAGAAATGGGAATGAATTTAGAACACCAGGGCACCGTTGATTGCCGGCAAAACATTGAGATGCCTGGTTTTTAAATTATAGTAAATCAAAAACTCGCCTGAAATTCATTAAACTTGGTATGCTTTCATGGAGCGGCATCAACATGCCGTGGTACAGATTTTGTCCCATTAGGGGCAGGTTTGGGTATATGCTTCTCACAAATCGGAGCTTCTCACAACAAGCATGATGGTTTTCGGTAGGGAACGTCCCACCTTTGGGGACGAAACGATATCCTTTGCCTCTTATTGCTTTCAAATTTTTTTATCGTGTCAACATAGAACAATAGGAGTGTTGTCTGAATTCTTGTGATTTTTCGGGGTTCGTTTGGACATTTTTATGCATTAACTGTGTTTTCAATGCATTTATGTGCATAATTCAAATCTGAACTACATGCAAATGCTCTAGTGCATATAAATTGGTCGAAAAATCAAATCTGTGTCCTTGGGTCCATGCTTAGCTCCCATGCAAGAAATGGGAATGAATTTAGAACACCAGGGCACCGTTGATTGCCGGCAAAACATTGAGATGCCTGGTTTTTAAATTCTAGTAAATCAAAAACTCGCCTGAAATTCATTAAACTTGGCATGCTTTCATGGAGCGGCATCAACATGCCGTGGTACAGATTTTGTCCCATTAGGGGCAGGTTTGGGTATATGCTTCTCACAACAAGCATGATGGTTTTCGGTAGGGAACGTCCCACCTTTGGGGACGAAACGATATCCTTTGCCTCTTATTGCTTTCAAATTTTTTTCTCGTGTCAACATAGAACAACAGGAGTGTTGTGCGAATTTTTGTGATTTTTCGGGGTCCGTTTGGACATTTTTATGCATTAACTGATTTTTCAATTCATTTATGTGCATAATTCAAATTTGAACTACATGCACATGCTCCAGTGCATATAAATTGGTCAAAAAATCAAATTTGTGTCCTTGGGTGCATGCTTAGGTCCCATGCAAGAAATGGGTATGAATCTCAAACACCAGGGCACCGTTGATTGCCGGCAAAACATTGAGATGCCTGGTTTTTAAATTCTAGTAAATCAAAAACTCACCTGAAATTCATGAAACTTTGCATGCTATCATGGAGCGGCATCAACATGTCGTGGTACAAATTTTGTCCCATTTGGGGCAGGTTTGGGTATATGCTTCTCACAAACCAGAGCATCTCACAACAAGCATGATGGTTTTCAGTAGGGAACGTCCCACCTTTGGGGACGAAACGATATCCATTGCCTCTTATTGCTTTCAATTTTTTTCTCATGTCAACATAGAACAATAGGAGTGTTGTGCGAATATTTGTGATTTTTCGGGGTTCGTTTGGAATTTTTATGCATTAACTGAGTTTTTAATGCATTTATGTGCATAATTCAAATTTGAACTACATCCACATGCTCCAGTGCATATAAATTGGTCGAAAAATCTAATATGTGTCCTTGGGTGCATGCTTAGGTCCCATGCAAGAAATGGGAATGAATTTCAAACACCAGGGCACCGTTGATTGCCGGCAAAACATTGAGATGCCTGGTTTTTAAATTCTAGTAAATCAAAAACTCGCCTGAAATTCATGAAACTTGGCATGCTATCATGGAGCGGCATCAACATGCTGTGGTACAAATTTTATCCCAATTGGGGCAGGTTTGGGTATATGCTTCTCACAAACCGGAGCTTCTCACAACAAGCATGATGGTTTTCGGTAGGCAACGTCCCACCTTTGGGGACGAAATGATATCCATTGCCTCTTATTGCTTTCAATTTTTTTTCTCGTGTCAACATAGAACAACAGGAGTGTTATGCGAATTTTTGTGATTTTTTGGGGTTCGTTTGGACATTTTTATGCACTAACTGAGTTTTCAATTCATTTATGTGCATAATTCAAATTTGAACTACATCACATGCTCCAGTGCATATAAATTGATTGAAAAATCTAATATGTGGCCTTGGGTGCATGCTTAGGTCCCATGCAAGAAATGGGAATGAATTTCAAACACCAGGGCACCGTTGATTGCCGGCAAAACATTGAGATGCCTGGTTTTTAAATTATAGTAAATCAAAAACTCACCTGCAATTCATGAAACTTTGCATGCTATCATGGAGCGGCATCAACATGTCGTGGTACAAATTTTGTCCCATTTGGGGCAGGTTTGGGTATATGCTTCTCACAAACCGGAGCATCTCACAACAAGCATGATGGTTTTCGGTAGGGAACGTCCCACCTTTGGGGACGAAACGATATCCATTGCCTCTTATTGCTTTCAATTTTTTTCTCATGTCAACATAGAACAATAGGAGTGTTGTGCGAATATTTGTGATTTTTGGGGGTTCGTTTGGAATTTTTATGCATTAACTGAGTTTTCAATGCACTTATGTGCATAATTCAAATTTGAACTACATCCACATGCTCCAGTGCATATAAATTGGTCGAAAAATTTAATATGTGTCCTTGGGTGCATGCTTAGGTCCCATGCAAGAAATGGGAATGAATTTCAAACACCAGGGCACCGTTGATTGCCGGCAAAACATTGAGATGCCTGGTTTTTTAATTCTAGTAAATCAAAAACTCGCCTGAAATTCATGAAACTTGGCATGCTATCATGGAGCGGCATCAACATGCTGTGGTACAAATTTTAGCCCAATTGGGGCAGGTTTGGGTATATCCTTCTCACAAACCGGAGCTTCTCAAACCAAGCATGATGGTTTTCGGTAGGCAACGTCCCACCTTTGGGGACGAAACGATATCCATTGCCTCTTATTGCTTTCAATTTTTTTTCTCGTGTCAACATAGAACAACAGGAGTGTTATGCAAATTTTTGTGATTTTTTGGGGTTCGTTTGGACATTTTTATGCACTAACTGAGTTTTCAATTCATTTATGTGCATAATTCAAATTTGAACTACATCCACATGCTCCAGTGCATATAAATTGATTGAAAAATCAAATATGTGGCCTTGGGTGCATGCTTAGGTCCCATGCAAGAAATGGGAATGAATATCAAACACCAGGGCACCGTTGATTGCCGGCAAAACATTGAGATGCCTGGTTTTTAAATTCTAGTAAATCAAAAACTCACCTGCAATTCATGAAACTTTGCATGCTATCATGGAGCGGCATCAACATGTCGTGGTACAAATTTTGTCCCATTTGGGGCAGGTTTGGGTATATGCTTCTCACAAACCGGAGCATCTCACAACAAGCATGATGGTTTTCGGTAGGGAACGTCCCACCTTTGGGGACGAAACGATATCCATTGCCTCTTATTGCTTTCAATTTTTTTCTCATGTCAACATAGAACAATAGGAGTGTTGTGCGAATATTTGTGATTTTTGGGGGTTCGTTTGGAATTTTTATGCATTAACTGAGTTTTCAATGCACTTATGTGCATAATTCAAATTTGAACTACATCCACATGCTCCAGTGCATATAAATTGGTCGAAAAATTTAATATGTGTCCTTGGGTGCATGCTTAGGTCCCATGCAAGAAATGGGAATGAATTTCAAACACCAGGGCACCGTTGATTGCCGGCAAAACATTGAGATGCCTGGTTTTTTAATTCTAGTAAATCAAAAACTCGCCTGAAATTCATGAAACTTGGCATGCTATCATGGAGCGGCATCAACATGCTGTGGTACAAATTTTAGCCCAATTGGGGCAGGTTTGGGTATATGCTTCTCACAAACCGGAGCTTCTCAAACCAAGCATGATGGTTTTCGGTAGGCAACGTCCCACCTTTGGGGACGAAACGATATCCATTGCCTCTTATTGCTTTCAATTTTTCTCGTGTCAACATAGAACAACAGGAGTGTTATGCGAATTTTTGTGATTTTTTGGGGTTCGTTTGGACATTTTTATGCACTAACTGAGTTTCCAATTCATTTATGTGCATAATTCAAATTTGAACTACATCCACATGCTCCAGTGCATATAAATTGATTGAAAAATCAAATATGTGGCCTTGGGTGCATGCTTAGGTCCCATGCAAGAAATGGGAATGAATTTCAAACACCAGGGCACCGTTGATTGCCGGCAAAACATTGAGATGCCTGGTTTTTAAATTCTAGTAAATCAAAAACTCACCTGCAATTCATGAAACTTTGCATGCTATCATGGATCGGCATCAACATGTCGTGGTACAAATTTTGTCCCATTTGGGGCAGGTTTGGGTATATGCTTCTCACAAACCGGAGCATCTCACAACAAGCATGATGGTTTTCGGTAGGGAACGTCCCACCTTTGGGGACGAAACGATATCCATTGTCTCTTATTGCTTTCAATTTTTTTCTCATGTCAACATAGAACAATAGGAGTGTTGTGCGAATATTTGTGATTTTTGGGGGTTCGTTTGGAATTTTTATGCATTAACTGAGTTTTCAATGCACTTATGTGCATAATTCAAATTTGAACTACATCCACATGCTCCAGTGCATATAAATTGGTCGAAAAATCTAATATGTGTCCTTGGGTGCATGCTTAGGTCCCATGCAAGAAATGGGAATGAATTTCAAACACCAGGGCACCGTTGATTGCCGGCAAAACATTGAGATGCCTGGTTTTTAAATTCTAGTAAATCAAAAACTCGCCTGAAATTCATGAAACTTTGCATGCTATCATGGAGCGGCATCAACATGCTGTGGTACAAATTTTATCCCAATTGGGGCAGGTTTGGGTATATGCTTCTCACAAACCGGAGCTTCTCAAACCAAGCATGATGGTTTTCGGTAGGCAACGTCCCACCTTTGGGGACGAAACGATATCCATTGCCTCTTATTGCTTTCAATTTTTTTTCTCGTGTCAACATAGAACAACAGGAGTGTTATGCGAATTTTTGTGATTTTTTGGGGTTCGTTTGGACATTTTTATGCATTAACTGAGTTTTCAATTCATTTATGTGCATAATTCAAATTTGAACTACATCCACATGCTCCAGTGCATATAAATTGGTTGAAAAATCTAATATGTGGCCTTGGGTGCATGCTTAGGTCCCATGCAAGAAATGGGACTGAATTTCAAACACCAGGGCACCGTTGATTGCCGGCAAAACATTGAGATGCCTGGTTTTTAAATTCTAGTAAATCCAAAACACGTCTGAAATTCATGAAACTTGGCATGCTATCATGGAGCGGCATCAACATGCCATGGTAGAAATTTTGTCCCATTTGGGTCAGGTTTGGGTATATGCTTCTCACAAACCGGAGCTTCTCACAACAAGCATGATGGTTTTCGGTAGGGAACGTCCCACCTTTGGGGACGAAACGATATCCTTTGCCTCTTATTGCTTTCAATTTTTTTTATCGTGTCAACATAGAACAACAGGAGTGTTGTCTGAATTCTTGTGATTTTTCGGGGTTCGTTTGGACATTTTCATGCATTAACTGTGTTTTCAATGCATTTATGTGCATAATTCAAATCTGAACTACATGCAAATGCTCTAGTGCATATAAATTGGTCGAAAAATCAAATCTGTGTCCTTGGGTCCATGCTTAGGTCCCATGCAAGAAATGGGAATGAATTTAGAACACCAGGGCACCGTTGATTGCCGGCAAAACATTGAGATGCCTGGTTTTTAAATTCTAGTAAATCAAAAACTCGCCTGAAATTCATTAAACTTGGCATGCTTTCATGGAGCGGCATCAACATGCCGTGGTACAAATTTTGTCCCATTAGGGGCAGGTTTGGGTATATGCTTCTCACAAATCGGAGCTTCTCACAACAAGCATGATGGTTTTCGGTAGGGAACGTCCCACCTTTGGGGACGAAACAATATCCTTTGCCTCTTATTGCTTTCAAATTTTTTTCTCGTGTCAACATAGAACAACAGGAGTGTTGTGCGAATTTTTTTTTGATTTTTCGGGGTCCGTTTCGACATTTTTATGCATTAACTGAGTTTTCAATTCATTTATGTGCATAATTCAAATTTGAACTACATGCACATGCTCTAGTGCATATAAATTTGTCAAAAAAACAAATCTGTGTCCTTGGGTGCATGCTTAGGTCCCATGCAAGAAATGGGAATGAATCTCAAACACCAGGGCACCGTTGATTGCCGGCAAAACATTGAGATGCCTGGTTTTTTAATTCTAGTAAATCAAAAACTCGCCTGAAATTCATGAAACTTGGCATGCTATGATGGAGCGGCATCAACAAGCTGTGGTACAAATTTTATCCCTATTGGGGCAGGTTTGGGTATATGCTTCTCACAAACCGGAGCTTCTCACAACAAGCACGATGGTTTTCGGTAGGCAACGTCCCACCTTTGGGGACGAAACGATATGCATTGCCTCTTATTGCCTTCAAATTTTTTCTCGTGTCAACATAGAACAACAGGAGTGTTATGCGAATTTTTGTGATTTTTCGGGGTTCTTTTGGACATTTTTATGCATTAACTGAGTTTTAAATTCATTTATGTGCATAATTCAAATTTGAACTACATCCACATACTCTAGTGCATATAAATTGGTCGAAAAATCAAATCTGTGTCCTTGGGTGCATGCTTAGGTCCCATGCAAGGAATGGGAATGAATTTCAAACACTAGGACATCGTTGATTGCCGGCAAAACATTGAGATGCCTAGTTTTAAAATTCTAGTAAATCAAAAACTCGTCTGAAATTCATGAAACTTCGCATGCTATCAAGGAGCTGCATCAACATGCCGTGGTAAAATTTTTGTCCCATTTGGGGCAGGTTTGGGTATATTTTTTTGACTGTACACACTAGGGCAATGCCCCACTGGAATTTTTATAAATATAACAAAAGGTCTAAAACAGAAGAAACAAAAGGCTTGAGCTAAGACATAGAAGAAAAGAAAAAAAAAGAAGAAAGATGGAAAGGTTTGGGTATATGCTTCTCACAAACCGGAGCTTCTCACAACAAGCATGATGGTTTTCGGTAGGGAACGTCCCACCTTTGGGGACGAAACGATATCCATTGCCTCTTATTGCTTTCAATATTTTTTTCGTGTCAACATAGAACAACAGGAGTGTTGTGTGATTTTTTTGTGATTTTTCGGGGTTCGTTTGGACATTTTTATGCATTAACTGAGTTTTCAATGCATTTATGTGCATAATTCAAATTTGAACTACATGCACATGCTCCAGGGCATATAAATTGGTCGAAAAATCTAATATGTGTCCTTGGGTGCATGCTTAGGTCCCATGCAAGAAATGGGAATGAATTTCAAACACCAGGGCACCGTTGATTGCCGGCAAAACATTGAGATGCCTGGTTTTTTAATTCTAGTAAATCAAAAACTCGCCTGAAATTCATGAAACTTGGCATGCTATCATGGAGCGGCATCAACATGCTGTGGTACAAATTTTATCCCAATTGGGGCAGGTTTGGGTATATGCTTCTCACAAACCGGAGCTTCTCAAACCAAGCATGATGGTTTTCGGTAGGCAACGTCCCACCTTTGGGGACGAAACGATATCCATTGCCTCTTATTGCTTTCAATTTTTTTCTCGTGTCAACATAGAACAACAGGAGTGTTATGCGAATTTTTGTGATTTTTTGGGGTTCGTTTGGACATTTTTATGCATTAACTGAGTTTTCAATTCATTTATGTGCATAATTCAAATTTGAACTACATCCACATGCTCCAGTGCATATAAATTGGTTGAAAAATCTAATATGTGGCCTTGGGTGCATGCTTAGGTCCCATGCAAGAAATGGGAATGAATTTCAAACACCAGGGCACCGTTGATTGCCGGCAAAACATTGAGATTCCTGGTTTTTGAAATTCTAGTAAATCAAAAACTCGCCTAAAATTCATGAATCTTGGCATGCTATCATGGAGCAGCATCAACATGTCGTGGTACAAATTTTGTCCCATTTGGGGCAGGTTTGGGTATATGCTTCTCACAAACCGGAGCATCTCACAACAAGCATGATGGTTTTCGGTAGGGAACGTCCCACCTTTGGGGACGAAATGATATCCATTGCCTCTTATTGCTTTCAATTTTTTTCTTGTGTCAACATAGAACAATAGGAGTGTTGTGCGAATTTTTGTGATTTTCGGGGTTCGTTTGGACATTTTTATGCTTTAACTGAGTTTTCAATTCATTTATGTGCATAATTCAAATTTGAACTACATCCACATGCTCCAGTGCATATAAATTGGTCCAAAAATCAAATCTGTGTCCTTGGGTGCATGCTTAGGTCCCATGCAAGGAATGGGAATGAATTTCAAACACTAGGACATCGTTGATTGCCGGCAAAACATTGAGATGCCTAGTTTTAAAATTCTAGTAAATCAAAAACTCGTCTGAAATTCATGAAACTTCGCATGCTATCAAGGAGCTGCATCAACATGCCGTGGTAAATTTTTTGTCCATTTTTGGGGCAGGTTTGGGTATATTTTTATGACTGTACACAGTAAGGCAATGCCCCACTTCAATTTTTATAAATATAACAAAAGGTCTAAAACAGAAGAAACAAAAGGCTTGAGCTAAGACATGGAAGAAAAGAAAAAAAAAGAAGAAAGATGGAAAGGTTTGGGTATATGCTTCTCACAAACGGGAGCATCTCACAACAAGCATGATGGTTTTCGGTAGGGAACGTCCCACCTTTGGGGACGAAACGATATCCATTGCCTCTTATTGCTTTCAATATTTTTCTCGTGTCAACATAGTACAACAGGAGTGTTGTGTGATTTTTTTGTGATTTTTCGGGGTTCATTTGGACATTTTTATGCATTAACTGAGTTTTCAATGCATTTATGTGCATAATTCAAATTTGAACTACATGCACATGCTCCAGTGCATATAAATTGGTCAAAAAATCAAATCTGTCCTTGGGTGCATGCTTAGATCCCATGCAAGAAATGGGACTGAATTTCAAACACCAGGGCACCGTTGATTGCCGGCAAAACATTGAGATGCCTGGTTTTTAAATTCTAGTAAATCCAAAACTCGTCTGCAATTCATGAAACTTGGCATGCTATCATGGAGCGGCATCAACATGGTATGGTAGAAATTTTGTCCCATTTGGGTCAGGTTTGGGTATATGCTTCTCACAAACCGGAGCTTCTCACAACAAGCATGATGGTTTTCGGTAGGGAACGTCCCACCTTTGCGGACGAAACGATATCCTTTGCCTCTTATTGCTTTCAATTTTTTTTATCGTGTCAACATAGAACAACAGGAGTGTTGTCTGAATTCCTGTGATTTTTCGGGGTTCGTTTGGACATTTTTATGCATTAACTGTGTTTTCAATGCATTTATGTGCATAATTCAAATCTGAACTACATGCAAATGCTCTAGTGCATATAAATTGGTCAAAAAAACAAATCTGTGTCCTTGGGTCCATGCTTAGGTCCCATGCAAGAAATGGGTATGAATCTCAAACACCAGGGCACCGTTGATTGCCGGCAAAACATTGAGATGCCTGGTTTTTAAATTCTAGTAAATCAAAAACTCACCTGAAATTCATTAAACTTGGCATGCTTTCATGGAGCGGCATCAACATACCATGGTACAAATTTTGTCCCATTAGGGGCAGGTTTGGGTATATGCTTCTCACAAACCGGAGCATCTCACAACAAGCATGATGGTTTTCGGTAGGCAACATCCCACCTTTGGGGACGAAACGATATCCATTGCCTCTTATTGCTTTCAATTTTTTTTCTCGTGTCAACTTAGAACAACAGGAGTGTTATGCGAATTTTTGTGATTTTTCGGGGTTCATTGGACATGTTTATGCATTAAATGAGTTTTCAATGCATTTATGTGCATAATTCAAATTTGAACTACATGCACATGCTCCAGTGCATATAAATTGGTCAAAAAATCAAATCTGTCCTCGGGTGCATGCTTAGATCCCATGCAAGAAATGGGACTGAATTTCAAACACCAGGGCACCGTTGATTGCCGGCAAAACATTGAGATGCCTGGTTTTTAAATTCTAGTAAATCCAAAACTCGTCTGCAATTCATGAAACTTGGCATGCTATCATGGAGCGGCATCAACATGCCATGGTAGAAATTTTGTCCCATTTGGGTCAGGTTTGGGTATATGCTTCTCACAAACCGGAGCTTCTCACAACAAGCATGATGGTTTTCGGTAGGGAACGTCCCACCTTTGCGGACGAAACGATATCCTTTGCCTCTTATTGCTTTCAATTTTTTTTATCGTGTCAACATAGAACAACAGGAGTGTTGTCTGAATTCCTGTGATTTTTCGGGGTTCGTTTGGACATTTTTATGCATTAACTGTGTTTTCAATGCATTTATGTGCATAATTCAAATCTGAACTACATGCAAATGCTCTAGTGCATATAAATTGGTCAAAAAAACAAATCTGTGTCCTTGGGTCCATGCTTAGGTCCCATGCAAGAAATGGGAATGAATCTCAAACACCAGGGCACCGTTGATTGCCGGCAAAACATTGAGATGCCTGGTTTTTAAATTCTAGTAAATCAAAAACTCACCTGAAATTCATTAAACTTGGCATGCTTTCATGGAGCGGCATCAACATACCGTGGTACAAATTTTGTCCCATTAGGGGCAGGTTTGGGTATATGCTTCTCACAAACCGGAGCATCTCACAACAAGCATGATGGTTTTCGGTAGGCAACATCCCACCTTTGGGGACGAAACGATATCCATTGCCTCTTATTGCTTTCAATTTTTTTTCTCGTGTCAACTTAGAACAACAGGAGTGTTATGCGAATTTTTGTGATTTTTCGGGGTTCATTGGACATGTTTATGCATTAAATGAGTTTTCAATGCATTTATGTGCATAATTCAAATTTGAACTACATGCACATGCTTCAGTGCATATGAATTGGTCGAAAAATCAAATCTGTGTCCTTGGGTGCATGCTTAGGTCCCATGCAAGAAATGGTAATGAATCTCAAATACCAGGGCACCGTTGATTGCCGGCAACACATTGAGATGCCTAGTTTTTAAATTCTAGTAAATCCAAAACACGTCTGAAATTTCATGAAACTTGGTGTGCTATCATGGAGCGGCATCAACATGCCGTGGTAGAAATTTTGTCCCATTTGGGTCAGGTTTGTGTATATGCTTCTCACAAACCGTTAATTCTCACAACAAGCATGATGGTTTTTGGTAGGGAACCTCCCACCTTTGGGGACGAAACGATATCCATTGCCTCTGATTGCTTTCAAATTTTTTTCTCGTGTCAACATAGAACAACAGGAGTGTTGTGTGAATTTTTGTGATTTTTCGGGGTTCGTTTTGACATTTTTATGCATTAACTGAGTTTTCAATGCATTTATTTGCATAATTTAAATTTAAACTACATGCACATGCTCCACTGCATATAAATTGGTCAAAAAATCAAATCTATGTCCTTGGGTGCATGCTTAGGTCCCATGCAAGAAATGTGAATGAATTTCAAACACCAGGGCACTATTGATTGCCGGCAAAACATTGAGATGCCTTGTTTCTAAATTCTAGTAAATCCAAAATTCTGTTAACCATTCACGTGACACCATGTGTCTTGGTTTTAATGGCTGTAGGAGGTGCCGTACGGACAGCTGCTTGACCTTGACTGAATGGGAGGCGTGCGAGCGCCGTCCAATGCGCAGGCTGACTGAGAGGCGTGCAAGCTGTCCTCTAGTGCGCGGGCTCACCGAGAAGCGTGCGACCTGTACGCTGCGCAGGCTCACTGGGAAGCGAGCCCTTTGACTTCCATGGCCGCCCGCCTTGCTCGCATCCTCTCCATTAATGGCGCACAAGCCGCAATTTAATTCGCTTTTTAAATATAAAACACTCATCGCAAACGTTTTAGTTAGAACACCCGTATGCAAACCGACAGCTTCCCCAGGAATCCAAGAGAAAATGTGCCGAGCAGGATTTCTGCAGCTCTTGATCGCAAACGTTTTAGATAGGACACCCGTATGCAAAGTGAGAGCAGCGCAGGATTTGTGCATCCCTTCAACGCAAACGGTTGTTCTGGATGACCCGTGTGCAACCATGTACAAACAATTTGGTAAGATTTGTCAATCCTTGTAACACGGCTATTTGTCAAAATTTAGTAATTAAGCATAAATTTCATTCATAGATTAAGCAGTCGTTCTTAGTTTATACAAACTGTTCAACTCTACAGCTGAACCGACCAAACTTTTCCCCAATTGTTGCCAACCACATACTGAAATAGCTAGTTGAACTATATATACTAGCTAATTTTAAGTACGTTGTACAGTTCCACCACATCTATAGTCAGATGAACTGAACAAAATAGCCCCTAAATACTACTACTACTACTGTGGGGGGCTTTGTACTACTTCCGGGTGCCTCTCCTCTGCCGAGCGCGCTCAGTAAGAGGCAGAGGAGGAGTAGCCTACCGACGAGTTGGGCAACCGCAATGCGGTGCCTGCCGTTAATGCAGCTTCAGCGACGTTGACCTCGAACGTCCTCTGCTGCTCCAGACGACCCCTCTCGAAGAGGTGGTTCTCCTCGTAGATTTCCTGATTCCTCGCCTCTGAGGCAGTGTGTGCCGCGGCCACGGCGGCGGTAAGGCTCTTTGCGTGCTCGACGAGGCGCTCCTCCTCCTCCCGCAGGAACTCGGTGTAGCGTGCAAGGTCGCTGACGCACGTGCAGGCATCCACCTCCGCCTTCCGCCTTCGGGCGGAGGTGGAGGAGCGGGTGATGACACCGGCGGTCGACGGTGGGCTGGCGGCCACGGCTGCCGACGACGGGGTGGCGGCCACGACCACCACCTCCCGCCTTCAGGCCGCGGCGGCGGAGTGGGCGATAGCCCTGGCTTTCGACGGTGTGTGGCGGCAATGGAGGCCGGCAACAGCTGCCTACGGGCACCGGTGGCGGAGCGTGTCGTGGGTGTTCCGCGCACACCCAACAGGGACGCAACATGCACTACACTACGTCGGGGACTGCGCTGCCGCCACGGTGTAGCCTCCCAACTGGAGCTGTCCTCTGATGACGGCGGACTAGCTGAGCGACGACGACGAGGACCGGTGCCATTGGCGATTGTGGAAGAAGCAGACGAGATAAGCTACAGGGATGGAGGGGAAAATGCGACGCAGGACTCGCCGGCCGTCAGGGTTTTATAGCAGGCCGGTAAGCATTGGGATTTTGGGGGATTTCACCAAGTCGGGCGGGATGCTTGCGCGGGAACCTGCGAGGTTGCGTGGGAACAGGCTCACCAACGATTCATTGGCGCCACCGTTTGGCAAAAAGCACGCCCCCACGCGCTGCGCAAGCTTGCGCTGTAAGGCGTCTGCGGCAGCGGCTTGACAAGACGTGCGAGAGGAGGACGAAAGGCCATGTACACATACGATTAATAAAAAAACGTCTGCGATTTAATTACCTACTATACCACCATCCTGGTTTATAAGTATGATTTAACTAATAAAATACAAATGCATGTTGCCAAAGATTATATAGTTGGATTTGTTTTTTAACATAGTTTCCAATTATATAATTTTTAAAACATGAATGAACATTTTGTTGGTTAAATTTGAGGGCAAAGTATGGCACGGAATATAAAGGAGACTACAGACTAGACGGAGGTGGTACCACACGGCCGCTCTCTACGCAGCGACGCAACTGTCGGCCGGCTTGTAGGTGACCATTTCCTGCGTGTTCAACTGCTCTATGCGTGTGGTTGCTTGTGGTTCAGGCGTCCCTCCGGGTGCTCTGCTCTCGCGTCCCTCTGGGTGCTCTGCCCTCATCCCTCCACGCGCGCTGCCAGTGTTTGGGGCCGGCGCACGATCATGCACGTTCGTGCGCAAGCGGTTGCGCCGGGCGCGGCGTGACGATGTAGTTACCCGCTGCAAAAAATGCCATGCGTACGCGCCGACAATCCACGCCGCCCGGCCCCCTTTTATTCCTGCAGCCATTTACCAACATCACTCGTCTCACACGACACAATAAGCACACCCACGAGGACACATACAGAGAGGACATCCAGCGGTTCCAATGGTGCTCCCCGTGGCTCCAATGGCGCTCCCAGCGGCGACGACGACAACGGCGGGTAGTTCACCACACATCACGTAGTGGACACCCACGTGAGGGGGAAGGCCCTCTCGGTGGTGTACACGAACGATCCGGTCTTGGTGGAGAGCTCCATCCAAACTATGGAGCAGTTCCTTGCCGAGGACAAGTACCGAGTGGTCGGCTTCGACCTCGAGTACACCATCGGTCGTGTTGGGCATGATCAGAACGTTGCCGTCGCCCAGTTGTGCGTGCGACATGACGTCCTCGTCTACCACTTCCACCTTGCCACAAGGCCTTGCGGTCGTTTCTCCAGGTTTATCAAGAGCTCCGACTACAGTTTCGCTACGGTGGACACCACCAACGATCTAAAAGCGCTCAAGGTTTCGGACTTGAAATGCCCAAATCTCGTCAACATCTAGCACCACTACAAGGTCTGGGGCAGCAACAAAAACAAACTGAAC
The DNA here is from genome assembly GCF_002575655.3 of Aegilops tauschii subsp. strangulata. Taxonomy (NCBI): domain Eukaryota; kingdom Viridiplantae; phylum Streptophyta; class Magnoliopsida; order Poales; family Poaceae; genus Aegilops; species Aegilops tauschii. The sequence continues at coordinate 605,472,553 of NC_053041.3, read as the reverse complement.
TCCCTGGTTGACCTCGCCTCGGCCATCATCGACCCCTACTACACGAAGATGAAGGAAGAGAGCAATAAGGACAAGAACGCCTGGCACAGTGTGTGGCATAAGAGACTCGATGAACAGCATGTCAAGTACGCGGCCATGGGGACGCGTACACAAGCTACGAGATCTACAGGCGGATCATTGACATGAGGAACTGTCTTCTTCCTGACAAAAACGAGGGATCGAGCCGCATAGCAGTGGCGGGAGCGTCACAAGAAGTAGATGAGTAGACGATCGTTTCTCCTACTTTAGAATGCATGCAATTGTTTATTGAGGTGTGTGCGAATGATCTGTATAGTCTCTTATATAATTGGATGTTTATTTCAATTATACATATATATATATACATGTTATTCTACTGTAGATAGAGCAATTCACACAAGTTATTAGTAGCAATCGTCCGTGTTATTATTGGTCTTCGCACACATTTCAGATTACGGACCTGTTTGCCGCGTATCACACACATCTTGTTCAGTTGAACTGTTTCCATTGTATTGCCTAATCACACACAGTTTATCCCAGTGAACCGTATGTTGTATATCGCACACACCTTCATCTGGCTGCACGTTTCTTTTGTGCCTCCTCATCCCAAACAGTTAATTGAGCTGAACCGTATGCCCTGCATCGCACTCGTAACTAGATTCTGAACCGTGTTTGATGCATCTGTCATCGCAAACGTTTTGCACCTTTTTAACGGGTTTTTTGCACCACCGTTTGTGATTATGGCATCACACACAGTTTCGTCGAAGGGTCTCTGATGATATTGTCGCGTTTGGACCATCCTGCAGTACTGTGTCTCCCAACAAGCGCTTTTTTAAAGACTTTGAGCTAGGCATTGATAATTTTAAAGATGCTCACATTAAAGACAAAAAATTGAAGCACAAAGATAGCATCATATAGCATGTGAAAAGTAAGTTTAAGTCTAACATACTTCCTATGGATAGGCGTTTTATATAGAAAATATTTATCAAGACAATAAAAAACTAGCATATGCAAGGAAGAAGAAGGAAACAATAGCAATCTCAACATTACGAGAGGTAATTTAGTACCATGAAAATTTCTACAACCATAATTTCCTCTCTCATAATAATTACCTGTAGGATCATAATTAAATTCAACAATATAACTATCACAAAAAATATTCTCTTCATGATCCACATTCATGCCAAGTTGACACTCTTCTAAAATAGTGGGATTATCGTCAAATAAAGTCATGACCTCTCCAAGCCCACTTTTATCAAAAAATTCATAAGATTAATCATACTACAAAGTAGTGGGATAATTATTACCTAGAGTTGACACGCTTCCAAACCCACTTTCAATATTACAGCAACCATATTCATCATGAGGCTTAAATAAATTTTCAAGATCATAAGAACATTATCACCCAATCATGATCATTGCAATAAGTAGTGGACATGGCAAAATTAGCATCCCCAAGCTTAGGGTTTTGCATATTATTATCAAAATTGAAATTAACAGAATTTATAATAACATCATTGCAATCATGTTTTTGTTTCAAGGAGCTATCGTGAATCACTTCATAAATTTCTTCTTTTAACACTTCATCATGCATTTCAGATTCATGAATTTCAACCAAAACTTCATAAAGATAATCTAGTTCACTCAACTCACTAGCAATAGGTTCATCATAGTTGGATCTTTTAAAAGGATTAGCAAGTGGATGAAGATCCATAAACCCCCTTTTTTCTTTGCTTTTGATTTGAATAAACACACAATTATGGCAAGCAAAATAGCAAACAAAGCAAGTAAGACATAAGGGCAAACGAAAAGGCAAACGGAAAATATTTTTGCATTTTTCTAAAAACGTTTTAGAAGTGGGGGAGAGGAAAATGAGAGGTAAATGGCAAATCATGTAAGTGCAAGAGATGAGAGTTTATGATAGTTACTTGGTAGGCTTGATGTAGAACCTCCCTGGCAATGCCCCTAGAAATTCTTCCTCCTCCTTCTTAAGCTTGCGTTGATTTTTCCCTTGAAGAGGAAAGGGTGATGCAGCAAAGTAGAGATAAGTATTTCCCTCAGTTAAGAACCAAGGTATCAATCCAGTAGGAGGCACAAGCAAGTCTCCAATATATGCACCTGCACAAACTAACAAACACTTGCACACAACGCGAAAAATGGGTTATCAATCCCTTCACGGACATGAACAAGAGTGAGATCTAAAAGAGATAGATATAAATGATAAATATAAGAGCAAACTAAAGTAAATATAAATAAATTGCAGCAAGGTATTTTCGGGTTTTTTTTATAGATCTGAAAATATATGATGGAAAATAGACCCGGGGGCCATAGGTTTCACTAGAGCCTTCTCTCTTGAATAAAGCATATGGCAGGTAAAGAAATTACTGTTGAGCAATTGATATAAAAGCGCATAATTATGATGACATCTAAGGCAATGATCATGAATATAGGCATCCCATCTATGACAAGTAGACCGACTCCTGCCTGCATCTTCTACTATTACTCCACACATCGACTGACTCCTGCCAGCAGCTAGAGTATTAAGTTCATAAGAACAGAGCAGCGCTTTAATTAAGATGACATGATGTAGAGCGATAAACTCAAGCAATAGGATATATATAAACCCAATCTTTTTATCCTTGATGGCAATAATACAATACGTGCTTCGCTACCTCTGCTGTCACTAGGTGAGGACACCGCAAGATTGAACCCAAAACTAAGCACCTCTCCCATTAAAAGAAAAACCAATCTAGTTGGGCAATCCAAACCGATAGTTCAAAGAGAAATACAAATATATCTTAATCATGCATAAAAGAGTTCAGAGAAGACTCAAATAATATTCATAGATAATCTGATCATAAATCCACAATTCATCGGATCTCAACAAATGCACCGCAAAAGAAGATTACAATGGATAGAACTCTGAGAACATCGAGGAGAACATTGTATTAAAGATCAAATAGAGAGAAGGACTAGCCATCTAGCATGTAACAATCAAAAATTATAGATATGTTGGAGACGTATCACGTATCAATACACCCGATGGCCCGACCCCGATGCATCTGCTAAGGTGCTATTGCAATGAACCTTCAACCTGAAAAGTCCGCCTCTAGTCCCCCACCCATCAGGAGCTCTAGTAGTGTCTCATGAAAAAAAAAATTCTCCAATGTCCACTAATTCATTTTGAGAAATAAAACATGTAAGCTACTTCTTCACTTGAAATTGGTAGAGACAAATATAGTATGCCACTTTGTCGTTAAGATCATCTTCCTTTCTTGATTGATTAGAATTGTTCTCTAAGATAGCTTTGGATGCGCTCTTACTTTTTAGACCCAAATATCCCAAAAAGAAACTTTTTATTGAAATCACACCAAGATTCTAAAATGCATGGGCCAGCCCTGACCCAGTCCACTAACATGATATCTCTCCACTCTAGGAAATGTTGGGAAACCAAAGTATAAAGTAAAAAACCAGCAAATGGAACGTGGTTTGGTCCTACTCATGGAGGAAACCATGGGCCAGTACACAAATACACGTGTTGACATTTCCATGGGAAAAAATATTATAGCTGCAACAATTATGGAGTGGAGAGTATGACACATGTAGGGGATGGGGGTCACCTTCCATCTATTGACCAAAAGATTTCCTCTCCTTCCTGGCTACTACCCCTATAAATAGCCCCCTACATCCTTAGCTCTTCCCACCAATTCAACCCTGCTCTTCGACCTCTGCATTGTTCTGCCTGTGGCGAGGAAGCCAATGTAGCCCTGTAGGAGGTGAGGAAGGAGGGATGTTTTAGTGTTTTGTGTTCTGTTTGTTTCTTGGTGTTTGTATTAATGATGTTGACTTTTCTAGGGTGGTAAGTACGGAAGACATAGTCAAGGTTGGTGAGGAAAAATGCAAGGGATAGAGGCGGTGGTTGAGGGAAACTTCACAAAGGGTTTGCGTGTACTCATCGTTGAGGACGACCCCGTCTCCTTGAAGATCCTAGAGTCCCTCATGTGCAACTGCAAATACCATCGTGCGCCTCTCGATCCCCAGGCTTTGTCTAATCCATTAGAATCGAGGTTATATGAGTTATTCTCTATGAATAATGTTTTTTCTTAGTTTGATTTTGTGCACACAAAACGATGTAGCAACGATGGTGATGGATGCATTGATGGAACTAAAGATGCCCAAGAAGGGGAAGAATGAGTTGGACCGGGTGATTAGCAACATGCACATGCCAGACATGGAAGGTTTCATGCTCCTTCAGCTCATTAGAGTTGAGCCGGATCTCCGTTCCATAAGTAGACTCTCTGCTTAATCCAATATCCTACTTTTTTACACGAACTAGTGGTGGTGATTAGGAAATTTATTACCATTAATCATTGAATATACAATGAGTGAATGTTCCTTGATAAAATTTAAGATCGATATCTAGAATATACTTAACATACACATCCACTCACCCTATTTTCTCTTTGTAAAAATCGAAAGAATGGTCATCAATTGGTTCGGGATCCCATTCTTATGATTTTCACCAAGAAAAAATAGGTGAGTGGAGGTGTATGTGATTTCATAGCAAAATCTTGATATTGGTATTAAATGTTATCAACGAACATTCAGTCAGTGTATATTGAACGCTTAATAGTAATAAATGTTCTTAATGACCACTGCTAGCTCATGTGAAGAAATAGGACATTGGATTTTGCAGGGAGATCCATCTCAAGTCTGATGAGCTAAAGGAACATGAAAGCATGGCATCCACATGTTATTGATCACCAGGTCAAACTCCTCCTTCCCCTTCTCGAGCATCTTTAGTGCTGTCTTCACATCCATCTCCATCGACGCTACATCATTTTGCTCCCACAAAATGAAACTAAGCAAGAAGCATTATTAATAGAGAGCAACTCATACAACCTCAATTCTAATGGATTAGAGCAAGCGTGAAGATTGAGGGGCTCATGATGGTACTTGCAGTGGCGCAAGAGGGCCTCTATGATCTTTAGGAAGACAGGGTGGCCGTCAACGGCAAGTACATGCAGCCCCTTTGGGAAGTTCTAGTCACGCACCGCATGTACCCCTTTCCTTTTGTCCTCACCAACCATCACCGTTTCTTCTGAACTTCCCACCCTAGTAAAGTCAACATTGTTATAATACATACCAAGAAGCAAATAGAAACCCCGCAGATCCAGTAACTGAATACACAACCCTAAAAGATCCCTCCTTCCTCACCACTTACAAGGCTACAATGGCTTCCTCACCACGGGCAGAAGCCAGGAAGGAGTGTAAATCTTTTCGTCCAAAGACAGAAGGTGCCCCCCACCCAAATGTGTGATACTTTCCACTCCATAATGGTTACAACTGTAATATTTTTCAGTCGGAAATGTGAACATGTCTATTTATGAATGGTCATATGGTTTCTTCAATGAGTAGGAGTAAACCACATTCAATTTACTGGTTTTGCACTTTGTATTTTGGTTTACCACCAATTTCTAGAGTGGAGAGATATCATGTTATTAGGGCATGTTAGGGATGGCCCATGCATTTAGTATTAGCTGAAGAAAGTTACTTTTTGGGAGAATTTGGTCTAAAAAGTAAGAGTGCATCCAAAGCTATCTTATAGAACTGTTCTAATCAATCTAAAAAGAAAGATGATCATAACTATAAAGTGTCCTCACGGCTCGAGAATTTGTGATATTTTATTTCATTTAATCGGAACTTTGTTACTTCTCGACTATTTCAAACGCTTACCCTTCAAAAGAGAAGAAAATTCATTTTTCCATTTTTGGTTGGAAATATCATATATGGAAGGAAACCAAGGAGAATTACTTCAAATCAAGCCAAATGGAGCAACTTCCTTGTGGAAAGTCAAGCCACCACACACAACAGAGAAAAAGACAGTCTTCCATACAACCACAAGCGCTCATATGAGCGATCGCATGAACTGCCAAGAGCTCCACTACGTCTATACAAGACAATTTTGCGAAGGAGACCATGGGAGAAGAGAACCCTAGCCGCTGCCACCACGTCCAGAACAGATGAAGAAGGGATCCGAAGAACCTTCAGAATTTTTCTTAGTTTTGGTACTTTCATCATCTCCGTCATCCTCTCATCCTTCACTATTGTAAGAGGAATTCAAACTTGTGGGAATAAGTTGTAAACTCTATTCACTCTCATCTGGAGATCAATACTAGTTGAATTATCCATTTGATCTTATTGTGGATCTTCACAGTATTATCAATATGGCTTTCCTGGGTTTAGTCCCATGTGTGAATGGTTTCTCACTTATGATGTGTGATTAATTCCCCATAGGCATGGAAGTTGTAGGTGAGTGGCAAGATTCGTCTATGTCTAATCTAGATGTCATCATTCGTATTTGTAGTAGTATGATCTGTGTAGTATGTTGTTATGATGTGGTGAACTCTATGCGTGTTGTCCAATTTAAGGGCCCAGGCAACATGATCTCAAGACCTACATAGGTAACACATATTGTTTACGAAATCTGTGACCTCCGACGTGACAGGTGGAGATATCTATGAGGAACAAAGGCAATATGAGATAACGGTGATCCACGAAAGCTAATGCTTGTTTTCGGTCCAAGGACCTTAATTGTGGAAACGGCCACTCTATGGCAACGGTGAAGCAGGACCATAGAATGAAATACAATCCCGAGAGGAGTTGGTTCATAACTTTAGTGTGATCCGCCTATAGAACACACATATCAAATACTTGATATATTCTTACCATTAACTGAATTCTCTCTGCGCCTGAACTCTTCATTGCAGGAAACACAATTCTCACTTTCATTTATGTTATTTACTTAATTTGTTTTTACCTTCGTTACTACAAACCTTTTATCTAGTTTATTTGTCCACCAGGACAGTAGCAACATTTGCGAAAGTTTAAGTAGTTACTTCACACAAGAATTGTGATACCTTGTGTGTGACAGATGTGCCACTATAAATACTCTCCGCTGCTCTTCGTTGGGATGATAACTAATTGGGATACTTCCACGAAAATTGCTACACAACCCTGTTTGGTTTGCATGCATCAAAACAATTTCTGGTGCCATTGCTGGGGAGCTAAGCGTAGAGTATTTGTTTTGTAGTTGTTTCTGCAGGTATTGTTATTGTAGATTCTTCATGTAAGTCAAGGGGATCTACTCGTTGCAGAAGAGTTTATTTACCAGATTATATTACTCGTTTTCTCAGGAGCAACAAGCTTCATTAATATAAAAATACAAAAATAATCAAACAATTGAGCTTAACACTTTGTTTGCAGAGATGTCGATTACTCCAAAGCCAAAGAAGATTGTAAGAGATTAGTGTGCTCCAGTTATTTCAAGATCTCCTATAGTATATCCTATGAATTATTCGAAACAATAGGCGATTGACTATATGATCTCATTATGGAAGTTAAAAAGCATGCCTTTGTGGGAACCGAGGAGGAGGAGGACCCTCAAGCACATCTCCTGTTCTTTGATACTCTATGTGGAACTTTTAAATTGAAGGAAATGTCACGGGAATTCATACGGATAAGATGTCGGGGTATTCTCGCGACAGATGCTAGGGGGTGGCTTATCATGGATGCGGCTAAGAGGACGTCGTCGGGCCCTGGAAGCGGGTGTGAGCACGAGCTCGATCGCACACGAGACGTATCCAGGTTCGGGGCTCTCCGAGGAGATAACACCCCTAGTCCTACTCTGTGGGGTCTCCGCATGATGACTATGATCAAATGGTGGCTACAAGGTTGCTCCTTGAGCTGAGTTGCTAGAGGAGGAAGAAGGGCATAACTGCTACCTTTCTTCCCCTAGCTATGGTGTGTGTGAGTGGAGTAAGTGCTGAACCCTTTGCATGGGTGATCCTGGGGGGCTTATATAGGCCTGCCCCCCAGGGGTACAATGTTAATACGGCCGGGTCTTGGACCCGGACTTCAGTGTCTAGGGTTGCCGGGTTCTCCGCCGGCTGCTGGGGCCCACCGCTTGGTGGGCCCTGTCGGCTACCGAGAATCCGGCCGATAGGTAGGGCCCATCGCCTGCGGGCCATGGTGATTGCCTTTTGCTGTAGCATTGTACTTGACGACGGAGGCCTCGTCAGGAGTCGTATGGCTACAGTCCTGCTGCTTGGTCAGCGCACACTGTAGCCATACTCTGTCTCGTCGGAGTAATTCTACGTGGACTCTGAGGGGAGGGTAGGGCCGGCTGCTGGATGCCGCTGCGCCCCCGGAGCCGCCTTCTGGGGAGTGCCGCCTTCTGCGGGCCGTACTGACCGCTCGTCTTGGGAGCATGGCCCTTGCTCACAAGGGCCATGTCATGAGCCGCATGGCTATAGTACCACGCCTGGCAAGGAGGTGACCGCTTGGTTAGCTCGCACTGCAGCCATGCTCCCCGGGGATCCGAGGGATTGGGAGGCCCTGTTGCCACGCTCCATCTTGTCGTAGGGGTTGGGTGCAGATTTCAAGGGGAGGAAGGGCCACCTGCTAGGAGCCTGCCTCCCCAAAAGCTGCCTTCTAAGTGTGCGTCGTCTTCTGGAAGCCGGCAGCTTGGGCCCAGCTGGAACAAGGAGTCGGCCGCGTGTCCGGCAGGTGCGATGGGCTTTGCTAGCCCCGATGTCTTGAAATGCTAAGGGGTGTGGATGAGACTACCCGTGGTTAATCCCTCCGACAGTAGTCCCCGAAGCTGGTGAGGCACCGCGGCTGAAAGCCGGAGTGCCTCAGTAGTTTCCTCCTTCGAGAGATCCTGTGCCTTTGCTTTGTCCGGCTGGGAGGAGCCGTCTGACAGGAGCCGGTTGAGGCAGGGCCGGCCGCCTAGTGAACTTGAATTGTCATGGCGGGCGCCGGGCTGACGCCGCCGGGTGGCATGCCTGCCGCCTGTTGCTCGCTTGCCACGCGTCGCCAGCAGGCCAGGCTAGCCTGCCAGCCCACGCGCGCGACGGGACGTAGCCGCAGGCCTGGGCCCACCACTACAGGACCTCGCACTACTAGGGAAAACCTTATACACATAACTTTAGCAGTAGCGCTTGTTAAAAAAGCGCGCTAGTGCTAAATAGCAGTAGCGCATGCAGGATAAGGGCACTACAGATACAAACATAGCAGTAGCGCGCCTAACTATAAATGCGCTACAACTAAAATTCTCACGACTAAGCCGATAAGCTACATATAGTAGTAGCGTTCTTAATTAAACCGCTCTACCGCAATGTATATTGTACCAGCGCATTTATGTAGAAAGGCGATGCTGCTAACGAAAAGAAAATAAATCGAACAACAAATAGAAAAGTAAATGAAAATGAAAGAAAATAGAAAAAGGAGAAAGGAAAAAATAAAATGTAAAGAAAAATAGATGAGAAAGGGAAAAAAAGAGACAGGCTTAGCAGTAGCGCGTTTTGTGAAACGCGGTATAGCTAACTTAGCTATAGCGTGTTTCCTTTAACGCGTTACCGCTATGTTTCACTTAACCAGCGGTTTTCCCTCCACCCTGCCACCACTTCTCCCCGAAATCCCTCGCCCCCACTTCACCGCCGTGTCCCCAATTCACCATCGCCCCACTTCGTCGCCGTCTCCTGCCGGCGTTGATGCCCCCGGAGCCACCAGAGCCGCGTGCCGTCGATGCCACCAGAGCCGCCCCCAACGCCACCGGAGCCGCGCGGCCTCATCAACGCCACCGGAGCCGCCCTCGGCGCCATCGGAGCCACCCTCGATGACCCTGCCTCCCTCGCCACAACTTCCTCCCTCGCCGTCACCGGAGACGCCCCTAGCTCCCTCGCCAGCACTGCCTCCCTCGTCACCACCGGAGCCATCGTCTGTAAGCACCCCTCCTCTCTCTCTGATGTATAGCACAAACATTGGACATACTAACTAGCTAGGTTAACTAGCTTAATTAGGTTAATTTTCTAGGTTAGTGCAAAAATGTAGTTAGGGCTTTGACAGAGAACTAGTTAGGTTAACTAGTTTAATTAGGTTAATTATCTAGGTTAAGAAAACATTTATTTAGGCTTTGACAGAGAACTAGCTAGGTTAACTAGTTTAATTAGGTTAATTATCTAGATAAACTAGGTTAACAAGCTAGGTTAACTAACTAGCTAGGTTAATTTGGTTCGTTAGGTTAACAAGCTAGGTTAACTAGGTTCGCTAGGTTAGAGGAAAAATTAATTTTCGACCACTATTTTTCTAGGAAAAGAATTTAGGCAAGTTTTATTTTAAAGATGATCCCTTCCTAGACTTTTATTATTGATTATATCTTTTCATTGAAGTGGTCATGTTATATCTTTTCATTGAAGTGGTTCGATTGTGCCCAAGTGGCCTTTTGTTGTTTCCGGGGAATGAAGCTGAGTGGCATATGTTTTGCCGGAATGTTGATTCATTTCCGTTCCGGCAAATTTCAGGTTCTCGATTTTTCCACTTTTTAGCAAAGGTCATGCCGTAATTTTCCGTGAATTTCGGCATGACTTGCGCTACAAACTAGGACATACCAAGTGCCCGGGAGTTGCCGCACCGGGAAGAAGTCAACGTTCCTGCAAAACATAGGTCTTTTTTATGTCATTATTCATTTTATTAGGTCTAGAATTAATTGACTAGATTTAATCGTAGGAAACATGGCTAGCAACGACGAAGGACAGGGTTCTGGTTATTGCGACGACGTCTACCTGGCGGCAGACGAATTTTTGAGCCTTGCCGACGATCAACCGATGTTGTTGCTGGGCCCACCGGTCGCATCAGGGACTGAGACCGACACGCAGACCGGTGCTGAGACCGAGACCAGCGCTGAGACTCAGACCGGCATCGAGACCGGCGCTGAGACTGAGGCCGGTGCTGCCTCGGGGAGGGGAGTGATAACCCACATGTATAGGGGATCGCAACAGTTTTCGAGGGTAGAGTATTCAACCCAAATTTATTGATTCGACACAAGGGGATCCAAAGAATATTCTCAAGTATTAGCAGTTGAGTTGTCAATTCAACCACACCTGGATAACTTAGTATCTGCAGCAAAGTATTTAGTAGCAAAGTAGTATGGAAGTAACGGTAACGGTAGCAAAGTAATATTTTTGGGTTTTGTAGGGTAGTGATTGTAACAGTAGCAACGGAAAAGTAAATAAGCGAAGAACAATATGTGAAAAGCTCGTAGGCATTGGATCGGTGATGGAGAATTATCCCGGATGCGGTTCATCATGTAACAATCATAACATAGGGTGACACAGAACTAGCTCCAATTCATCAATGTAATGTAGGCATGTATTCCGAATATAGTCATACGTGCTTATGGAAAAGAACTTGCATGACATCCTTTGTCCTACCCTCCCGTGGCAGGAGGGTCCTAATGGAAACTAAGGGATATTAAGGCCTCCTTTTAATAGAGTACCGGACCAAAGCATTAACACAGTGAATACATGACCTCCTCAAACTACGGTCATCACCCGGAGTGGTCCCGATTATTGTCACTTTGGAGTTGCCGGATCATTACACATAGTAGGTGACTATAGACTTGCAAGATAGGATCAAGAACTCACATATATTCATGAAAACATAATAGGTTCAGATCTGAAATCATGGCACTCGGGCCCTAGTGACAAGCATTAAGCATAGCAAAGTCATAGCAACATCAATCTCAGAACATAGTGGATACTAGGGATCAAACCCTAACAAACTAACTCGATTACATGATAAATCTCATCCAACCCATCACCGTCCAGCAAGCCTACGATGGAATTACTCACGCACGGCGGTGAGCATCATGAAATTGGTGATGGAGGATGGTTGATGATGACGATGGAGACGGATTCCCCTCTCCGGAGCCCCGAACGGACTCCAGATAAGCCCTCCCGAGAGAGTTTAGGGCTTGGCGGCGGCTCCGTATCGTAAAACGCGATGAATCTTTCTCTCTGATTTTTTCTCCCCGAACACGAATATATGGAGTTGGAGTTGAGGTCGATGGAGCTCCAGGGGTCCCACGAGGCAGGGGGCGCGCCCAGGGCGGCAGGCGCGCCCCCACTCTCGTGGAAAGGGTGTGGGCCCCCTGGCCATGATTCTTTCGCCAGTATTTTTTAGATTTTCCAAAAATAATCTCCGTGAAGTTTCAGGTCATCCCGAGAACTTTTGTTTCTGCACAAAAATAACACCATGGCAATTCTGCTGAAAACAGCGTCAGTCTGGGTTAGTTCCATTCAAATCATGCAAGTTAGAGTCCAAAACAAAGGCAAAAGTGTTTGGAAAGTAGATACGACGGAGACGTATCAACTCCCCCAAGCTTAAACCCTTGCTTGTCCTCAAGCAATTCAGTTGATAAACTGAAAGTGATAAAGAAAAACTTTTACATACTCTGTTTGCTCTTGTTGTTGTAAATATGTAAAGCCAACATTCAAGTTTTCAGCAAAGATTATTAACTAACCATATTCACAATAACCCTTAGGTCTCATGTTTACTCATATCAATGGCGTAATCAACTAGCGAGCAATAATAATAAATCTTGGATGACAACACTTTCTCAAAACAATCATGATATGATATAACAAGATGGTATCTCGCTAGCCCTTTCTAAGACCGCAAAACTTAAATGCAGAGCACCTTTAAAGATCAAGGACTGACTAAACATTGTAATTCATGGTAAAAGAGATCCAATCATAGTCATACCCAATATAAATTAATAGTAATGGATGCAAATGACAGCAGTGCTCTCTAGCTGGTGCTTTTTAATAAGAGGGTGATGACTCAGCATAAAAGTAAATAGATAGGCCCTTCGCAGAGGGGAGTAGGGATTTGTAGGTGCCAGAGCTCGATTTTAAAGTAGAGATAAATAATATTTTGAGCGGCATACTTTCATTGTCAACATAACAACCGAGAGATGGCGATATCTTCCATGCTACACACATGATAGGCGGTTCCCAAACAGAATGGTAAAGTTTATACTCCCCCTCCACCAACAAGCATCAATCCATGGCTTGCTCGAAACAACGAGTGCCTCCAACTAACAAGAGTCTCGGGGGAGTTTTATTTGTAATTATTTTGATTTGATTTGCATAAAGCATGGGACTGGGCATCCCAGTGACCAGCCATTTTCTCGTGAGTGCGGAGCAGAGTCCACTCCTCTTGAGAATAACGCGCCTAACATGGAAGTAACGGACAGCCCTAGTTGATACATGAGCTATTCGAGCATACAAAATAGAATTTTATTTGAAGGTTTAGAGTTTGGCACATACAAATTTAGTTGGAACCGCAGGTAGATACCGCATATATAGGAAGGTATAGTGGACTCATATCGAATAACTTTGGGGTTTAAGGGATTGGATGCACAAGCAGTATTCCCGCTTAGTACAAGTGAAGGCTAGCAAAAGACTGGGAGGCGACCAACTAGAGAGCGACAACAGTCATCAACATGCATTAAAATTAATAAACCTTGGGTGCAAGCATGAGTAGGATATAATCCACCATGAACATAAATATCGTGGAGGCTATGTTGATTTTGTTTCAACTACATGTGTGAACATGTGCCAAGTCCAGTCACTTGAATCATTCAAAGGAGGATACCATCCTATTATACCACATCACAACCATTTTAATAGCATGTTGGCACGCAAGGTAAACCATTATAAACTCCTAGATAATTAAGCATGGCATAAGCAACTATAATCTCTAATTGTCATTGCAAACATGTTTATTCATAATAGGCTGAATCAGGAACGATGAACTAATCATATTTACAAAAACAAGTGAGGTCGAGTTCATACTAGCTTCTCTCATCTCAATCAGTCCATCATATATCGTCACAATTGCCTTTCACTTGCACGACCGAACGATGTGTATAATAATAACAGTGCACGTGCATTGGACTAAGCTGGAATCTGCAGGCATTCAATAAACAGGAGAAGACAAGGCAATATAGGCTCTTGGTTAAGTCAACAATAAAGCATATAAGAGCCACTTTAACAATTTCATTATGGTCTTCCCCTATCGACCCCCAAAGGAAAGAAAAGAAATAAAACTATTTACATGGGAAAGCTCCCAAGAAGCAAAAGAAGAACGAGAAATCTTTTTAATCTTTTTGGTTACTTAAAGTTTTTCAAACACACAAGAAGAAGGCATAAAAAGGAAAAATAAACTAGCATGGATATTACAATGAAAGAGTATGAACACCGACAACTAACAGTGAGTGTGTGAACATAAATGTAATGTCGGTGAGAGATACGTACTCCCCCAAGCTTAGGCTTTTGGCCTAAGTTGGTCTATTGCCACGACTAGCCTAGCGGATATCCATAGTTATAACTGGGGTCGTACTGTGAAGAAGCCTCGGATTGCCACTGGTTGGCAATCATCTCCGGATCCCACTGGTAATTAGACTGTCGTGGAGGATCAAATTGTGGTTCCGGCTCTGGCTCTGGCTCTATAGGGTTCCGATAAGCCTGGATGGCCGTCAGCGGAACGAGATACTCGCCTGCAGATAAATCAAACAAGGAAGGAGCAGGCAAGGTAATAGTCTCAGGGTGATTTTTATGAAATAACAGTTTGTATTTAAGCGCCCTTTCCCTATGCTTAACAATAAATTCATGCTCTACCATACTCTTATAGTCTAGAAAAACAGTAGGCAACAACTTTTCTTCTTTCTCATAGTGCCTAATAGGTATGTTATAGTATGCAGCGCGGCGCGAGGCGAAGATGCCTCCCAAGATGGGGCCCTTAGTACGGTTAAGATTTAACCGTTTTGCAACAATAGCGCCCATACTAAATATATCATCACGAAACAAGGCATGACACAAAATAATAATATTAGGAACACTCATGTTTCCACAGTTTCCGCGACCAATTAAGCACCTACTAGCAAATATAGCAAAGTAACGTAGAACAACAAAGTGTATGCTAGTGATTCGTGCGTCGGAAACCTTCCTCGTTTCCCCTACAGCAATTGTATCAATAAACCCCTCCACATTGTTACGATGTGGTTCCTCTATGAAACCCGGAAAAGGTAACATGCAAACTTCACAGAATTCACGAAGGGTCATCTCCTTATACTCATCAAATAAATAAAAATCCACCGTAGGTGGTGACCTCCTAGAATGGAAATGAAAAATTTGGACAAAGGTATTGGTGAGTAAGAGATACTGTTCGCATTGGTCGCGGAGGAAGTCGGTGAGGCCTGCATTCTCAGCCAACTCTTAAAAATCATCATAAATCCCGGCTGCTCTCAAGAAATCATCGCAAGGCCATTCACACGGCCGAACCTCCGCGGTGCGAGGAAGAATATATTTGGGCCTCTCTTCTTCTTCACTTTGCTTTTCCTTTGAGCTTCGGCTCGACGAACCCCTCAAAAATCTCTTCATCATTTTCTGAAAATTTCTGAATTTTTTAGTAACTACAAATAAAAGTGAACCAAGCTCAACCAAATTGATAGCAACTACTCCTACAAGTGCCTAGAGCCTATATCATGCATTAGAACTACTTGGAACCACATAAATTTGACATGCAAGCTCAAGAACATAGTCACCTAGGCAGCAAAAATTTGCAATGAATAAAGCACTAGAACCAAAACTAAATGGACCAATGGAGGAGTCACATACCAAGGAACAATCCACCAAAGCAGTTTTGTGAGAGGTGCTTTGAGCAAGGAGATCGAAAATCGTAGCAAAATGAGCTAAATTCATGCCTGAGCTGGTTGGTGATTTTTTTGGGAGGAAGAAGTGTGTGGGTGTAGGAATAAGTGGAGGGGAGCCACCGTGGGCCCACAAGGCAGTGGGCGCGCCCTGGACCCTCGTGGCCAGGTGCCAGCTCCCCCTACTGTGTTCTCAGTGCCAAATATTCTCAAATATTCCAGAAAAGATCATAGTTAAATTTCAGGGCATTTGGAGAACTTTTATTTTCGGGGTATTTTTTATTGCACGGATAAATCAGAAAACAGACAGAAAAATACTATTTCTTACTTTATTTCAACTAAATAACAGAAAGTAAAGAGAGAGTACAGAAGGTTGTGCCTTCTAACTTCATCCATCTCATGCTCATCAAAAGGAATCCACTAACAAGGTTGATCAAGTCTTGTTAACAAACTCATTTCGAATAACATGGAACTGGAGAAATTTCGAATAACACTATGTTACCTCAACGGGGATATGCACGTCCCCAATAATTAGAATATCATATTTCTTTTTGACTGTAGGAAGAGGAAATTCAAAACCTCCAATAATAATCGATGGAATTTTTCCAATAGAGTTGATACTGTGGACTTGAGGTTGTTTCCTCGGAATGTGTACCGTATGCTCATTACCATTAACATGAAATGTGACATTGCCTTTGTTGCACTCAATAACAGCTCCTGCAGTATTCAAAAAAGGTATTCCAAGAATAATAGACGTACTATCGTCCTCGGGAATATCAAGAATAACAAAGTCCGTTAATATAGTAACGTTTGCAACCACAACAGGTACATCCTCACAAATACCGACAGGTATAGTAGTTGATTTATCAGCCATTTGCAAAGATATTTCAGTAGATGTCACCTTATTCAAATCATGTCTACGATATAAAGAGAGAGGCATAACACTAACACCGACTCCAAGATCACACAAAGCAGTTCTAACATAGTTTCTTTTAATGGAGCATGGTATAGTTGGTACTCCTGGATCTCCTAACTTCTTAGGTATTCCACCCTTAAAAGTATAATTAGCAAGCATGGTGGAATTTCAGCTTCCAGTATCTTTCTTTTATTTGTGACAATATCTTTCATATACTTAGCATAAGGATTCATTTTGAGCATATCAGTTAATCGCATACGTAAGAAGATAGGTCTAATCATTCCAGCAAAGCGCTCAAAATCCTCATCATCCTTTTTCTTGAATGGTTTGGGAGGAAAAGGCATGGGTTTCTGAACCCATGGTTCTCTTTCTTTACCGTGCTTCCTAGCAATAAAGTCTTTCTTATCATAACGTTGATTCTTTGATTGTGGGTTATCAAGATCAACAGCAGGTTCAATCTCTACATCATTGTCATTGCTAGGTTCACTACAGGAATCAGCTAATTTTCCGTCTGCCACGGCAGACGGCAAAGGCAAGGATGGCGGACGGCAAAAGCCTCCGGCAAAGTAGGCTACGGTAAAGAGCTTCTTTGCCGTCTGCTTTCTGAAGCGGACGGCAAAGGGGCCTTTGCCATCAGCGGCTGACGGCAAAGAAAGCCGACGGCAATAAATGTGCTGTTAGTCCGTTAGGCGGCTAACGGCAACCTTTGCCGTCCGCCGCTGACGGCAAAGAGCATCCGGCCTTTGCCGTCCGCCGAATGACGTCAGCTGGACATCACTACGGGACAAGCCTTTGCCGTCTGCCACTATAGGCAAAGCCTTTGCCGTCCGCCGCTGTAGGCAAACTGACCAAACGGGTCAGCTCCCAGGGAGCACAGGTGGCCGCCGCGTGGCTTCTTTGCCGTCCGCGGCAGATGGCAAAGGCGCCTTTGCCATCAGCGGCTGACGGCAAAGGTGCCTCTTTTTTCTGTTTTTTTAATCCAGCAATTTTCACAGCAAATATATGACATATATATATATATATATCACAGGGCTATTTAACAGCAAACATATGACATATCCAGCACATAAGTTTCATCGTGCATACATATATAGTGCCATCCATTCATACATAGCAAGTTGCACATACACATTGTTCCATCCATACAAATTACAATGCAAAGTTTCATCAAGATAGCAAGTTCCATCATAGCAAGCTAGAAGAATTCTAGAGGAGAATGAAAGAAAAAACAAGCACTCCAGCATAGCAAGCTAGCTTCCGTGAAGTGAATGAAATCTGCAAAAAGGCAAATAAGAAAGTTAGAAAAAGGTGACTAGAAGAAGAACTATATGCCATTTATGAGCTAACTTAGGTGAAATGGATCATTTATGAGCTAACTTAGTTGAAATGGATCGTTTATGAGCTAACCTAGGTGAAATAGATCGTTTATGAGCTAACTTAGGTATAATGCATCATTTTAGAGCTAACCTAGGTAAGATGGGTCATTTTGGAGCTAACCTAGGTGAAATGGATCGTTTTTTAGCTAAGTTAGGTGAAATGGATCATTTATGAGCTAACCTAGGTCAAATAGATCATTTATGAGCTAACTTTGGTAAAATGCATCATTTTAGAGCTAACCTAGGTGTGATGGGTCATTTTGGAGCTAAACTAGCTAAAATGGATCGTTTGTGAGCTAACCTAGGTGAAATGGATCGTTTATGAGCTAATCTAGGTAAAATGGGTCATTTTAGAGCTAACTTAGGTAAAAATGCATCATTTTGGAGCTAACCTAGGCAAGATGGGTCATTTTGGAGCTAACCTAGGTAAAATGGGTCATTTTAGAGCTAACATAGGTAAAATGGATCATTTTGGAGTTAGTCTAGGTAAAATGGGTCATTTTAGAGCTAACTTGGGTAAAATGGATCATTTATGAGCTAACTAAGGTATAATGGGTCATTTTAGAGCTAACTTAGGTAAAATAGATTGTTTATGAGCTAACTAAGCTAATTATGCCATTTTTGACATAAGTAAGCTAAGTACATGTCATTATTGAGCAAACCTAGTTAACTAAGCATACTAGAGCTAACTTAGGTCATTTTGGAGGAAACAGAGCTAAGTATAGATCGTTTCAGAGTTAACTTAGGTAAAATGGATGGTTTTGGAGGTCAGTAAGCTTATTAAGTCATTTTGGAGGAAAAGAAGCTAACTCTAGGTCATTGTGGTAAGCATATTGGAGGAAATAAGGCTAAGTCTAGGTCTTTATGCATTTGTTAAGCAAAAAACTAGAAGAAACTTACCAGCGCCCACCATCTTTCAACACCTGCCATGACAAAGAGTAAACGAAATTAGTACAACATAAAAAAATTACCGACATGAATAATAATATGTATATCACTTAAGTGTATCATCATCAAGTACAACATAAAAAAATTGAATACCTGACACTAGTAATAATCTCGATCACTATCATCAATAAATGCATAATCATCATCATCACTATAATCAATGACTGGCTCATAGGGTTCAGTGGCATCAACATGTGGAAGGCCACCTTGACGTAATCGGTCAAGCATTGACAGGTCATCCCTAACAGTAACCTCTTCTTGTTCCGGATCTTCTTGTTCCTCCTCTAGGTTGATGTCGGATTCACTGTCGCTGTCTACTTCAATGTTTTGGGGTGAAGTATAGCGCTTCTTGAAACGCTTTTTGGAAAGACGTGTCTCTTGGAAGAATTCCCCTTCATATGTGTCTGGGTTAATGTGAGGTTCATAATCCTCTTCCTTTGGGGCAGATGGTCTAGCACGTGGCGGCACTTCATAAACGACATCCCAACCTTTTAGATTTGGATTAGTTTGGCAGGCCGACGGTAGATAGAATACATGGGTCGCCTGTTGAGCCGTAATATAGACATCAGGAACATCTAAATGGGTGCTTTGTTTGATTTCAACTAGCCCTATATGTTCATGAGTCCTTCTAGTCTCCTTCGGCTGAAACCAATAACATTTGAAGAGTACGACATTCGGCGGGTTGTTACCATAGAATAGAAGTTCATAAATTGCTTCAACCCTCCCATAATACTCGGTACCTCCTTCGCCGATAGTAGATACACAACAATTTGTAGACTGTCGGTCGGGCATAGATAGCTCTTTGCCATAGGTACGAAAACGATACTCGTTGATGTCGTATTTGTCAAATGGACGGACCTTATAGTCAAAACCATTAGCGACTTGTCTAAATTCGGCGTCCATAGACTATGAATTAGCCTACAAGTTTAATACGAAAGGATTGTTGCATTAGGCATAAATTAGCGAATGAAATGAAATGGTCTAATAGAAATTACCGTTTGTTTGAACCAAGAGATGAAACCGGGATAGCCACCTCCTTGCTTTGCGAGAAGCTCATACTCTTCGACGGAATTCTTTTGGATCACCGCTCCATACGAGAATATGGCGATGTATCGACTGTATGAAATATCCAGGAATAAGAGCAGTTCAAAGGAAATAGAAGTTGCGAAACAATTTACCGAGAACTTACTCGATGTAAGGCCGCACTTCTGTCAGGTTGTTGAAGATATACAACGTAATGGTCCGCCATTCTTTGTTATCCAAAGATACTGGTTTTGAACCACTTGCTGGTGCGAGATTCCCTTTGAATAGGCTGAGGTTGGATCCACCCTTTTGAGGTTCGTCGGCATTGTACCGAGGTTACGGATTATGCAAATGACGATTTTTGGCTTCGTAGTGTGCTGTCACGAAGTTTGCCGCCTCCTCAGTGATGAATGCCTCAGCCATCGATGCTTCAATTCTACGTTTATTTTTACATTTTTGTCGAAGCGTCTTCTGCATCCTCTCAGTTGGGTAGCACCAACGATTTTGCACGGGCCCCCCAATCTTGCCTCGGTCGGGAGATGCAAAATCAAATGCTGCCTTGGATTAAAGAAGCCCGGTGGAAATATCTTCTCTAACTTGTAGATCAACTCCGGCGCCAACTCTTCCATTTCTTCTAGCACGCCAGGCGATAGTTCTTTCGCACAAAGAACACGGAAGAAATAGCTGAGTTCTGCCAGTACTAGCCATTCATCCTCAGGGATGAAGCCACGCAACATCACCGGCATTACCCGCTCAAACCATATGTGCCAATCATGACTCTTGAGACCAAATATCTTCAATTTATCAAGACTCGCTCCCCTCTTTAGATTCGCTGCATACCCATCGGGGAACATCAACTGCATTTTCACCCACAAGATAATTTCCCTCATAGCTGGCCTTCCAAAATTGAACCATGCCTTTGCCTTCGTCCAGTTCTGCTTTCCTTTCGGTTCTTTCATGTTTTGTAATGGCTTATCACATAGCTCCTCTAGATTGACTCTAGCCTTAGTATTATCCTTTGACTTCCCATCTATGCCGAACAATGTACCAAAAAGTGCCTCGGCGATATTCTTCTCAGTGTGCATCACACCGATGTTGTGTGGGCAAAGGAGGTCTTTGAAGTAAGGCAGATCCCATAAGCATGTCTTGTGAGTCCAGGCGTGCTTAGAATTATACCCCTTGAAGTACCCTAGACGCTCTGGATCTGGCTCGAGAGCGTTTAACTGATCCAGGGTCTGTTGGCCTGTCAACGCAGGTGGTGCAGTGTTTTTGACAACTCTACCTCTGATGAAGTTCTTCTTGTCTTTCCTGAACTTATGGCGAGGATCCAGGAACTGTCTATGCATGTCGAAGCAAGAAAACTTGCGACCGGCCTGAAGCCAACGAAACTCAAGAGCTCCCTTGCATGTGGGGCACGGGAACCTTCCATGCACACACTAGCCAACGAATAGCGCATACGCTGGCAAGTCATGCGTCGAGTACATGTACCAGACACGCATTATGAAGTTCCGTTTGCTATTGGCGTCGTATGTCTTGAACCCATTATCCCAGGCTTCTTGCAATTCGTCCTTAAGCGGCTGCATGTACACATTCATATTTTTCCACGGAGAGTTGGGCCCTAGAATTATCAATGTCAGAAAAATGTTCTTTCTTTGCATAATCTGTCCGGGGGGGAGATTGAGTGGAAAGACAAATACGGGCCAACAACTGTATTGGGCTGCCGTCAGACCAAACACACTGAACCCATCCGTGCTGATGCCGACTCGAGGATGCCTCGGATTTGCCGCTTTGTCAGCATGTATTTCATCAAACTTTTTCCACGCAACACCATCCGATGTGTGTACGATCATCAGATTCCCATCTGCATCTAGTTCGGTTCTTTTGCCCATTTTGTGCCATGTCATCTGTCTGGCCGTCTCTTCGACCATGAAAAGACGTTGAAGTCTTGGTACAATTGGCATATACCGAAGAACACTGACGGGGATTTTGGTCTGTGTCTTCTCACCCATACCGTTGTCTACCAAAACATACCTGGAAGACTTGCAAATGGGACAATAGTTCAAGTCCGCATAGTCAAGCCTAAATAAGACACATCCTTTCTCATAGGCATGTATCTTCTCATAGGGCATCTTCAGTGCATGGAGGATTTTGTCCAACTGGTACAGGTTTGCAGGCATTACATGGCCTCTGGGTAGAAAGCGTCCAAATACTGTCATCATTGCGTCGTAGCACTCTCTGCCCAAGTTGAACTGAGCCTTCAGAGCTATTACTTGTGAGATTGCATCCAACTGACAAAGCTCAGTGTGCTCGTGGAGCGGTCGTTTTTGAAGACTCCAACATTTCATTGAAGGCCTTTGCAGATTCCTCCATCTCCTCGTCCGAATCCCGAGCATCATCGAAGTCTTGCACCATGTTTTCCATCCCGGTACCATGCTCGTCGGTGCGACGACGATCCACCTCAGCTCGGTCACGTTGGGCAGACTCACCATGATATGTCCGCACCATATAATCGGGCATAAAACCACTCTTCTGCAGGTGTTTGCCCATTGCAGCCGCTGTCCTCTTTTCCCAATTGCCGCACCATAAACAGGGGCACCAGGTTTTCCTCTGGCCATTTGCAAATGCGGCTTGCACAAACCCCTTGGTTTTTGTGAACCATTCAGTGCTCCATTTGTTCTGACCAGTGTGACCGGTGTACATCCACGCACGATCACTCATCTTGACTTTCAGAGCTACTAGACACACAACAAATATATATATATATATATATATATATATATATATATATAATTCACCATGTATATATTCATCAGTTGATCTACTTTGTCAATTTTATTACGTCCATGCAACCTACACTCTAATAGGTAATGATAGGTCCTAATCCCACCCGAGTATGTGTAGATTGGGTTCATTTTCCCATGCTATGCTCCGGATCCGACGCAAAATTTCGGCAGCACCTCCCCGCTGTTCTCCTGATACACGTCTCTGCAATAAACAGAGAGGATTTGTACCCGGAGAACAACAGGGGAGGCACTGACGAAATTTATGCGTCGGATCCAGAGCAAAGCATATGGGAAAACGAACCCAATCTACACATACTCGGGCTGTCCATGGATAGCGTTGGACAATTCGAAAGAATCACGGTTATAAATATGCAAATGCATGCATATTTATAATTATAACACTTTCGAACGGGAGACACATATTGGTTACGCATACTGATGATTGACACCTATAGCTAGCAAGTTTCATTGGCACGAAGACCGGAACAGAGCAAATGAAGGGGGAGGAGGAGATGTCATTTGTGCTCACCAACGATCGCAGGGGCGGAGCTCGTCGAACGCATGGGGAGGTCGTCAAACACCACACCCTCGCAGCGACGAAACAACTGCACATTTGAATCCACCCGATAAACACAAATATGTATGATGCTTTGCATAACAAAATCGAAAAATATACGACTTAGCTCATAATTCACAAATATAGGACCCCGCCGGCCTCTGGAAGGCCAAAGAGCACCTTCTACATATTCTTCTTTTCTTCTTTTCTTCTTCTTCATCTTCTTCTTCTCCCCTCCTCTTCTTCTCCTACACCTACACTTTCTTCTTCTTCTTCTTATTCTCCCCTCCTCTTCTTCTCCTACACTATCTTCTTCTTCTTCTTCTTCTTCTTCTCCCCTCCTCTTCTTCTCCTACACTATCTTCTTCTTCTTCTTCTCCCCTCCTCTTCTTCTCCTACACTTTCTTCTTCTTCTTCTTCTCCCCTCCTCCTCTTCTTCTTCTTCTTGTTCTTCTTCCCCTTCTACATATTCTTCTTTTCTTCTTCTTTTTTCATCTTTTTTCTACTTCTTTTAATTATATGACTAATTATCTAAAAGCCATGCACTAAATCTAACACTAACACATATATATCTAGCACTAAACCTAACACTAACAATTAAACAGCAAAAAAAGAAAAAAATAACTCACCGGACCGCTGTGGCGGGTGGCGGGGGCGGCGGCGACGCTGGGGTGGTGGGGCGCTGGGGCGGCGGGGTGGTGGGGTGACGGCACGGGGTGGGGGCGGCGGAGGGTGGCGGGGGCGGCAGGTGGTGGGGGTAGCGAGGGCGGCTGATGGGTGGCGGGGCGGCGACAGGTGGTGGGGGCGGCTGGTGGGGGTGGCGGCGGGTGGAGGGGGCGGCGGCACGGGGTGGGGGCGGCGGGTGGCGGGGGCGGCGGCAGGGGGTTGGGGCGGCGGCGGGCAGCGGGGCGGCGGCGTGCTGGCTCGGGGAGGAGAGAGGAGAGAAACAGATAGATGGATCCAGGGCGGGGTGGGTCTCGCCGTTAGGTAGGTTAGTTCTTTGCCGTCCGCCAAACCTTTGCCGTCAGCTTTTTTCCTCTTTGTCGTCCGCTAGCTGACGGCAAAGAGGGGGGACGTTAAGTTTTTTTAATCAGCTCGTTAGTAGGGACCACCACCCTCTTTGCCGTCTGCTAGCTGATGGCAAAGATTCTTTGCCGTCCGCTAGCTGACGGCAAAGAGTAGGCAGATGGCGAAGACCGTTCTTTGCCCTCTGCCTACTCTTTGCCGTCCGTTTTCTGCAAGCGGACGGCATAGACCTTCTTTGCCGTCAGCTAGCGGACGGCAAATTAGCTAATTCCAGTAGTGGTTGAGCATCATCATGAACATTATCATTAATATTATCACTAGATTCATGTTCATTACCAGATTGTGTTTCAGCATCAGAAATAGAAATATCATCGGGATTCTCAGGTGTGTCTACAACAGGTTCACTAGAAGCATGCAAAGTCCAATCATTTTTCTTTTTCTTCTTTTTAGAAGGACTAGGTGCATCTATATTATTTCTTTGAGAATCTTGCTCAATTCTCTTAGGATGGCCTTCAGGATACAAAGGTTCCTGAGTCATTTTACCAGTTCTAGTAGCCACTCTAACATCATAGTCATTTTTCTTACTATTCAATTAATTGAGCAAATCATTCTGAGCTTTAAGTACTTGTTCTACATGAGCGGTAACCATAGAAGCATGTTTACTAATGTGTTTAAGTTCACCTTTAACTCTAGACATATAATCACCCAAGTGTTCAATCATATATGCATTTTGTTTTAATTGTCTACCAAAATAAGCATTAAAATCTTCTTGCTTAACCATAAAGTTATCAAACTTATCCAAACATTGGCTAGCAAACTTAGTAGGAGGGATTTCAGCTTTATCATATCTATAGAGAGAATTTACCTTTACCACCTGTGTCGGGTTATCAAGACCATGAGTTTCTTCAATAGGTGATGAATTAAGATCATATATTTCTTCAATAGGCGGTAAATTAAGACCATTTATTTCTTCAATAGGAGGTAAATTCTTAACATCTTCAGCTTCAATACCTTTTTCTTTCATAGATTTCTTTGCCTCTTGCATATCTTCAGGACTGAGAAATAGAACACCCCTTTTCTTCGGAGTTGGCTTAGGAGTTGGTTCAGGAAGTGTCGAATTATTTTCATTAGTCAACATATTATTCAATAGAATTTCAGCTTCATCTGGAGTTCTTTCTCTGAAAACAGAACCAGCACAACTATCCAGGTGGTCTCTAGAAGCATCGATTGGTCCATTATAAAAGATATCAAGTATTTCATTTTCCTTGAGAGGATGATCAGGAAAAGCATTAAGTAATTGGAGAAGCCTCCCCCAAGCTTGTGGGAGACTCTCTTCTTCAATTTGCACAAAATTATATATATCCCTTAAACAGCTTGTTTCTTATGAGCAGGGAAATATTTAGCAGAGAAGTAATAAATCATATCCTGGGGACTACGCACACAACCAGGATCAAGAGAATTAAACCATATCTTAGCATCACCCTTTAACGAGAACGGAAATATTTTAAGGATGTAATAGTAGCGACTTTTCTCATCATTAGTGAACAGGGTGGCTATACCATTTAATTTAGTAAGATGTGCCACAACAGTTTCAGATTCATAGCCATAAAAGGGATCATATTCAATCAAAGTAATTATATCAGGATCAATAGAGAATTCATAATCCTTATCAGTAACAAAGATAGGTGAAGTAGCATAAGCAGGATCACATTTCATTCTAGCATTCAGAGTTTTTTGTTTCAACTTAGCTAATAATTTCTTAAGATCACTTCTATCATTGCAAGCAAGAAAGTCTCTAGCAGTTTCTTCATCCATAACATAGCCCTCAGGCACAACAGGCAATTAATATTTAGGGGGAGAGTCTTCATCATCACTTTCATCAATATTATCAGTTTCAATAATTTCATTCTCTCTTTCCCTAGCAAGTTGTTCATCAAGAAATTCACCAAGTGGCACAGTAGTGTCAAGCATAGAAGTAGTTTCATCATAAGTATCATGCATAGCAGAAGTGGCATCATCAATAATATGCGACATATCAGAATAAATAGCAGAAGCAGGTTTAGGTGTCGCAAGCTTACTCAAAACAGAAGGTGAATCAAGTGCAGAGGTAGATGGCAGTTCCTTCCCTCCCCTCGTAGTTGAGGGATAAATTTTGGTTTTCTCGTCTTTCAAGTTCTTCATAGTGACCAGCAGATATAAATCCCAAGTGACTCAAAGAATAGAGCTAAGCTCCCCGGCAACAGCGCCAGAAAATAGTCTAGATAACCCACAAGTATAGGGGATCGCAACAGTTTCCGAGGGTAGAGTATTCAACCCAAATTTATTGATTCGACACAAGGGGAGCCAAAGAATATTCTCAAGTATTAGCAGTTGAGTTGTCAATTCAACCACACCTGGATAACTTAGTATCTGCAGCAAAGTATTTAGTAGCAAAGTAGTATGGAAGTAACGGTAATGGTAGCAAAGTAATATTTTTTGGTTTTGTAGTGATTGTAACAGTAGCAACGGAAAAGTAAATAAGCGAAGGACAATATGTGAAAAGCTCGTAGGCATTGGATCAGTGATGGAGAATTATACTGGATGCGGTTCATCATGTAACAATCATAACATAGGGTGACAGAGAACTAGCTCCAATTCATCAATGTAATGTAGGCATGTATTCCGAATATAGTCATACGTGCTTATGGAAAAGAACTTGCATGACATCTTTTGTCCTACCCTCCCGTGGCAGCGGGGTCCTAATGGAAACTAAGGGATATTAAGGCCTCCTTTTAATAGAGTACCGGACCAAAGCATTAACACATTGTGAATACATGAACTCCTCAAACTACGGTCATCACCGGGAGTGGTCCCGATTATTGTCACTTCGGGGTTGCCAGATCATAACACATAGTAGGTGACTATAGACTTGCAAGATAGGATCAAGAACTCACATATATTCATGAAAACATAATAGGTTCAGATCTGAAATCATGGCACTCGGGCCCTAGTGACAAGCATTAAGCAGAGCAAAGTCATCGCAACATCAATCTCAGAACATAGTGGATACTAGGGATCAAACCCTAACAAAACTAACTCGATTACATGATAAATCTCATCCAACCCATCACCGTCCAGCAAGCCGACGATGGAATTACTCACGCACGGCGGTGAGCATCATGAAATTGGTGATGGAGGATGGTTGATGATGATGATGGCGACGGATTCCCCTCTCCGGAGCCCCGGACGGACTCCAGATCAGCCCTCCCGAGAGAGTTTAGGGCTTGGCGGCGGCTCCATATCGTAAAACGCGATGAATCTTTCTCTCTGATTTTTTTCTCCCCGAACATGAATATATGGAGTTGGAGTTGAGGTCGGTGGAGCTACGTACAGGGGGCCCACGAGGCAGGGGTGCACGCCCAGGGGGGCAGGCGCGCCCCCCACCCTCGTGGAAAGGGTGTGGGCCCCCTGGCCTTGATTCTTTCGCCAGTATTTTTTATATTTTCCAAAAATAATCTCCGTGAAGTTTCAGGTCATTCCGAGAACTTTTGTTTCTGCACAAAAATAACACCATGGCAATTCTGCTGAAAACAGCGTTAGTCCGGGTTAGTTCCATTCAAATCAAGCAAGTTAGAGTCCAAAACAAGGGCAAAAGTGTTTGGAAAAGTAGATACGACGGAGACGTATCACGGAGCCGGTGTAGAACCGAAAGCAAAGAGGCAACAGCTTCCTAGCATACTCAGGACTACTAGACTGGTGGTCACGGCGGTGGACGATGGCAATTTTGAGCCAACCGCGCCCGAGGAAGCTCGCGCGTGCTACGGCAATCAAATAGGCTGCATCGTACGGACAACCGCCACCATCAACGATGAGAAACTACAGAAGATAGATAATATGAGGCCCCCCCTCCTAAAGAAGCTGCACCAGATATTCTTGTTCCCGTGCCGGAATGAAAAGGATTATAAAGATCCAGATAAGGACCCGGTGTCGGTGTCAAAACCGGCGTATCTCGGGTAGGGGGTCCCGAACTGTTCGTCTAAGGCTAATGGGAACAGGAGGCGGGGGACACAATGTTTACCCAGGTTCGGGCCCTCTTGATGGAGGTAATAACCTACTTCCTGCTTGATTACCAAGAGTCCTAGCCGAATACGCCGGTGGGGAGGAGTCCTTGTCTTGGTCACCAAGTCTTGGGGAATCTTCCTTGTATGCGGCAGCTATCCGAATTGGCCCATGAGTATACGGCCATGGGGGTCCTCGGCCCAATCTAACAGATCGGGAGATGACGTGGTGAGTACCCCCTAGTCCAGGAAACCGTCAGTAGCCCCCTGAACCGGTCTTCAAGTTAGGTACGCTCCTCGATTCTTCCGAACTGTTCTTCATCTTTGATCGTCGGTCTTGAAAACTGGTTCAACAAATTTTCCCATCATCTGTCTTGAGGATTGCCGAGCTAAATCTAACGAGTTTATACGTCGGGTATCCGAGGAGCCCTTTAAGTCTTCGGCCTTTATCAATGCCTTGTTATTTTTATGCCATGCCTTGGGTTCGAAGTTGTTCCCGGGCGGCAGTGTCCTCTTGCGTCGAAGCACGCCGGACTGTATTCGAGGTATCCTTTGCAGCCAAGCACAAACGCCGGACTGTGTCCAAGCTCCAACGCCGGACTGTATCCGAGCTCCAACGCCGGACTATATCCGAGGTGTCATAGATCACCTTCGTTCAAAAAAGTTGAAGGAGTTTAGCCGAGCATAATGCCGGAAATGCCCTCTATGGAGCCAGCCACTGGCGCCCGAGCTTTATGCCGGACTGCTTCCGAGGTGGTGCACCACCCGACAGCGGGCTGATTTTTTAGGGATTTTATTTCCGATGCGCATAAATTTATTAGCTGTCAACATGTATAACTAGTAGCCCTCAAGGTGTGTGTCGGTCTAAAAACCGAGATGCACCTAAAGGAAAACATGAAACCGCTGATCCTAGTAGCCCCTGAGACTATGGTCGATGCGCGAAATCGGCCTGAGGATCAACTCCTAGCTCGGTAGCGCACGTAGGAATAAAAACGTAGTGTAATATATTAGAGATAATAGTGATCGGCGAACGGGCCCCTGAGAGAGGGTCGTGAGAAGTCGCCGCAATATACTAGCTTGACGCCGGATAGGTCCAAATGGTACCTATTGTTATCCAAAGACACGTTTGCCCATAGTTCGGTCAAACCGAACACTGAGCCCTTTGGATTTTCTGTATTGAATAGGCAATGCAGTAGCCCCTGAGACACTGGTCGGGTGGCAACACAAGATCAGGGGATCGATGTACCCCTTTAATATTTATAAATAATGAGAACGAAGCCCAGTAACTCCCGAGCCTTATTGTGGGCACGGGTGGCCGAATTAAGGATCGATATCCAGAGTAAAATCATAGATTATGTGTAATGATTCTATTTATCCGAGTACTTGACATCATTATTTTGACTCCATTGCGACCGTTTATTAGTTGAAAGTGGCCCATCGCCGGCTTCTACCCCTTGGTAGATACTATGCAGGGTGTTTCCGCACTAACAAAACAACCCTTAGCCGACGTCTCGGTGCCCGGAGGCGGTTGTGTTAGCAGAAACGAGGCAATCAGATATGCTGGCTTTATAATTTTCACTTAGTCATAGGAGCTTAAAGTTGGAAGGCCAGTTACTAGCCTCCGGTTAGTGTTCGGCGATAGTCGAGGTCAAGCCGTAAACACTTCGACCAATATTATGAACGGCCCGTCATTTAACACAGTCATCGGATCACTGACCAGTTTACGCTTATTGTGACAATCAGTTTTCGGCTTTCTCCACTGAGGCGCTTAACCATGCTAGCTGGAAGCACAATCGCAGTGGTTCTCCCGTTGTGCACCTAGCCAAACAAAGCGGAACGTAGGAGGCAAGCACAGGAGCCGGGCAACCCAACTGTTGACCAGAGACGCAATTCGAAACTGATGCATATATAGCAATGTCCGAACATGTTTTGGCCGAATCCCTAAAGGTGTCCGGCGCCGCACTACGAGACTAATGTTGGAAACACACAAATAGTTTAAAAGTGCCATAGGCTTGGAAAACCGAAAACTTTAGTAAAAACTGGACGCCCGAACTAGATCAAGTGTTTGGTGCCAAATCGAAAATTGGTCTTAGAAAAAAAGGTGCTTATGTCGTGCTTTATCATGACACATCTTATCTCAAGACCTCAAGCGGGTCAGCCTACGACTTCAACCTCCTATCCCGAAGGCGGAGTACTTCTCGTTAGGCCAGCTTAGCAAACTAAACTCTAACGGCTTTGAGAGAGAAATTAGGCTCCCTGGCTAGTGACCACACACTCGTGTCGAAAAAAGGAGTAATAAATAATAATAGTAACTTTGCAATGACTAAGAAGAAGAACACTTATTATAAAACGTCTCATATAAATTTAAGAGCCCCCAAGTGACTTGGGTAAAAGAATTTTATGTATAATGATAATATGTACCAAAGTACTTATATCATATATGTGTTCACCCGAACTTTAGACGCGTCTTAACCGACCGTCGGCTTCTCCCTCTTCGGTCAAGGGCCAAAAAGTGTTATGTACTCCACCTGTCGAGAATATCGACGGTGTTTCTGATAACCAGGCAATCAGGCCATAAGGCTGTAACAGACAAAGCGTGCTCAGGGAACTTATGCTATATTACTGACGAAGTGTAAGAAGCATCTTCGAAGAAAATAGTACCCCCACCGATACCTTTCTTCAGTGCTCATTGTTACTATGAGACTTGTGCGATAGATTTTTTGTACTCATGAGTTCCGTTGTGTGCCGACCATAATTGAAAACAATAAGAGCGCTAGCTTTCGGCTTCACCCAGTCTAAGGTCCGGCTCGGATGACCCGATCGTGACAATCGCAGAGGTGCTCCCTTTACTCCCTAGCCGAACAATCGGGAACATAGGGGTAAACACAGGAGCGAGGCAACCCAGCTTGCAAATCGCTTATGTCAATATGGTGCATATTGTGGCGTAATACACGAACAAGGAACGAAGCCGTACAAGTATAATCATATGCAAGAGGAAAAGCTTCATAAAGGAAGCCCCCAAGTAAACGGGGTATTTCAATTTGTGTGTCAGAAACAAAGTTTCGACAAGGAAGTTTTTCACAAGCCACTTTTTGCCAAAAAGGTATATTCCTTGGTCGAATCGAACAAAATTTAAAACTGGGAGTTTTTGAGCGTCAAAGCGACTTAGCTGGTTAATATGTTCGGCATTGATGACACGGTCCGAGCTTGGTGTGGGACAAGGTCTCAGCCCCCAAGCCCGATGTGGTCGAGCGAAGAACTTGGCACTCTGAAGAGGTGACATAGCGCGACCAATGCAGGCCGCCGAAGTCCCAGGCGTGGGTTAATGAGGTGTTGACGAAGCTCCCCGTCCAGCTGAGGCGACGTGGTATGTCAGTACGCCGAGGTGACAACACTGCCCAACCCGAATCATTTACCTGTGCACAAAAAATAGTGCAAACCGGAGATAATTATAATAATGATAAATTAAAAAAAGTGTTGCATAATAAATAATTTATGCAAAGTGAGTAATAAAGGAAATATGGCCTGGCGCCGAAGTCAATGTCGATGCAAGGCGTCGGCGTGATGCGGTAAAGGTGTGGCAAAGCCTGAATTCACAGGTCGGTCCGAGTTCCGGATGTGGCGTTCGCCGGACTATGTACGGAAACTGACCGAACCACCATGCGACCGTCGTTAATGCGGCCATCATTTGATAGACCTGTGTACAGATGATGGACAAACCAGAGTAATAATTCCTTGGGAAAAATAAACCCAAACAAGCGAAAAATACTAGGATTAATAGCACCTGGTTTATTTGTTGTAGCAATCCAAAGAAATGTGACTCCCAAAATTGGGACTCGATCCGCATTCTCAATGCCTGATGGGCGGTGAAGCGACGGCATGGCGATGCTGGTAAAGGTTGGCTCACCAAGGCAAAGCCCCCAGTCCAGCTAACGTGATGAAGCCGGTTGACTGGTGACGCCGAAGTCTCCGGAGTAGGTTGATGAAGAGATGGCGAAGCCCCCGGTACAGCCGAGGTGTTGAAGCCTCGATGTCAGCCGATGAGTCGAAGTAGGTCGGCGTGATGGACATCGGCTTGAAAAAGCAACAGTGTGGCCCCGCCGATCCAGGTCGTGACTCGTGACGTTGTCAATGCCAGCTTGATGAAGTGACCGTGCGGCGACGCCGGCGTGCCCGCTCCGTGTAATCCATGGGGCAGCGATTTTGGTTATGATTTATCCTTTGCGATGCCGGACTCCTGTTCGGCTTGCCGAGATGATGATCCGAAGAAGTTGAGCTCGGCTCAACAAAGTGACGACGTGTCTAGTGCAGGTCGACAGCCGTGGAGCAATATTGCCGGACTGGTTTGACACCAGCATGATGGTGAAGATCATGTTCAAAAGATTTTAAAGTTAGTGGGATGTGTTCGGGAACAAGACACAATACCCCATACAAAACTTCCTTCAAAAAGGATGTCCGAAATCCCGTTCATAAAAAAGACGAACTCGGGTCGGATTTGTTTTTGCGCAGAAAACAGATCCGAAAAGTGATGCACTAATCGGAAGGTTCCCGAAGTTTGGACGGTCGGATCGAGCTGAAATTTTGAGGGGTGGTAGATATAGGAATTCCGCAGCCGATCAACGGTTGGATCTTCCAAAGGACGTCCGAGCTAGAAGCTGGACACCATGCCCTAAACTCGTCCAGAATCCCGTCCAGATTTGACAGGGCTCCGGTATATCGCGGATTGCCAGATTCCTCCATCGGAACTCGACAAAATTTTCCGGGGTTGCTATAGACCCAATTCCGCGCAATTCCACCGAAGCAATCGTTAAAACGACACTTGAGGAGGCGGTGGCCGCGGATACAAGTTCGTTGTCCAGAAAAACAGCACGGTCGTCCGAGGGCAATGTTGACGTTGAGCCCCCGGGCTCCCTGGATGATTCCTCCATGATCTTGATAGAGATAGGAGTTGATTTTGATGAAGGCCCTCATCTGAACAAGACGATCAGAGGTAGGGTGCAGTCCTCGGTCCAGTAAAGGTGACTAGCCGAGCCAGTGACAAAGAAGCCGACGTTGCAGTTGATCTGCAGTCGAGCCATTAATCCTTTTGCCGATCACACAGCAGAACTCTCAATGAAAGCACCAATGACGGTGTCAAAACCGGCGGATCTCGGGTAGGGGGTTCGGAACTGTGCGTCTAAGGCTAATGGTAACAGGAGGCGGGGGACACAATGTTTGATTGATCTTGATGATATGAGTATTACAAGAGTTGATCTACCACGAGATCGTAGAGGCTAAACCCTAGAAGCTAGCCTATGATTATGATTGTTGTATATAATCTATCGACTAGCCTGGCCCCGGTTTATATAATGCACCAGAGGCCTAGGATAACGAGAGTCCTAGCCGAATACACTGGTGGGGAGGAGTCCTTGTCTTGATCACCAAGTCTTGTGGAATCTTCCTTGTATGCGGCAGCTGTCCGAACTGGCCCATGAGTATACGGCCATGGGGGTCCTCGG
This sequence comes from Aegilops tauschii subsp. strangulata, assembly GCF_002575655.3. Taxonomy (NCBI): domain Eukaryota; kingdom Viridiplantae; phylum Streptophyta; class Magnoliopsida; order Poales; family Poaceae; genus Aegilops; species Aegilops tauschii. The sequence goes on along the minus strand of NC_053041.3, from coordinate 605,438,816 downwards.
CCCAATCTAACAGATCGGGAGATGACGTGGTGAGTACCCCCTAGTCCAGGACACCGTCACCCGGCAATGAAGAAGATAAACAAACACGCCATGTCCAAGTTTAGCGACGCGTTGGCCGACTGGAAAACCAGGGTGAAAGCAAGGATCATCGACAAAAAGGAACCCTACTCCAAGATTGTAAAGGATAATCTGACAATCACGGCAGAGCACTTTGAAATATTCAAGGCGGCTTGCGAGGCCGAAGATGCCATAAAAAGTCGAAGGACATGAAGGGGCTTCAACAGAGGAACATTGGGTGCCACCACCTCGGAAGCCGTGGTTACGGCGGGAAGAGGTCCACATGGGCCAAGGAGGACGCGGAAGCCACGAGTCTGGGCATCCCAGACCCCTTGGCGGAGTTCACCGTCCCACAGGAGCATGACATCCTCAGGGCCCGGCACCGTTGGGACCCAGTGAAGAAGGTTTTCAAGACGAACGCGGTCACGACGGAGTTCATGAGACTGCTGGTAATTTTAGTTTCTGATCAATTCGAATACACGTTAGTCATGTTTGTAAACGATCCTTGGGCCTTTTTCAGAGACAGCAGCACAGGATTGCGGCCGAAAGCGACTCGCCGTCTGAGGCGTTGGCGAGGCCCAAGTGCGACACTCCATTCAACCGGGCATTGAACATATTGAAACGACTCCCGGTGGAGACTCGACCGTCATATGGACGCGTGCACGGTGTCAGAGACGGCACCACGTGGAAGAAGTACTACCCTGAGACCACGGAGGAGAGAAAGGAAAGACCGAGGTTAATTGAAGAAAACATCGACAAGAAGGTTGAGATTGCGGTGGAGAAAAAATCATCTCAGACAGTCGCGACAGCGGTAGCTGCCGCAAAACAGATGGTTGTAGATATGTCTACTTCCTTGGTTCCGGCCATTTTCAATTGGACCAGGCAAAATCCAGAAAAAAATGCAGCAGACTTTCCCCTTGCAGACTTCTTGGGGAGCAGCTCGACTAGCATAGCACCAGCACCTGCAGCTGCACCTGCTCCCGCACCGGCTCCCGCACCGTCTCCCGCACCGTCTCCGGCAGCGGACGTGCTCGGCGGTGCTTCGTCTTTGGCTGAGCTCGACGCCCTCACGGTATCTGTCACACCGGCCTCCTTCAATAAATTTATAATCTCCCGTTTTTGTTGCCTTTCGGATGTCTCATGTCGCAGACTTTTCTTTGCAGGCCGACGAAACCCCGTGCACCATAATGTACACCATCGGCGAACAGAAGGTGGACGTGGGGAAGGCAACGATAATGAAGCCGAAGGAACCGTTGTTCCACAGCCGGCCGATCCCCCCGAACGTCTTCAAGGTTTCCGTGGCCAGTGTCAAACCGGGCCACGAAAATTTGCCTCCTCTGGTACTAGTGGGGGATGACGACGAGACCCCGCGGCGGCTTGGTGATTGTTGCAATAGGTGGGTCTTGTTGTGGCCAAAGAGTCTCCTTCGTCTGGAGGCGGCCGGGAGCACACCCATGAGCACGCAGTTAGGTATGAACATCAACACCTCACCTACCCAATTAGCGTCGGCTGTCGTGCAGGGTGATAGCGGAGGGGGTGAGGAAAAGGCTCCATTAGTCGCTGGTGACGTCGCCATAGATGAGGATGAGGATGACGATGGCACCCAATAGTATGTCTATACTGGCGCCTACTTAGGGTTTGAGCGTCATGAGTCGGTGCCTCAATTGCCATCTCCGGAGGCTGAACGTATTATGAACGACCTTTCGGTAGTAAAGAAGTCTAGGAAGAGATCAAGGAAAGGCAAAAAAGCTGATTCTATGATCAAGCCGCCTCAGCAGCCTCGGGTTCAAGACCGTATAGCTATCCCCGATGCGGATAAATGGCATATCCCCGGTCAACCAATCCTACCTACAGCAGCGCTATGGGCCAGATTCGGCGATCTAAGGAGACTTCATGACGATGTGCTGCGGATAGAGAAAGGCCTCATCGCCTCGAAAGATCCAGGATACCCACTCTACGTGGTTAACATTTCGCGGCAATTGTCGTACGTCGACTTCTTCCCCGCGGATAAGTTCTTCCTTTGATTCGATTACATATTCGACATGTTTCACGTGAAGAAGCTGGATTTTACGTTTGTCCGCCTTTATGCCTTGCACATGAACTACATCATCGGGGTTGAGCAGCTACCTCATATCTGTGTCGCTGACCCGTACTTCATGCACGAGGGCATATTGGGAGTCTGCGCCAAGCACCGTGAATACGCGAGGGAATACATCGTCAATTTCATGCTCGCCAATAAGGACAAGGAGGCAATTCTCGTGACTTATCATCCCATGTAAGTCATCCGCGCGGATATCTTTCCTTCGATTTCAATCATTCATTTGCACGGTGGAGGCTAATTAATTTGAGGTGTACTTATTTTGCGCAGCGGCGGGCGTGCTGTCCTCATCATCCTCTACCCCCGAGACTTCCACGCTCTTTACTTGGACTCGTCGAAGAACATTAACAAAAAGGATTACACCCACATCAAGGATGTTCTCGACAGTGCTATGTTTTACTACGACGCACGGCGTGGAGAGGTCAAGGACAAGAAGAGAAGGGGCAGAAAGCCCGCCCTCGGCCATAATACCGACTTCTGCTGCATCCAGCAACCGAGTGATTCTCTTAATGATGGATTCTATGTCCAACACCACATGCTGGAGTACAGATGGGATCACCAGAACATTCACATGTCACCTACATCCGGCGATGCCCATATTCTGCAATGGGCAAAGAACGTAGAGATATCGAGGATCATCGACTTCGAGCTGAGTTTTATCACATCCAGCGCGAACTTGCCCAAATCATCATGAAGGAGGTCTTTGGAAAAACAGGGATGTTCTACGAAGAAGGACAAATGTCGCGGGAAGACGTCCGAACACGGGTAGCCTCTCAGCGTCTCGACCTGAAGCCTTTCACTAGGCTCGGGGACTATCTCCCTGACTTGGATGGATGGCACGACATGTTGGAGTGATTGTCGATATATGACAATGTGTCTTTAGTCTATACTTTCTGTATGACGAAACTTTGAGTTATGCACGACGAAACTTTATTTGTGATGTAATTAAACCGTCCTCCTCGACTAGCGACAATCACTCTAGTGAGGGAATTTTGGGTACAATCAACTTTGTTATTCATGCTTATGATATGTTGCTTCTATTTTTGCCAAGTCAGTCTCTTTCTGTTGCTCAACTATATATGTCGCATATCATCGACTCATGTGACGATGCAGGTGCATAGATCATCGATGGGGAAGAAGTGATACGCCAGGATTATATATACGACGAGTGGCCGGAGTGTCAGGCCTAGGTGTACCGGTTTCCGGTTTTCGAGTGACAGGCAGTGGTTAGTTTAGGTTCACGCTAATGCGAGAGAGGGATACGAACTCATGTACTGCATAGTTCTGCTCTCACTCAAAGTGATAGCTCTTCTCGCGTATATCATTGTTTAGATGGATGACGATGTATTTGCAGGTAATCAAGACTTGTATCGCTATTTTCGAGATGATGACGAGAGACCACTTTGTGTTGGATGATGACATGATTTGATGAGACTAGTTGTATGTATATGCTATGATTACATTTGTATGTGTATGATATGCTAAAGATTATTGTATAAAGCCTATTCAAATACAAAACAAATATGTAGAAAAAATAACTAATAAAACCAGCAGTAGCGAGGGGAATAAAGTTAGCAGTAGCGTCGCCTTACCAGTAGCGCTTCCTCTAAAAAGCGCTGCAGATATTAGCAGCAGCGCTCTTCACCAAAGCACGCTACTGCTATCCATGTATAGCAGTAGTGTGGGACGACAGGCGCTACTGCAACACGTTAGCTATAGCGCCTTATCAGTAGCGCGTTGTCCCGCGCTACTGATAGGCAAAATACCCGCACTACTGCTAGGGTTTTCCCTAGTTGTGTCGGCGCGCGCGCGGATCCGCTGCGGCTGAGGCGGGCAGTTGCCCTTCCGAGGTGGAGTAAACACGCGCCATTACGGCGCATAATTCATGGGATCGTGTGGGGCGTGAGCGCAGTTAATCCCCACGCCCCCACTTGTCGTCTGTGGGATCCTGGATTAAGGGGTCCTCGAGCGTCTATGCTATGTGATATGGGCCGGACTGATGGGCCGTGAAGATGCAAGATCGAAGACCTTCCCTCGTGTCCGGTTGGGACTCTCCTTCGCGTGGATGGCAAGCTTGGCGTTCGGATATGAAGATTCCTTTCTCTGTAAACCAACTCTGTACAACCCTAGGTCCCTCAAGTGTCTATATAAACCAGAGAGTTTAGTCCGTAGAGGCTATCACAAATCATAGAGGCTACACATCTAGGGTTTAGCTATTACGATCTCGAGGTAGATCAACTCTTGTAACTCCTATACTCATCAAAGTCAATCAAGCAGGAAGTAGGGTATTACCTCCATTAAGAGGACCCGAACCTCGGTAAACATCGTGTTCCCCGCCTCCTGTTACCTTTGATCCTTAAACGCACAGTTCGGGACCCCCTACCCGAGATCTGCCGGTTTTGACACCGACATTGGTGCTTTCATTGAGAGTTTCTCTGTGTCGTCGACAGAAGGGTTGATGGCTCGCCTTGTCATCAAGGACAGTATCACTTCCGGAGGCACCCTAGTTTCAGGGCAAACCCTCCGGCTTGGCAGCTACACTATGGGCACGCGTTTGGCCGGTAAGCCAAAGGCAGCCCAGCTTGTCACCGAAAATCATCTCCGCGTCGGCCCAGAATACTCCGAAAAGATGGATCCGGCAGATGTATCATCCTTGAACGAACTTCTAGATCGCATCGCCGCCCTGGGGGTTACAACTGACTATGATCGGATTGGGCTTAAACCCGATCAGAGAGAAATGAAATCTCCACCGATCACCCATCAGGTAGCGATTGTGGAGGAACAAGCCGACAATAACTCTTCTCCTATGTTGAGAACAGTCTTTGTTCGGATTTCTGAGCCCGGAGAGCCGGATACCCATCTTCGGGAGGACACTTCCTGTCGTCCGAACATAGAATCGGGCGTTGGGCCTGAGAACTAGCCGGACACTCCGGAGCCCGGGCTGGTAACCTCGAAAATTCCTCAAACTCCGGACTTCACAGTGGGTCAGGGTTCGGATTTAACCCCGCCCACCCACCACAAGCAATATTCCCCAAGCAATTCCGGTCCTCTGGATATATGCGACCTAATGTACATGCGACAGCAGCCTTAGGAAACAGTCCATCACTTCTAGGCCAGATTCCTCCTTGTTAAAAATAAGATCAAAGATTGCTGCGACGACGACACGATCTTAGTATTTTATAACAACTGTACGGATGAGGGAATCCTTAATGCCCTCAACCGCGTCGCCTACTACACTTTGCAGATTTGGCACACATAGTACAGAAGTACTGCGCAATGGAAAGCGCCTCGAAAACTCAGACAGCCCAATGGGAACCGCAGGCCTTTAAGCCATCTCCCGGACAGGCAAGAAAATCAGGCCCTTTACGGGACATAGAACTGTCCTTGAGGAATGGCTCAACAGGCCCTGTCAAGTTCACATGACACCGAATACCGAACCAACCCACAGCCTCCAAGCATGTTGGATACTCCGGCAAGTGGCCAAGAGCGGCCAGGGTATCCTCACCAACACTACCCCAGAGAAGTACTCTTCGGAGGACGACAATCTCAAAGTATTTATGGTCTCCGAGACCTTTTCATCAAATAATCGGCATAAAAGGGCGCTCCCGACCTCGCCGAAATCTGCCAAGTAGCAGCAATAAATCCTTGGAATGATACGGTGATCACTATCAATGCCGATGACGAAGCAAGATCCCGGTCAGTCTGGGCACCAGCCGCTTTGGTCCTAAACCCAATCGTGGACGGCTTTCGGCTCACTAAAGTGCTAATGGACGGCGGCGACGGACTGAACCTCATCTACGAAGACACGCTCAATAAAATGCAAATGGACAGGAGTCGCATTGAGCAAAGTAACACAACCTTTCAAGGCATTATCCCCAGTCGGGAAGCAAGATGCTGGGGGAAAATCAAACTCGACGTGGTATTCGGTACGCCGGAGAACTATAGGTCCGAAGATTTACTCTTCCATGTGGCACCTTTCAACAGTGGGTATCTCGCCCTGTTGGGGTGAGACGCATTCATACGGTTTCAAGACATGCCCCATTACGAGTATATGAAGCTCAAAATGCCCGGGCCAACCGGAGTTATCACTATAACTAGTGATCCGGACATACACTCCGTGCCGAAAACAAAACCGCCTCCCTGGCCCTCGAGGCACTATCCGAGGCCCTCGCGGCGGAAGAATTAACTACCCTACGTTCCACAGTGGATAGGGATGACATAATCCTTGATAAGAGACCTAAGTCCACTTCCTTCAAACCAGCCGACGGAATAGTCAAATTTCAAGTTCACCTGACGGACCCTAAGAAGACAACTTCCATTGGGGCACAGCTAGACCCGACGGTCGATGTCGCATTACGCGCGTTCCTGTGCGAGAATTGGGACATCTTCGCCTGGCACCCTTCGGATATGCCAAGTATCCCACGCGGACTGGCCGAACATAGTCTCAGTATACTGAAGGCATACAAACCAGTCAAGCAAACGCTGCAGCGATTTTCCGAACCCAAACGACAGGCTATGGGGAGGAGCTAGCCAAGCTACTCGAAGCCGGGTTTATCAGAGAGATCAAACATCCGGACTGGCTAGCAAACCTGGTCATGGTACCGAAGAAGGATAAATCCTGGCGCGTGAGTGTCGACTTCAAAGACCTTAATAAGGTCTGCCCTAAGGACCCCTTCCCACTACCTCGCATTGACCAGATTATTGACTCAACCGCGGGACACGATTCACTGTGTTTCATCGACGCATACTCCGGATACCATCAAATTAAGATGAAGGAATCCGACCAGGCCGCAACGGCATTCATCACCCCGTATGGGCCTTTCTGCTTCAACACTATGCGTTTCGGGCTTAAGAACGCCGGAGCAACTTACCAACGCATGATTCAAACATGCCTGGAAAAGAAAATCGGCAAGACTCTTGAGGCATATGTAGATGATGTGGACATCAAAACCAAGCATGTTGAATCATTGGTGGATGAATTACGCCTTACATTCGACAACCTCCAAACATATGACATACGACTCAATCCGGAAAAAATGCGTTTTCGGCGTTCCCGTCGGAAAACTGCTTGGGTTCATTGTCTCCAATAGAGGAATCGAAGCAAACCCAGCCAAAATCCGAGCCCTGTCACAATTGGCAACACCAACTGACCTGAAGCAGGTCCAAAAACTAGCCGGGTGCGTGGTAGCTTTGAGCCGTTTCATCTCCAGATTAGGAAAAAAGCATTGCCTTTGTATCGCCTGCTCCAGCGCACCGACCACTTCGCGTGGACGGACCCTGCGACAGCCGGACTGGAAGAAATAAAAACTTTGTTAGCGAGCAACCCGATCCTGGCTGCACCAAACGTCGGTGAACCTATGTTGCTCTACATATCTGCAACTCACCAGGTGGTGAGTGCGGTGCTCGTCGTCGAACGAGAGGAATAGGGACATAAATTCCCACTCCAAAAACCAGTATACTACGTATCGACGGTCCTTACGCCATGCAAATCCCGATATCCGCATTATCAAAAGATAGCATATGCGGTCTTTATGGCATCCCGGAAGCTGCGGCACTACTTTCAGGAGTGCTCGATCATGGTGGCTTTTGAAGTACCACTCAATGATATCATAAACAACCGGGACGCCACCGGCCGGATCTCGAAATGGGCCGTTGAGCTCTTACCATTTGGAATAACGTACAAGCCACGCCGAGCCATTAAATCTCAGGTCTTGGCTGACTTCGTCGCCGAATGGACAGAGGCCGAACTCCCTAAAGAGTACGGCACATATTCTAACTGGGTGATGCACTTTGACGGCTCTAAAATGCTAGCCGGACTTGGGGCTGGTGTCGTCTTGACATCCCCCACAGGAGACACAGTCCGTTATGTGCTCCAAATATTGTATACAGACTCTAAGAATGCAGCCGAATACGAGGCCCTATTGCACGGTCTCCAGATGGTCGTCTCTATGGGCATACAACGACTCGAGGTGCGCGGGGATTCAAACCTTGCAATATCACAAATAAACGGCAAATTCGACGCAAAAGATCCGAAGATGGCGGCTTACCGCAACGTCGTACTCAAAATATCAGCTCGGTTTGAGGGACTCAAGTTTCATCATGTGGCTCGAGAGATTAATCAAGCTGCGGACGTCCTTGCTCGCATCGGCGCTAAATGCGACCCCGTCCCACCTAACACCTTTGTGGAGAGGCTCTTCAAGCCATCCGTGGCGTGGCAAGACGAGAGTGGCAACACTGGTCCAGAGCCGATCATACCCCCACATTCCGAACACAATTCTGATATCATCGGGGGCTCGGGCACCGAAATAACACCATCGGCCCACGAAATAATGGCTGTAATTGCCCCGTGGAATGAACTTTTCCTCGCCTACCTTACTAGGAAGGAGCTCCCTGATGATCAGGCTGAGGCCTGTCGTATTGTTCGACGCTCGAAAGCCTACAAAGTTCATGAAGGAGAGCTATACAAGAAAAGCACTACCAGAGTCCTTCAAAGATGTATCTCCGAAGAAGAGGGACGACAGCTCTTGGCTGAAATACACGCTGGTCTTGGTGGCCATCACGCCGCAGCTCGGGCCCTTGTAAGTAAGGCCTTCCGTATGGGTTTGTTTTGGCCCACGGCCCGAGCAGACGCAGAGAACCTCGTACAGCGCTGCGCTGGATGCCAGGTTTTTGCCAATCAAAGCCATATGCCGCCCACTACCCTACGAACTATCCCCATTACTTGGCCTTTTGCGGTCTGGCACTACTGGAATCAGGATCTTTGCCGTGAGCCAGATCTTTGCTGTCAGCTAGCTGATGGCAAAGAAGGTCTTTGCCATCAGTACACAGAAAGCTGACGGTAAACAAAGAGCTGACGGCAAAGAGCACGTTTGCCGTCAGCCAGATCTTTGCTGTCAGCTACCGGACGGCACATAAGCTTTGCCGTCAGCAAGCGGACGGCAAAGAGGCCGAGTGGCCCACTAGTGAGAACCACCTAACGGCCACTTTCTTTGCCGTCAGCTAGCAGACGACAAAGAAAGTGCTTAAACTGATGTCCGTTAGGTAGGCTCTTTGCTATCTGCTAGCAGACGTCAAAGAACCGTGCCCTAACTAAAAATCAAACACGCCCGCGCCTGACCACTCTCTCTGTCCTTTCTCCTCCTCGAGCCCGAGCCGCCGCCGCCCCGTGCCACCCCCGTCGCCGGCCCTGCCCCCGTGCCGCCACCACCCCGTGCCACCCATATCGCCACGCCGCCCTGCTGACCCCCTTTCCGCCCCGTCGCCGGCCGCCCCGCCCCCGTGCCGCCGCCGCCCCGGCGACCCCCTCTCCGCCCCGCGCCAACCCCGTGGCCGCGCCTCCCCGGCGACCCCGACCTCGACCTCGACCGCTACTCGCCCTCAAGTAAGTGTGCCCGACCTAGGGTTCAAAATCTGTTATGATCTTTGTGTTATGTTCATATGTACAGTTCTAGTTAGTTTTGATTTGCCTGGTACTGTCTGCCCATGATGCGAAAATGATAGCATAATCAAAAGGCCTGCCCTAGGTTATCTCAGTGTCTTAGAAGAATGCATCGAGCAGATCAAGGGTGGTGTGCAATTATACACCACTCATTTTAACATAATGTACAGTGCTAACAACCCGTTGGTCCTACTTTTAGATCAAGCAGAAGTTGCAAACACCATTTCTGCGAACCATGAGCTCGAGAAGAACATATAATAGAAGAACGCATCAAGCTTTAACTATGAGTGCGCTACAACAATTCAATCCTATTGTTGAACATTGCTAAAATGCCAGTCAAGTTTCTAGTTTTCAAAGCAAGGGTTCACTACACAAGTTCTAGTTAGTTTTTGTTTTTGGTTCAGATTGAATGCTCCCTCTTGGTTGTAGTTGAAGATCCGCATCGGTAGCAATAAGTGCGAGAAACACAGAAGATCTGGTGGCTGTCCTATAGGTTCAGAAATTAACAATTTCAGAGTAGTTTCAAAATTTCAGAGTATATTTCCATGTCAAGATTTTTTAGCTGTTAAGAGTAATGGTCTTGTTGAGGGTGAATACAGTACGCCGGGCATAGTCGTGTATATGTTGTTCTTATTTTCATGGCCCTCAAGAAACCATGCTTTATTATTACAGTCAATCTCCACCACTCTTAGATCCTCATATCATGGTTGTTCTCATGATCTCAAAGCAAATCATCTTGGTTGAGATGACTGGCCGAAACTGAAACTTTCGGGTGATTGTGTGTTAGCAGTTCTATAAGATACTAGATTAGAGTGGGCACCCTGTTTTTGCTTTCCTTTCATTTTGGTAAGTCATTTTTTGTACTGGGATCTCTCAACCAACACTCCTAGTTTCTTTCTTTTCTTTAGTTGAATGTTTTTACTGCTAGTTGCCTAGGTTGCTGACCGAAAGAAGTTAAAATAGTTATTATATGAAATTCAACTAAAGTAAACATTTTTGTGTCTAGCACGTGCGAAGGCACGGGTTGACGACTAGTGCTACTAATAAATCTTGTGCTCAACTCTAGTATGTCAACTTAGAGCCACCATATGTCCACAAGTGCATTGCTTTTTGAATGTGAAATGATAATTTCGTGTAGTTGATTATCTTCTGCTCAAAACTTCTGCTGCTATAATGTTGTATGCTAATGTTGTAACGGTAGTAATTGGTCTCTTCTGCTTCTTATCAGAGATGGGTGGAAGCCACCACCTCAGGCTCCGCTCTGCCACACCGAAGCTACCACTTGCACGGTCACAGTAAGCTTGCGCCGAGTCCGCGGCGTCGAGCAGCCGTCGACCGCGCCAGGACAACCTCGCCGCTGCCCCGAGCCGTCTTGTTAAGCCGTGCGGCGCCTCGCGCCCCCACCGCCGTTTCACCCTTGCGGAGAGCCACCCCGCGCCGAACGGCCTAGAGCCGCTACTGCAAGCCGCTGTGCCAACCGGCCTGAAGTCACCGCTGTCGCCCTACCTCCTGACGAAGTCGCCTCCCATCCGGGTTGCCATCGGACCTTGGCCTCTTCCGCACCCATCCGCGTGGCGACTCTTCCCGGGTACACCTGCCCTTGCTGAGTTGTTTGCGCTTGCGAGTCACCTTCTCCGTTGCGGCGTAATCCGTCTCGACCCGCCCTCGTTGTCCCTTGCCTGGAGCCGGTGGCTTGTTTTCTGTCATTAAGGCCTATTGTCAAGCAACAGAAGCTGATGATAAACTGCAACAAACCGAAGGACCAAAAGATGCTCTTTTCCATAATGGAATCTGATATTTTTGGAACGGAAGGATGTACATACTGGAGAAACAACTCCATCAGTCTAAAGATGCCAGGAAGTTTCTAGTGCTCAAGTTAAATTGCTGCTGAGTTTCGGCGGATACAGAGAACATACTTGCTAAGGGTTTTTTCCTGCTGGTGAGCTCAGGGATTTTTTGGGTGTGTTGAAGGGCCCAGCCTCACTTCTGCCTCCGTCCACAAAATTCAGAGGAGATGTATTTATCTACTATCAGCATCCGGATCATGCCAGGCGCTGCCTCCGCCGTCGCGTCAAGCTGCTGTGGTTCAAGCCGCCGCCCACGACTCAGCTCTGAGTCTCCCAGCCTCACGTCAAAGTGTTCAGCTGATTGCTATTGTGGGGATATCAAGATTTTTAATAGAACTGGTGTTAAAAAAAGGAGCTACGGCAAACCTCTGCAACCGCTGATCATCAGAGTATTATGTATACACCCGATGGGCTATACTATTGTTAGCTTATTGATGGATATTACATACGGATCTTCCGACGTCCGGACAAATCAGGTGATATCCATCTAAATCTAGTTTCTTGGTATATATTGTTTTTATCAAGGGAACAATTACTTTGGACCGTATATTTTGATATGCATGACAATTATTCATTATAAACGTGGTTTATACCATGGGTACGGAGCACGCGCTGGCAACGTCCTGCCCGGTGTTCGTCCGTGCCACAGTACACGGTGAATGGACGCGTGCAAGACGCCGCCCTTACCGCCCGGTTTACATCAGCTTGCTGGGACCGCGCCTGCGTTTGACTCGCCCGTCTGGACCGGTTTACAACGCCGCGGCCGACTCATCTGTCTGTGCCGCCTCTGATGCTGCGGTCATATTTTCCGTCCGTCTCTTGCGGCCTAGTCTACATCAACACGCCAGGCCGCACCTGTCTACATGAGCTGTTTATTGCGTATGAGCAAGTCACAGCTTGGGTAGCCCGGTTTTCTTTCAACAAAATGGAGGCAAATTGTCATATACAATCAACCGCCGTCTGCACTGGGTGGCCCAATGGGCAGGCGCACAAGTCGCGGTCACTACAGTTTGGTTAACTTCAAATAGCCAGTTGGAAGAAACCATTGGCCGAGTTGCTGACACGACTCATACGGATCATTTATAACCTGCCGCAGTCACCTCAACCTTCTGTGGATTCACATCGTGCTATCAACACCAATGATATACCAGTTATGCCGGTTTATATCATGGTCAAATATGGAGAGTCTCAAGCCAACTCCTCGAGTCACCTTTGAGACTCGGGGGCTACAATGACATGACTCAGGAAATCTTGCCAGTTTCAGCAATTTAAGAACCCCAGGACGATGGAGGGAAAGATAGCCCGGTCCCGGAGGCTATTTTTATATTGATGAAAATTTAAAGGACGTCAGAAAATTTCTGGCTTAGAAAGTATATGACAGTTACAAAATCCCGGCTCAATGAAGAAGTTCCACGTCATCAGAAAGGATTCTGGTTTAAAATCCGGCTCAAGGGATGTCAGTCTCACTGAAGCTCTCAAATATCCGGTTTACAATCCGGTTCAAGGGAAATCTATTCTCCCACAAAGCTCTGAAGCGCTCAAAACCGGTTTAAAAATGTCTGGTTCAAAAAGGAATTAACTTCTCGCAAGTTCGAGTTTAAAGGCCGTCAGGAAATTTCCGGCTGAAAATGAAGATTCCGGTTTAAAATCCGATTGAAGGGAAAGATGTCTCCCACAATGATTTGAAGCTCTCAATATCCGGTTCAAAATCCCGGTTCAAGAAGAATTTATCTCTTGCAAAAAGTTAAAGGTTGCCGAAGAGGACGTGCTGCCATGAGCGCGGTTCAAACATGGATATCCTACCTTATTGGCTTATCATATTATTTCTCATGTGGGGCTTCTGTTCATAAAGCGGAGTCCGGTTTACCCCTTGATCCAGCTTATAAAGCTTTATATAAAAATCACTTGGGGGCTTGGTTGTATTCGAACCATAGCTACACCTCTTGATCGGCGCAATACCACAAAATCACTTGGGGGCTTGGTCGTGTCCAAACCATAGCTACACCAGAAAACTACTCCGGGGCCAAAGAGATTGTTGCAAAACAACAAGTCAAACATAGGCACCCACTAAGCACAACTCAAAATGTTACTTGGGGATTCTTTGCTGTCGCAATGAACAAAGAATCTACACTTGTAATGGGCTATCAAGCCGCGGCTTGGAAGCCTGGTGTATACACCTAAAACCCCGGGTTAGCCTGCCTTCTTAAGTAAGTCACTCCGCCCAGGTAAACCTGGGATGACCCGTCGAACTTTGACAAGTTACTCTGATAAGACCCTGAACTTGTCAAGTTAAAACGATAATTGGTTAAGGATTGATGACCATCTTAAAAGGCTTTGTGAAATGGTTTAACTCAGTGGCCTGGCAGCCCATGAAAAGCCTCGAATTTGGGGCCTGGCAGCCCGTGAAAAGCCTCGACTACAAGTTTTCATATGCTTTTATTTGCCAAGTTTTTCTCCTTTGATGAGATTTATGATGTTTTTGATAAACCGGCGTTCATTAACCCGGTTCGGCTTTCAACTACAAAGTTGTCAGTGCATGATCAATTATAATCCGACGTTTATTAACCCGGTCTGGTTTCGACTATAAGTCGCCAATATTATATATGGTTAATCCGGTGTTTATCACAACCCGATACGGTTTTATCATAAACCAGCACAGTATGAAAGGAGCTATCATTACTCAAGATTGGGGTTATCACTCTTACTACAAAAAGTTGGTAAACCAACGATGTGATTCAATGTCACATGTATGATATATTACATATTTGAGCATTATGACCCGTCCGGGTTATATGTTGGGCATTATGACCCGTCCGGCGGTAAACCGCCAGTACACTTTAAATTTGTTGTATGCAGAAACAGGTTGAATAAAGCATGATTATAAATCACCGGCGTTTATTAACCCGGCCTGGCTTTCGACTATAAGTTGCCAGTATGATGATAAATTATCCAGTGTTTATTAACCCGGACTGGCTTGGGATTATAAGTCACCAGTATATATTTGGATTGCGCCATTGGAATTATGCGCTCATAAATCATTGGATTATATTATTCAAATATTTAAATAGCCAACATGGCTGGATTTTATTATGGTTATCAATAACCAGTATTATGATTAAGGTTTTCAAAGTCGCTTTAGCGCAATGGCTATTATATTATCAATACGTATGATTTATTCTACAATTGAAGGAATAGTCTCGAGTCGCTCCAGGCTTACGACCCGGCACTTGGGGGCTACATTATTCACGTTGAGATTTAATCAAATATGCAAGTCTCATGTCGCTGCAAGCATGCACCATGACACTTGGGGGCTAATGCAAAGTCATTTTTTGCTCACTTTATTGAAGACCCGACTCATCACATTGTAATGAGCCGGCACTTGGGGGCTACCAATTGCTCATGTCAGAAATTCAAGGTACACAAGCTTTAATCCATTATATTGAAGGGTCCACTGCTCAGTTGGTAGAGTACAAAGCTCTTAACCTTATGGACGTGGGTTCAAGCTCTTAACCTTATGGACGTGGATCATATCTGCAAAGTCCCTGCTCATTATTGCATAATGACCCGGCCCTTGGGGGTGTGACACCCAAAATTTCATTTTTGGTTTTATTAAAATCTTTTATTTGATTTGAGGAGGGTATTTAAATTTTCTTCTAAAGAACTTTCCCGCTCAAAATATTTCCTTTTTATGACAAGTGTTTGTTTGGTTTCACCCTAGACTTGATTGATGGTCTTGGAGGTTTTTAGTCCCATGTTGGCTCAAGGGTTTTTCATTTGGAAGAATATTCTTGAAAATCTTTTAAATAGCCCTACGGCATTTGGAGTGATCTTTTCCCCTTTCAAAATCCCTCTTGCCATGACCCAAGTGGAAATCCCCTCCCAAAAGCCTTTCCCCATCTTTGGATCATGATATATTTCAAGTCCAGTAGTTTGAACCTCCCCATAAATTTTCTTTCATTCATTTCTCATCAAAAAGAATTTCTGCCTTCTATCTTGACCCTTGGAGGTTTTCAAAGGAACTACCATTTCTACTTTGAGTTTGGCCTCCAAACAAGTTTCCCTAGCTAGTCCTTTGAGCCCTCAACCAAGATCCATGAAGATCCACTGGTCTCCAGTTCAAATATTTCAAATTCTGCTTGCTGCGAGTTTGGACCAGATTTGCCAAATTTGATGAAATTCATTTGAATTCCCCTCCTAAAAATCTGAGAAAATTCAGGCAGCCTCTGGGTGCATTGAGAGGTCACCTCACCAAGTCCCAGCTCCAGGAAAAAATTTCTTCATGCCAAATCATTTCGTCGAACACCTCACTGGCACTGTTGCTATCATGTTCAGAAAGTTCAGAGAAACAGTTTCAGTAAACTGCTGTTGTTTTCTTCAGAGCCCGACGTCGATCTCGCCAGTACCGCGGTGGCGCCTTGCTCCCTGTCCCCTCCTTCTTATCCCTGCGCCGCACGAGCCCCTGGAGTCTTGCGGGCGTCGGCGACGAGCAGGAGGAGGTGCGCCACCCATGAGCGACGGCAGCAGCGGCTTTACGGCTGTCAGAGAGAGGCGCCGCATGGACGGCGCCGCCCAGCGCCACCCAAGCCACCCGAGCCCGCCGCGTGGCCATCCACTCCCCCGTGCGCGCTGCCACCCTTCGTCATGAACTGCTAGGCGCGGAGCGCGCTCTCTGCCGCCGCCGTGCCCGTACGGCCGCCCCGTCGATGATCGGCGCATTACGCCAAGCCCGACCGAGGTTTAGCGGGGGAACGGCACCAGTGAACCTCCCTGATGTTGCCTGACCACTTAAACCCCCTGCCCAACCCCTGCCTCGCCGTAATCGCTTGCCGGAGCAATCCCGTTCACGGCCACCCCCTCGGATCGCCTATAAATAGAGGCCCCGAGCTCGAACTCGAAACCACACCACCTCTGCACTCCACCAATACCACGCCAAGCCAATGGAAGAGCCCCGAGGGAGCCTTCTTCCCCAACTCCGGCCGCGTCAACCCGCCACGGGACCCAGCTCGATTCGCTCCCGTGCGTGCACCTCTACCCCTCATCTCTTGCCAGTAGCTTCCTGATGCATCCACTCTCCTGACCCGCACTTCAATTTGGAGTTTGCAGCACCCACCGGAGTTCTCCACCATCGCCCGAACCACCGTCCGCCGGAGAAAGTGTCGCCGTCGACGTGGTGCTCTCCGACGGCCAAGACCACCACCCACCGACGCGGAAGAACACACTGAACCTCTTGGTACCCTCCGATCTCCCTGCCTCGCCGTGGTTCGACGCCGGCGACCACCGCAGCCTTCGGGCGCCGGCGAGGTTTTAAACCTGACGTGTGGACCCCCCCCCCCCGTCAGCCTCTCTTCTTCCTCCCCCTCGAACCATTTTCTGTTGGTGCCTTCGGGCAAATGCATTTTCCCTTTGGGCTGGCGCATTCCTTTCCGAACCGTTTTCTGTTTTCTCAGTTAAGTCCCTGGTTCTTTTCTGTTTCATCACAGATCAGTCCCTGGACTAAAACCCTTATAACTTTTTAATAAAAGATGATTTTTGATTGATTCTTTTTCTGTCAGTCTTATAATTTTGTCTAGTTGTTTATAGTATTTATTTGGAAAAAATTTGGAACAATTTTTATGCACGCGATGATTTTTACGTTAGTATACGTTTTCGCTATACCGTAGGTTCCGGAGGAGGTGACGGAGCCGCGAACTTCGCCGAGCTAGAATCCGACTTCTCCGAACCAGGCAAGCATGTTTGAACCTTCGATATGATAGGTGTTTTGCATGTTTGCTTGAATGGTTGTGCATGGCATATGAGCATCGGTGAGTATCTCGTTGCATGCAAGGCAACTGACCCTGTGTTTCGAAGTTATCATGATCTTTGATGAGAGATGACCTGATCATGTGGTGACATGAAAGGTAGTGAGGTGGTATTGTTGTAGCATGCCAGCCTTACGTCATCCGTTAAACTCCGACGTTAACGTGGACTGAGTCACGTTACCGTTCTTTCCCTTTCGTGCTGCCACATGTTTTCTGCAAAGAATACGGTTTAGTAAGTTGTTAACCTCTTTCCTTGTACACACCAAATAGAGGGGCCGGGATGAGGGTTCCATGGCCCTGGATTAAAGCCAGTCATCCGGTCAGGGGGCATGGGTGTTTCCGGTTGGGACCGAGAGGGGGGCACCCCTTAGAGCGCGCGTATATAAATTTGATCCCATGCTACGCGAGGTTGTAGCCTCCCCGTCTCAAGGTTTTTCTTGAACGTTGCCGAGGGTGATTCCTGGCATCGGAATGTTGAATGGGTGTGTACAGGTTAGATGTGTTTCTCCTAAAACACCGTAAACGGAACTAGTCCTCGTGACTACTGAAATCCGTTGGCTGTGGTTATAGTACAAACTCTACAGAGTCAAATCCTTCCGAGTCATCGTGTCCGTGATCAAGGACCATGGCCAGTATATCCATATCTATGTCAGTCCTCGTGGTAAATCCCCGGTGAACAAGCTTAAGTGGTATACCGGTTTGAATTGTTATTCCTGTGGATGGACTAACCTTTATTTTATCTCGTACTTGAATATTCCCGCGAACTGAATTAAATTCATGAGCTACTGAATTATTGAGTTATGAAATATAAGCCCTTTATGTGATGTCGCTCAGACGTCCGACTGTGGCATGTCCGTTATTTACTTTTGATATAAGCCCTTTATGTGATGTCGCTCAGACGTCCGACTGTGGCACTCTTGTCATTTACTTTCAATATAAGCCCTTTATGTGATGTCGCTCAGACGTCCGACTGTGGCATGTCGTTATTTACTTTTGATATAAGCCCTTTATGTGATGTCGCTCAGACGTCCGACTGTGGCACTCTTGTCATTTACTTCGATATAAGCCCTTTATGTGATGTCGCTTCAGACGTCCGACTGTGGCACGCACTGTCATTTATATTCTATTATAAGCCCTTTATGTGGTGTCGCCTTGACGCCCGACTGCGGCATTGTTATTGCATTTTTACCCTTCCGAGGAGTCTTTCAGACACTCGATTGGCCCTCAGTATTACTTTGGATTTTCGGGAGGACTACCGCCCGACTTCCCTTTTATTTTCCATGCATTGCTATCTCATTGTCTGAGTGCGCTTGTTAATCTGTTCCTATGCATCATGTTTACATTTGCTATATCTTATGTCTGAACTGTCTTGCGAGTACTTTCATAGTACTCACCTGGCTTGTTGATTTGGCCAGATGTTGACGAAGGCGATCTCATGGATGAAGAGTTCGATAGTGAGTCCGACGCCTAGAGGAATCCCAGTCAGTCCCGTGCGATCCTGGATATTGGTCACTTGTATTATATACGCTTCCGCCACCCACAATAAGTATCCTCGAGCTTCACTCCGACACTCGAAGAGCTGTTAGTTTCAGGAGTCATGTCACCCAATCCACTGTGGTATTTCCACCACCGCTTTTATCGTGAGTCAGTAGTTATGCCACCCTATCCGCCTTTATGTGTAATATTGGCGTGTTGTAATAAATGGTTGAGCAGTCTCCGCTCAGCCTTGTGTTATATTTAGTACTCCTGGTTTTTCTTCTGTGATCAAGACATTGTCTACCAGTGAGGAGGAATTCTTCTCTACTGGTCCGTAAAAGGGATCGGTTTCTCAATAAATATTTTTATTGAAAAGCCGGTCGTGACAAGCTTGGTACCAGAGCCAGGCTGACTGTAGGAAGCCACTAGGTGCGATCGCTAATCGGTTATTAGCGTCTTTGGTGCTTTTTCAGCATTTTGCAAATGTAGCTATTTTCTGTTGGTCATCATAAATTTATGATTTGACTACTCAGAATTTTTGCCTACTTTTGTAGATGGCTGGCAACGACTGCGAGACTCGGGTGTTCACTCACGTGCCCGAGGGGTTTGTCAAACTCCTCGTCTCCATCACCAAGCTCGCGATCGAGCCAGCGACGCGTCCGGAGTTCACGCTTTACCAGCACAAGCTCAGCGACGATGTGTCTATGCACCAAGCCGTGGTGCAATTCAAGGGAGGACGTTCTGCGTCACGCCACTTCCGTTTTGTGGGAAGGGCCATGCCTACGGAGAGGCATGCCATGCAGATGGCCGCCCGTGAGGCAATAGCTCGCCTTCGGGATATCCTTCCTATGATGAAGACTCGTCGCTACCGCTACCTCCCATGCCATGTGCCATATACTTGTCACTATGCATTCGCCTGCCGTAGGGGAGAGCGGGATGAAGCTATCGAGATGCTTGTCGAATACCTCAAAGCTCTGGAGGAATCTTTCGACAACCTCGTGGACGATCTTGTGGCTGCCCGCATGGACTTAGTTCGGGGCGGTCCCGCCAGCAGGAAGGAGCTTCTCCACATGGCACCGCCACTGACTTTCGTCTCGTCCTCGGCATCTTATTCACCGGCCATTTTGGCCACTGCTCGCCGTCCGCCTACCACTGAGGAGTTCGACCGAATCATCGCTCCTACTCCAGTCAGAGCTGCACCGCCTGCCGCACCCGCACTGCCGCCTGTCGCACCCGCGCCATCACCTCAGCGCAGTGCTACGCGCCTGGAGCCTACTAGGGAGGAGGTGGAGGTTGAGTCTCCTGCACCGCTGGGTCTTACCCTCGGCAAGGGGAAGGACATATTCACCATCTCCGACTGAGTGTGCTTAGTAGCCGCACGTTGTGCCTGCATGTATGTTATGTTTTATGTGTACTTAAGTTTGTAGTAGTTGTGTGCGCTGCATTCCAGAGGGGTGTGCTAGCCTTAATAACGTGTCAGGATTGTGTACGCACATCCTGAGTGATGTATCGTATGTTCGCGTATCGCGTGTAAGATATGTGCTAAGCAGTCCTTCTCCGTGCGCAGTCAAATATTTTCTTGGAAAATCTTGAGGTCTTTTAAATTTATTGTTTTTGCAAGATTTTCCTTGTGCCGCACAGTTCTTCTCATGTTATTTTTGCAAAATAATACCCCAGAGTGCAAAATGTCTCGTTCGTGGACTCGTTCCATGCCCAATCAACCAGAAGAAGTTTATGGAACACAGACCAGCAACAACTTCACTCAGGGACAGTCTAGTCAACAGGACAGTGAGGCAGCCTTATCTCAAGTATGCCGCCTCTTCGAACAAAGCCAGCAACAACACCAAGAAATGATGAATCACGTCATCAATATGGGAAACCACCGTGAGCCATACCAACCACACTCCAAGTTGTCTGAACTGCAGAAGATGCGCCCTTCAACATTTGCTCACACTGATAGGCCCCTGGAAGCCGATGATTGGCTTCGTGACATCGAAAGAAAGCTGATTATTGCGCAATGTTCAGATCATGAGAAGGTGCTTTATGCACCCCACTACCTTACTGGAGCAGCTGCAGCATGGTGGGAGAACTTCCTACACATGCATCCCAGTGAACACAACATCACCTGGGAGGAGTTTAAGGAAGGCTTTCGTGGGGCACACATCCCCAGGAGCATCATAAAAATCAAGAAAAGAGAATTTGATGACCTCAGGCAAAGAGGCATGTCAGTGACAGAATACAACGGTCAGTTTACCCGGCTATCTCGTTATGCCTACGATGAACATATGACTGAGAACAAAAGGATGGAAAAATTTCTGGACGGCCTGGCGCCAGCATTAAGATGCCAACTGGTCGTACACACTTTCCTAGATTTCAAAACTCTGGTTGACAAGGCCATTACCTTGGAGAATGAGCGCCGCAGTCTGGAGGATATCCGTAAGCGAAAAAGGGACAAGACGACTCTTGCTCGCAACAATCGAAGCAAGACTGAGGTTCCGAGGAATGAAGCGAGAAAACCCACGACGACTGATCTAAGGCCAACCAGACAGTTTCATTCCAGAGACAAGGACTTCACGTACCGTCCAGGGGTCACTTGCTATGCTTGTGGTGAAGAAGGGCACTATGCCAAACAGTGCCCAAAACCAAGGAACTCGGCCCCCAAGCCGTACAATGGTGGAAATAATCCAGCCCCCAAGCGCAACAATTTCAATCCCAACAACAATCACAGGGAGGGTCACCTGAACCATGTGACCAGGGAAGAAGCCCAGAATGCCCCAGACATCGTGCTCGGTACGTTCCCTGTCAACACAGTACCTGCCACGGTTTTGTTTGATTCTGGAGCTTCTCACTCGTTCATTTCGAAGAGTTTTGTTTTGCAACATGGTTTTCCGATACTTCCTTTGGAAAAATCTATGATCATCAAGTCCCCCGGAAATAAGCAGATCGCTCAGAGTTACTGCCAAGGAGTGATCATTGAGTTTGAAGGACTAAAGTTTCAGGCTAATCTCATCGTGTTGGAAAACAAAGGACTGGATGTCATCCTAGGGATGGACTGGTTGACCACCAACAAAGGATTTATTGACTGTTTCAATCGGACTGTGATTCTCACTCATCATCACGGCAAGACAATAAAGGTTACAGCTCAAGAGAGACCACGGTCACGGCAACCAAAGCTGAACAAAGTGGATATTTCAGAATTGAGAAAAGTTCCAGTGGTGTGCGAGTTTCCAGACGTATTTCCTGAAGAACAACCAGGCATGCCACCAGACCGAGAGATAGAGTTCAGCATTGAACTAGCACCTAGTACCACTCCCATCTATAAGAAACCTTATAGAATGGCACCCTCAGAATTGGTAGAATTGGAGAAGCAGATAAAGGAGTTACTGGACAAAGGATTTATTCGAGCCAGCTCCTCACCATGGGGTTCGCCAGTATTATTCGCCAAGAAAAAGGATGGGACACTGAGATTGTGCATAGACTAACGAGCTCTCAATATGGTCACCATCAAAAACAAATATCCGATGCCACGGATAAATGATTTGTTTGATCAGCTCGCGCAAGCCAAGGTGTTCTCAAAAATTGATTTAAGATCGGGATATCATCAATTAAAAGTACGGATAGAAGATATCCCTAAGACGGCATTCACCTCCAGATACGGATTATATGAGTTCACAGTAATGCCGTTTGGACTGACGAACGCCCCCGCATATTTCGTCCACCTCATGAACAAAGTGTTTATGAAATTCATGGACAAATTTGTTGTGGTGTTCATTGACGACATCCTGGTATATTCAAGGACACCAGAAGAACATGCCGAACATCTCAGAATTGTTTTGGGAGAATTAAGGAAACATCAATTGTACGCCAAATTTAGCAAGTGTGAATTTTGGCTAAGACAAGTTGGTTTTCTAGGCCATATATTAACCCAAGAAGGCGTGGCCGTAGACCCAGAAAAGGTCAAGGCCATACTTGACTGGAAACCACCAGCCAATGTGACAGATGTGCGGAGTTTCCTGGGAATGGCCGGATATTACAGAAGATTTATTGAAGGATTCTCCACTGTGGCAAAACCGATGACACAGTTGCTCAAGAAAGACAGGAAGTTTGTATGGACGGAAGCATGCGAGAAAAGCTTCCAAGAACTCAAGAAGAAACTAACAACAGCACCAGTTTTGACCGTGCCAGACATACACAAGAGTTTTGAAGTGTATTGTGACGCGTCCCGGAAGGGCCTCGGATGCGTGCTGATGCAGGATGGAAAAGTTGTCGCATATGCTTCCAGGCAACTACGGAAGCATGAGGAAAATTATCCAACTCATGACTTGGAGCTAGCAGCGGTCATCCATGCACTCAAGGAATGGAGGCACTTTCTGTTGGGAAATCGTTGTGAAATATATACGGACCATAAGAGCCTTAAATATATTTTCACACAACCAGAGCTGAATTTACGACAACGACGCTGGTTGGAATTGGTCAAGGACTATGATGTCGGTATTCACTACCATCCAGGGAAAGCAAATGTAGTGGCAGATGCTCTTAGTCGGAACCCCAGCCCGGGCAACGACAGTCCACAGAACTTGAGACCTGAGTTTCAGCAGGAGTTCGCTAGACTCAACATGGTGTTAGTTTCTGAGGGCAACGTATCAAATCTGGAGATACACCCCACCCTAATGGAACAAATTAAGAAGGCTCAGCAGGGACATCCCAGCATCGAAGGTATAAAGAGAAAAATGAGCCTAGGCAAGGCTTCAGAGTTCGTCACAGACAGTGAAGGAATATTATGGTACGGGGACAGACTTTGTGTACCAAACACTGAGGAACTCAAGCAACAAATCCTAACCGAAAGCCACACCGCTCCATATTCGATCCACCCTGGAGGAACCAAAATGTACAAAGACATTCAGGAAAGATTTTGGTGGCACGGTATGAAAAGGGATATAGCCGCATTCATTGCTTGTTGCGATTCATGTCAGCGCATAAAAGCCGAGCATCAAAATCCGGCAGGACTGCTACAGCCAAACCGGATACCTGAGTGGAAATGGGATGAAATTGGAATGGACTTCATCGTCGGACTACCTCGATCACAACGCGGAAATGACGCCATATGGGTCATCACAGATAGGCTAACCAAGGTAGCACATTTCATTCCCGTGAAGACGACCTATTCCACTCAAAGGCTTGCCAAGCTTTATCTCTCCCGTATAGTTTGTCTGCATGGAGTCCCAAAGACTATAATATCCGACCGAGGCACTCAATTTGTCTCTAAATTCTGGGATCACTTACAACAAGCTCTGGGCACTCAACTAGCATTCAGTACAGCGTACCACCCTCAGACTGATGGACAAACGGAACGCGTGAACCAAATCCTAGAAGACATGCTGAGAGCCTGTGTGCTCACCTATGGATCCAGTTGGGAAGAAAGTTTGCCGTATGCCGAGTTTGCTTACAACAACAGTTACCAAGCCAGCCTGCAAATGGCACCTTTTGAAGCATTGTACGGACGGAGGTGTCGTACCCCACTAAATTGGTCAGAAACAGGTGACAGTCGCATCTTCGGCCCAGACATGCTCAAGGAGGCCGAGGAGAAAGTTAAACAGATCAGGGACAGACTCAAGACAGCTCAAAGCCGACAAAAGAGCTACTACGATCAAAAACCTCGTGAGGTCAGCTTTGAACCCGGTGATTACGTATACCTACGAGTATCTCCTATGAGGGGCCTACAACGGTTCAAAATTAAGGGGAAGCTAGCCCCAAGATTTATTGGACCATTCTATGTGATTGCACGAAGAGGCATAGTAGCCTACCAGCTAGACCTACCCAAAGAGCTATCAGACGTCCACGACGTGTTCCACGTCTCACAGTTGAGGAAATGTGTTAGTAACCCGGAAAAGCATGTATCTCATGAGAGCATTGATGTGCAACCAGATCTCACCTACAGAGAACGGCCAGTAAAGATTTTGGAAGAGTCTGAAAGGAGGACCCGTCAGAAAACAACTAAAATTTTCAAGGTTCAGTGGAGCAACCACACCGAGGATGAAGCTACATGGGAAAGGGAAGATTTTCTCTAGGCAGAGTATCCATATCTATTTGAGGATCTGCAGAAATCTCGGGGATGAGATTTTTCCTAAGGGGGTAGGTGTTGTGACACCCAAAATTTTATTTTTGGTTTTATTAAAATCTTTTATTTGATTTGAGGAGGGTATTTAAATTTTCTTCTAAAGAACTTTCCCTCTCAAAATATTTCCTTTTTATGACAAGTGTTTGTTTGGTTTCACCCTAGAATTGATTGATGGTCTTGGAGGTTTTTCGTCCCATGTTGGCTCAAGGGTTTTTCATTTGGAAGAATATTCTTGAAAATCTTTTAAATTTCCCTATGGCATTTGGAGTGGTCTTTTCCCCTTTCAAAATCCCTCTTGCTATGACCCAAGTGGAAATCCCCTCCCAAAAGCCTTTCCCCATCTTTGGATCATGATATATTTCAAGTCCAGCAGTTTGAACGTCCCCATAAATTTTCTTTCATTCATTTCTCATCAAAAACAATTTCTGCCTTCTATCTTGACCCTTGGAGGTTTTCAAAGGAACTACCATTTCTACTTTGAGTTTGGCCTCCAAACAAGTTTCCCTAGGTAGTCCTTTGAGCCCTCAACCAAGATCCACTGGTCTCCAGTTCAAATATTTCAAATTGTGCTTGCTGCAAGTTTGGACCAGATTTGCCAAATTTGATGAAATTCATTTGAATTCCCCTCCTAAAAATCTGAGAAAATTCAGGCAGCCTCTGGGTGCATTGAGAGGTCACCTCACCAAGTCCCAGCTCCATAATTTTTTTCTTCATGCCAAATCATTTCGTCGAACACCTGACTGGCACTGTTGCTATCATGTTCAGAAAGTTCAGAGAAACAGTTTCAGTAAACTGCTGTCGTTTTCTTTAGAGCCCGACGTCGATCTCGCCACTACCGCGGTGGCGCCTTGCTCCCTGTCCCCTCCTTCTTATCCCTGCGCCGCACAAGCCCCTGGAGTCTTGCGGGCGTCGGCGACGAGCAGGAGGAGGTGCGCCACCCGTGAGCGACGGCAGCAGCGGCTTTGCGGCTGCCAGAGAGAGGCACAGCGTGGACGGCGCCGCCCAGCGCCGCCCAAGCCACCCGAGGCCGCTGCGTGGCCATCCACTCCCCCGTGCGCACTGCCACCCTTCGTCGTGAACCGCTAGGCACGGAGCACGCTCTCTGCCGCCGCCGTGCCCGTACGGCCGCCCCATCGATGATCGGCGCATTACGCCAAGCCCGACCAAGGTTTAGCGGGGGACGGCACCAGTGAACCTCCCTGATGTTGCCTGACCACTTAAACCCCCTGCCCAACCCCTGCCTCGCCGTAATCGCTCGCCGGAGCAATCCCGTTCAAGGCCACCCCCTCGGATCGCCTATAAATAGAGGCCCCGAGCTCGAACTCGAACCCACACCACCTCTGCACTCCACCAATACCACGCCAAGCCACTGGAAGAGCCCCGAGGGAGCCTTCTTCCCCAACTCCGGCCGCCTCGACCTGCCACGGGACCTAGCTCGATTCGCTCCCGTGCGTGCACCTCTACCCCTCATCTCTTGCCAGTAGCTTCCTGATGCATCCACTCTCCTGACCCGCACTTCAATTTGGAGTTTGCAGCACCCACCGGAGTTCTCCACCATCGCCCGAACCACCGTCCGCCGGAGAAAGTGTCGCCGTCGACGTGGTGCTCTCCGACGGCCAAGACCACCACCCACCGACGCGGAAGAACACACTGAACCTCTTGGTACCCTCCGATCTCCCTGCCTCGTCCTGGTTCGACGCCGGTGACCACCGCAGCCTCCGGGCGCCGGCGAGGTTTTAAACCTGACGTGTGGACCCCCCCCCCCCCCCGGTCAGCCTCTCTTCTTCCTCCCCCTCGAACCGTTTTGTGTTGGCGCCTTCGGGAAAATGCGTTTTCCCTTTGGGCTGGCGCATTCCTTTCCGAACCGTTTTCCGTTTTCTCAGTTAAGTCCCTGGTTCTTTTCTGTTTCATCACAGATCAGTCCCTGGACTAAAACCCTTATAACTTTTTAATAAAAGATGATTTTTGATTGATTCTTTTTCTGTCAGTCTTATAATTTTGTCTACTTTTTTATAGTATTTATTTGGAAAAATTTTGGAACAATTTTTATGCACGCGATGATTTTTACGTTAGTATACATTTTCGCTATACCGTAGGTTCCGGAGGAGGTAACGGAGCCGCAAACTTCGCCGAGCTAGACTCCGACTTCTCCGAACCAGGCAAGCATGTTTGAAACTTCGATATGATAGGTGTTTTGCATGTTTGCTTGAATGGTTGTGCATGGCATATGAGCGTCGGTGAGTATCTCGTTGCATGCAAGGCAACTGACCGTGTGTTCCGAAGTTATCATGATCTTTGATGAGAGATGACCTGATCATGTGGTGACATGAAAGGTAGTGAGGTGGTATTGTTGTAGCATGCCAGCCTTACATCATCCGTTAAACTCCGACGTTAACGTGGACTGAGTCACGTTACCGTTCTTTCCCTTTCGTGCTGCAACATGTTTTCTGCAAAGAATACGGTTTAGTAAGTTGTTAACCTCTTTCCTTGTACACACCAAATAGAGGGGCCGGGATGAGGGTTCCATGGCCCTGGATTAAAGCCAGTCATCCGGTCAGGGGGCATGGGTGTTTCCGGTTGGGACCGAGAGGGGGGCACCCCTTAGAGCGCGCGTATATAAATTTGATCCCATGCTACGCGAGGTTGTAGCCTCCCCGTCTCAAGGTTTTTATTGAACGTTGCCGAGGGTGATTCTTGGCATCAGAATGTTGAATGGGTGTGTACTGGTTAGATGTGTTTCTCCTAAAACACCCTAAACGGAACTAGTCCTCGTGACTACTGAAATCCGTTGGCTGTGGTTATAGTACAAACTCTGCAGTATATCCATATCTATGTCAGTCCTCATGGTAAATCCCCGGTGAACAAGCTTAAGTGGTATACCCGTTTGAATTGTTATTCCTGTGGATGGACTAACCTTTATTTTATCTCGTACTTGAATATTCCCGTGAACTGAATTAAATTCATGAGCTACTGAATTATTGAGTTATGAAATATAAGCCCTTTATGTGATGTCGCTCAGACGTCCGACTATGGCATGTCCGTTATTTACTTTTGATATTAGCCCTTTGTGTGATGTCTCTCAGACGTCCGACTGTGGCACTCTTGTCATTTACTTTCCATATAAGCCCTTTATGTGATGTCGCTCAGACGTCCGACTGTGGCATGTTCGTTATTTACTTTTGATATAAGCCCTTTATGTGATGTCGCTCAGACGTCCGACTGTGGCACTCTTGTCATTTACTTCGATATAAGCCCTTTATGTGATGTCGCTTCAGACGTCGGACTGTGGCACGCACTGTCATTTATATTCTATTATAAGCCCTTTATGTGGTGTCGCCTTGACGCCCGACTGCGGCATTGTTATTGCATTTTTACCCTTCCGAGGAGTCTTTCAGACACTCGATTGGCCCTCAGTATTACTTTGGATTTTCGGGAGGACTACCGCCCGACTTCCCTTTTATTTTCCATGGATTGCTATCTCATTGTCTGAGTGCGCTTGTTAATCTGTTCATATGCATCATGTTTACATTTGTTATATCTTATGTCCGAACTGTCTTGCGAGTACTTTCATTAGTACTCACCTGGCTCGTTGATTTGGCCAGATGTTGACGAAGGCGATCTCATGGATGAAGAGTTCAATAGTGAGTCCGACGCCTAGAGGAATCCCAGTCAGTCCCGTGCGATCCTGGATATTGGTCACTTGTATTATATACGCTTCCGCCACCCACAATAAGTATCCTCGAGCTTCACTCCGACGCTCGAAGAGTTGTTAGTTTCAGGAGTCATGTCACCCAATCCACTATGGTATTTCCACGACCGCTTTTATCGCGAGTCAGTAGTGATGCCACCCTATCCGCCTTTATGTGTAATATCGGCGTGTTGTAATAAATTGTTGAGCAGTCTCCGCTCAGCCTTGTGTTATATTTAGTACTCCTGGTTTTTCTTCTGTGATCAAGACATTGTCTACAAGTGAGGAGGAATTCTTCTCTACTGGTCCGTAAAAGGGATCGGTTTCTCAATAAATATTTTTATTGAAAAGCCGGTCGTGACAGGGGGCTACACTGGTTGAAGTTTTTTGAACATTAGGCAATTACAAGTCCCAGGTTGCTGCAAGCATGACAACCCGGCACTTGGGGATACATATATGGAATATTCAGTTTTTACTAAAGTGACTGGGATGAACATGGATTTCTTCCTAAATGGCAGTATTTATATTGAAGCAAGTCTCAAGCCATCACTTTGTTCTGCTCAAGACTTGGGGGCTACATGTATTATATAATTATTGAAGAATACTTTCAAATTTTCTGTTTGAGCAAAACAGATTGACCCGGCGTCACCAATCGTTATGACCCTGTGGCTGCAACCCGGCGTCAACAACAATTATGACCTGGCATCGTCTGCTTTATAACCTGGCAATTTTGGTAATGATAAACCGACAAGTTCTATATTTTCAAGCCGACTGAATATCAGTTGGATATTTCAAGACCAATATTTTTGTCAAGTCAGAGCATTGAAGGCCGATTCAAATGGATTCTTTATTTACAAAATATCTTCTGCAAGCAAATTGATTATGAAGATTTTTATTGACTCGGATTTTTCAGAAGGAATAAATGACAAGGACTTAAGGATGATCAAGTGCCGGTTTATAAGAATATTTAAACCGGAGCACAACCCGCCAAGTTTGTTCTTGTGTTTATGTTGCAGATCAGTTTAACATGGATAAATCCAAATTAAACTGGGGGCTAATGTCGGGGATATACCCCGCCGCGTAACCCGGCCGGAAGTATAACCCGGCCGGACTGGACGACTCACTGGTAACCCGCGCGGAGCTTGGCGATTCACGGGTAACCCGCCCGATCTTGGCGGTTCATTAGTAACCCGGCTGGCCGGTCAGATGGATGACGAGGCCCAAGGCACAGAAGGTCGGTTCACGTTTAATGGTGGGCCGGTTTATGAGGAAAACACAAGGAATATTCCCTTACAAAGGAAGCAAGACTAGGACTCCACTTGTAATAGAGTAATCCTAATCCAACTAGGACTAGTCATGTAAACTGCCCCTTCAACATATATAAGGAAGGGCAGGGCTCCCCAAAGGGGGACAAGCAAGAAGAAGAAACAATCTCTAGGGCTAGACACAAAGAGTCGGTTTACCGACGACTCCCTCGTGATGATAATGAGACCTGGCCACAAACAGCATGTAGGGTTGTTACCGGATGATGTTTCCCGGGGCCCGAAGCTGTCTAAATCCTTGTCTTATGTTGCGTCTCTCGATTCCGCTCAACCCCTCTCAAGCTACCACATATATGCGTTGGCCTCGCGACTAAGTCCTGACACTGAGGACATCTGTCGTGACAAAACCACGACAGTATCATACTTGGGACTTCCTCCAAGAGGCAGGTATATAAAAGGAGAGATCTCCCCTTCACCCATCTGATTATGATAACTCAGCTGTTTGCTACATCACCCCTTGTCCCAAACTGCAGAGGCTGCCTGACACTTTTATGAAGATGCTGGACGGCCATCGGCCAAAGAATCTGAAGCTGTGACAGGCCGGCAGCGGGCTGCGCAGGCATTGGGATGTGGAGTTGGTGATCAGGTATGGCCACATGTACCTGTTTCGTGTCTGGGAGCAGTTCTACCTTGCCTACGACATGCGACACAGGTACTTCCTTCTCTTCAGGTACGTCGGAGACGCCATGCTCACCGTGAAGGTGTTTAACATGACTATGTGTCGCATGCGCTACCAGGACGACGATGATGCGAGTACGTTGTGCCTCTTCTTCCTCTACATTTGGCTTTGTCTCACATCGATTGTTAACGGTCATTGTTGCATTTGGTCAGGCAATGGGAGCAGCAGCAGCGACTCTGGCTGAAGTAAAAGCAGCAGCGAGGATGATCCAGAATGGAGTGGGGAAGAAGAGGAACAGAGTGGGGATGAGGAGGTGTAGGCTGACGATGGGCAATAGATGGTGGTGGCTGAGGATGACCTAGCGATGGTGGTGGCTGGCGATGGGCAAGAGATGGTGGTGGCTGAGGATGACCTAGCGATGGTGCTGCTTGAAGATGGCCTCGCGAAGGTGGTGGTGCCTGACAATGACCTCGCAATGGTCGTGGCGTCGGCGATCCTACAGCCGGGCGACATGACCATGCCAATTGTGGTAGAAGACTACATCCCACTGCCTCCACCGCCTCGCCACTCTTGGCGCATCAGGATGAGGAAGTAGAAGCAGAAGAAGAAGGAGGAGTGAACTATGTCAGGTATGTCAGATCTCCAAAATGATCTATATATACTTAGCTTTGTTTCCACCGAAATGACATAAGTTGGCTCTAATATGCTTAGTTTCCTAGGTTTGGTCCATAATGACATACACTTGGCTTACTTGTGTAAAAATGGCATAATTATGATCCATTTAACCTAGGTTAGCTCCAATATGATCCATTTTACCTAGGTTAGCTCCAAAATGACCAAGTTTACCTAGGTTAGCTCCAATATGATCCATTTTAGCTAGGTTAGCTCCAAAATGACCAAGTTTACCTAGGTTAGCTCGAAAATGACCAAGTTTACCTAGGTTAGCTCCAATATGATCCATTTTAGCCAGGTTAGCTCCAAAATTACTTATTGATACGTCTCTAACGTATCTATAACTTTTTATTGTTCCATGCTATTACATTATCCATCTAGGATGTTTTATATGCATTTAGATGCTGTTTTATATGATTTTTAGGACTAACCTATTAACCTAGAGCCCAGTGCTAGTTTCTGTTTTTTCCTTGTGTTTGAGTATTGCAGAAAAGGAAAACCAAACGGAGTCCAATTGACCTGAAATTTCACGGATATTTTTTTTGGACCAGAAGAAGCCCATGGAGCATCGGAGATGGACCAGAAGAGTCCCGAGGCCACCACGAGAGTGGGGTGCGCGCCCTACCCCCCCGGGCATGCCCCCTACCTCGTGGCTGCCTCGGAGACCCCCTGACTTGGTCTGGACGCCAACACCTCATATATATACCCAAACTTCCAGAACATAACCTAGATCGGGAGTTCCGCCACCGCAAGCCTCTATAGCCACCGAAAACCAATCTAGACCTGTTCCGGCACCCAGCGCTCTCCTTACGAGGAGGGAGTAGTTCACCCTCGGGGCTGAGGGTATGTACCAGTAGCTATGTGTTTGATCTCTCTCTCTCTCGTGTTCTTGATTTGGCACGATCTTGATGTATCGCGAGCTTTGCTATTATAGTTGGATCTTATGATGTTTCTCCACCTCTACTCTCTTGTAATGGATTGAGTTTTCCCTTTGAAGTTATCTTATCGGATTGAGTCTTTAAGGATTTGAGAACACTTGATGTATGTCTTGCATGTGCATATCTGTGGAGACAATGGGATATTCACGTGATTCACTTGATGTATGTTTTGGTGATCAACTTGCGGGTTCTGTGACCTTGTGAACTTATGCATAGGGGTTGGCACACGTTTTCGTCTTGAATCTTCGGTAGAAACTTTGGGGAACTCTTTGAAGTTCTTTGTGTTGGTTGAATAGATGAATCTGAGATTGTGTGATGCATATCGTATAATCATACCCACGGATACTTGAGGTGACATTGGACTATCTAGGTGACATTAGGGTTTTGGTTGATTTGTGTCTTAAGGTGTTATTCTAGTATGAACTCTAGGATAGATCGAATGGAAACAATATCTTTGTGTTATTTTACTACGGACTCTTGAATAGATCGATCAGAAAAGATATCTTTGAGGTGGTTTCGTAACCTACAATAATCTCTTCGTTTTTTCTCCGCTATTAGTGACTTCGGAGTGACTCTTTGTTGCATGTTGAGGATAGTTATATGATCCAATTATGTTATTATTGTTGAGAGAACTTGCACTAGTGAAATTATGAACCATAGGCCTTGTTTCCTAGCATTGCAATACCGTTTGCGCTCACTTTTATCGCTTGCTACCTTGCTATTTTTATATTTTCAGATTACAAAAACCTATATCTACCATCCATATTGCACTTGTATCAGCATCTCTTCACTAACTAGTGCACCTATACAATTTACCATTGTAATGGGTGTGTTGGGGACACAAAAGACTCTTTGTTATTTGGTTGTAGGGTTGCTTGAGAGAGACCATCTTCATCCTACACCTCCCACGGATTGATAAACCTTAGGTCATCCACTTGAGGGAAATTTGCGACTCCTACCAACCTCTGCACTTGGAGGCCCAACAACGTCTACAAGAAGAAGTTTGCGTAGTAGACATCAAGCTCTTTTCTGGCGCCGTTGCTGGGGAGGGAAGGAAAGCGGCACTAACACCCCGTCAACTAAGCTATTTTCTGGCGCCGTTGCCGAGGAGGTGACTTCTTAAAGGTATATCTTTAGATCTTGCAATCGAATCTTTTAGTATCTTGTTTTATCACTAGTTTGGTCTATAAAAGAAAACTACAAAAAAAAAATATGGAATTGAGGGTGCCTCATATGCTTCATCTTTTTAATGTCTTCTGTGAAAATAAGGATTCCGATAATTGTGCTCAATTGCTAGAGGAAGAATGCATTAAAATGTTTGGCACTAAATCTTTGAATGATGAGCATGATTGCAACGTTGTTAGTATGAATTCTTTGAATACCCATGATGCTAATGATATGCAAATCGACAAGATTGGGGATGTTATGTTTGATGAAGATGATATGTTTAGTCCCCCAAGTTTTGATAAGCAAATTTATTATGATGAAAGCACGCCTCCTATCTATGATGATTATTGTGATGACACGTATACTATAAAGAATAAAGATAACCGTGAAACTTGTCATCATGATTTTAATTTTCAATTGGATTATGCTTCACATGATAATTATTTTGTTGAGTTGCTCCCACTACTATTCATGAGAAGAAGTTCGCTTATGTGGAGAGTAGTAAAATTTATATGCTTGTGCATCATGAAAATAATGCTTTATGTGATGGTTATATTGTTGAATTCATTCATGATGGTACTGAAAATTATTATGAGGGAGGAACATATGCTTGTAGCAATTGCAATAATATCACGTTTCCTCTCTATGTGTTGAAAATCTTGAAGCTATGCTTGTTTTACCTTCCTATGCTAGTTGATTCTTGTTCCCATAAGTTGTTTTCTCATAAAATCCATATGCATAGGATGTTGGTTAGGCTTAAATGTGCTAGTCATATGCTTCATGATGCTCCCGTTATGTTTCAATTCTTATCTTTTATGTGAGCATCATTGTCATCATCATGCCTAGCTAGGATGGCATTAAAGAAAAGCCCTTGTTGCGAGACAACCCAATATTTATCCTTACTATTTTTGTGTGTTCACATGATTATGCTACTGTAATAATCATGTTTTATAGGTTTTGTTTCAATAAAGTGCCAAGTAAGACCTTTAGGATAGCATACGGTGATAGTTGTGTTGATCCTGCTGAAAATCAGAAACTTTTGTGCCCAGTAAATTAGTTTTGATAATTCACAAAAACGTTGTTTTGATCTGATTCTTTTTGCTCTAGATTGGTACACAAATTGCTCAGGTTTTCCTAATTTGGTAGGATTTTTGGAGTTACCGAAGTATTCTAGAGTTACAGATTACTATAGACTGTTCTGTTTTTGACAGATTCTGTTTTCTAGGTGTTGTTTGCTTATTTTGATGAATCTATGAGTAGTATCGGAGGGTATGAACCATACAGAAGTTGGAATACAGTAGATATTACACCAATATGAATTTACAATGAGTTCACAAGAGAACCTAAGTGGTGATTTATTTTCTTATACTAACGGAGCTTACGAGTTTTCTGTTGAGTTTTGTGTTGTGAAGTTTTCAAGTTTTGGGTAAAGATTCGATGGACTATGGAATAAGGAGTTGCAAGAGCCTAAGCTTGGGGATGCCCAAGGCAGCCCAAGTTAATATTCAAGGACAACCAAGAGCCTAACCTTGGGGATGCCCCGGAAGGCATCCCCTCTTTCGTCTTCGTTCATCGGTAAATTTACTTGGAGCTATATTTTTATTCACCACATGTTATGTGTTTTGCTTGGAGTGTGATTTTGTTTTATTTTGTTTTGCTTGCTGTTTGAATAATATCCAAAGATCTGAAATTCCTAAATGTTAGAGAGTCTTCACATAGTTGCATAATTATTTGAGTAGTCATCGATCTTCACTTATATCTTTCGGATTAGTTTGTCATTTGCTCTAGTACTTCACTTATATCCTTGTAGAGCACGGCGGTGGTTTTATTTTCAAGAAATAGATCAAATCTCATACTTCACTTATATTATTTTGAGAGTCTTAAACAACATGGTAATTTGCTTTGGTTATGAATTTAGTCCTAATATGATAGGCCTCCAAGAGGGATATAATAAAAACTTTTATATAAAGTGCATTGAATACTAAGAGAAGTTTGATTCCTTATGATTGTTTTGAGATATGAAGATGGTGATATTAGAGTTATGCTAGTTGAGTAATTGTGAATTTGAGAATTACTTGTGTTGGAGTTTCCAAGTCCCATAGCATGCACGTATGGTAACCGTTGTGTAACAAATTTGAAGCATGAGGTATTTCTTTGATTGTCTTCCTTATGTGTGGAGGTCGGGATTGCGCGATGGTTAACTCGTACCAACCCTTCCCCTAGGAGCATGCGTGTAGTACTTTGTTTTGATGACTTGTAGATTTTTGCAATAGGTATGTGAGTTCTTTATGACTAGTGTTGAGTCCATGGATTATACGCACTCTCACCCTTCCACCATTTCTAGCCTCTCTTGTGCCGCGCTACTTTCGCCGGTACGATACACCCACCATATACCTTCCTCAAAACAGCCACCATACCTACCTATTATGGCATTTCCATAGCCATTCCGAGATATATTGCCATGCAACTTTCCGCCGTTCCGTTCATTATGACACGCTTCATCATTGTCATATTGCTTAGCATGATCATGTAATTGACATCGTATTTGTGGCAAAGCCACCATTCATAATTTTCATACATGTCACTCTTGATTCATTGCACATCCCGGTACACCGCCGGAGGCATTCATATAGAGTCATATTTTGTCTAAGTATCGAGTTGTAATTCTTGAGTTATAAGTAAATAAAAGTGTGATGATCATCATTATTAGAGCATTGTCCCAGTGAGGAAAGGATGATGGAGACTATGATTCCCCCACAAGTTGGGATGAGACTCCGGACAAAAAAAAAGAGGCCATAAAAAAAGAGAAAAGGCCCAAATAAAAAATATAAAAAAATGAGAGAAAAAGAGAGAAGTGGCAATGCTAATATCCTTTTACCACACTTGTGCTTCAAAGTAGCACCATGATCTTCATGATAGAGTCTCCTATGTTGTCACTTTCATATACTAGTGGGAATTTTTCATTATAGAACTTGGCTTGTATATTCCAATGATGGGCTTCCTCAAAGTGCCCTAGGTCTTCGTGAGCAAGCAAATTGGATGCTCACCCACTTAGTTTTTTTTTCAGCTTTCATACACTTATAGCTATAGTGCATCCGTTGCATGGCAATCCCTACTCACTCATATTGATATATATTGATGGGCATCTCCATAGCCCGTTGATACGCCTAGTTGATGTGAGACTATCTTCTCCCTTTTTGTCTTCTCCACAACCACCATTCTATTCCACCTATAGTGCTATGTCCATGGCTCACGCTCATGTATTGCTTGAAAGTTGAAAAAGTTTGAGAATACTGAAGTATGAAACAATTGCTTGGTGGAAACCGGGGTTGTGCATTATTTAAATATTTTGTGTGATGAAGATAGAGCATAGCCAGACTATATGATTTTGTAGGGATAGCTTCCTTTGGCCATGTTATCTTGAGAATACATGATTACTTTCTTAGTATGCTTGTATTACTATTTTTATGTCAATATTAAACTTTTGTCTTGAATATGGATCTGAATATTCTTGCCACAATAAAGAGAGATTACATTGATAAATAGGTTAGGTAGCATTCCACATCAAAAATTCTGTTTTTATCATTTACCTACTCGAGGACGAGCAGGAATTAAGCTTCGGGATGCTTGATACGTCTCCAACGTATCTATAATTTTTTATTGTTCCATGCTATTATATTATCCATCTTGGATGTTTTATATGCATTTATATGTTGTTTTATATGATTTTTGGGACTAACCTATTAACCTAGAGCCCAATGCCAGTTTCTGTTTTTTCCTTGTTTTTGGACCTGAAATTGACCTGAAATTTCATGGAGTTTGTTTTTGGACCAGAAGAAGCCCACGGAGCATCGGACATAGACCAGAAGAGTCCCGAGGCCACCACGAGGGTGGGGGGCGCGCCCTACCCCCCTGGGCGTGCCCCCCTACCTCGTGGCCCCCTCGGAGACCCTCCCGACTTGTTCCCGATGCCAACACCTCTTATATATACCCAAACTTCCAGAACATAACCTAGATCAGGAGTTCCGCCACCGCAAGCCTCTGTAGCCACCGAAAACCAATCTAGACCCATTCCGGCACCCTGCCGGAGGGGGGAATCCCTCTCCGGTGGCCATCTTCATCATCCCGGCGCTCTCCATGACGAGAAGGGAGTAGTTCACCCTCGGGGCTGAGGGTATGTACCAGTAGCGATGTGTTTGATCTCTCTCTCCCTCGTGTTCTTGATTTGGCACGATCTTGATGTACCGCGAGCTTTGCTATTATAGTTGTATCTTATGATGTTTCTCCCCCTCTACTCTCTTGTAATGGATTGAGTTTTCCCTTTGAAGTTATCTTATCGGATTGAGTCTTTAAGGATTTGAGAAGACTTGATGTATGTCTTGCATGTTCTTATCTGTGGTGACAATGGGATATTCACGTGATTCCCTTGATGTATGTTTTTGTGATCAACTTGTGGGTTCTGTGACCTTGTGAACTTATGCATAGGGTTTGGCACACGTTTTCGTCTTGACTCTCCGATAGAAACTTTGGGGCACTCTTTGAAGATCTTTGTCTTTGTTGAATAGATGAATCTGAGATTGTGTGATGCATATCGTATAATCATACCCACGGATACTTGAGGTGACATTGGAGTATCTAGGTGACATTAGGGTTTTGGTTGATTTGTGTCTTAAGGTGTTATTCTAGTACGAACTCTAGGATAGATCGAACGAAATGAATAGCTTCGTGTTATTTTACTACGGACTCTTGAATAGATCGATCAGAAAGGATAACTTTGAGGTGGTTTCGTACCCTTCAATAATCTCTTCGTTTGTTCTCCGCTATTAGTGACTTTGGAGTGACTCTTTGTTGCATGTGGAGGGATAGTTATATGATCCAATTATGTTATTATTGTTGAGAACTTGCACTAGTGAAAGTATGAACCCTAGGCCTTGGTTCCTAGCATTGCAATACCGTTTACGCTCACTTTTATCGCTTGCTACCTTGCTGTTTTTATATTTTCAGATTACAAAAACCTATATCTAGCATCCATATTGCACTTGTATCACCATCTCTTCGCCGAACTAGTGCACCTATAAAATTTACCATTGTATTGGGTGTGTTGGGGACACAAGAGACTCTTTGTTATTTGGTTGTAGGGTTGCTTGAGAGAGACCATCTTCATCCTACACCTCCCACGGATTGATAAACCTTAGGTCATCCACTTGAGGGAAATTTGCTACTGTCCTACAAACATCTGCACTTGGAGGCCCAACAACGTCTACAAGAAGAAGGTTATGTAGTAGACATCACTTATGTTAGCACAAAAATGACCTATACTTACCTTATTTTCCTCCAAATTGACATAATTAGCTTAGTTAGCTAAAAATTGGCATAATTACCTATGTAAGCTCTAAAATGACACAAATAAGGAATAAGAAGAAGAAAAACAAGGAAGAGTTGAAAAAGAAAGAATAGAAGAAGAAAGAGAAGAAAAATAAAGAATAAAAGAAGAAGAATGAGAAGGAAAAGGGTAAAATCCTTCTTCTTCTAGTCTTCTTCTTCTTCTTCTAGTCTTCTTCTTCTTCTTCTTCTTATTCTTCTTCTAGTCTTCTTCTTCTTCTCCAAAATGATCTAAGTTAGCTCTAATATGCTTAGTTACCTAGGTTAGTTCAATAAAGACCTATACTTAGCTGCTTTATATCAAAAAAGGCATAATATGATTAGTTCACTCAAAGATGGCATAATTAGCTAGGTTAGCTCAGTTTTACTTAAGTATGCCTAATTCTTCTTCTAGTCTTCTTCTTCTTCTTCATTTTCTTCTTCTTCTTCTAACTTTCTTGTTTCCCATTTTGCATATTTCATTTAATTCACGGAAGCTTGCATGGATGTAGTGCTTGTTTTCCCTTTCTGCTTTTATTTTGTATCGATGAACTTGCACGGATGGAACTTGTTATATGGATGGATGGATAACGGTGTTGGATGAACAATGTGGAACTTATGTAATATGTATGGATGGAACTATGTGTTGGTTATGTATGTATATATGATGAAACTTGTGTGTTGGATATGTCTTCTGTGAAATTTGTGTGCTGAAATTTGTGTGTTGAAACTTGTGTGTTCAAATTGAATGAATTTAAGAAAAAACAGAAAAAATAGGGGCTATACAGGATCTTTGCCATCTGCTGGCAGACGGACAAGAGATTTGCCATAAGCCAGCAGACGGCAAAGATGCCACATGGCAGCTACCTGTACAACCTGGGGACTGGCCTATTTGGTTACTTTGCCGTCTGCTGGCTGATGGCAAAGGTGCAATGGTCTTTGCCGTCTGCCAGCGGACGGCAAAGCGCACCGTTTGCCCCCTAATGGCCATAAGCTACCACGTGTGCCGTCTAGGACCTTTGCCGTCAGTCGGTTGACGGCAAAGACCATTTCATCTTTGCCGTCCGCCAGCGGACGGCAAAGACGCCTTTGCCGTAGCCTATTCAGCCGGACCTGTTGCTGTCAGCTGACGGGCGGCAAAGGCATTTGCCGTCGGACTACAAAGTTCCTGATTCCTGTAGTGTGGGGGCTAGACATGGTCGGACCCCTTAAAGGGGGAAGCCATAAGAAGAAATATTTGTTGGTTATGGTCGACAAGTTCACTAAGTGGATAGAAGCCAAACCAGTCAAAACGGCTGAAGCCGGACCGGTGATAGACTTTATATCCGGTGTCGAACACCGTTATGGTGTCCCGCACAGTATTATTACTGACAACAGCTCTAACTTTACAGCCGATGAGGTGAAAAATTGGGGCGCTAATTTGGGCATCAAGCTCGATTACGCCTCTGTATGTCACCCTCAGACAAACGGTCAGGTCGAACGAGCTAACGGCCTGATAATGAGCGGCAGTCTACGATCCCTGCAAGAATCGGACAAGCACTGGGTTGAGGAACTCGATTCCATACTCTGGGGGCGGCGGACCACGCCCAATCGCATGACCGGATATACACCTTTCTTCATGGTGTACGGCGCGGAGGCGGTCTTGCCTTGCGACATTATTCATGACTCACCTCGAGTGCGCATGTACGAAGAGAGAGAAGCCGAGCTCGATCGACAGGACGATCTGGACGGCCTGGAGGAGGAGCGTGATGTCACGAAGGCCCGTTCCGCATTCTACCAACAGTAGGCTCGGCGATGTCAAAGCAGAGAAGTACGGGCAAGGACTTATAATGTCGGGGAACTTGTTCTACGCCTACCAGAGAAGAAAAAGGACAAGCTCAAGCCCAAATGGGAGGGTCCCTTCATTATAGATGAAGTTCTCACTGGAGGATTCTACACCTATCGCCTTCGCAATGCTTCGGATAATCGCTTGGAGCCAAACACATGGAACGCTGCCTGGCTCGGAAGATTCTACGCCTAAGTCCGCACACATACTTTTTTCCTCGTTCCTTCTTTTCTCCTTTTCACCTTTTTCTCTTTTCTCGTTTTTATACGACTTCCAGCTCGTGTTAGGACAAACCGCACACTTAAGGGTTATACATCCTTAAATGTACATACCCCCCAATACCTGGGGGCTTCTTTTCACAGAAGCTTATTATTATTATTTTTTGAGCATCAAGCTCACCGTATATATGTGTCGTCTGATCATATATGTCTTTTATTCGCCATTATATGCACTCTTTATGACTTAAGTTTTTGCCAAGCTGGGTTGCCTGGCTCTTGTGCTTATGCCCTACTTTCCCGCTTGTTCGGCTAGGGCATAAAGGGAGCACCTCTGCGATTGTTACAACTGGGTTATCCGGATATGTACCTCAAACTGGGTGAAGCCGAAAGCTAGCATTCTTAAGGGAATAATTGGTCGGCGGACAAAAGACGAACTACCCTCGTTGCAATATAAGCCCCCAAAATATAACACGTAATGTGATTTTTAGCATCACAATTTAGGCATGCATTAATAACGCATGCTGACCCAGGGAAAGGAACCCTTAACTGAACTATTTTCCTTGGAAGATGTTTCTTACCATAAAAGGTAATATAACATAACTCCCCAAATACAACCTGTCTGTTCAAGCAACTATGACCGGACTGCCTGGTTTCCTAACGTACTTTGGTGTCTACTGACGGTATAGTATTCAGAAAGACTCCAAACCTTTCGGAGGTTGAAGCAGAAGGTCTGCCATGACAATCGTTTTACAATTCGGCTGGAGATAAGTTTGCAAATAAAAGTACATTGCTACTTGGACTCAAAAAACCTCCTCCTCTAACCATGTAGCAGGTTGTCTAGTTTACAATCCTATTGTGAAAACTTCGTGGCTATCTTTACTTGGTCGTACACCAAGCTAACAGGCATTTCTTGTCCATCTTGTCCCCGAGGTCCGACCCGGGCCATATGATTTGGATCAAGTCCGGTGTACCGCGTTTTCACCATGGCTCAGGCCTCTTGTGCGCCTTCGCAGCATGCCGACATCTTCCATAGCCCAAAACAGCAACGAGATCCCTTGAATAAATTCACGAGTTCTTCCATACTTCCTGGAGAAGAATCGGATGTCCATAAAGCCTTAGCGATGTTCCTCATCCCCTTTCGAGCTCGCTCATGCACTTTGGACAGTTCTTGTAGCAGCTCGCCTTGGAATCCGGACACTGCTCCTTCGGGCCGCCCAGTCAGCACACCTACAGAAACAAACTTGTTAAATTTTCCATCAGGGACCATACGAAAGTAAGGTTAAAGAGCATACTGAATATGCCGCCGTTAAGCTTTCTGTGCTCCTTCAAGGCATCCGCCAATTGGGCTCGTATGTCCTTCAGCTCTTCGGCTTGCTTGATGTTTGCATCTTATAGTTTGTTCTTCTCATTAATGGTCCGTGTTGATACACGTTGACCAGGGGCTTCTTGCCCTTCGGCATGTTCTTTGTCTGCCTGAGCAACCCTTAGCCTCTCGCCTAACCGGTCTGGCGATCCTGCCGTTGCATACAAAAACAATGCATAGTGGGAATCATTGTGGGTACGGAATAATATTCTCCGGATACTTTTATGCTTACCATCCGTGCCCCCTTGGATTTCTTTAAATCTTGAAGTTCGGCGGTGGCAACAGTTAGCCTAGTTCGGCATTCTTCCAGCTCCTTGGATAATGTGTTATTCTTCTCCGTGAGTACCTGATGGCGTAATGACCCTTAAACCAGTTGGGCCAACTGCTTCAAGGCTCAGGGGCTACTAGCATATAATTATTAAATCTACACAAAAATTCATACCCACATATCCTTTGAAAGCTGGTGAGTGGCTCCGGCAAGCCCATCCCGAGCAGCTCGGATGTATGCATCCGCTGAGCTGAAAGCATTGAATGCTTCTTTGGTGAAATTTGGGTCGCGCATAGCCGCCCTCTGGCGTCGATGGTTCATTGCACTCTCCACTGCGGAGTTGGTGATTGAACAGTATCCGAATCCTCGGGGAGAGGACAATTTGCATTGCACCTGTATCAACCCTAGTCCTTGGGGCAGGGTCCGGGGTTGGATTGGTTGATGCATGACCAGTGAGGTCTCTGGACACAGTCCGATGTATGCTCTTACTAAAGATGTGGCACAACATGAAACGTCACAACTGGTATGTCAGCCTAGTGCATATTAAAAACCATACCTCTTTGGTGAAGGTGGGGTGAGGCGCGATGAGAAAACTCTTTTGGAGGAGACGTCTCCTAGGTACTTACGTGGGAGGAGGGGAGAAGGCCGGGGTAATCGGCTATAAGAACCACTTCTGTGCCATCGTAGCTCACCTGATAAAAGACCCCCTCCGTGAGCTCTATAAATATATTCGGATCTTCTTCATACCCGGGATCTAGGTCTCCAATCTGGACCTCTGGCAGCGGAGCGGGGCTGTGGATCCCCTCGACGACATTTTTCCACTCCTGCTACAAATGGCCTGATTAAATTCGACTATTGCAACTCGGGAAGGAGATTAAGTGGAGCCAATGATCGAGGAAAACTCACCCAGGGGATGGGATTGTACATGGAAAAACCATCCCGACATTTCAAAAGAGTGAAGTCTTCCTTCTCCCCTTTGAAAAGATCAGCCAACATGGCGGTCAGGGCGGCAAAATTATCCGGATCCTTGTGACCACAGCGGGAGGCGTCGTCCTCCCCGTTGTAATGCCACATGGGAAGCCCTCTGGATTGGAGTAGCTGAACACATCGTGTTATTGAAATGGACATTACCTTGATTATGGACAATCTGGAGTTGGCGAGGACTCTAATTTTGCTTGCTAGCCTCTTAACCTCTGCACTGTCCTCTTCCTCGAGCCTTCGAGCAAGCCAGCTGGTGCGCTTCTTCAAAGGAGTGGTGGAGAATTCGGGAAGACCACCCGGATTGGATCCGGGAGAACGATGTCTTCGATGTAGAACCATTCCGAGGGCCACTCTTCGAAACCAGCGATGCGCCAGACTTCGGTGCCGCCCACCTCGAATATGGATCCCTTTTGGGAGTGGGGGACGAGGCAGAAAAATTTCCTCCATAGCTCGAAATGCGCCTCACAGCGTAGGAACAGCTCGCAAAGAGCAATGAAGCCCGCAATGTGCAGGATTGAGCCCGTCGTCAGATTGTGCAGTTGGAGGCCGTAATATTCCAGGAGACCTCTAAGGAAAGGGTGGATTGGAAACCCTACACCTCTCAGCAGGAAGGAAACAAAGCACACCCGCTCCCCTTCGGTGGGATTGGGGAAATTCCCTACCAGGGCTTCGCCGTTGATGGACGTTAATCCAGCCCGAACGGGGACTAGATCCATGGGAGGCAGGTATCCCTGTATCTGAAGTTTATTCAGATGAGCGTGGGATACTGAACAGCTTTCCCAGTCGCCTTTTCGAGGGCTATGAGGGCGTGAGGAGGAGCTAGGAGCTCTAGCCATGTTTGAGCGATTTTCTGTGGGAAGATCTAAGGATTTTCTGAGATCTCATCTCTTTAAATAGACGTTTTCCCTACGCGGTCAAGTGGTTATTTGTAAAAATGTTTAGACCCTTCGTATTCATCCGACGCATGGAAGCCAAGATGGCGGCGGCGCCGAAGCTGAAGAGTGCGGTTTTCAATGTAAAGCCGAACTATCCGAGGTATAATGAAGAACCCACCTTGCAAAGCCAAAGACATAAAACAAGATGTGACGTCGTCATTGAAGGCAAGTTCGGGGCTACTGAGGGAGTCCTGGATTAAGGGGTCCTCGCGCT
This sequence comes from Aegilops tauschii subsp. strangulata, assembly GCF_002575655.3. Lineage (NCBI taxonomy): Eukaryota > Viridiplantae > Streptophyta > Magnoliopsida > Poales > Poaceae > Aegilops > Aegilops tauschii. Next base: position 605,394,413 of record NC_053041.3, on the reverse strand, counting down.
TCCGGGCTATGTGATATGGGCCGGACTGACGGGCCGTGAAGATGCAAGATCGAAGACCTTCCCTCGTGTCTGGTTGGGACTCTCCTTTGCATGGATGGCAAGCTTGGCGTTCGGATATGAAAATTCCTTTCTCTGTAAACCGACTCTGTACAACCCTAGGCCCCTCCGTTGTCTATATAAACTGGAGGGTTTAGTCCATAGAGGCTATCACAAATCATACAGGCTAGACATCTAAGGTTTAGTAATTATGTTCTCGAGGTAGATCAACTCTTGTAACCCCTATACTCATCAAAGTCAATCAAGCAGGAAGTAGGGTATTTCCCCCATTAAGAGGGCCCGAACCTGGGTAAACATCATGTTCCCCGCATCCTGTTACCTTTGATCCTTAGATGCATAGTTCGGGACCTCCTACCCGAGATCTGCCGGTTTTGACACCGACGGCGTCGCCTCGACTCCGCCACTGCCACCACATAAATAGGAGAGAGGGGGTGCGGCCGAACGCACGCCCCCCTCCGCTGTTCACCTTCTTCTTCTTCCTCTCTGCTGCTGCTGGGATGCCGCGCCGCCTGCCTCCAAAGTGCTGCTGCAGCTCATCACCGCTCAGAGGCGCTGCGCCTTCGTAGACTCGCCACCGCTCCACCGGCGTCTAGCCTCACCGTGCCGCCGCCAAGTCACCGCTAGCCATGTTGTGCGGCGATTGGGACGGTTCGAACATGCACGATGGCCACCTCGACTTCCTCCATGTGACGCGGAGGCTTCCCTGCATGGCGAGGGTGGGGACGTGGCTCCCAGAGGAAAGGGAGATCTCGCCGGCGCCAAAGGATGGCCAACTCGTAATCTACCGGAGCCACTTCCTCCGAGGCTTCGGGCTACCGGCGAGCGACTTCTTTCATGCGTTCCTCAACTTCTACCGCCTGGAGCCTCATCACCTCACGCCCAACACTGTGATGCTCATTGCCGCCTTCGTCACTTTCTGCGAGGGCTACCTCGGCGTCCCGCCCACACTCGAGCTATGGGGCAGGTTCTTCTACCTCAAGCTCGACACCCGGGCCAAGGACGAGCCGGCCCAGTGTGGCACCTGTGTGGCCGTGCGGCGCACAGGCTCTGGGACCCGCTTTCCTGCTGTCATCGTGCAAGAGTCGGCCAAGCTGTGGCAGAAATCTTATTTCTATGTCTGCAACTTGGTTGCGACTCGCGACTACATCAACCTGCCGGCTTACGTAGCCAGCCAGCCTCCTGAGCCATGTAACAACTAGGGCCAGCAGCCGACGCCGCTGCCGGCTGTCATCACTAGTGCCCTCGCCTGGCTGCAGGAGATGACAGACTCGGAGGGCCTCAAGGCATCGGACCTGCTGGCAGCCTTAATCGAGCACCGGGTGTTGCCTCTCCAAGCCCAACCCCATCTGATGTGCGAGATGAATGGCCTCCGGGATCCGTGCCGGATGTCGACGAAGGAGCTGCCGACTGTTGAGGTGGTCTGGCACAGCAACTATTTCTCCGGCAGCAAGATCAGCGAGACTGTGTGGCGATTCGGCAAGGAGCCGTACAGTCGCGCCAACCCGCCGCCTCCGGTTAGTATCTGGTCGCCTTTCTTTTCCCATGCATTTATCTTCATCCGACCCGACCATCCGGACCCGGGGCAGCATTTCCCTGGCTAGGCGGCAGTCAGCGCGCCGGCTCCGGGCCACCAGTGAATGTCGGATCGTGAAGAGAGCAACGTGGGCGACCTAGAGCTGGCGGCGATCGCGCTGGAGGACGAGCGCGACAACGACGCCACTGGGGGTGGCGGCGATGGAAGAGGCGGCAATGTCCGAGACAGGCCAGACGACGACGAAGACGGTGACAAACAACGCCGCCCTGAGGGCGCCGACAGGACCGGCGCCGGCTCCTCAACGGTGCGGCCGACAGGTGGAGCACCGACTGGAGCACCCGGCGCGTCGAAGCGCCATGCCGACGCGGGGATGTTCGACAGCAGTCCAACCAAGAAGGGCAAGTCGACGGCCGCCGCGACCAAGCGGCACGAGGCCGCGAAGGCGGCGGCCGTCCGGAGGACCCCGAAGGAGCGCCCTATGGTGTTCGGGTGAGTGCTCAGGCTGCTCTTGTCTTAGTTGTTTCTCTCTTGCGAGTTTCTTATTTCCGCTTGCTTCTTTCTTGCAAACACCTCATATTTGCTTGCCTTGCTGTACAGGGCTCCCCTTTCTGTATCGCGGGCTCCCTCCGCCTCGCTGATTGGATCAGTAGGCGACTCTGAGCAGGCGCGTCACGTGGACTCGGCCGCCGCCCTTCAGGAGGCGACGGAGAGGAACGCGCGCGAGGCGCAGGAGGAGCGGGACGCCGCGGCTCGGGCGGAGGCTGAGTCGGCGACCGCAGTGCAAGCGGAGGCCGATGCCGCGGCCAAGGCGCAGGTGGATGCCGCGGCCAATGTCAGGACCCCGATCCTAAGTCACACCAATCTAGCATGTAGAACATCATATCACTTTGCGGCCTCACGCACGGTATTCCCATGGGTGCCACCTCACCTGGCCCGGGACCATTTGCGCCTTTTGGCTCACGTATATGATAGTGTCGCTAGCATCCATATGACAGAGAACCCGGGCCGACATGACTAGTCGTGAACCCAAAGTGGCGCTAACTTACGGGGACAGGCATACATGAACCAGCATCGAACGTGTCGGTCATCAGCGTATGAATCCGGGCTGTAGCAACTGGGCTAACAGGACTCCGGGAATCTGGGCTGTAGCAGGCTAGCAGGACTCCGGATGTCACCGCGTAACATTTGCCCAAAGGTACAGACACAGGAACGAAGTGGATCACATGCCGGCCAGTCTAAGTGTTCCGGAGCAGTAGTAACTAGGCTAGCAGGACTCCGGTAAACCGGGCTGTAGCAGAATACCATGGCTCAGTGGAAGCACTAGACTACATTTCCCCATAAGAGAGGCTACGAAGGATAGACAACTAGGTTGTCGGATCCCACACATACCAAGCATTTCAATCATACACACAATATGCTTGATATGTGTAAATACAACATGGCATCACAACAAAACTCTACAACTCAAAGTATTTATTCATTAGGCTCCGAGGAGCCAAGTATTACAAACATGGGTCTCATGACCCAACATACAGAGCATACAAGCATCAAGCGGAAGCATACACATGTCTGAGTACGGACAACTACAAATGAAAAAGGCTGAGAAGCCTGACTATCTACAAGTCCCTCCCAAGGGTACAAGATCGTAGCTGAGGTAACAAGCTAAACGTCGAAGTCCACGCGGAACTACTAGCGAGACTGAAGTCTCTCTACAAAACATAAAATAAGCAAACATGAGTACAAATGTACCCAGCAAGACTTACATCAGAACTAGCTACACATGCATCGGTATCAACAAAGGGGTTGGTGGAGTTTGACTGCAGCAAGCCAGCTTTGACTCAGTGGCTATCCTAAACTATGACTGCAAGTAACTCTTTTGAAGTGGCGCACACGAGTCCACATATTCACCATATCAATACACCACTATGGATCCACTCTCGTCTCCCTACGAGAAGGCCATCCATAGCACCCACGCTTATCTTGCGCATTTTAGAGTATGCACTTTCACTTGTCTATGAACTGTACAGGCAACCCAGAAGTCCTTTTCCGCGGACACGGCTATTCGAATAGATGATGTTAACCCTGCAGGGGTGTACTTCTTCACACACGCTATTGCCACTTACCACCATGTACACGTCGTGTATCTCGGCAACCTTCAAGCGGAAGCCTGGCGAGGGAGTCGGCCACGACCTGACTAACCACACAAGTCTGTAGTCCAGGTTTATCGCCTATTCGGGTTCCATCCGCAAGGAGATCCAGACGGGGTGTCGCTCACGGCCCCAAACGATGTGAGTAGGGTTCCCAAGCCCACCATCCGGGTGCCACTTGGTACACCGTACCACTGTGCCTAGTCTGTCCCAAGCCCACCTGTACCGGGTGCCACTTGGTAGACTACTAACACTACCTACAAACACCAGAAACTAGTTGCAACTCCTGGACAGAGATCAAGTTGATTAATAAGTCGAGAAGGGTCGAGTTACCGGAACCCAATGTGTGGTAGTAACTGTTCATGGATCATAAACACAAAACTCAGTTCCTGAGGACGGCTTCAATGAGACAACCCACCATGTACTCCTACAAGGCCCCTCACCGATACCTTTACCAAATCGTGTTCACACACTTAGCTCTCAATAGTAGGACATGTTCACACACCTCCAATTCATCCCCGATGAACCGGACCTGACACAACTCTAAGAAATAGTAGGCATGACAAACAAGCATGAATGAGTAGGCACATCAAGGCTCAAACAACTCCTACTCATGCTAGTGGGTTTCATCTATTTACTGTGGCAATGACAGGTCATACAGAGGATAGGGGTTCAACTACCGCAGCATGCAACAGTTGAATCGTTGTTGTCCTAATGCAGTAAAAGAGAGCAGGAGCGAGAGAATGGGATTGTATTGAAATGAACAAGGGGGTTTTGCTTGCCTGAAAGATCAACAGGGGGGCACTGCTCCTTAGATAGGTACTCTGGAGCACTCTCCGGAGCAGGACCTATCGAGAAGGACGGTGTCGACAATCAATACACAAGCATATGCAACAATATGATGCATGAACATGGCATGAAGATGTGATGTGGTTTGTTCTAATGCATCTAGAATTCTATTTGAATGAAGTCCATTTGAACCAAGGGTTCAAATGCAACTCCAAATTAAACATTTGTATATGCCATTCATGTGTTTTCACCTATACAACAGGTTTAGGTGGGTTTGTCATGCATGAAACTGGTACAGATGGATAGATTGAAATTTTCTAATAATTTTCCATATATAAATTATTTCATTCTGAGCTACGGTTGAATTTCTATGATTTTTAGAAGTTTAGGACATTTTCTAAGAATAACTAAATCATTTAGATTTATTTGAATTCCAGAAAAGGCTTTATGACGTTAGAGTGACATCAGCACCACGTCAGCAAGTCAACTAGTCGGTCTAGGTCAAACCTGACCGGTGGGGCCCACTAGTCAGTGACCCAGTGCCAGTTTGTTTCACAGACAGGTGGGGCCAGTCAACGGTGACGTCAGCGGGTCAACTGACGTGTGTGGTCCACTGTGGTTAGGTTAAAACTTAACAGGGGTTTACCCCGTGGTTAAATAGAGGGTGGGACCCATATGTAAGTGGGTGAGGGGTTTAATTAGCGGGTGATTAGTACCTCATTAAGTGGCCACGTCGGCGGTTAACCGCCGGTGACACACAGATGCGGCGGCGGCGCTCGTTCCGGCGATTCCGGCGACGAGAGGAGGCGGGGTTGGTCCCTATGGCTGCTGCGCGATGAGGCGCGTCGGTTGGTGGCCGTAGGCGGTGCCGGGGCGGACTGCAGCGGCGACGGCGATGACAACATCGGCGGCCAGAGCACGGTTATGCGCGGGCGCGGTGCTCTGGTGGGGTTTTGGACAAGCTGAGCTGCGCTTAGGCTTCCTGTGAGCTCCACGAGCTCGAGGCCGTGCTCGGACGCGAGGACGGAGACCTACAACGACGATGGCGACTGGCGCGGCGGCGGCAGGCTTGCGGCCATGGCGGCTCGTCTAGCTGGAGCTCGAAATCGAGCACGGGAGTGGAGGGGAAAGACGAAGGAGCTCACTGCGGTTCGGTGGATAAGCACGGCGCGGTCGGCGAGGAGCTGGAACAAGCGAATCGACGGCGGCAGTCGTCGGTGCCGAAGCTTGAAGACGACGAAGATGCCGCCAAAGTGGGGCTCCCGTGGTCGTGGCCGTTGGCTTGTCGACGTGTGGTGATGAGGCGGAGCCGATGGACACGCTAGCTAGGTGAGGGAGGTTTGGTGGGCGAGGCGACAGTGGACGGTGGCAACGAGCTTCGCTCGGTGGTGCTCGAGGAAGGGGGACAGACGAGGGATAGGCACGGGAGAGAGGGGGAGAGTGACCAGGGTGTTGCGGGCGTCTCCGTGGCGCTCGAGTGAGGACGGGGGAGGCAGCAGGAGGTGGAAGCAGGAGGTGGCCGCGAGCGAGCGCGCGCGACAGCAGCTCCCTGCCTGCCTGGCAAGACGTAGCAGGTGACTGGCAGGGGCCAGTGGGCTGGGCCTCTGCTGGCCACCAGGTGGGCTGCACAGGTAACTCTCTTTCCTTTTTCTTCTGTTTTGCATTGTTTGTAATTTGTTTTGATTTAGTTTTAGACACTAAATCATTTTTGTTGCTTCTGATAATTCTTGTAGGGACTAGTTGGATTATTCCAAAGCCCCTCATGAAAAAAATCAGAAGTATTGGAGCTACTAAATATTTATATGAATTAATAACCCCAATTCAAATACAATATGAATTCATTCAAAATTCCAAATGTCATGGAAAAATGTGCATCATCTCTGGTTACTGTTTCCAGCATTTTCCTAAAATGATGGACATTTTTGAAGGCCATTGGGGTTCATTGAAAAATATTTTTAGTTGAACCTATTTAAATTGGTTTAGTGCTAGGGCTTGGTCATCCCCAATTCAAATTTCCTTTGAATTTAAACTTGATGCATGGATGCAGATGCAACTAATCACAAACAAATTCTGGGTATGTGACAACTCACCCCCACTAAACAAGAATCTCGTCCCGAGATTCAAGACGCGAGGTAAGAAGACAGAGGGGGCACAAAGTTAGCACAATCTTCATGATCCAAGTGCCCTTCTTGAAGATGTTGATTCATTGCTTCAAATTGATCTTGACGTCTTTGCTACCGATATCTTCATGCAACACGAGGACAAAAGATCGAGATAATTCTACAGGGATGGATCATCTTAATGGTCACGGGATCAACTCACGGAATGAGACGTAGAAACATCACTTGAGCTGAGAGACAAAACACACATCAGGAGCAATAGAAAGAAGTAGATGACAAGGGTTCAATTTGGTAGGCAACAATTCCACGCTTGAGTAAGATGGTGCATGGTTTCAGAGTAGCAAGGAGATAATTTCCATGATTCCATAATGCGACACCTTAGGGAAGGTGACTCGTAGAATTATTCCCTTAAGTGGCAAAAAGAATTACTTTTGATGCATAGATCAATGAAATTCTCTATACCATCCTACGACAATTCATAATTGATCATTTGAAGGAATTCGAAAGAATGACATATTCAGTTTGAAAAAGAAACTAGAGTTATAAGACAACTCGGCAAACGGAAAGCACATTCCAATTGATACGGAGGATATAACCTAGTGTCTGAGCGTGCTCTCAAGAACTTGAGCATTTCCATATTCATTAGAGTTTTACCAACATCTGTGCCAAGATTTTGGCAACATTTCGTACTACCATGATGAATAGTGATGGAAGACGCAGATTTTACCTTAGCAATGCCAAGGAAACACAATATGAATGATTGACCGAGAGATAGTTAGCACTCTGCTTCTAATGTTCTCCTTGATGTAATAGGTACCATCGCCAATGCTCAAAAGCATCAGCATGGCCATCAAGTAAAGGTCGGACTTCGGGAGAAGAAAAATCCATAGGGAACAACTTGTGGAATAAGTCATACCAAATCCTCATGGAGAAGATGGTCAAATTGTTCAATCAAGAAGCTACAATAATAGATTTTCCAGCTAGGTGTGTCTACCAACATCAACCTTTCCGGATACTACATCAGAGATCTTGGGAGAATTCCAACCATCATATCTGCCTGAGATTCAGATCTGGTTAGTAACAGGATATTTCAGACAGCATGTCTGAAAAGGAAAGGTTGCAACACAAATAGATGACGTTGCGAGATTCTCGGGAAATGAACTACGATAGCAAGATCCAAACATGAGCTGGTTCTGCTACACACATGTGACACGCTGTACCAGACAAGCATGGCCATATAGTAGTCTTACCTTAGCCAGGACAGGTCCCGATCTGGCTCATGAGGTTGGGAGTTTCTGAGGAGCTTGCCGATCCGTCCGAGAGGGCCTCGCGGGAAGCAAACGCCAGCGATGGCAGGGCATGAGTGCTGCGCGCGCGCTATACCCAGCCCCCGCTCGCGAGGGGCTCACGTGGGGGAGGCAACGGGTGCGAACTCCAAATCAAGGTAAGGAACCAGATTGCAAGAAATCGCGTGAACGAGAAAAGGCACCCCCAGTGCACAACAATGAAAATTCAGCTTGAAGCTTAAATCCAAAGCCAGAAAACAGGGCTACAGAAAAGAGGTTAAAAGAAAATGGCCGCATCCGGCGCCTAGTCTAGTCTTCTTGTCTTCTCACCAGCGCGGAGCTAAGTGCTGCCACTAGGACGTGGGAGTGAGCCCCCGAGGCCCGAGGGCGGCACTCCTGGGACTCCGGGGCATGTACAGCCCCACTCATTATTACGTGAGAGTGTCATGAGCGGAGACCTTCACAGATGTGAGCCTTACTTCATATCGCTAGACGAGGGCCCCGCCTTGCGCCACCCTCGACCACCATTGGAGGCGTCCGGAAACCAGGACGACGCAAAGGGGCAAAGGGGACGCCAGCAACACCCTCGGCGACCACGGGTCCTCTGCCGGGGGGAAGGTTCACCAGCGCCTACCCGGAAGAGGGCCTACCTCCGGGGGGCGCCCTACTCCGTGCGGCGTGGGGAGGGGCCTTGCTCCCGGCCCCTCTCCTGCAGCCCCAGTGCGCTCCTCCTGGCGGAAGGGAGGCCGTCGAGCTGGGGCCGCCATCCGGCGCTGTGACCTGATCCTCCTGCGACCCATGGTTAGCGGAAGCTTGCTCCTGAGAGATTAGCGGTACCCTGTAGCTGTTGTCGCCGGCACGGTCGGCGAGGTTCCCGGGAGTCTCCTGGAAGGCCTCAGCTTCAAGCGCCTCCTCCTCCCAGCCTGGTTCGAGGAACGAGCCAGGGTCGTGTTCCATCGGGTACTCCTGGTCCAACATGCGGGGCACATAGGCATTCGAGGCCGTCGCCATGAAGAGCTCACCGAAGTGCCCCACGCTCCATGTTGCCCGGCCCAGCACACCACCCTGAGGATGGTAGGGCGGCATTCCTCTGGGGCCATAGGTGGTGACGCTCGTGCCCACGCTCGCCGGAGGTGGCGCGGGTGCGATTGGGCATCCGGTGATGCTGGTCGCGCCAACGTCGATGAAGCCTCTGGGTGCACCCGGGGGCGCGCGGGCGTGGCAAGGCCCGCCATGCGATCCGGCCGCGGCCTGTGGCGTAAGCTGGGAGCAGAAGGGCGGTGCCCCCAAGGCCGCGGCATCCAGGAGCTCGGCGACGCGCTCCAGCAACGCATCCCGGCCCCTTTCCATCAGCCGGCATCACAGCAGCTCCCAAGCCACCGTGAGCACGCCCCTCATGTTTGCTTGTTCCCTCGGGTGTGCGGCGCTGTGGCCGCAGCATGGCTTGAGGCCCTTGCGGCTGCCCGTGCTTGTCATGGAGTAAGGGCGGAGGGCGTGTGACCGCGCCGCCCGCGCCCCGCGGCGTTTGGCGGTGCACGTGCTGCCTGGGGTGCGGGGTTGAGGTCTTCTTGGCCAGACGGGGCCGCCCGGGCTGGCCAAGCTGCCCAGCGGCCGGCGTTGGTCCTCGGGTCGCCGGACATCGGAGCCACGGAGTGTTGGTGGATCAACTGGTGGAAGGAAAGCTCCGGCGCACCCCTACCTAGCGCGCCAAATGTCGGATTCTGGGTTCCGGCAAAACCCATGAGGTTCGAACACTGGGGTGCGCACGAAGATCTCTCCCTACCTGATCACGCCCACAGCCTCGCCGCGAACTCAAAGCCTCGCTCGACGAACCGGCAACACAAGAGACACAAGATTTATACTGGTTCGGGCCACCGTTGTGGTTTAATATCCTACTCCAGTGTGGTGTGGTGGATTGCCTCTTGGGCTGAAGATGAACAGTACAAGGGAAGAATAGCCTCCTGAGGTGAGGTGTTCTTGTGCTTGGTGAACTTGTGTGGGTGAGGGTGATCTGAATTGGTTGCCTCCTACTGTGGTGCCAGTCCTATTTATAGAAGCCTGGTCCTCTCCCCAAATATTGAGCGGGAAGGGACCCAACAACGGCCAAATTCGAAGGGAGACAACTAGTACAAGTTATCCTGACAAAAGTGGTATTCGCCTGCCAAAGGCTTTGGTGGTGACGCCGTATTGGGATCCATGGTGAGCTCCGTCTTGCTGCCCTGCTGGTCTAGTTCTCGTTGCACCAATATGGAAACCTTTGCCTGATGCATCGGGACTCCTCGCCTGCGCTTGCCCCTTTAGCACCAAAGAGGAAATGAGGAGACTGCGCGCTGGCACCCGCCTGGCTTCGACCGTCATTGCTTGCATCACAAGGACCTCGCGAGGTGTCCCTTGCCTTGATCTCTCCGCCCCTCGCGAGCCGGCCTGGTGAAGCCACTCCCGAGGAGGTCTTGCGTCGTCCCCCTCGCGAGGCTTGGCCCCTCGGGAGGGTCTTGAGTGTTTGTTGGTGAAGATGGGCCGTACGGGGCCGCTAGTGGAGCCACGCCATGGGCCGCAGGCAGGCAAGTCTGGGGACCCCCGTTCCCAGAACGCCGACATATATGTCACATCCTAGCTAGTTCATGCATTAGAGTGTTGCATCATGTTTACTTTTCCAGAAACTTGAAATGGGGATGACAGAACCCCCAGCACCCCCCTGAAAACAACTAGGGTTTACTAAAATCTTTTTCAATGAACCTGAAATGCCCTTCTAAAAAGTCCACCCTTTTTGTCTTGGTCCAGAACCTCTGCCAAAATTGGTTCACATTTTTCTAGGACACGTAAGGTCACTGGATTAAATCATTACCTATTTGCATTTGGGCATTTAAATGCTATAAAATAATTCAAATGCCCAAATAATTCTGAAGTTAAGTGTGGGCTGTTGGGAATAATCTAAACAGAGCCCACAATTATTTTCAGGATTTTTGGAAACGTTTTAGTATTTTAAATAAAGCCCAACAGTTGCAGAAAATTAGAAAACAGAAAACAATTTAGAAAAGAGAGAGAGGGAAAGGCCAGAGGCCACTTACCTGGCTGGCCCGGCCCATCTGGCCCGTGCCAGTCATCACCTACCTCTGCTAGTAGGCAGAGGAGGGACACCGCAACGCCGCTAAGCTCGCCACGGCGCCAGCTGCTTGCCGCCCGCGCCTCTGGACGCGTAGGTCGACCTCCACGTCGCCCGCTCGACCACCCCGACACCCCATTCGCCCTCCTGCACCTCTCCCTCGCCTCTCCTCACCATGGCCGACGCTGCCGCGCTCGCGCCGACATGAATACCGCAGCCACCGTCGGTTCCCCGGCGTCTCGAAGTGTCCAGAAGCATCGCCGCCGTCCACTTCACCAAGCTAGTCGAGCCCGAGCGCTCGCCTGCCCTAGAGCCACCCCAACAGCCTCGTCTTCACCGATCGCCGCCGGAGATCCTTTTCGCCACCACACCTGCACCAGCTCGTCCCCGACCTCGCCGTCAACACCGCCGTGACTGCCGTGAGCCCTGCTACCTCCACCTCCTCTCCGTTCGCCTTCTCGTGCACCACAGCGACCACACCGAGCTTGCCCGCACGCGCCGCCGCCTCCGCACGTCGCCGTCGTGGCCACAGCCACGCTGGCTCGATTCCGAGCACGCCATCGCATTCGCCGCAGCCCAAGCAGCCCGTAGAACTGCTCCATGCACCTCGCCGTGCCTCCTAGCGACGAGTCCGAGCTTGTCCGAGCTCCGGCCGCTGCCAAACTCATCGCCGGCGTCGTTTCCGGCGACCACGAGCCCAACCACCAACACCACTTGACGCGGCTCGTTCCCAGCTACGTGTAGATGACCTCCGCCGCCCTTTTGGTCGCCGGAGCACGAAACCCGCATCGTCCCGCCGCGTCTGGCCTCGCCGGCGGCTAAACGCCGGCTAGTTGACCCCGCTGACCGTTGACGTGTAGGCCCAGTTTGACCCCCTGGGTCACTGACGTGTGGGCCCGAGGCCACTAACTAAACTAAATTAGTATTAGTTTAACGCTAACTAAACTTAGTTAGTTTAACTGACACTGACAGACGGGACCCATAGGTAAGGGTTGACCTGGACCGTCTCTGTTGACTGATGACGTCACCCTGACGCAATGCTGACGCAGTAAATCATTTACTGGAATTATTCTTATACAGGAAATTCCAGAAAATACTACAAACTTCAAAAAATCATAGAAATTAATCTGTAACTCCAAATGCAAAGATTTATATATGAATTTTGACCAGAAAAATTCAATCTTTCCATCTTTACTGGTTTCAGGCATGTCAGAACACTTTAACCCTACTGTTTAGATGAAACAAGTAAATGAACTAATATGACCTCTTACTTTGGGTTAGCATTTGAATCCTTGATTCAAATGAACTCAAACTATTCTGTTCTAAGCTACATTAGCCAAAACACACTCATTTTGCCATGTCATTGCATGCATCATATTGTTGCATATTGCCATGTGGTGATTGTGTTTTGATGTGTTCTTCGTGGTAGGTTCTTCCTCCGAGGATATTCACGAGTATCCAACTGAAGGGCAGTATTCCACTACCACTCTGCCAGGCAAGCAACCCCATTGATCATTTCGATACAAATCCATCTTCTCGCTTCTGCTCTCATTTACTGCATTAAGACAACGCGTTTCAAACTGCTGTGTGTTGCGGTAGTTGAACCCACTCCCTTTGCATGACCTGTCATTGCCACAGTAACTAGATGAAACCCACTAGCATGTGTAGGAGTTGATTGAGCCATGTTTGTGTTTCCTACCATGCTATGCTTGCTATGCTTACAGTCGTGTCAGGTCAGGCTCATCGGGGTGATGAGCTAGAGTGAATGGTTGTGTCGGTAATGAGAGTGAAGTGTTGAACATGATTTGGTAAAGGTATCGATGAGAGGCCATGTAGGAGTACATGGTGGGTTGTTTCATTGAGGCCGTCTTAAAGAACTAAGATCTGTATGCGTGATTTAAGATTCAGCTACTACCACACATTGGGCCCTGAAATATGACCCCGCTCGACTTACGGACCCCTCTCGCCCTTTGTCCAGGAGTTGCAAGTAGTTTCTGGTGTTTGTAGTTGCTGGAGGCCGTGCGCAGCGCTGACCTTAGGGGTGGGCTGTGATGCGGTAGGCTCGTGGCACGGTGTACCGAGTCGCCCGTTTGGTGTCTCGGGACCACTGCACACATTGTTTGGGGCCGTTGAGGACACCCCGGCCGGATTTCCTTGCGGACGGAACCCGAATAGGCGATAAACCTGGACTAGAGACTTGTGTGGTTAGTCAGGTCGTAGTCTACACCCACGTTGGCTTTCACTTGAAGTCTGCCGAGCACATGTCGTGTGCAGACGCTAAGTGGTGAAAACATGTGTGACGAAGTACACCCTTGTAGGGTATAAAACTATTCGAATAGCCGCGTCCGCGGTAAAGGATTACTTGGTCGCTTATGCAGTTCATAGACAAGTTCATGGCTACTACTAAAAGACTCAAGATAAGTGTGAGTATCGCGGATGGCCCTCTCGTAGGATGACGAGGGAGGATCCACGGTGGAGTATTGAGATGGTGATTAGTGGACTCGTGTGCGAAAACTATTTTACAAGTGGTGTCTCGTAGGATAGCTTAGCCAAGAGTCAAAGCTGGCTTGCTGCACTAACTCCACTACCTTCTTGATAATGTGCATGTATAGTAGGATCTGTTGTAAGACTTGCTGAGTACCTTTGTACTCATGTTGCTTTAATTACTCTTTTCATACGACAACACCGCCCCCTCCGATGGGTTCTATGTAGATCTCGGAGGTGACGTGTAACTTGCAACCCAGGTGGTGATCTGAGCTTGTGAAGGGCCTGTGTAGATAGACAGGCTTCGTCAAGCCTTCTTTCTTTCTAGTTGTCTGTACTCAGACAAGTTTGCTTCCGCATGTGCTTGTATGTTCGTATGACTTGAGTGTCGGGTCATGTGACCCCTATCTGTATGAACATGTTATGTATGGCTCTCCGGAGCCTTTAAATAAAGTACTTTGAGTTGTAGAGTTTTGTTCTGATGCCATGTTGTATTTACACATATCGAGCATATTGTGTGTATGATTGAAATGCTTGGTATGTGTGGGATCCGACAATCTAGTTGTTTATCCTTGGCAGCCTCTCTTATGGGGAAATGTAGTCTAGTGCTTCCATGAGCCATAGTAGTCCGCGATAGCCCGGTTCACCGGAGTCCTCCTAGCCCAGCACTACTGCTCCAGACACTTGACTGGCCGGCATGTGTTTCACTTCGTTCCTGTGTCTGTCCCTTCGAGGAAATGTCACGCGGTGACATCCGGAGTCCTGCCTAGTCTACTACAGCCCGGGTTCCCGGAGTCCTGTTAGCCCAGTGCTACAGCCCGGATTCACACGCTGCTGACCGACATGCTCGATGTTGATTCATGTATGTCTGTCCCCGTAAGTTAGTGCCGCTTTGGGTTCACGACTAGCCATGTCGGCCCGGGTTCTCTGTCATATGGATGCTAGCGACACTGTCATATACGTGAGCCAAAAGGCGCAAACGGTCCCGGGCCATGGTAAGGCGACACCCGTGGGAATACCGTGCTTGAGGCCGCAATGTGATATGAGGTGTTATAGGCTAGATCGGTGTGACTTAGAATCAGGGTTCTGACAGCGTTGGCCTCAGAGCCGGACTGCCTGTAGGTTCGTTGAGCCAAACTGGTCGATGTCGAGTCTAGAAATGCTTTAGTTATATGTAGGGGAATTGATTGTGGGAGGGAACGTAAGGCTCTTTTTACTCCTTTACCTTATGCCCTCTGATCTAAGTCATTCTCTTCTCATTCTACGTGGGTTAAGGACTAGGCTCTCTTCTCTCTATCAGGTTCACGTGTTACTAATCCGTAGTAACTTATAGGATTGTTGGTTACAAACCCAGTTCAGTTTCTACTATTTTTTAGTATGTTGCCAGTTGAACCAGAACCTTGATATGATGTTGTTGAGTGTCTATGCAAACTGTTTTGAATGTCTCGAATCTTTTTCTAAGCATTTACACCCGTTATGCTGTCCAATTTCTCCTAGAAAATTCTAATACCTTTGCATTATTTCGTGCTTTCAGATGGCCACCCGTTCCCAGAATCAAGTGGTTCATCTGACTCGGTGCCTCGATGTACCTGGTCACACGGCCATGCTGGTCCGAGTGATGATCGAGACAGGCTATCGATTGTATCCTGAGTATACCGTTGAGGAGCAGTTTCGAGACTTTAATCAGAGCCAATACCGTTGTACGGTCAGGATATTCCCTTCCTATCCTGGAGCTACTGAACCCCTCCATTGCTTTTATGGACATGGGGTTACCATCGAGATGTCCGTGCAGGACGCAGCTTACTCGATGATGACTATCATACGAGCCAGAACTGCCTTGCTTCAGAACACTGATTTCCGCTATCTGCCAGCATCACTCCCTGGGGCACAAGGGTACTATCAGGCTATTTACTGTGACTCTACCCATGAGGATTCACTACTCCGCACCACCACCGAGATGCTTGAGGACAAGGACCATGAGAATCGTGCCTTGCGAATGGAGCTCTTCAACGCTCGTTCTGATCACTGGGCCACCCTGACACGGTTTGCACCTGCCGTGCAGGCTGGGTATATGGACATGAGGGACTTGTACCCCGTGCGGTCTGGTCTGCCAGATTGTATGGACTGGCGTGATGTAGGAGGTATCACCCCTCCTCGTGGACCCCGTCTGCCACCGTTTGTTGAACCAAGGCCACATCCGAGTCCTTATGGACCGCAAGCTCCACAGGACCGACTGTTTCCAGATGATCATGTTCAGCTCCCAGGACGCGGTGGTAATTTCTATGATGATTACTACGGAGACGTCTGAGTTGGTAGTAGTTTCACTAGTATTGTAACAGTTGTATTCTCCACAGTCCTGCGTGACTCGTGGGATACGACTTGGTGTGTATCACGTTTCGGAGGTGTAAAAAAATAATGTATAGGAGCTTGGAATGCCTCCGATGAGATGTATCGTCTTTCACCGTAGTTGTACTTTAGCCAGGGTTTGTACTAAACTATGTACGGTGTGTATGACCGTTGGTATATATATGGCTGTTTCTATATTTCCATGTCATACGGATGAACATCTCTGCATTCCGTGTTATCCATTACATTCCGCACTTCCTTGCCAAGATTTTGCCATCCTTGTCTAAACCGTTATCTTGTTTCCCTAGGATGGTCAACGCACGCAACAACCCTGCTGTCCAGGCGCAGGGTGAAGCCAGTGCAGCTAGGGATGAGAATCTGCCTCAACCGCCTTCTCTGGCCGAAGTTATGCTAGAGGCGGAAAGAAACAAGCGTGAGACTAACCGCTTGCTGGAATGGATTGAGCAGAATACTGCACGTCATCAGAGAACGACTTGGTGTCAATCAATGACTTTGTCAAGTTGTACCCACCGAAGTTTAATCATTCCGTCGAGCCCCTCGATGCGGATGATTGGCTTCGCAGCATCACCCATAAGATACGTTCTGCCAATGTCGCCGAAGCTGATAAGGTTACCTACGCTGCCTATCACCTCGAAGGCCCTGCTAGCCTTTGGTGGGAAAACTTTGAGGCTATGCGCCCAGCCGGCCAAATCACTACTTGGGCTGAATTCAGTGAGGCTTTCCGTGAGCATCACATCCCGGAAGGTCTCATGGATCGTAGGAGGGAAGAGTTCTGCAATTTCACCCAAGGCAGACTGACTGTGGATGCATACAGCCGTGAGTTTGGAAATCTAGCACGTTATGCTCCTGAAGAGGTATCCACCGACACCAAGAAGCAGGCAAGGTTCCACAAGGGACTTAGCCCCGAGCTTCGCCGTGATCTTCGTCTGCACGAGTGCACCTCGTTCCAGAAGCTGGTCAATAAGGCCATCAGTGCTGAGACAGGTCAGACTGACTATGACGCTTCACGCAAGCACTCCCGTGACTTTGGTTCTTCATTCGGCTCTGGATCTCAGAAGCGCCGGGTCTGGATTATAAACACAGCTCTGCCACCCAGGTTCACTCTAAGGCCATCCTTTGAGGCGCCTCGCCCCAACCAGCAGTATGCACCGCCCAAGACCTATGGTGGCCCCGCTGCTAATGCTGCTCCACGCCCCAATGTTGTGACATGCTTCAAGTGTGGAGAGACGGGTCACTACCTGCGCGAGTGCCCCCAGAACAACCCCAATTAGGCTGGAAAGTCCGTTGGCCGTGGTAAGCCAGCGGGAAAGACTTACTATGCCAAGCCCGCCACCACAACACGTGGCCATGTCAACTATGTCTCAGCTGAGGAGACTCATGAGGATCCCAACGTCGTCCTTGGTACGCTCCTTGTTAATTGCCATCCGGCAACTGCTCTTTTCGATACTGGAGCATCTCATTCATTTATCTCTGAGAGATATGCTCGATTGCACAACACCACATTTTGTGACATGCCCACCTCCATGGTAATTAATTCAAACCCCTGGTTCTAAATGGCAAACCTCTAGGATAAGCCATGGGAATGAAATTCTTGTCGACAGATTGGTCTTCCTTGCATCACTAATAGCTCTCAAGTCCTCGGACATAAACATCATCTTGGGTATGGACTGGATGTCAGCCCATTATGCTAAGACTGATTGCTCTACTAGAACTGTTCAACTCACCCATCCATCGGGCAAGACAGTCAATGTTTTGACCCGAGTGTCTGAGCGTCAGCTCTACTCCATAAATGCCAACCCTCTTCCAGACCTTGAAGATATTCCGGTAGTCCGTGACTTCCCGGATGTCTTTCCAGAAGAACTGCCAGGTGTTCCACCTGACAGGGATGTCAAATTCGTGATAGACCTTGTTCCAGGAACCGTCCCAATCTCTAGAAGACCCTATAAGATGGCACCCCTAGAACTAGCCGAGCTTAAGAAACAACTCGATGAGTCCTTGAAAAAGGGTTTCATCCGTCCTAGTTCTTCTCCATGGGCTTGCCCCGTCCTCTTCGTCAAGAAGAAGGATGGAACGGACCGGATGGTTGTAGATTACCGACCTGTCAACTTGGTCACTATCAAGAACAAGTATCCGCTCCCCAGGATCAATGATCCGTATGATCAGCTCGCTGGATCCTCAGTCTTTTCCAAAATGGATTTGAGGTTAGGCTACGATCAAATCAAAATCAAGAACGGGGACATTCCTAAAACGGCCTTTGTCACTCGTTATGGCCAATACGAGTACACCGTCATGCCCTTCGGCTTAACCAACGCTCCAGCCACCTTCTCTCGGTTAATGAACTCGATCTTCATGGAGTATTTGGATAAATTCGTCATGGTATACCTCAATGATATGCGCATCTACTCCAAGAATGAGTAAGAACATGCCGAGCATCTAAGGCTAGTGTTGATGAAACTTCGAGAGCATCGCCTTTATGCCAAATTCTCCAAGTGTGAATTCTGCTTACCAGAAGTGACCTATCTAGGCCATGTAATCTCTGGCAAGGTTATTTCTGTCAATCCCGAGCGAGTTCAAGCCATCCTTGATTGGACTCCACCTGAAACGGTCAAGCAAGTTCGGAGTTTCCTTGGCTTAGCGAGCTACTATCGCCGCTTCGTCGAGAATTTTTCCAAGGTTGCTAAACCTCTAACTGAACTCCTCAAGAAAGATAAAAAGTTTGAGTGGACCCCACAGTGCGAGTTCAGCTTTCAGGAACTGAAAAGACGCCTGACATCTGCTCCCGTACTCGTACCACCAGATTTTTCTAAGGACTTTGTTATCTATTGCGACGCCTCGCGACAAGGACTAGGTTGCTTACTCATGCAAGATCGTCATGTGATTGCCTACGCTTCTCGACAGTTGCGTCCACATGAGGATAACTATCCCACACATGATCTAGAGCTTGCAGCTGTGGTCCATGCACTCAAAACATGGCGACATTACCTTCTCGATAATCGTTGCGAGATTTACACCGATCACCAAAGTCTGAAATACATCTTCACCCAACCGGATTTGAACCTCAGGCAAAAACGTTGGGTCGAGTTGATCACAGATTACGACTTAGGAATAACTTACACCCCGGGCAAAGCCAACGTCATGGCTGATGCGCTAAGTCGTAAATCTTATTGTAACAACCTGATGCTACAACAAAGTCAACAACTTCTCCACGAGGAATTTCGTAAGCTCAACCTTCACATAGTTCCTCGAGGATTCCTATCCACCCTGGTGGCGAAACCTAACCTTACGGATCAAATCATAGCTGCCCAGAAGCGTGATAAGGGCATATCTCGCATCCAGGAGAACATTGCTAGCGGAGTTGCTAAATGTTTCTCTATGGTTGATCGAGGTGTTGTCTTCTTTGAAAACCGTCTAGTGGTTCCCAAGAACCGACATCTACGACAATTGATCCTTAAGGAAGCTCATGAATCTCCTCTCACCATTCCTCCTGGTAGTACTAAAATGTATCAAGACCTACGCCAGAGGTTTTGGTGGACTAGGATGAAGAGAGAAATTGCTCAATACATTGCTAATTGTGACGTCTGTCGTCGTGTTAAAGCAGAGCATCAACGGCCTGCTGGCACCCTTCAACCTTTGGCTATTCCTGAATGGAAATGGGATAAAATCGGTATGGATTTCATTACCGGGTTTCCCACGACCAAGAGAGGGAATAATGCTATCTTCGTTTTTGTCGATCGTCTTTCCAAAGTAGCCCACTTCCTACCTATTCGTGAGAGTATAACCGCTAGCCAGCTAGCTGACTTGTACATCTCCCGAATAGTGTCTCTTCATGGTGTTCCATTGGAGATCAACTCAGACCGTGGAAGTCTCTTCACCTCTCGATTTTGGGAAAGTATCCAAAATGCTATGGGAACTCGTCTCTCCTTTAGGACCGCCTTCCACCCCCAATCAAGTGGTCAAGTAGATCGAGTCAATCAAATTCTGGAGGATATGCTTCGAGCTTCTGTCATCTCTTTCGGTCTGGATTGGGAGAAATGCCTTCAATTCGCCGAGTTCGCTTATAACAATAGTTATCAAGCTAGCTTGGGCAAAGCTCCTTTCGAAGTTCTCTATGGACGAAAATGCCGAACGCCTCTCAACTGGTCAGAAACCGGGGAGAGACAACTCTTTGGCCCGGATATGATTCAGGAAGCAGAAGAGGAGGTTCGCATTATTTGTGAGAAATTGGAAACAGCCCAATCTCGTCAAAAGAGCCAATATGACTGCAAACATAACCTCATGACTTATGAAGTCGGGCGAGAAGGCTTACCTTCGGGTTACTCATTTGAAGGGAACCCATCGTTTTGGTATCAAAGGCAAATTGGCTCCTCGTTATATTGGACCCTTTCGCATTCTTGCCAAACGAGGAGAAGTTTCCTACCAATTCAAACTACCTCCGCATCTTTCCAGAGTTCATGATGTCTTCCACGTTTCTCAACTCAGGCGTTGCTTCTCGGATCCTATCCGTGGAGTGTACCACGAAACGCTTGATCTCCAAGATAATCTCACATATCGGGAATATCCCGTTCGCATCCTTGATCAAGCTGAGCGTACCACTCGACGCCAGAATATCAAGTTTCTCAAGGTTCAATGGTCACACCATTCCGAGAAAGTAGCTACTTGGGAAAGGGAGGATCGTCTTCGACTTGAGTACCCCACCTTCTTTCCGGAAGATCCTAAATCTCGGGATGAGATTCTTTTGAGTGGGGGTGAGTTGTCACATCCTAGCTAGTTCATGCATTAGAGTGTTGCACCATGTTTACTTTTCCAGAAACTTGAAATGGGGATAACAGAACCCCCAGCACCCCCCTGAAAACAACTAGGGTTTACTAAATCTTTTTCAATGAACCTGAAATGCCCTTCTAAAAAGTCCACCCTTTTTGTCTTGGTCCAGAACCTCTGCCAAAATTGGTTCACATTTTTCTAGGACACATAAGGTCACTGGATTAAATCATTACCTATTTGCATTTGGGCATTTAAACGCTATAAAATAATTCAAATGCCCAAATAATTCTGATGTTAAGTGTGGGCCGTTGGGAATAATCTAAACAGAGCCCACAATTATTTTCAGGATTTTTGGAAATGTTTTAGTATTTTAAATAAAGCCCAACAGTTGCAGCAAATTAGAAAACAGAAAACAATTTAGAAAAGAGAGAGAGGGAAAGGCCAGAGGCCACTTACCTGGCTGGCCCGTGCCAGCCATCACCTACCTCTGCCAGTAGGCTGAGGAGGGACACCGCGACGCCGCTGAGCTCCCCATGGTGCCAGCTGCTTGCCGCCCGCGCCTCTAGACGGGCTGGTCGACCTCCACGTCGCGCGCTCGACCGCCCCGACACCCCATTCGCCCCCTGCACCTCTCCCTGGCCTCTCCTCACCATGGCCGACGCTGCCGCGCTCGCGCCGACGTGAATACCGCAGCCACCGTCACCTCCCTGTCGTCTCGCCGTGTCCAGAAGCTTCGCCGCCGTCCACTTCACCAAGCTAGTCGAGCCCCGAGCGCTCGCCTGCCCTGGAGCCACCGCAACTGCCTCGTCTTCACCGATCGCCGCCGGAGATCCCTTTCGCCGCCACGCTTGCACCAGCTCGTCCCCGACCTCGCCGTCAGCACCGCTGTGACCGCCGTGAGCCCTGCTACCTCCTCCTCCTCTCCGTTCGCCTTCTCGTGCACCACAGCGACCACACCGAGCTCGCCCGCACGCACCGCCGCCTCCGCACATCGCCGTCGTGGCCACAACCATGCTGGCTCGATTCCGGGCATGCAATCGCGTTCGCCGCAGCCCAAGCAGCCCATAGAACTGCTCCATGCACCTAACCGTGCCTCCTAGAAACGAGTCCGAGCTCGTCCGAGCTCCGGCCGCCGCCAAACTCGTCCCCGGCGTCGTTTCCGGCGAACCCGAGCCCAACCACCACCACCACTTGACGCGGCTCGTTCCCAGCTACGCGTAGATGACCTCCGCCGCCCTTTTGGTCGCCGGAGCACGAAACGCGCATCGCCCCACCACGTCTGGCCTCGCCGGCGGCTAAACGCCGGCGAGTTGACCCCGCTGACCATTGACGTGTGGGCCCGGTTTGACCCGCTGGGTCACTGACGTGTGGGCCCCAGGCCACTAACTAAACTAAATTGGTATTAGTTTAACGCTAACTAAACTTAGTTAGTTTAACTGACACTGACAGATGGGACCCACAGGTCAGGGTTGACCTGGACTGTCTCTGTTGACTGATGATGTCACCCTGACGCAATGCTGACGCAGTAAATCATTTACTGGAATTATTCTTATACAGGAAATTCCAGAAAATACTACAAACTTCAAAAAATCATAGAAATTAATCTGTAACTCCAGATGCAAAGATTTATATATGAATTTTGATCAGAAAAATTCAGTCTTTCCATCTGTACTGGTTGCATGCATGTCAGAAGAATTTAACCCAGCTGTTTAGATGAAACAAGTAAATGCACTAATATGACCTCTTACTTTGTGTTAGCATTTGAATCCTTGATTCAAATGAACTCAAACTATTCTTTTCTAAGCTGCATTAGCCAAGACACACTCATTTTGCCATGTCATTGCATGCATCATATTGTTGCATATTGCCATGTGGTGATTGTGTTTCGATGTGTTCTTTGTGGTAGGTTCTGCCTCGGAGGATATTCACGAGTATCCAACTGAAGGGTAGTATTCCACTACCACTCTGCCTGGCAAGCAACCCCATTGATCATTTCAATACAAATCCATCTTCTCGCTTCTGCTCTCGTTTACAGCATTAAGACAACGCGTTTCAAACTGCTGTGTGTTGCGGTAGTTGAACCCACTCCCTCTGCATGACCTGTCATTGCCACAGTAACTAGATGAAACCCACTAGCATGTGTAGTAGTTGATTGAGCCATGTTTGTGTTTCCTACCATGCTATGCTTGCTATGCTTAGAGTCGTGTCAGCTCTGGCTCATCGGGGTGATGAACTAGAGTGAATGGTTGCGTCGGTAATGAGAGTGAAGTGTTGAGCATGATTTGGTAAAGGTATCGATGAGAGGCCATGTAGGAGTACATGGTGGGTTGTTTCATTGAGGTCGTCCTTAAGAACTGAGATCTGTATGCGTGATTTAAGATTCAGCTACTACCACACATTGGGCCCTGAAATATGACCCCGCTCGACTTACTGACCCCTCTCGCCTTGTGTCCAAGAGTTGCAAGTAGTTTCTGGTGTTTGTAGTTGCTGGAGGCCGTGCGCAGCGCTGACCTTAGGGGTGGGCTGTGATGCGGTAGGCTCGTGGGACGGTGTACCGAGTCGCCCGTTTGGTGTCTCGGGAACCCCGCACACATCGTTTGGGGCCGTTGAGGACACCCCGGCCGGATTTCCTTGCGGTTGGAACCCGAATAGGCGATAAACCTGGACTAGAGACTTGTGTGGTTAGTCAGGTCGTGGTCTACACCCACGTCGGCTTTCGCTTGAAGTCTGCCGAGCACATGTCATGTGCAGACGCTAAGTGGTGAAAACATGTGTGACGAAGTACACCCCTGCAGGGTATAAAACTATTCGAATAGCCACGTCCGTGGTAAAGGACTACTTGGTCGCTTATGCAGTTCATAGACAAGTTAATGGCTACTACTAAAAGACTCAAGATAAGTGTGAGTACCGCGGATGGCCCTCTCGTAGGATGACGAGGGAGGATCCACGGTGGAGTATTGAGATGGTGATTAGTGGACTCGTGTGCGAAAACGATTTTACAAGTGGTGTCTCGTAGGATAGCTTAGCCAAGAGTCAAAGCTGGCTTGCTGCAATAACTCCACTACCTTCTTGAGAATGTGCATGTATAGTAAGATCTATTGTAAGACCTGCTGAGTACCTTTGTACTCATGTTGCTTTAATTACTGTTTTCAGACGACAACACCACCCCCTCCGATGGGTTCTATGTAGATCTCGACGTTGACGAGTGACTTGCCACCCAGGTGGTGATCTGAGCTTGTGAAGGGCCTGTGTAGATAGACATGCTTCGTCAAGCCTTCTTTCTTTCTAGTTGTCTGTACTCAGACAAGTTTGCTTCCGCATGTGTTTGTATGTTTGTATGACTTGAGTGTCGGTTCATGTGACCCCTATCTGCATGAACATGTTATGTATGGCTCTCCGGAGCCATTAAATAAAGTACTTTGAGTTGTAGAGTTTTGTTGTGATGCCATGTTGTATTTACACATATCGAGCATATTGTGTGTATGATTGAAATGCTTGGTATGAGTGGGGTCCGACAATCTAGTTGTTTTTCCTTGGTAGCCTCTCTTATGGGGAAATGTAGTCTAGTGCTTCCATGAGCCATAGTAGTCCGCTACAGCCCGATTCACCGGAGTCCTGCTAGCCCAGCACTACTGCTCCGGACACTTGACTGGCCGGCATGTGTTTCACTTCGTTCCTGTGTCTGTCCCTTCGGGGAAATGTCACGCGGTGACATCCGGAGTCCTGCCTAGCCTGCTACAGCCCAGGTTCCCGGAGTCCTGTTAGCCTAGTGCTACAGCCCGGATTCACACGCTGCTGACCGACATGTTCGATGTTGATTCATGTATGCCTGTCCCCGTAAGTTAGTGTCGCTTTGGGTTCACGACTAGCCATGTCGGCCCGGGTTCTCTGTCATATGGATGCTAGCGACACTGTCATATACGTGAGCCAAAAGGCGCAAACGGTCCCGGGCCATGGTAAGGCGACACCCGTGGGAATACCGTGCGTGAGGCCGCAATGTGATATGAGGTGTTACAGGCTAGATCGGTGTGACTTATAATCGGGGTTCTGACAAGATATCCCGATTCTCACGGAGGAAATCGACGAGCTCGCTTTCCTATTTGCCGCCTAGGCTTGACCCTATGACAGCGAACTTCTCCGGGTGCACCGGGTCCAAGATGATCTTCTTGGTTTCCTTGGCCGGCTGGAAGGAGCCCTCGGCCTCTGCCTCCTGGGGGTCTGATGGGATGTCCGGCTGCTTGCTGGCCATGGCCACCACCCGGTCAAGGAGGCGCTTCTCTTCGGTGATGACGAGGGACTCCGCCAGCCGAGAGCTGGTGGCAGCGCACGTGAGCGACTTCTATTAGTCGCCAGAAATGGTGATGATGCCCTTGGGACCTGGCATCTTCATCTTCAGGTAGGCGTAATGCAGCACTGCCATGAATTTGGCAAGTGCAGGCCGGCCCAAGAGCGAGTGGTAGGGGCTGTCCAAGTCAACCACCTGAAACCAGATTGGATCGCGGCAGAAGTGGGTCTTGTCGCCCAATAGGACATCAATATTGATTTTGCCGATTCAAGAGCAGGAAAGCCCAGGGACAATGCCATGGAACACGGTTTGGCTAGGATGGAGTTGCTTCTCTTTGATGCCCAGCTTCTCCATGGTGTCGCGGTAGAGGATGTTGATGATGCTACCGCCGTCTATCAGCACTAGGGATAAGCGGCAAGCCTGTCTCTCCGTTGAGAAGGTGGAATCTAGCACCATTGCATAAGCACACGGGACTGGCATCACAGCTCCAGGTGATGGGCCTCTCAGACTAGTGCATAAATTGGGGGACCTCTGAAACAACCGTGTTCACCTCGCGGTGGTGCTGACAACGGTTGTGCTTTTCGTTGGCATCACTGGTGAAGATGACGTAAGTGGCGTTCTCATTGGGGAACTCATCTTGGAGCATGCCGACTGGGCGGGGCGCCTGCTGCTGAGGAGCCGGAGCCGCCGGGCCGGCTGGTGGAGGCGGCAAGCCCTCACCCTTGGTGATTCGGGCGAGCCAGTTGCACTGCCGGGTGGTGTGGTTGGACGGCTTCGCGCCGGTGTGGAACTTGCACGGGGCATCGAGGGCTTGCTCGAAGGAGAAGGAAGGCAGCCAGGCACCCTTGCGGCCCTTCTGGCGCTTGGGGCCGGGTTGCCCGGACGGCTGCTGATCCTCGACAGTGGCCACTTGCCGGTTGTTGGAAGCCGGCTGCTGGGCCTTGCGCTTATTGTCATTCGGCTGTTGGCACTGGTTAGTGTCACCAGCCGGCGTTTGAGGAGCCGGCGGGAGCACCTTCCCAGACGTGTCAACCCGGATCTCCGACTTCATGGAGGATTCGGCAGTGGCGTACTTGTCCGCCACGACCAAGAGCTCGTCCAAGGTAGCCGGCTCGTCACACAGAAGCTTGTGCTTGAGCAGAGTGCCCTCTCTGCACCCAGCGGTGAAGTACTCGATGGCCTGCACATCATGCACCCCTTCGTAGGAGTTGCGCAGCTCGGCCCAGCATGTCAGGTAATCGCGGGTGGACTCATCCGGACCCTGAACGCACATGGAGAGCTGGCGAGGCTTGGGGGCCGCTTGTAGGTGCTGGTGAATTTGCCGACGAAGATGTCGGCGAAGTCCAACCAGCTGTTAACGCTGTAGGGTTTGAGGCTATTCAGCCATGTCCGGGCCAGGACCCTGAACGCACATGGAGAACTGGGGAGGCTTGGCGGGCCGCTTGGAGGTGCTGGTGAAGTTGCAGACGAAGATATCGGGGAAGTCCAACCAGCTATTGACGCTGTAGGGTTTGAGGCTGTTCAGTCGTGTCCGGGTCGTGCCATGGAGCATGAGCGGAACATACTTCACGGCAACACGCTTGTTGCCATTTGCTATGCTGACTGCAGTGGCGTAATTGGTCAGCAAGTCCTCCAGCTTCACGGAGCCGGTGTATTTGGGGGTGTCGCGAGGGAGCGTGAACCCTTTGGGGAAGGGCTCATTGCTGCTGCGGGGGCCGAAGCAGGCCGGGCCGACTGTGTCCTCCTCCTCGACCGCCTGGGACCTAGCCAGCCACTCGATCTGGTGGCGTGCATCATTCCCGCCGACTCTTCGCGGGGGACTAGCCAGCCGCCCAGAGTCGGGTGATCAACCGGCGTCGGAGAGGCCAACCTCTCCCTGCGTGGGGGAGGTGGACGCTCATCCTGCTGGCGTCGGCCCTCCACTCTCGGAGGATCCTGCCGGCTATGAATATCCGTCTGGCGACTGTGCCAGCTGCGGCTAGCAGCCGGCTCCCGGTTCAGCTGCCTGCGGCCTCTGCTGCTTGGGGACTTGGAGGTCGCTCCAATGTCATGGCGGGGTGGATGGTTTTCGGCCTACTTGCCGGGTGCCACAATGCGGTTGCACATGTCTTGCTGCGTCTTCGCAGCGTTGAGGAGTTCCTGGAGGCGCGCCATCTGGCTGCGCCGCTCATCGCCCTCCAGTTTCTCCAACTCTTCTGTCGCCGCTCATCGCCCTCCAGGTTCTCCAACTCTTCTGTCGCAGCCTGGGCGGCGCGTAGGTTCTCCACTTGGGTGTTGTAGACCGGGCGTCTGACTCCCAGCATGCTGGCTATGGCTGTGCCGCATTGCCGGATGGCACCGGCTCGGCTGGACTCAGGCCCAGCCGGCGTGCTGCCCGCTATGCGGTCGATCTCGTGCTGCCCGCTATGCGGTCGATCTCGTGTTGGCGCTATCGAGGAGCTTCACATGGAACTCTTCCAGTGTTGCTCCGTCGACGTTGGCATCGACGGGAGTGTGCAGGCCCTGGATTGCTGCTCGCAACGGGTGCTGGGTAGCCCCGCCGGAGTTCCGGCCGTGGCCAGTGACCATCACATCCGCGACGATGCCAGCGTCGGCGTTGCCGGTGACAGGAGGGAGCGGATCATCGACAAGAACCACGTCGCCGGGAAAGGCATCGATGGAGGACGCGTCGGAGTGGGTGTGCCTCTTGAAGAGCTCGGTGAGGGAGTCGGCGGCCAGACCCCTCCCGATGAATAGGAACCCGTTTTGACCGTGGCCGGTCGAACACAAGGCCGTTTCCTCCGTCCTGCGGGACACCAAACCTCGTTTCCATCGGCTGTTCCGTCCAAGCCGGTTGGCTCCCGATGAACACGACGCATTCCATTGCCTCCCCATGAACACGACAACGACGCAGTTTCTCTATTTCGACCCAGCCATGTACATGAGCCCTAGCTATACGTATGCGCGAGTAGACGTTCGAGACCCCGCCCATATGTACGTATGTGGCCGTATATTCTTCCTTGCACCCGGCCGCTGTATGTACGTGTACATGCTATGTGCGTGCCTCTACTACGACACGTGCGCGCCTGTACATCGACCAATATGTACGTACACATTCGCGACCAGAATGACAACACTACGTACGCTTCGACTAGGTGGATCCCGACTGTCACGCACTTCCTTGCGCGCGAAGATGTAGCTGGTGGGTCCCAACAGTCAAGGGGGTCATTTTTTGCCCGTAATATGGACGCACTTTCTTGCGTGCGAAGATGTAGCTGGTGGGTCCCAGCAGTCAGGGGGGAATGTTTTCTTCGTGAAATACGGTGGCCCGTCTGGTGGGTCCCTGCTGTCAGGTGGAGGAATCATTATTTTGCGCGTAATAAGGAGGCACTTCCTTGCTGCGGCCGTGGACCCAGCTGTCAGCCTCTCCACGTACAGTACTCTTCCGATGGAAGTCGTTTGTTGACCACATTGACCACGCCGCGCCGAGAGCACCAAGGCGGTGGACGACGACGAGTCCTAGGAAGGGGACGACACGGAGCCGGGGAAGACGCGGCAGTGGAGGCCCACACGGAGAGGAGTACGAGGGTTCACTGGTTCGGCTGTGGTGTGTGGCTGCCGTCGCCGCTGGGCCTGGCCAGCGGTGGGAGTGATAGGGGGCGGTGAGGCCTCCGCGGTAGCATAGCCGGCCACGGGAGGCAGGAGCAGGTGGCACGACCGGCGCTGCTTTGGGCGGCTGGAGCAAGAAGACCAGAGGTTGAAGAATCACGACGGCTGTTGGATGGACATCGTACGGTCACTGCAGCTAGAATCGTTTATATGGACTAAGTTGAGAAAGCCCTTGGTACGCATCAACTTAGTAGTCCCATAGGTCAGCCTCTGAAACGGTGCGCCCCAGATGTCAGGGGGAGGAATCATTTTTTGGGCGGCTGAAGCTAGAATATCCGGGATTGAAGAAGAAGCACAACATACGTTGGATGGACATCCAACGGACACTGCTACTAGAACCGTGTGTTGACTATAAGTTGACAAAGCCTTGCATACGTGTCAACATACTTTTTTTAGGGGACGCGTCAACTTAGTAGGCCCACAAGTGTGTGGCAGAGAACTTATAGCCCATTTGCGATTTGTAAGAATATACAGCCCATTTTTGAATTCTAATGGAATTTACTAGAGCCCATTTTCTAGCTAGGACAACGATTAATGATTTCAACCAACCGTTCAAAACAGAATTCAATAAAATTTCCCACATTTTGATGTGATCTGAAATATTTTTATCCCAAAATTTCTAGTCAGATTAAATACAATTTCAATGTAAATTTGTATTATGTAAAAATCCAACGAAACATTGCGCGCGCAACAATTAATATAATTAAAAATTTCGAAATCCAAAAGTAATATTTTATAAACTAATTAAGTGTTTGGTGCATTTTATTATAGTTATTGCCCAGTTTTTATAATTACATCCCATTTATTACTTCTTAAAGCCCATTTTCTTGTTAAGCCTAATGCATCCCTCCTAGGAAAGATTTGCAGCCCAGCGGGGCAAAGAATAACAAGTTGACCCGGATTGTGTACAACTGTCAGCCCAGTTGCATTGCTGATGTTGAAAAAACGGCATGTGTAGTACAGTACAACCTTACATGGCTACTCAGCCCACATTCAGCGACGCCGGAAAGGCCCAAACAAGGCTTCTGTACAACTTTTTGAAGTCACTGAGCTCAATTAATAACTTAAGAAAAAAGTTAGAGTACAGTGGAACCTAATTAAAAGCTGTCACGAGCGAAGAAATAATTCAACGGGTCCCACTTCTACGCGCGCGCGTGTGTGTGAGAGAGAGACCCATCGGTCGATGCTCGTAAATACATCTTTCAGCCATATACATTGATGATGCTCAGTAAAAACTTATATAGTTGACACAATCATATAGAACATCATAGCACACTGAACTTGCATACAAATATTTCACGCAGGCGGCACAATCAGGGTGGAAGCAGTGGATTCCTACAGGTAGGGCTATGTTGAAACCAACGAACTCGTACATAATGGTTCATCATCTTTATCAATGACGGGGAAATATCTTGATTGCTGTGCAAAGAAAACAGAGAGACAACACAATATATAAGTTCTGCTAGAACATTAACTTGACGTACATCCCTTTCTTAAAAAAGTTTAGGTAAAAAAATAGAACATGCCACAATTAAATGTACTGGCACATCAGTGCTTCACACCCATAGCTCGGATTTAACTAGTACAGTATCTAACAAGATTCAGTTGTTACCTCAAATTAGAGCACATCCAGGAAGCCAGCCCTGCCTCTTCTCCCAAATAAGCAGTGGCCTCCGCCGCACGATGGAGTAGGCCCTGTGCCATCCATCATTCCGAGCAACACGGGGAAAGTCTAACTTTGACTCAGGTAATGGACGTCGTCGACAGACCCGCGCACCAGCGGTGGCGGCAGGACTTCGATTGATGGATTGACCACTTCTTCGACATGCACGAACACTCGATACAGGTACATCCCTAACGTGGTCTGCGGCGGCCTTGGTGGCGACGAATAGTACAACCCCGGTTCCTGCACCGGTATCTCAACACCAATCACCTTCGGTATGGTGGACGACTTCTTCATCCATGCCATAACCATCACAGCCCAGCTGTCTGGAGGAACAAACATACTTACGAGCTCACCTCCAAGGTCATTGATAAGCTCATTCATGGGCTTGCTGTTCCAAGCACGTCGAGGCATGCCGTGGAAGGTAAGCTTTGTTAAAAACTGAAGCTCAGAGGGCACCGAGCCCCGTCCTGGGTGGCACCGATAAAAGCTCACTAGCGCGCCATCGCAGAACAAATGCCGGGAAGATTCGAACACATGATTGCAGTCAAAAGTTGTCCGGAACCTGACGAAGAAATTAGCCGGTGGCAAACAAACTTCGACAAGCAAGTCACTTATTTGGATGTCGTGCACAATGCCAAGAGCTTTGACAAGGTCGTGCGGCGAGACGGGAGGCCGGTCGCCATTGATGGTTACCATCAGCACTTTGCCGGCACACTGGTCGTCAAGCGCCGCCATGCCACTGTTGAGCGACAGCACGCAGCGCCCGAAGGCAGGACAGACCTCAAGATCTTTGGCTCGGAGATCCGCATTGACCGGCGACATGATAGTGCGCTTGAGTATAGGGAGTACAGGAGGGGGATTTGGGGGAGCTGGAGTAGGAATCAAGATTCCGGAGGTGGGGGAGGCGCGGGAGATTGGGGATGAAAAGGTAGCATGAATTTGGAACACGCGCCAATATGCTCTCGGTGCGCAAGTTCACGAAAACACCGGTGGCGCCCACATGTCAGCCTAAGAGTCCCTTTTCTTTCTTTTTTTGAAAGCCCGGTCTTTTTTTGAGGATCTTTTGAGAGCCCGGCTTGAGAGTCATAATTGACATATTTGGCATTCCGTTACTACTCGGCCCATATTCAACAACACCTCACTGGCCGAAACAAGTGTACATCATCGAAACGACACTGAGCTCAAATTGTTACATGAAAAAAGGAGATATACTCTGAACACTGGAGAATGGTGATGCCCTCACTTAGCCCACCAGCAGTTCGACACAATAAACAGTTCGAAACAACGATATATACAACATTCAAACACTGACTTGTGACTACTACTGACATAAACAGCAAGACATGATAGTTCATAAGAAGTCTTGCTACACCACCAAAACGCACCCATCTGCAACGCTCAGACTCTCATGATCCAGACGAGAATGACATTCTAACTAGAGGCAACTATTACATAGTAAGAATACATAGACGAGGATGACCAAATGACAAGGAATATGCATAACAAAAGAGAGAACTACCCGTCCAGAACAAGCAGCAAAGACAACAAGTCATTCGAAGAGGGATGATCCAACACCATCATAATTTGCAGCCCCGGTTCAGCCACCACTGATCTGAAGACACCAGTACTCCACCCTTTCGACGCAACACCCCAATTACCTATCAACCTGAAGGCTTGAGCCACATCACTGCCTGTCGGACTCGACACATCCAAGGATCAAAGTTAATCCAGATGCCTTTGTCATTCTCACCTTCGTTTTGCTGCAGGCTGTATTGTTGACAATCAGGGGAGTTTGCTCTCGAACTCCTAGGGCTCGCCATGTAGACACAATTTTCCATAGCAAACAGAGCCTCTCTGCCATCAAGGTCCTTGCCAACGGTGATCTCTTGGTTAATCGGATAATTGAGTCTGAGAAACAGAGAGTGTGAACCAAGGCTGTTTACCCGCCTCCAACTAAAAAATCCTGAAGGCCCCAACAAGCTGGTATCCTGCTCATAGACGTAACAGCCACTGTCCGGAAACTCAAGTATTTCATGGTGCTTGCATACAGTGGGGTTTTTGCAATATAACTTTTCCAGCTCATGTGTCCGAATGATCATCAGCATTTTGCCGTCGTCTGATCGAGCAAGGAACTAGTTGTGCTTCCCTATTTTTGGAAAAGGTGGTGTGATTACTGTCGGTGTCAAAACCGGCGGATCTCGGGTAGGGGGTCCCGAACTGTGCGTCTAGGATCGATGGTAACAGGAGACGGGGGACACGATGTTTACCCAGGTTCGGGCCCTCTCTATGGAGGTAATACCCTACTTCCTGCTTGATTGATCTTGATGAATATGAGTGTTACAAGAGTTGATCTACGACGAGTTCGTAATGGCTAAAACCCTAGAAGTCTAGCCTATATGTATATGGTAATGAATGTCCCCTATCCGGACCATGCTCTCCGGTTTATATAGACACCGGAGAGATCTAGGGTTACATGGAGTCGGTTACATAAGAAGGAATCTTCACAGCTGGTCGCCTAGCTTGCCTTCCACGCCAAGGAAAGTCCAATCCGGACACGGGTATAGTCTTCGGCCTTCGTATCTTCACAGTCCATCAGTCTGGCCCAAAGAATAACAGGCCGGACGCCCAAGGACCCCTTAGTCCAGGACTCCCTCAGTAGCCCCTGAACCTGGCTTCAATGACAGGGAGTCCGGCGCGCAGATTGTCTTCGGCATTGCAAGGAGGGTTCCCCTTTTTCCGAACTCCAACATAGTCTTCGGACGTGATGATTGTATCCGGACCTGTTATACACCATACACAACCGCAGACAGAATACAATATTTGCACAAATCTAATCTGTTGACAGCTTCTTTACAACACGACATCGCGTCTGTCCGGTCATAATTTCGAGCCCTTTTTCTTCTGCCATCCCACGTTTCGAGACGCGGTTGCTATTGGCACGTCTTGTCGAAACAGAGATCGTGTCCCCTTATTACGGGATTCTCATCAATGCGAGCATGGGTAACTCAACCGTGCCGTTTATACAGCCCTTGGGAACAGGCGAATCTTAAGGCGAGTGAGGAGGCGTTTAATATTTGCTGCCTTTATAAGGGGATAAGGATTCCCCCTTCCTCTTCTCACGCTCTCTCTCCGTCTCCGCCTTTCCGATCTCAAGCTCCAACACCCAAGTTCTCATATCCTTTCCACTCAAGCAACCATGTCCGGATCTGGTGGTCAGGGCAAGTGGATGGTCTCCTCCGTCAAGGAGGAGGACATTACTGAGCTCCGGGAGGCCGGATATTTGGCGAAGGAGATCGCCCATCGTCTGTCGGCCAAGGGACAAGTCGTCCCCATGCCGGAGCCCACAGAGAGGGAAGTATTCATCCCCCATTTCTTCCGCAGGCTAGGGTTTCCACTCCATCCTTTCGTCCGCGGGCTGATGCATTATTACGGGATAGATTTCCATGATTTGTCCCCGAATTACTTCCTCAACATCTCGGCGTTTATCATCGTGTGTGAGGCCTTCCTCCGCATCCATCCCCACTTCGGGCTCTGGCTCAAAGTCTTCAACGTGAAGCCGAGGGTGGTGGATGGCCAGCACATGTAGTGCGGAGGACCCATGGTGAGCAAGATCTCCAACGTCTCCTGGCCCAAAGGCACTTTTGTGGAGACAGTAAAGAAATGGCAGAAGCAGTGGTTCTACATCACAGAACCTCGCGGCACCACCTGGGCCGCCGCCGCCAAATTCCGCTCCGGTGCTCCCATGCGACTCACCTCCTGGGTCGAGAAGAGTCCGGACTGGTGTTCACCTGACGAGCTGATAGCGCTGCAGACGCGCGTTCAAAGCATGGTGACCAAGAACGTCAAGCTTGTTGACGTCATCCAGGTGATGCTAGTCCCCCGGATTCTTCCGTGCCAGCGCCGAAGCCGCCCTTTGTGGGAGTTCAATTCAAAGAAGCACCAGACCTTGAAAAGGCTCTTCGAGACTTCTCACGAAGGGGCCTGGAAGTTGCTCTTTAAGGGCAACGAGAAGCCACCGGCCACAGTCTCAGACCATGGTCACGATTGTAAACACCCCGCCAGTGAGGTATGTTTTTTCTGACGTATCCCCGACTTAAATGTTTCGAGGATGATATGTAAGCTTTTATTATTGCTCTTTCAGGACTGGATGGAGAGGGCGAGGCGGGTCCAGTGTCCGGCTGCGCTGCCCGGAGAACCTGTCATCCCGCGCCGAGAGAAGATGCTGGTGCCGGCGCCATATAAGGCGCCGGAGAAGAAGGCCAAGCAGAAGGCACTCCGGACGTGATGTTCGAAGATGACGAAGCTCATTCCTCTATCCCCGAGGACAATGGCGAGGAAGAGGAGGAGGAGAACAACCCTCCCCCCGAGGAGAAGAAGAAGAAGAGGCCGGCTTCGACGCATCTGTAGGCGGAGACGCCCAAGAAGGGGAAAGGCAACCCAGTGGTCAACATCGCATGGGATGTCGATAGTAGTCCGGAACGACGCCCCCGCTGAGGGAGTCCTGTATTAGGGGGTCCTCAGACAGCCGGACTATATACTTTGGCCGGCCTGTTGGACTATGAAGATACAAGATTGAAGACTTCGTCCCGTGTCCGGGTCAGACTCTCCTTTGCGTGGAAGGCAAGCTTGGCAATTCGGATATGTAGATCTCCTCCCTTGTAACCGACTCTGTGTAACCCTAGCCCCCTCCGGTGTCTATACAAACTGGAGGGTTTAGTACGTAGGACGACAACAATTATAAACATAGGCTAGATTCTAGGGTTTAGCCTCTACGATCTCGTGGTAGATCAAATCTTGTAATACTCATATCATCAAGATCAATCAAGCAGGAAGTAGGGTATTACCTCCATCGAGAGGGCCCGAACCTGGGTAAACATTGTGTTCCCCCGCCTCCTGTTACCATTCGCCTTAGACGCACAGTTCGGGACCCCCTACCCGAGATCCACCGGTTTTGACACCGACATTGGTGCTTTCATTGAGATTTCCACTGTGCCGTCACGATAAAGGCTTGATGGCTCCTTCGATCATCGGCAACGATGCGATCCAGGGTGAGTATTTTCTCCCCGGACAGATCTTTGTATTCGGCGGCTTCGTACTGGGGCCAACTCGCTTGGCCATCTGGAGCAGATCGAGAGCTACGCCCCTGGCCGTCAGGTCAGGTTTGGAAGCTTAAACTATACTACCAACATCCGCGGAGACTTGATCTTTGACGGATTCGAGCCCATGTCAGGTGCGCCGCATAGTCACGACGAGCATGACTTAGCCCTGCCGTCGGACGGTGTTCGGGAGATCACACCTGCGGTTACTCCGGCCCTCAATCCGGAGCAGATCGTGCCATCCGATGACGGTGGATGGACCCCACCACGGAGGCCACACACTCAGCGGCGATAAAGCCGAATACTGACTTCACGTCCTACGAGACCTGTGTCATCGAACCCTTGGATTCGTCCCCGGCCACAGGCTCCGAACCGCTTGCGTCCGTGCCTATCAAACTTGATTGGGCACCGATCATGGAGTTTACCTCCGCGGATATTTTCCAGCACTCCCCTTGGGCGACGTGCTAGATTCATTAAGGTCTCTCTCCTTGTCAGGAGACCCTCGGCCGAACTATGTCTGGCTCGAGTGGTAAGCGGACGACGAAGAAATTCGTTCCCCACCCACCACCCACTTAATAGCCACTGTCGACGATTTAACCGACATGCTTGATTTCTACTCCGAAGACATCGACGGTCTGGACGACGATGCAGGTGAGGAACAGGAACCACCGCCCACAGGGCACTGGACAGCCACTTCATCATATGATATATACATGGTGGATAAACCCAAAGAAAACATCGACGAGGAACGGAAGAATGCATCGATGGATAATCCCCTCGAGAAGCAACCAAAGAGACGACGTAGGCGCCGCTCCAAATCCCGTCTCAGCAACAACAGCGATGACAGCCCAAGAAAGAATAATACCCCGGTCGACTCCAAAGGAAACGACGACCACATGGACCCAGCGATGGAGCAGGATGAGCCAGCGGACGGCGAACATAGTACGGAGCCGCTGTCCGATCACGGTGACGCCGAGGGTAAAACTAATCAACCTGTCTCCGGAGAGGAGAATAGTCCGGACGACGACGCACACATCATCCCGGAAAGGCACTTGGAACAAGAGAACCTCCATAGAAGGCTTATTGCCACCGCGAGGAGCCTGAAGAAGCAGAAACAAAGGCTTAAAGCCGCGCAGAGTGCACTCAACAGCAGATGGATAAAGTGCTTGACACTGAAGAAAAGAACGGCGGTAGTCGCCACACAAAGAGCTGTCCAAAGCGCAAGCTGCTACCTGAATTCGACGACGAGGCTTTAGAGCCCATTCAACCAAAAAATAAAACGGCAGATCAGTCGGACCGACCACCCCATGGCCGTGACAGGGCGGCTAACGATGTCGCACACAAGTCAGCACACGATTTACGTGAGGACCTACACAAAAAAGCCGGTATGACCAGGTCCATTTACGGATCTAGGAAGCGTGCTCCGGCACAAAATCATGGCCGCCCGAACGACTATACTGACCGAATAACAGCTCGGAATCAAAACCTAACACTGCAACCTTCAGAAGAATGCCATGACACATCCAAACACAGGGGTGCCGCGCACCCCCTATGCTTCATCGATGAGGTGCTGGATCATGAATTTCCAGAGGGATTCAAACCCATGAACATAGAGGCATACGACGGAACGACAGACCCTGGGGTCTGGATTGAGGACTTTATCCTTCACATCCACATGGCTCGCGGAGATGATCTCCACGCCATCAAATACCTGCCCCTCAAGTTGAAAGGACCAGCTCGGCACTGGTTGAAAAGCCTCCCCGAAAACTCAATTGGAAGTTGGGAAGAGCATGAGGATGCTTTTAGGGCTAATTTTCAAGGGACCTATGTCCGACCTCCGGATGCAGACGATTTAAGTCATATAATTCAACATCCCGGAGAGTCAGCTCGAAAGCTTTGGAACAGATTTCTCACTAAGAAGAATCAAATCGTCGACTGCCCCGATGCCGAAGCCTTAGCGGCTTTCAAACAGAGTGTCCGGGACGAATGGCTCGCCAGACACCTCGGCCAGGTAAAACCGAGCACAATGGCAGCCCTAACAAGCCTTATGACCCGCTTTTGCGCGGGCGAAGTCAGTTGGCTGGCCCGTAGCGGCACCAGGAACCCAGGCACATCCGAACTCAGGGATGGCAATGGGAAACCACGACGCAATAAAAGCAAGCGTCGAAACAATGAAGACAACCCAGACAACACGGTGGTAAACACCGGATTCAGGGGCTCTCGACCTGGTCACGGAAAAAGCCATTTAAAGGCAGCAGAGATGGACCGTCTAGCCTAAACAAGATTCTAGACAGATTATGCGGATTCATGGCACCTCCGACAAACCTGCAAATCACACCAACAGAGAATGATGGGTTTTCAAGCAGGACGGCAAGCTAAACGCCGAACACAAAGGGAGGGAGACACCAAGTGAAGACGAGGATGAGCCTCGCCAGCCAAACACTAGGGGACAGAAAAAATTCCCACCAGAGGTCAAAACAGTGAACATGATTGACGCAACTCACATACCGAAGAGGAGGCGCAAACGCGCACTCCGAGACGTATACGCCGTGGAACCCGTCACCCCCAAGTTCAACCCTTGGTCGGCCTGCCCGATCACTTTTGATCGCAGGGACCACCCGAGTAGTATCCGGCATGGAGGATCGGCTGCCTTGGTGCTAGACCCAATAATTGACGGATACCATCTCACCCAAGTCCTTATGGACGGCGGCAGTAGTCCTAATCAGATATATCAGGACACCATCCGCAAAATGGCGATAGACCCGACAAGAATCAGCCAAAGCAATACTAACTTTAAAGGAGTAATACCAGGCCCAGAGGCCCGCTGCACGGGCTCTCTAGTACTAGAGGTTGCATTCGGTTCTCCCGACAACTTCCGAACCGAAGAATTAACCTTCGACATTGCTCCATTCCAAAGCAGCTATCACGCACTACTCGGAAGAACGGCCTTCGCTCGTTTTAATGCATTACTGCATTACGCTTATCTTAAGCTTAAAATGCCCGGTCCACGTGGCTTCATCATAGTTAGAGGAAACACAGAGCGTTCCTTACACGCGGAGGCATATGTGGCGGCTCTAGCAGCCGAACACTGAACGGCCTCTCCAACCAGAATAAATGATCGGTCGTCAAGACCGTGGACACGGCTAGACGAGTCCGGCGCACCACTAGCTGTAACAGCTCAAATAAACCTGAGATTGGGTTGATGGATATACGCCCATAGGTGGTGCTAGGGGCTTCCCGCATGTAAAAAGGGCTACAGTTCGGCTTGACCCTATTTAGATTGCATTTTAATGGTTCATTAAGAATAACCAATTTTTCGCATGAACACTTTCACCTGGGTTTTTTTCTTTTACAGATGATCATCGTGCTACACCCTTCCAGGATATGGCACAACGCAGACACAGGCGCAGACGTGTAGCAGGGCCCCGCTCAAAGGTTTCTTTTTAGATTAAGACCCTGTGTAAACCTTTTTTACTGTCTCTTGTTGCTTCACACCCTCTGGATACTCAACACAACCGAGAGGGATGCTGGCGTTATTGGCATTTCGTCACATCAGACTAATGCACGTACCTGGAAATTAAGGGCTCATTATCAAGGGCGTTACTCAGCCCAATATATGTTGTAAAGTCCGAATACCTTAGGGAGTGTTCGGCGTCGTGAGTTTGGCCTTATATGCATCGGCTCCGAATCATGTCTTTGGTCAATAGTTGGGTTTGCCCGGATCCCGTGTTTTTCTACCGTACGTTCCGCTCTATCGGCTAAGGTGGCACCGGGAGAACTGTTGCGATTGTGCCCTGGTTCATCTGGATGAGCACCTCAGTAGAGAAAGCCGAAAACTGACTGTCATGATAAAGCGCGAGACTGGTCAACCACTCGATGACTCAGCGGAATCTTCGTGATTCCTCCGCATTCCCGAAGGACCGGTTTCCCGGTCATGTATGTACGCGCATCGTATTCGGATGAGCGCGAAAGTACCAGGGGCTATATAGTAGCCCCACCGTCAAACTCCTATGGCTAAGTGGAAGTGTTAAAGCTATATAGTCCGATTGCCTTGTTCGCCACGCTATCACCTCCTTAATGGACCAAGACGTTGGATCAAGTGTGAATACGCGCTTTTCTGAACACCCCAGCATTATATGCGTGGGGGCTGAAGCCGACGACTGCAAACTTTCAGGTTATATACATACATAAACGGCGGCACAGGAGGCATCATAATACTTTCAGGCATAAGTATAAACATAACCTTTATAATCCAAATAGCATTGTTTTTACAATTGGGATACATGTCACTCGAACATGATACTCTTCGAGCACTGAGCCTCTATTAAACGAGCGCCTTCTAGGACTTCTAGGACTTCTTCAAAATAGCGGTGGCCTCCATCTCTACCCAGTATGTCTTAACACGGGCAAGAGCCATCCGCGCACCCTCTATGCACGCCGACCTCTTTACAGCGTCGATATGCGGCACAACACCAAGGAATCGTTGCACTAAACCAAAATAACTATTCGGCCTTGGTCCCTTCGGCCAAAGATATTCCACGACAGAACTCATGGCAAGTCAGGACAACCTATGGAGCTTGGCCCACTCGGCCATTTGTTCATTTAACAGCAGCGGACGCGTTGGAGCACTGAACTGCGACGAGAACAACCTTTCAACTTCATGATCTTTCATATCTTTGAAAAACTCAGTCGCATCAGCAGCACTGATTGCCAAGTCCAAGTACGCGTCTGCAGCACCCCATAATTGATCCAGAGGGGCATACTTTGGATCTCCCAGCCGTGATATCTCTGGCTTGACGGAGCTGCTCCTTCGCCGCTCTGATTTTAGAGCGGGTTTCCTTGGCTGCTTCCATGGCTTTCTTCAGGTCCGCCGCTTTCGCTTGGCTTTCTTTTTCAAGAAGCTCATACCGGCCGGCGGCATCTTTCACCTCAACAGCCATCTTGGCTATTTTATCTTCGCTCTGGCGATGAGCAGCCTGTTCGGCTCATAACTCTTCAGCCGCCTTTAGGGCGGCCGCATCACTTCTCCTTCCTTCTTCCTTGGCTTGGGCAAGTTCCACCCGAAGGGTCTCCACGGCGGCAGCTCCATCTGCAGTCACAACAAATTATAGCACTAGCATCATGGTCCTCTTAATATCTGTTGACCACCGAAAATACATACCCTGTGCCTCATCAAGCCGCTTGTTCACAAGCGCGATGTCGGCATCTGCCGCATCAAGCTGCCGCCTCAGTTCGGCAAACTCACCAGTCCGGCCAGCCACCAGACCCTCAGCCGCTTGCACATGAAAGCAGCATGATCATTACCTAGGTCTATGATCCTCTGTTTGCCTCCTTTGGACAACAACCAGAGTCTCAGGGGCTACTATCTGTATAGGGCACTCCTAGCATGTGCGGTACAATCAATATATATATATATTACTTTGCGTACCTCAAAGCCTCTTAGCAGGCTCGTAAAAGCTTCGTGCAACCCACTTTTGGCAGATGAAATCCTCTCAACCACCGTACCCATTAAAGTACGATGCACCTCTGAGATAGCCGCTTGCTCCAGAAGACCCATCAGTGCGTCCGATTGTGCACCGGACAGTCCCAGACTCTTTATGTTGCTCTCCTTAGGAGCCGAATACTCCGGACATCGGGTGGCCGAAGGGTTACCTTCTGGCCTTGGCGGATCAAGAGATATCCTCCGTGACGACACCTCAGGGTCATCCGCCCCATGAGGCGGGGAGACAGGGGGAGGCGTTTCGCTCTCCATCATCTCCGGAAGAAGATCCCCTAAAGATGAACTCTGTCGAGAAGGGCTACGATCTAGACTGCAAGACATACATCTCGGTTATTGTCCTCGGAGATAAAGCAGGATATATTTACCAAAAGTACTCTTGTTCACTTACAGTTCGGTGGAGTGCTGACCCCCTTGCGGGCACTGTGCGGTAAGGATGCCCTCCGGGGCAGGGCCCCCTGGCGAAGGTTTCTTCCCTCGTTTGGAAACCCTCGTTTCCAAGTCTTCAGAGGCGGTCCTTTTCCTTCTTGGGGGAGAGGGGATTCTAGATTCTTCTCCCCGATTATCCTCCTTCGCGGAGACACTAATTCCCCCGGTTTGGATGAGTAATGCGTGAGGCCCGCTTT
Organism: Aegilops tauschii subsp. strangulata; assembly: GCF_002575655.3. Taxonomy (NCBI): domain Eukaryota; kingdom Viridiplantae; phylum Streptophyta; class Magnoliopsida; order Poales; family Poaceae; genus Aegilops; species Aegilops tauschii. Next base: position 605,352,947 of record NC_053041.3, on the reverse strand, counting down.
CGGCTTCTTTATTCCTCCCTTTATGGCACTTGATAAGGTGCGTGCTCAAGCATCCTGGCTAGTACAGGATCCGGTGAGCCTTCGGGAAGGGGGGCCGAACACCTGATCATCTTCGCCTTTCTTATCCAGTCCTAGCCAAGAGCGATTTTTTTAGAATGATGTTGTGACATATAAAAAGACAGCATGTTCGGCCGCAGAATTACTTACGTGGGTATCTGGACGATTGCAGTTGAGACCCGCATCCTCGGTGGTTTTGGACACTTTATTCGTGATCCGAAGAACAATTCATACATCTCTTCGAGCGTCATGCTGAAAAATTGCTGAATAGTTCGCGGTCCTTCCGGGTTGAACTCCCACATACGGAGAGATCGACGTTGGCATGGCTGGACCCGACGAACTAGCATAACTTGCATTACCTTGACAAGACTGATCGACGTTGGCATGTTGGCACGTCATTAACTGGCCCCCAGTCCAGCCCCTCGTTGACCCATGATGCCAGTTGTGGCGGGGGGCCCGAAAGGAAGGCAGGGGCAGCTACCAACTTAGTACTTCGGGGAGCTGTGATGTAAAACCACTCCCGCTGCCATAAGTTGGACATCTCCGGGAAGGAACCCTTTGGCCATGGAGCATCGACGCCTTTGCTTATTATGGCACCTCCGCATTCTGCGTGTCGCCTATCGATCATCTTCGTCTTCACATTGAAGGTCTTGAGCCATAAGCCGAAGTGTGGGGTGATGCAGAGGAAGGCCTCACACACGACGATAAACGATGAGATATGAAGGATGGAATCTGGAGCTAGATCATGGAAATCGAGCCCGTAATAGAACATAAGCCCTCTAACAAAGGGATCAAGACTAAAGCCTAGCCCTCGGAGGAAGTGGGAAACAAATACAACACTCTCATTGGGTTCGGGAGTGGGGATGACCTGCCCTTGAGCAGGCAGCCTGTGCGAGATTTCAGCGGTCAGAAACCTGGCTTCTCTTAGCTTCTTGATGTCCTCCTCTGTGACAGAGGAGGCCATCCACCCACCTTGAAAGTTGGATCCGGACATGATTGAAGGTCCGAAGCACTTAGCCTGAGCCTTGGGTGTTGGAACTCGAGGTCGGGGAAGGGAAGGATCGAACGCGAGAAGAAAAGGACAAGCCTTGGCCCCTTTATAAAAAGGGTGAATATCAAGCGTCCTCCGCGTGGCCGTTTGGAACTTGCCTAAAATCGAGGAGTCATACTAACAAGCATGATTGGGTTACCCCCACCCGTATTGATGAGAATCCCGTGATAAGGGGAACACGATCTCTGCTTCGACAAGACGTGCCAATAAAACACCCTCGCAACACGTGCAGTGGCAGGCTGGGAAAAACGGTTCGTAATGACCAGACCACGGCAGGATGTCATGTTATGAAAAGTTTTCAGCAGATCATATTTGTGGAATAATATACTCTCTACGGTGGTATGTGGAATTTGTTTTGCAGAGCTACTGAGGGAGTCCTGGATTAGGGGGTCCTCGGACAGCCGGACTATATACTTTGGCCGGACTGTTGGACTATGAAGATACAAGATTGAAGACTTCGTCCCGTGTCCGGGTGGGAGTCTCCTTTGCATGGAAGGCAAGCTTGGCAATTCGGATATGTAGATCTCCTCCCTTGTAACCGACTCTGTGTAACCCTAGCCCCCTCCGGTGTCTATATAAACCGAAGGGGTTAGTCTGTAGGACAACAACAATCATAATCATAGGCTAGCTTCTAGGGTTTAGCCTCTACGATCTCGTGGTAGATCAACTCTTGTAATACTCATATCATCAAGATCAATCAAGCAGGAAGTAGGGTATTACCTCCATCGAGAGGGCCCGAACCTGGGTAAACATTGTGTCCCCCGCCTCCTATTACCATCTGCCTTAGACGCACAGTTCGGGACCCCCTACCCGAGATCCGCCGGTTTTGACACCGACACCCGCACTAAGCCCCAGGCCGCATCGTAAGTGACATGGCTTATTTATGCGCACATCCAACCCTTTCTCTTTATTATTTTAACATGGTTAACTACACCATTGCAGTCCGGCCCGTGACCTTGACTAGCGATCCTCATCTGAAGGTCCGTTGGCTCCATCGGAGATGGCGAGCATGTCGCCACCGGCTGCTTACTCCCCCGGGGCCAGGGACGACACCGAAGTGCTGTCCCGAAGGACCGCTCCGAAGGGAGGAGCCCAGGACGTTGTCCGGGAGGCACCACAAGGCGAGACCTCCACCGCCGGACATATGGGGGAGCCAATCCCCCTGAAGACCGGCGAGGAGGGCCGTATCCAGTTGGGCCCTTAGCCGAATACGATTCCAGAGATCCATATGGCTCCGGAGTCGGGCGAGCAGCCCCCTTTGAAGGAGGGGGGTGCGCCGCCTCCATCGATGGCTCCTGTCTATCCAGGAGCGCTATGAAGCGCCTCCGTCGGGGACGAGCACCGTGTCCTTATGGGTGCGGTGATCGAGAAGGTTCAGTCCGCCAAGAGCAGACATATTGGAGCCTGCAGCAGCCTGTTAACAGGTTTTGAGGTAAGAAAGATAAAAACCCCGTGTAGTCCGTAGCCCCTGAGACGCTGTCCGGTGTTTGGCGAGAAGAACCGGACAGAGGATCAATCCTTAACTATAAGAGGTTCACTGAATATGTATTGATAAGTAGGCGTCCCTGTTGGCCGCGACCTCGCACGCTGCTGAGGTCTCCGAACTGAAGCGGAGGCTGGAGCGGACCGAGAACGAGCTCGGTGAGGTTAGAATTCGGCTCCAGGAGCAGCAAGGTGAGTAATGACTTGTTGTATGTTCGGGAAAAGGATAAGCGTTGTATATTGACAGCGGTATTGTGATGCGTGCAGAAGCCGCGACCGAGGTCGAGGCCCTAAGGAAGGCCCTGGGTGAGGCCGAGGGGCAGGCTGTCCAGCAGCAAGCCGCCCGTAAGAAGCTAGAGGCCCGGGTCAAAGAAGTCCAACAGGATCTCCGGGATGCGGTTAACAAATGTGAGACCTTGGAGAGTGATGCATCGGCTCAAGGGGCTGAGCTCACCAAGGCTCGTCAGAGCACGGATACCGCTCGGAATGAGGCCCAGGCCGCCCTCCAGCGGATCCAGGAGGCCAGGAAGATCACAGCGGGTAAGGCTTTTAAGATGCAAAGCAAGTATGCGGAGAAGCAGTACCTTTTACTAACCCGGGTTCGGAGTTCCCCAGGGGCTTTTGCTGATCTACCATGCAGTGTATCGGACGCCGTGGAGTTCTATCGAGCCGAAGGAGGGGGTTCCACGGAGAAGCTCTTCCGGTCGCAATATGCGGTGTCAGAGCCTCCCGTGTCCTTCACCGATCAGCTGAAACAGCTGGTGGAGCTGCACAAGGTGGCCGAATTAGCGATGAAGGATTTGACAATCCGGCTATGGCCAGCCGAAGCTATGCCTGGCAGCTACTTCGGACTCGTGAGGCGGATGGTAAACGCCTATCCTCGGCTGGACGTCATCAAGCGCTCCGCCTGTATTGAAGGTGCCTGTATGGCCTTCGCTCGCTTCAAGATGTGGTGGGCGAAGATGAATGTTGTTGAAGTTGCTAGTGGGCCGCCGGAGGGCAAGGAGCACCGCACACCCGAGCGATATTTCGCGGATGTCGTAGAGGGGCCTCGACTTGTAGCGGCGCAATGTTCGCAGGACATTGTATTTGAATAAATGTATTCGTGTTGCCTTTGCCTTGTATTATATGAACAAAGCCGGTTTTTGTAAAATAATTTTATTATGCTTTGAATTGTTTCCTCCTGTGCGGCCGTGTTATTTGTAATCTGATGGTTGGCCAGTCGTCGGCTTCTGCCCTTGCGTGGGTAGTACGGAGGTGTTCAGGATGGATTCTAAACAATCTTGATCCAATTATATGGTCCTTTGGAGGAGTTGTTTAGCGCAACGAACAAGGGAATCGGACTGTACGGCTTAAACGCCCTCACTTAGCCATAGGAGTTTTCTAATTAAGCTAGTGCGCAGCTCCTGGTCCAAGCCAGGGTGCTGTCAGCATCTGATCGGGAAGTGCCGATCCTTCTCATGGTGCGGAAAAAATCTCCAAAGATTTTGTAACCCTCGAAGAGCTGCCGGCTCTCGCCGTATCATGACAGTCCGTTTTCGACCAATCAAGGCCAGGGCACAATTGCAGTAGTTCTCCCTTTACTACCCTAGCCGATAGAGCGGAATGTAGGGTAGCAAGCACAGGAGCCGGGCAACCCAACTATTGACCAAAGACATGATTCGGAGCCAATGCATATAATGCTAAATTTGGGGTGCCGAACTTATATAAAAGAAGTGTTAGGAGTTTGCTGCCGTATTGTGGGGCGACAAGTAGCCCCTGGCGAGTGTGAAACGTAAAGAAGAGTATCGATGCAGGAAATAAGCATATCGAAATAAAACAAAGTAAGAAGTGAAAACCACAGAAACTAGGCCACAAACCATTTTTATTATAACTGGATGGATACGTCAAGGCATATCTTGTACAGATGGTGCGAGAAGTATCCGGCTATTTAACATGCCGGAATCAATAGGGCGCAGCATGCGGGTCCTGAGAAATAAGTATGAATACCGTCAAGAAGAACGTATAAAGGTTACCCTACACACCTGTGCTGCTTGCCTCCGTTGTATGCCAATCCTTCTAAAGGACTCGCGATCAGGCCCGCGGAAAAAGGAACCTGAAACAAGAAAAAAGTAAAAGTACGAGTGTCCGGGATCTTCTGGCCGAACTGTAGATCCCGGGTTATCTTGTGCCTCCGTCAATGTCCATGGAATTTTGAGTGTGTAATTGTGTACGTGTGGTACGAATGCCACTACCTCATTGGGACTGGGACGGAGGCCGAATTGCTAGTCGAGCTCTTGACGAGCTGCGCCGTCCTATTGTAGTGAAGTTCGGAACCTCTTAATGATGTCTGAGGGCTCGACAGCCGTACTATGGTGCTGCTTGAGAAGGCCGCTCTGTACTTCTGCTGCTAGGGCGGCGGTATGCTCCTCTGTTCGGAGGGAGCGTTCAGTATTGCCAATGACTGTTATGACGCCGCGTGGACCGGGCATCTTTAGCTTAAGACAAGCATAGTGTGGCACTGCGTTGAATCCAGCAAACGCGGTTCGTCCAAGCAGTGCGTGATAGCCGCTGCGGAAGGGGACGATATCAAAGATTAACTCTTCGCTTCGGAAGTTGTCCGGAGAACCGAAGACCACCTCCAGCGTGATTGAGCCCGTACAGCGGGCCTCTACGCCTGGTATGACTCCTTTAAAGGTAGTCTTTGTTGGTTTGATTCACGAGGGGTTAATGCCCATCTTCCGCACTGTGTCCTGATAAAGCAGGCTGAGGCTACTACCACCGTCCATCAGGACTCATCTTAGGTGAAACCCGTCAATAATTGGGTCGAGGACTAGTGCGGCCGAACCGCCATGGCGGATACTAGTTGGGTGATCCCGACGATTGAAGGTGATCGGGAATGAGGACCATGGAATGAATTTTGGGGCGACTGGCTCTACCGCGTAGACATCCCTAAGTGCTCGCTTACGCTCCCTTTTGGGGATGTGCGTAGCGTATATCATGTTCACCGTTTTGACTTGAGGGGGAAATTTCTTCTGCCCCCCAGTGTTCGGCTACTGGGGCTCTTCGTTCTCGTCCTCACTTTGTGATCCCTTTTCTTTGTTTTCGGCATTTAACTTGCCGGCCTGCTTGAAGACCCAACAATCCCTGTTGGTATGATTGGCTTGCTTATCCAGGGTGCCGTGAATTTGGCACGGACGGTCGAGTATGCGGTCCAGGCTGGAAGGTACTTCGCTGTTTCTTTTGTAGGGATTCTTCCGTTGGCCGGACTTGGAGCCACTGAATCCAGCGTTGACTACGGTGTCATCGGTGTTGTCGTCATTGCTTCGGCGTTTGTGTCTATTGCGCCGGAGCTTGCCGGTCCTGTTCTTGGCCTCGGTGGGGCCTGCCTCGCTGGCTGTGTTTTTGCTACGAGCCAGCCAGCTGTCCTCACCTGCACAGAAGCTGGTCATGAGTGCTGTAAGGGCTGCCATTGAAATCGGCTTTTCTTGGCCGAGGTGGCATGCTAGCCATTCATCACGGATGCTGTGTTTGAAGGCTGCTAGGGCCTCGGCATCCGGACAGTCAACGATCTGGTTCTTTTTGGTTAGGAACCTAGTCCAGAATTTTCTGGCTGATTCTCCAGGTTGTTGAACTATGTGGCTTAGGTCATCGGCATCTGGTGGTCGGACATAAGTTCCTTGGAAGTTATCAAGGAAAGCCTCTTCCAGGTCCTCCCAGCTACCGATGGAATTCTCGGGCACGCAATTTAACCAGTGCCGAGCTGGTCCTTTGAGCTTTAATGGGACGTATTTGATGGCGTGGAGGTCATCTCCTCGAGCCATATGGATATAGAGAATGAAATCCTCGATCCATACTGCGGGATCGGTTGTGCCGTCATATGATTCAATGTTGACAGGCTTGAACCCCACGGGGAATTCGTGATCCAGTACTTCATCTGTGAAGCAGAGAGTGTGTGCGGCGCCTCTATATCGGGCCGCGTCGTGGCGTAGCTCTGATGGAGTCCATCTGCGGTATTCGTCCCGGGTGTGGTTAGGTTTATCACGTCCGAATAGGTAGCCGTCGTCATGCCCCGAGGCACGCCCTCGCGATCCATAGATCGATCTTGTATGTCCTACTCTATCATCCAGGATCTGCTGGAGGTCGTACGTGTGACCCCGAACTCTTCCGTCTCTATTTTTACGAGGCGGTGGGGCAAGCTGCTGTTCGGCCTGAGTTGCCGCTTTATCCCGGCCGCGGGGTGGCCAGTCGGCCGCCCTGTCTGGACCACGTGGCGGTATTTCCGCATTACGCGAGGGAGATGTGTGTTTTGATGCTTCCTCATCGAATTGAGGTAGCAGTCTGCGTTTCGGGTAGCTCTTGGCCAGGCGCCTGAGGCCGTATTCTTCGATTGTCAGGACATGAGTCCATCTGTCAACGAGAGCAGATCTTGTTCAGCTTGAAGCTTCTGCTGTTTCTTTTTGAGGCTCCGTGCAGTGGCTATGAGCTGAAGCTTAAAGCGCTCCTGCTCCAAACGATCCTCAGGCACGATGAAGTCTTCGTTGCCGAGGCTTGTCTCCTCCTCGGAGGGTGGACAATAAGTATCGTCCTCCGAGTCATCTTCTATTGCTTCTTTATTAGGGTTGTCTTGCCTGTTGCCGTGTTCCTCCTGATCGGATGCAGCTCCGACAGGGTCTTCATTGTTTTCGGCGTCGCCTGGAGTACTATTTTCTCCGGTGCTGGTGTTGCCGTCCTTCGAGCGACGAGGCATAGGGCGGCGTTTGGGGCGTCGGCGCTTGGACTACGTCTCCGAGGTTTTATTCTCATCTGGCTCTTCTTTGTCGTCGCCAGATCCTTTGGGTGTATCAACCATGTACACGTCGTACGAAGAGGTAGCCGTCCAACGTCCGGTGAATGGCGGTCTTGGCCTTGCTCCTTATCGGCATCGTCGTCCATACCGTTGATATCTTCGGAGCCATAGTCAAGCACGTCGGTTAAGTCATCGACGGTGGCTATGAAGTGGGTGGCGGGTGGGAAGCAAAATTCTTCGTCATCCGTCTCTAGCTCGAACCGGACGTAGTTCAGCTGTGAGTCCTTCTCCAAGGACAAATTCTTTAAATATTTTAGCACGTCGCCCCAAGGCGAGTGCTGGAAAACGTCAGCGGCGCTGAACTCGAAGATCGATAACCGATCTAGCTCGGTGTCCGCGGGCGTACACAGTCAAGAACTTATAACCGGAGACAAGTCCGAAGTTCCGTTAAAGAGAATATTGCAGGGCGTTGAGTCCGGGTGCGGCTCCAATGCCGCGGACTTTGCGGCCTCGGATGGCACGATTTGCTTTCGTTCTAAGGCCATTGCAGCAGCAGGAACCATCTCCTGGGTGTGATCCGATGACAGATTTAAGTCACATTCATCGTGGTGAGGGGGAGCGGTCGCCGCGGGCTCAAATCCCTTGAAGATCAAGTCTCCACGGATATCCGCAATGTAGTTCAAGCTTCCGAATCTGACCTGATGGCCAGGGGCGTAGCTGTCGATCTGCTCCAGATGGCCAAGCGAGTTGGCCCGCAGTACGAAGCCGCCGAATATGAAGGTATGTCCGGGGAGGAAGGTTTCCCCCAGGACAACGTCATTACTGACGATTGAAGGGGCCATCGATCCCTTTGCCGACGGCACAGTGGAACTCTCAATGAAATCACTAATGTCGGTGTCAAAACTGGTGGATCTCGGGTAGGGGGTCCCGAACTGTGCGTCTAGGATCGATGGTAACAGGAGACGGGGGACACGATGTTTACCCAGGTTCGGGCCCTCTCTATGGAGGTAATACCCTACTTCCTGCTTGATTGATCTTGATGAATATGAGTGTTACAAGAGGTGATCTACCACGAGATCATAATGGCTAAAACCGTAGAAGTCTAGCCTATGTGTATACGGTAATGAATGTCCCCTGTCCGGACTATGCTCTCCGGTTTATATAGACACCGGAGAGATCTCTAGGGTTACATGGAGTCGGTTACATAAGAAGGAATCTTCACAGCTGGTCGCCTAGCTTGCCTTCCACGCCAAGGAAAGTCCAGTCCGGACACAGGTATAGTCTTCGGCCTTCGTATCTTCACAGCCCATTAGTCCGGCCCAATGAATAACAGGACGGACGCCCGAGGACCCCTTAGTCCATGACTCCCTCAATTACAAAGGGCAGTAACTGTAGGGATACTGCATCATATGAAAAGGTACAGGCATTGTTAATGTAAGATCAGCATTGTTTAGAGTATGAGTAGGATAATGCAAGAAACAACATTGATATGTCCCTGTTGTAACTAAGAGGAAAATACAAGGAAATGTATACTAGGTTCGAAAATATAGAAGTGCCATGGATGGTTATACTCATGTTATCTCATAATCGATTCTTCACAGGAAACTAACATGTCATGCATGTTATGTAATCATGTTCTGTCCTCACAAACAAATTCTTCAAGGAAACTAACAGACCATGCATTGTTATATACTCATGTTCTGTGGGCAAAAATTTTGTGAGCATATTATTCTTGCCATTGATTGCTGAAGGGCGAACATAGGTATGTACACATGGTAAGCATTACAGGATTTAACTACTTCCAAATATAGAGTTCTCAATATGCACATTTACTTCCCTAATGTATGGTTAGATGAAACCTACAGTGTGATGCATGTTTCTACATCATGAAAATGAGGAAACTAACATGGCCATTGATACACACTCATATTTAGTAGTATATAGATTACTATAAAATAAGGAGAATATCAATATCTTCCTAACCGTTTGATTATTCAGGGGTACAAATTGGCTGTAATGACATGGTCACAATCGCATGAATTAACTCATTCCAAATATAGCTGATTTACGGCATCTCTAATACATTGCCATAGTTCTACTCAAATTCTGCTCAAATAGGGATATGTCAATCATCAAAAAAAATTCAAATAGTGTCATGGCGTCATCATTAACATCAGACGGAAACAACTTACACGCGCCGTCCCAGCAATACGTGGTGCCATCTGCTTTGTCAATCGCGTAGATGATGCCATTGTGTTCAATAGCATCACAGAAGTGTGTATCAGCTTTGACGATGATTCACTACGAGCTGAGCTGTTCTAGCTAAAGAAGGCACCGGCGGAAAGATAGGCGAGGCCCTTGTTGAACAAGGCAATTACCTTGAAGTCTGCGTAATACGCATGTCGTGTGGGCACTTGGCAGATTACAATCTTCTGCAAAACAACGTGCATCCAACTAACGACGTAATCTAGATGACTTGGACCGCAACGGTAAAACTCTATATCATCCAACGGAGGAAGGATAATCTCATGGGAGGTCTGGAAGTTCACGAGCACCAGTTTTTTCCCGTCTTCTCTGATGGCAGCCATCTAGTGGGAGTTCATGCCAACCCAGTACATACCTGCAAGAAGTTTCGGGCGATGGTGATCGGATCGAAGTTGAGGGAAATGATGTACGGCGACCCACTACATACCTGCAAAGTAGTTTTGGCTAATGGAGGTCGGATTGAAGTCGAGGGGCATCATGTATGCCTCCGTATCATGGTGAGAAATCTCGCAAGACCAGATAGCGGCAAGCAGGGTGTCTTGAAAAGCTTAGGCCTCGCTTCGAAGATGGTCGTGTGCATGCCCCTCGAACATGCAGCCAGCCGCAGGGCGCTCAACATATCCATACACGAACAACAATGGTCTTGGATGTCACTAGGGAGATTGCTCCAATCGCGGCTCATATGGATGCTGCGCGGTTCGCGTTCGGCCATGGTGGAGTTTGGAAGGTGGGGTTTTGGGGGGCTTGATTTACGGGGGAGAAGGCTCTCGGTGCTGGAGCGGCTAGCGAGGGAATAGTGGTACTGGGGGAGGTGACCGAGGCAAGGGTACGCGGGGGCACAGTGAGATGATGAAGAGTGACCTCAGGATCTCCGGCGAGATGGAGATGGAGATGGAGTGGTGCTAGGGGAGAGGGAGACGAGGCGAGGCATGCTATACAGCGGCGGTGACAGTGACTGCACAGTGCACAAGGTGAGGCTGACTTTGGTAACCCGGACACGCGCCTGGACTGGTGTCACCTCGGGCGCAGGGTCTTGTCACTTCACTGTGAGGAACGGATGAATAATAGTATTTTGACCATCAAGTGTACCACAGTTGTACTACTACTACTAGTAGGAGTAGTAGGAACATGAGTAGTACTGCCGTGCTAGCATGCCTCTGGGTTCACTTCATCCTCCAGGTATCACTACAGGAATTAGCTACTTTGCCATCCACCAAGGCAGACGGCAAAGGCATGGATGGCGGACGGCAAAAGGCGCCGGCAAAGATAGCATCGGTAAAGACCTTCTTTGCCATCTGCTTTCGGAAGCGGACGGCAAAGGGGCCTTTGCCATCAGCGGCTGACGGCAAGGAAAGCCGACAGCAATAAATTCATTGTTAGTCCGTTAGGTGGCTAATGACAGTCTTTGCCATCCGCGGATGACGGCAAAGAGCAGCGGCCTTTGCCGTCGGCCAAATGACGTCAGTTGGATGTCACTGCCCACCAAGGCTTTGCGGTCCGCCGTTGTAGGCAAACGCGGTGATCCTTTGCCGTCTGCCACTGTAGGCAAAGGCTTTGCCGTCCGCCACTGTAGGCAAACTGACCAAATGGGTCAGCTTTCTAGAAACACAGGTGGCTGCCACGTGGCTTCTTTGCCGTCCGCGGCGGACGACAAAGAGCCCGTTGCCGTCGGTGGCTGACGGCAAAGAGCCTGCATTGCCTCTTTTTCTGTTTTTTTAAATCCAACAATTTTCACAGCAAATATATATGACATATATATATATATTTCACAGGGCTATTTCACAGCAAACATATGACATATCCAGCACATAAGTTTCATCGTACATACATATATAGTTCCATCCATTCATACATAGCATGTTGCACATACACATTGTTCCATCCATACAAATTACAATGCAAAGTTTCATCAAGATAGCAAGTTCCATCATAGCAAGCTAGAAGAATACTAGAAGAGAATGAAAGAAAAAACAAGCACTCCATCATAGCAAGCTAGCTTCCGTGAAGTGAATGAAATCTGCAAAATAGCAAATAAGAAAGTTAGAAAAAGGTGACTAGAAGAAGAAGTATATGTCATTTATGAGCTAACTTAGGTGAAATGGATAACTTAGGTGAAATGGATCATTTATGAGCTAACTTAGTTGAAATGGATCGTTTAAGATCTAACTAAGGTGAAATGGATCATTTATGAGCTAACTTAGTTGAAATGGATCATTTATGAGCTTACTAAGGTGAAATGGATCATTTATTATCTAACTTAGGTGAAATGGATCGTTTATGAGCTAACTTAAGTGAAATGGATCGTTTATGAGCTAATTTACGTGAAATGGATCGTTTGTGAGCTAACTTAGGTGAAATGGATCGTTTATGAGCTAACCTAGGTGAAATGGATCGTTTATGAGCTAACTTAGGTAAAATGCATCATTTTAGAGCTAACCTAGGTAAGATGGGTCATTTTGGAGCTAACATAGGTAAAATGGGTCATTTTAGAGCTAACCTCGGTAAAATGGATCATTTTGGAGCCAACCTAGGTAAAATTGGTCATTTTAGAGCTAACCTCGGTAAAATGGATCATTTATGAGCTAACTAAGGTAAAATAGGTCATTTTAGAGCTAACTTAGGTAAAATGGATCGTTTATGAGCTAACTAAGGTAAAATAGATCATTTTAGAGCTAACTTAGGTAAAATGGATCGCTTATGAGCTAACTGAGCTAATTATGCCATTTTTGACATAAGTAAGCTAAGCACATGTCATTATTGAGCAAACCTAGCTAACTAAGCATATTAGAGCTAACTTAGGTCATTTCGGAGGAAACAAAGCTAAGTATAGATCGTTTTAGAGCTAACTGAGGTAAAATGGATGGTTTTGGAGGTCAGTAAGCTTATTAATTCATTTGGAGGAAATAAAGCTAAGTCTAGGTCTTTATGCATCTGTTAAGCAAATCACTAGAGAAACTTACCGTGATCATGGAGGTGTAGGAGCGGGCTACTAATAATCTTGATCACTATCATCAATAAATGCATATCATCATCATCACTATCATCAATGACGTGCTGATAGGGTTCAGCGGCATCAACATCTGGAAGGCCACCTTAACGTAATCGGTCAAGCATTGACAGGTCATCCGCAGTAGTAACCTCTTCTTGTTCCGGCTCTTCTTGTTCCTCCTCTGGGGTGATGCCGAATTCACTGTCGTTGTCTACTTCAATGTTTTGGGGTGAAGTATAGCAGTTCTTGAAATGTTTTTTGGAAAGACGTCCTCTTGGAAAAATTCTCCTTCATATGTGTCTGGGTTAATGTGAGGTTCATAATCCTCTTCCTTTGGGGGAGATAGTCTAGCACGTGGCGGCACTTCATAAACAACATCCCAACCTTTCAGATTTGGATTAGTTTGGCAGGCCCACGGTAGATAGAATACTTGGGTCGCCTGTTGAGCCGTAATATAGACATCAGGAACATCTAAATGGGTGCTTTGTTTGATTTCAACTAGCCCTATATGTTCATGAGTCCTTCTAGTCTCCTTCGGCTGAAACCAATAACATTTGAAGACTACGACATTCGGTGGGTTTTCACCATAGAATAGAAGTTCATAAATTGCTTCAACTCTCCCATAATACTCGGTACCTCCTTCGCCTATAGCAGATACACAACAATTTGTAGACTTTCGGTCGGCCATAGATAGCTCTTTGACATAGGTACGAAAGCGATACCCGTTGATGTCGTATTTGTCAAATGAACGGACCTTATAGTCAAAACCATTAGCGACTTGTCTCAATTCGGCGTCCATAGACTCTGAATTAGCCTACAAGTTTAAGATGAAAGGATTGTTGCATTAGGCACAAATTAGCGAATGAAATGAAATGGTCTAATAGAAATTACCATTTGTTTGAACCAAGAGATGAAACCGGGATAGCTGCCTCCTTGCTTTGCAAGAATCTCATACTCTTCGACGGAATCCTTTTGGAATATCCAGGAATAAGAGCAGTTCAAAGGAAATAGAAGTTGCGAAACAATGTACCGAGAACTTAGTCGATGTACGGCCGCGCTTCTGTCAGGTTGTTGAAGATATACAATGAAATGGTCTTCCATTCTTCGTTATCCAAAGATACTGGTTTCGAACCACTAGCTGGTGCGAGATTCCCTTTGAATAGGCTGAGGTTGGATCCACCCTTTTTAGGGTCATCAGCACTGTACCGAGGCTTCGGATTATGCAAGGCTTCGTAGTGTGCTGTCACGAAGTTTGCCGCCTCCTCAGTGATGAATGCCTCAGCCATCGATGCTTCAACTCTACGTTTATTTTTACATTTTTCTTGAAGCGTCTTCTGCATCCTCTTAGTTGGGTAGCACCAACGATTTTGCACGCCCCCGCCCCAATATTGCCTCGGTCGGGAGATGCAAAATCAAATGCTGCATTGGATTAAAGAAGCCCGGTGGAATGATCTTCTCTAACTTGCAGATCAACTCCGGCGCCAACTCTTCCATTTCTTCTAGCACGCCAGGCAATAGTTCTTTCGCACAAAGAACACGGAATAAATAGCTGAGTTCTGCCAGTACGAGCCATTCATCCTCAGGGATGAAGCCACGCAACATCACCGACATTACCCGCTCAATCCATATGTCCCAATCATGACTCTTGAGACCAAATATCTTCAATTTATCAAGACTCGCTCCCCTCTTTAGATTCGCTGCATACCCATCGGGGAACATCAACTGCTGTTGCACCCACAAGATAATTTCCCTCATAGCTGACCTTCCAAGATTGAACCATGCCTTTGGCTTCGTCTAGTTCTGCTTTCCTTTCGGTTCTTTCATGTTTTGTAACGGCCTATCACATAGCGCCTCCAGATCGACTCTAGCCTTAGTATTATCCTTTGACTTCCCATCTATGCCGAACAATGTACCAAAAAGTTCCTCGGCTATATTCTTCTCAGTGTGCATCACATCGATGTTGTGTGGGCAAAGGAGGTCTTTGAAGTAAGGCAGATCCCATAAGCATGTCTTGTGAGTCCAGGCGTGTTTAGAATTATACCCCTTGAAGTACCCTGGACGCTCTGGATCTAGCTCGAGAGCGTTTAACTAATCCAATGTCTATTGGCCTGTCAACGCAGGTGGTGCACACAACTAGAAAAAGGCTTACTAGTGGCGCACCAGTTTTGCCTACTAATGGCGCACTACTGGTGCGCCACTAGCATCACGCCACTAGTAATTTTTACTAATGGCGCACCGCTGGTGCGCCATTAGTATCTGGTACTCTAATGGCGCACCAGGCAGTGCGCCATTAGTATAGGCCCCGGTGCGCCATTAGTATGCCTCCCAGTGGGCATGTGCTTTGCCATACTAATGGCGCACTGGTGGGCGATGCGCCATTAGTATCCTTTGGCATACTAATGGCGCACGTCTGGGTGATGCGCCATTAGTATGTATATTAGGGATTTTTTTTTATTTTCTGATATTTGCACAGATTACAAAATATATTATTGGACAGAATATAAACAGCAACACACAGCAACAGCAGATTCATCGAATACAATAGAAGATTAGTCTCCGAATACAATTCATCATATTAGTCTCCGAAATCAAAAGATCGAACAAAGATAGAACATTACAAGTCTCGAGACCGCGAGTAGCGAGTTTGTCGAAATTAATACTAATCCTAACAAGTCCTACTAATCATCATCATACAACTTCTACTCGTTATTAATAACAAGTCATACGATCATCATCCTGATAGTCATCGAACCAACCCTACTTAATTGTTCTTAGCACATGATCATCAGTATGGAGAATGGAGATCATCCTGTTTCCAATTCTTGCGCGGCGCTTCCTTTTGCTTCCAAGAACCTCCTTACGACTGTCCATACATTTTTTCCATTCTCTGATTAGCATGTCTCCACTTCTTCTAGAAATCCGGTATGGACAGTTGAGATTTGTAGGATGACCTGGATATAAGTTCAAAACTTGAAGGCTGCCATTCTGATACATCAAATGAGGCACACAATCCTCTGGGGTTCTCTGTTGAAAAACATAGTAATAACTTCATAGTTAGCAATGATGTACTAGTTTTAGAAGTATGCAAAAGATGCACGGATGTCGTAATAGTACAAAATCTTACCAGGGTATCTCCATGGTAGTTACCGTAGTTCAACACATGCACTAGTGGCACGTATTGACCATAATGTTGAGGAGTTTGATTGTAGATATTGTAATTCTCAAGATCAGTACAAAATCCGACCAGATGATTTTTCTCCTGATAAGTTAACTCGGAGCCATCGGTGTAGTGGGTTTTGTCTACCATTTTCCGCACAATTTTTGAACAATCAAAATAAGCTGTCAATGGAAAAGTTGTCAACTATTTTGAAATAAACAATATAGAGTTAATAATTAACTATGTTTGAGAAACTCACATAGCGGTAGAACTGGAGGCGTATCTACAAAGACCCAAATGTCCATATTGTCTTGGTCGATGCCAGGATCACCAAGATCCATGGTGACAAGCATACCCTCATCAAAACCATACATCTTGCAGAATGCTTACCAATTTTTGCAACCAAAATGGGTTACGCGCTCAGCATTATACAGATTTACTTCAAAATCCACATCATGATGTGTCCTTAGGTGAATTTCTTCGTTTCAAAATTTTCATGATCTTCAAAATCCATCCTCTCCAAGACATAGCGTCTTGCATGGCATGGGATAAACTATACTCGAATTGTAAAAGATGAAATTACACGTTGGAATAGTTGAAGTCATGCTTAATTATGAAAAAAACACTTGTCGTCGTTGCGTACTGTTTCAACTTCGAAGGTCTCCTCGAGCTTAATGCTGAAGCGCCGATCATCGTCCAGGTGAGGCCTGTCGCACAGACATCGACCGTCGTGGCACCAGTCGCACTCCCCCGAGAGACTTTCGTCGTCCGATGACGACATTTCCTATGTTCATAATTCAAAACTACATCATCTCTATTGGGTCCAATAAGATAATCCACAGTGTGGTGAAAACACGCCCATCCAAATAGAATATGTGGGATGGGCTTTTTTAGTAGGTCATCCTACCAGATTAGGGTTTATCGATGACGAGCAACTGACATTAGTAATAACTATGAGTAGATATCACACTTCTATATGAATAACACAAGAGGCAGTTGATCCTACTTAATTAAGTACTAAGATACCCCGGCCCATGCATTAGTCGGAAGTGCCCCATATGTCCTATTTTTAGCAAAGTCATGCTAAAATTCACGGAAAATTTCAGCATGACCTTTGCTGAAAATAGGACATATGGAGTACCCGAATTTGCCGGAACGGAAGTTAATCGACATTCCGGCAAACTAAAGGGCCTCTCGGGGTACCTGCAAAATCATCACGACACGATGGTCGCAGACAAAACCCAGCAAAGTAGCAATTGATGGATCAACATGTAAAACATGTCCAATAAGAGCATATAATTCAACAACTCCACTGAAAATGAGAGCTGAAAGATGCAGGGAGCACAAACAGCTCAGAAAAAGGATGCAGGGAGCACAAAGAGCTACACTCTGAATCTTTTATCTATTTATACCTGTAAATTAGCACTCCGATGCTGGCCTTGACAAATGATCCCACTATGTTGTTTGCTGGAATCTGCAAAATGATCCCACTATGTTGACAAATGATCCCACTATGTTGTTATACTTGAGAACACTGTAACAAAATCGAAACCACAATAAACAGTGGTCAAATACAGAAGAAGGAACAATTTATTTGTACTGTAAAAAAGGTTAGAGAGAAAAGTTAATGAGGATGAGTCACATAAACCAATTTTTCAGATCACTCCCTCCCCGACACTGGCAATGCTCACGAGATCTTTATAAACCTGGGTACTTGTTTGGGATAAAAATAATAGAAGGGATTTCAGGAAGGAGTTCAAAACATATAACATTGGAGGGTTAGATTCAATTTAACCTCTTGTACCTCCTGTACATGTGTGAATTAAGGAGTAGCAAGCACAGGAACAGCAAAATTCAGAGATGACAGAAAATCAAGGCACAAATTACACCGAACCATGAAGCTAAAATATAACTATTGAAATGAAGGCACTGTTACAAAAGACAACATAGTTCAGTAAAGTCATGAACATAAATACTGCAGAATTTAGAGACCACTTAGTACTGTAAATTCAGTTAGCAACAAGACAGAGAAATTGCACTTAGATTTCAAAGAAAAATATACTTTCATGAGAATAAAAATGAAACACACACACACACACACAGAAACCCTTCTGTTCCATCTTCGTTCGGAGAATTGCTGCATTAACTGTACTGTACTAGTATAAACTGCAAACACGGGGTACTGTTTCTCAAAATTCCAGAACTTACAGAGCATCTTTATTTTTACTCTCCTGCTATATCTCCAATTTATGATTGGCAAGGCAGGAGCTCCTAATCTCATCGGCAACGTGGCCGTGTGTACCAGCATTGCTAGAACGCTGCCTGGACTTTGCCTTCAATATCTGGAGCATGTTCCAATCTTTCTAAAGCTCACCAAAATCCTTGATGGCGTGCACCGCTCTTGCTCGAGCCGGCAGCACAGTGATGGACAAGGAGGAAGGAGGAAGGAGGAGAGGTACCTGGGCGGGCGCGGCCGGTCGCCGGAGGGGTCGGGGTTGGGGTCGGGGTCGGTGGCGGCGGCGTCGAAGGGATGGCTGCGCGGGGGAGGGCGCGGGGGCGGCAGCGCGGGGGCGGGGGCGGCGGCGCGGGGGAGCTGAAGTGGTGGGGGCACGGGGGCGCGGGGGCGACGGGGGTGGAGTCCGGCGGGGGTCGGGGCGGCGGCGTCGTGGGTCTAGGTGAGCGCGCGGGTGGACAGTGGCGAGGGAGAGGGGAGGAATTAGCTAAGGGGGGAAATTACTAATGGCGCACCCCGAAGCGGTGCGCCATTAGAATGTTTTTTTTACATAGCAATGGCGCACCCATGACGGGTGCGCCATTAGTAAAAAAATTTACGTAGCAATGGCGCACCAACCATAGGTGCGCCATAAGTAATTTTTTTTATTTTTTTTGCATCTAATAAATTTTTTGGAAAATGAATATGAATATGAAACAGTAACAATTTTTTACAAAAACAGTAATAATTTGTGACGGTGGAGCGGGCCGGGGAGGGTGCGGGGGGTCATCGGCGGCGGTGGAGCAGGCCGGGGAGGGTGCGGGGGGTCGTCGGCGGCGGTGGAGCGGGCCGGGTAGGGTGCGGGGGCTCGTCGGCGGCGGTGGAGCGGGCCGGGGAGGCTGCGGTGGGTCGTCGGCGGTGGAGCGGGGGAGGGTGCGGGGGGTCGTCGGCGGCGGTGGAGCGGGCCGGGGAGGGTGCGGTGGGTCGTCGGCGGCGGTGGAGCAGGGCAGCTAGGGTGCGGGTGGTCGTCGGCGGCGGTGGAGCGGGCCGGGGAGGGTGCGGGCCGGGGGGTCATCGGCGGCGGTGGAGCGGGCCGGGGAGGGTGCGGTGGGTCGTCGGCGGCGGTGGAGCAGGGGAGCAAGGGTGCGGGGGGTCGTCGGCGGCGGTGGAGCGGGCCGGGGAGGGTGCGGTGGGTCGTCGGCGGCGGTGGAGCAGGGGAGCTAGGGTGCGGTGGGTCGTCGGCGGCGGTGGAGCGGGGGAGGGTGCGGGGGGTCGGCGGCGGCGCCCGGTGGAGCGGGGTAGAGGGTGCAGGGGGTGCTCGGCGGCGAGGGGGACCGGATCTGGCGAGGTGGCGATCGAGATGGAAGGGGGGTCGAGATCAAGTGTCCATGAAATATACACTAATGGCGCACGAGTAGCAGTGCTCCATTACTAGCTTAAACTAGTAATGGCGCACTGCACCAGGTGCGCCATTAGTACTTTTGCAAAAAAGTAAAAAATAAAAAAAAATTAGTGGCGCACTATGTTGCTGGTGCGCCATTACTAGTTACAACTAGTAATGGCGTAACTAATAATGGCGCACTGTGTCCTGGTGCGCCATTAGTATGTCTGGCAAAATATAAAAAAAATTGTTACTAATGGCGCACCAGCACATGGTGCGCCATTGCTATATAGCAATGGCGCACCACATGTCTGGTGCGCCATTAGTGGCCATTCCATCTATAGCCCTTTTCCTAGTAGTGGCAGAGTTTTTGACAACTCTACCTCTGATGAAGTTCTTCTTGTCTTTCCTGAACTTATGGCGAGAATCCAGGAACTGTCTATGCATGTCGAAGCAAGAAAACTTGTGACCGGCCTGAAGCCAACGAAACTCAAGAGCTCCCTTGCATGTGGGGCACGGGAACCTTCCATGCACACACCAGCGAACGAATAGCGCATACGCCGACAAGTCATGCGTCGAGTACATGTACCAGACACGCATTATGAAGTGCCGTTTCCTATAGGCGTCGTATGTCTTGAACCCATTATCCCAGGCTTCTTGCAATTCATCCTTAAGTGGCTGCATGTACACATTCATATTTTTCCCTGGATAGTTGGGCCCTGGAATTATCAACGTCAGCAAAATGTTCTTACTTTGCATAATCTATCCCGGGGGGAGATGGAGTGGAAAGTCAAATACGGGCGAACAACTGTATTGGGTTGCCATCAGACCAAACACACTGAACCCATCCTGTTGGAAATATGCCCTAGAGGCAATAATAAAATGGTTATTATTGTATTTCCTTGTTCATGATAATTGTCTGTTGTTCATGCTATAATTGTATTAACTGGAAACCGTAATACATGTGTGAACACATAGACCACAACATGTCCCTATTAAGCCTCTAGTTGACTAGCTCGTTGATCAATAGATGTTTATGGTTTCCTGACAATGGACATTGGATGTCATTGATAACGGGATCACATCATTAGGAGAATGATGTGATGGACAAGACCCAATCCTAAGCATAGCACAAGATCGTGTAGTTCGTTCGCTAGAGCTTTTCTAATGTCAAGTATCATTTCCTTAGACCATGAGATTGTGCAACTCCCGGATACCGTAGGAATGTTTCGGGTGTACCAAACGTCACAACGTAACTGGGTGGCTATAAAGGTGCACTACAGGTATCTCCGAAAGTGTCTGTTGGGTTTGGCACGAATCGAGACTGGGATTTGTCACTCCGTATGACGGAGAGGTATCTCTGGGCCCACTCGGTAATGCATCATCATAATGAGCTCAATGTGACCAAGTGTTTGGTCACGGGATCATGCATTACGGTACGAGTAAAGTGACATGCCGGTAACGAGATTGAACAAGGTATTGGGATACCGACGATCGAATCTCGGGCAAGTAACGTACCGATTGACAAAGGGAATTGTATACGGGATTGATTGAATCCTCGACATCGTGGTTCATCCGATGAGATCATCGTGGAACATGTGGGAGCCAACATGGGTATCCAGATCCCGCTGTTGGTTATTGACCGGAGAGTCGTCTCGGTCATGTCTGCATGTCTCCCGAACCCGTAGGGTCTACACACTTAAGGTTCGGTGACGCTAGAGTTGTAGAGATATTAGTATGCGGTTAACCGAAAGTTGTTCGGAGTCCCGGATGAGATCCCGGACGTCACGAGGAGTTCTGGAATGGTCCGGAGGTAAAGATTTATATATAGGAAGTCCTATTTTGGCCACCGGAAAATGTTCGGGATTTTTCGGTATTGTACCGGGAAGGTTCTAGAAGGTTCCGAAGTGGGGCCCACCTGCATGGGGGGACCCACATGAACGTGGGTAGTGGGGGCAAGGCCCCACACCCCTGGTCAAGGCGCACCAAGATCCCACCTTAGAAGGAATAAGATCATATCCCGAAGGGATAAGATCAAGATCCCTAAAAAAGGGGGATAACAATCGGTGGGGAAGGGAAATGATGGAATTTCTTTCCCCCACCTTTGCCAAAGCCCCAATGGACTTGGAGGGCAAGAAACCAGCCCCCTCCACCCCTATATATAGTGGGGAGGTGCATGGGAGCAGCACCCCAAGCCCTGGCGCCTCCCTCCCTCCCGTGACACCTCTTCCTCCCCGCTTGCGCTTGGCGAAGCCCTGCCAGGATCCCGCTACTTCCACCACCACGCCGTCGTGCTGCTGGATCTCCATCAACTTCTCCTCCCCCCTTGCTGGATCAAGAAGGAGGAGACGTCCCCACTCCGTACGTGTGTTGAACGCGGAGGTGCCGTCCGTTCGGCGCTAGGATCATCGGTGATTTGGATCATGACGAGTACGACTCCATCAACCCCGTTCTCTTGAACGCTTCCGCTCGCGATCTACAAGGGTATGTAGATGCACTCCTCACCTCTCGTTGCTAGCATCTCCTAGATTGATCTTGGTGACACGTAGGAAAATTTTGAATTTCTGCAACGTTCCCCAACAGTGGCATCATGAGCCAGGTCTATGCGTAGATTCTATGCACGAGTAGAACACAAAGTAGTTGTGGGCGATGATTTGTTCAATTTGCTTGCCGTTACTAGTCTTATCTTGATTCGGAGGCATTGTGGGATGAAGCGGCCCAGACCGACCTTACACGTACTCCTACGTGAGACAGGTTCCACCGACTGACATGCACTTGATGCATAAGGTGGCTAGCGGGTGTCTGTCTCTCCCACTTTAGTTGGATCAGATTCGATGAAAAGGGTCCTTATGAAGGGTAAATAGCAATTGGCATATCACCGTTGTGGCTTTTGCATAGGTAAGAAACGTTCTTGCTAGAAACCCATAGCAGCCACGTAAAACATGCAACAACAATTAGAGGACGTCTAACTTGTTTTTGTAGGGTATGCTATGTGATGTGATATGGCCAAAAGGATGTGATGAATTATATATGTGATGTATGACATTGATCATGTTCTTGTAATAGGAATCACGAATTGCATGTCGATGAGTATGACAACCGGCAGGAGCCATAGGAGTTGTCTTAATTTATTGTATGACCTGCGTGTCAATGAAAACGCCATGTAATTACTTTACTTTATTGCTAACCGTTAGCCATAGTAGTAGAAGTAATAGTTGGCGAGACAACTTCATGAAGACACGATGATGGAGATCATGATGATGGAGATCATGGTGTCATGCCGGTGACGAAGGTGATCATGCCGCACCTCGAAGATGGAGATCAAAGGCGCAAGATTATATTGGCCATATCATGTCACTTTATGATTTGCATGTGATGTTTGTCATGTTTATATCTTATTTGCTTAGAACGACGGTAGCATAAATAAGATGATCCCTCACTAAAATTTCAAGAGATATGTTCCCCTAACAGTGCACCGTTGCGAAGGTTCGTTGTTTCGAAGCACCACGTGATGATCGGGTGTGATAGATTCTAACGTTCGCATACAACGGGTGTTGACGAGCCTAGCATGTACATACATGGCCTCGGAACACAAGCAAAACACTTAGGTTGACTTGACGAGCCTAGCATGTACAGAAATGGCCTCGGAACACAAGAGACCGAAAGGTCGAACATGAGTCGTATAGTAGATACGATCAACATGGATATGTTCACCGATGATGACTAGTCCGTCTCACGTGATGATCGGACACGGCCTAGTCGGTTTGGATCATGTATCACTTAGATGACTAGAGGGATGTCTATCTAAGTGGGAGTTCATTAAATAATCAGATGAACTTAATTATCATGAACATAGTCAAAAGGTCTTTGCAAATAATGTCGTAGCTTACGCTTTAGTTCTTCTAAGATATGTTCCTAGAGAAAATTTAGTTGAAAGTTGATAGTAGCAATTATGCGGACTGGGTCCGTAAACTGAGGATTGTCCTCATTGCTGCACAGAAGGCTTATGTCCTTAATGCACCGCTCGGTCTGCTGAACCTCGAGCGTCGTTTGTGGATGTTGCGAACATCTGACATACACGTTTTGATGACTACGTGATAGTTCAGTGCGTAATGTTGAATGGTTTAAAATTGTGGCACCAAAGACGGTTTTGAAACGTCGCAGAACATATGAGATGTTCCAAAGACTGAAATTGGGATTTCAGACTAGTGCCCACGTCAAGAGGTATGAGACCTCTGACAAGTTTCTTAAGCCTGCAAACTAAGGGAGAAAAGCTCAATCGTTGAGCATGTGCTCAGATTGTCTGAGTACTACAATCACTTGAATCGAGTGGGAGTTAATCTTCCAGATGAGATAGTGATGGTTCTCCATAGTCACTGCCACCAAGCTATTAGAGCTTCGTGATGAACTATAACATATCAGGGATAGACATGATGATCCTTGAGCAACTCGTGATGTTTGAGACCGCGAAAGTAGAAATCAAGTAGGAGCATCAATTGTTGATGGTTAGTAAAACCACTAGTTTCTAGAAGGGCAACGGCAAGAAGGGATACTTCATGAAACGGCAAATCAGTTGCTGCTCTAGTGAAGAAACCCAAGGTTGAACCCAAACCCGAGACTAAGTACTTCTGAAATGAGGGGAACGGTCACTGAAGCAGAACTACCCTAGATACTTCGTAGATGAGAAGGCTGGCAAGGTCGACAGAAGTATATCTGATATACATTATATTAATGTGTACTTTACTAGTACTCCTAGTAGCACCAGGGTATTAGATACCGGTTCGGTTGCTAAGTGTTAGTAACTCGAAATAAAAGCTGCGGAATAAACGGAGACTAGCTAAAGGTGAGATGACGATATGTGTTGGAAGTGTTTCCAAGGTTGATGTGATCAAGCATCGCATGCGCCCTCTACCATCGAGATTGGGGTTAAACCGGAATAATTGTTATTTGGTGTTTGCGTTGAGCATAGAAATCATTGGATTATGTTTATCGCAATACAGTTATTCATTAAAGGAGAATAATGGTTACTCTGTCTATTTGAATAATACCATCAATGGTCTTGCACCTAAAATGAATGATTTATTGAATCTCGATCGTAGTGATACACATGTTCATGCCAAAAGATATAAGATAGTAATGATAGTACCACATACTTGTGGCACTGCCACTTGAGTCATATTGGTATAAAACGCATGAAGATGCTCCATGTTGATGGATCTTTGGACTCACTCGTTTTTGAAAAGATTGAGACATGCGAACCATGTCTATTAGTATATATGCATGAAGAAAGTCCATACAGATGGATCATTTGGACTCACTTGATTTTGAATCACTTGAGACATGCAAATCATACCACATGGGCAAGATGACTAAAAGGCCTCATTTTCAGTAAGATGGAACAAGAGAGCAACTTGTTGGAAGTAATACATTTGATGTGTGCAGTCCAATGAGTGCGGAGGCACGCAATGGATATCGTTATGTTCTTACTTCACAGATGATTTGAGTAGATGCTGAGAATATTTACTTGATAAAACACAAGTCTGAATTATTGAAAGGTTCAAGTAATTTCAGAGTGAAGTTGAAGATCGTCGTGACAAGAGGATAAAATGTCTGTGATATGATCATAGAGATGAATATCTGAGTTACGAGTTTGGCACACAATTAAGAAATTGTGGAAATTGTTTCACGACTAATACCGCCTAGAACACCATAGTGTGATGGTGTGTCCGAACATCATAACTGCACCCTATTGGATATGGTGCATACCATGATGTCTCTTATCGAATTACACTATCGTTTATGGGTTAGGAATTAGAGATAACCGCATTCACTTTAAATAGGGCACCATGCAATTCCGTTGAGACGACACCGTATGAACTATGGTTTAGAGAAACCTAAGCTGTCGTTTCTTAAAAGTTTGGGGCTGCGACGCTTATGTGAAAAAGTTTCAGGCTGATAAGCTCGAACCCAAAGCGGATAAATGCATCTTCATAGAATACCCAAAACAGTTGGGTATACCTCCTATTTCAGGTCTGGAAGCAAAAGCGATTGTTTCTAGAAATGGGTCCTTTCTCGAGGAAAAGTTTCTCTCGAAAGAATTGAGTGGGAGGATGGTGGAGACTTGATGAGGTCATTGAACCGTCACTTCAACTAATGTGTAGCAGGGCACAGGAAGTTGTTCCTGTGGCACCTACACCAATTGAAGTGGAAGCTTATGATAGTGATCATGAAAATTTAGATCAAGTCACTACCAAACCTCATAGGACGACAAGGATGCGTACTACTTCAGAGTGGTACGTAATCCTGTCTTGGAAGTCATGTTGCTAGACAACAATGAACCTACGAGCTATGGAGAAGCGATGGTGGGCCCGGATTCCGACGAATGGCTTGAGGCCATAAAATCCGAGACGATCCATGTATGAAAACAAAGTATAGACTTTGAAAGAACTACTTGATGGTCGTAAGGTTGTTGGGTATAGATGGAT
Source organism: Aegilops tauschii subsp. strangulata (assembly GCF_002575655.3). NCBI lineage: Eukaryota > Viridiplantae > Streptophyta > Magnoliopsida > Poales > Poaceae > Aegilops > Aegilops tauschii. The sequence continues at coordinate 605,327,100 of NC_053041.3, read as the reverse complement.
TTTAAAGGGAAGACAGACAACGATGGTAAGTGTCACCATTAAGAAAGCTCGACTTGTCGTTAAGATGTTTTCTGGCAAGTTCAAGGAGTTGACTGCGATGAGACTTTCTCACTCGTAGCGATGCTAAGAGTCTGTTAGAATTATATTAGCAGTTACTGCATTATTTATGAAATCTTGCAGATAGGATGTCAAAACATTGTTTCCTCGACGATTTTCTTGAGGAAAGGTTGTATGTGATACAACCAGAAGGTTTTGTCAATCCTGAAAGATGCTAACAAGTATGCAAAGCTCCAGCAATCCTTCTAAGGATTGGAGTAAGCATCTCGGAGTTGGAATGAACACTTTGATGAGATGATCAAAGATTTTGTGTTTATACAAGGTTCATGAGAAACTTGTATTTCCAAAGAAGTGAGTGGGAGCACTATAGAATTTTTGATGAGTATATGTTGTTAACATATTGTTGATCAGAAATGATGTAGAATTTCTGGAAAGCATCTAGGGTTATTTGAAAAGTGTTTTTAATGGAAAACCTGGATTAATCTACTTGAACATTGAGCATAAAGATCTATAAGGATAGATCAAAAACGCTTAATAGTACTTTCAAATGAATACATACCGTGACAAGATTTTGAAGGAGTTCAAAATAGATCAGCAAAGAAGGAGTTCTTGGCTGTGTTACAAAGTGTGAGTATTGAGTAAGACTCAAGACCTGACCATGGCAGAAGAGAGAGAAAGGACGAAGGTCGTCCCCTATGCTTTAGACGTAGGCTCTACACTATGCTATGCTGTGTACCGCACCTGAAGTGTGCCTTGCCATGAGTTAGTCAAAGGGTACAATAGTGATCCGGGAATGGATCACATGACAGCGGTCAAACTTATCCTTAGTATCTAGTGGACTAAGGAATTTTCTCGATTATGGAGGTCGTAAAACAGTTCGTCATAAAGGGTTACGTCGATGCAAACTTTGACACTAATCCGGATGACTCTGAGTAGTAAACCGGATTCGTATAGTAGATCAGTTATTTGGAATAGCTCCAAGTAGCGCGTGGTAGCTACATCTACAAGATGACATAGAGATTTGTAAAGCACACACGGGTCTGAATGTTGCAGACCTGTTGACTAAAACCTCTCTCGTAAGCATAACATGATCAAACCCTAGAACTCATTGAGTGTTAATCACATGGTGATGTGGACTAGATTATTGTCTCTAGTGAGCTTTGAGTGTTAATCACATGGTGATGTGAACTAGATTATTGACTCTAGTGCAAGTGGGAGACTGTTGGAAATATGCCCTAGAGGCAATAATAAAATGGTTATTATTGTATTTCCTTGTTCATGATAATTGTCTGTTGTTCATGCTATAATTGTATTAACTGGAAACCGTAATACATGTGTGAATACATAGACCACAACATGTCCCTAGTAAGCCTCTAGTTGACTAGCTTGTTGATCAATAGATGGTTATGGTTTCCTGACCATGGACATTGGATGTCATTGATAACGGGATCACATCATTAGGAGAATGATGTGATGGACAAGACCCACTCCTAAGCATAGCACAAGATCGTGTAGTTCGTTTGCTAGAGCTTTTCTAATGTCAAGTATCATTTCCTTAGACCATGAGATTGTGCAACTCCCGGATACCGTAGGAATGCTTTGGGTGTACCAAACGTCACAATGTAAATGGGTGGCTATAAAGGTGCACTACAGGTATCTCCGAAAGTGTCTGTTGGGTTGGCACGAATCGAGACTGGGATTTGTCACTCCGTATGACGGAGAGGTATCTCTGGGCCCACTCGGTAATGCATCATCATAATGAGCTCAATGTGACCAAGTGTTTGGTCATGGGATCATGCATTACGGTACGAGTAAAGTGACTTGCCGGTAACGAGATTGAACAAGGTATTGGGATACCGACGATCGAATCTCGGGCAAGTAACGTACCGATTGACAAAGGGAATTGTATATGGGATTGATTGAATCCTCGACATCGTGGTTCATCCGATGAGATCATCGTGGAACATGTGGGAGCCAACATGGGTATCCAGATCCCGCTGTTGGTTATTGACCGGAGAGTCGTCTCGGTCATGTCTGCATGTCTCCCGAACCCGTAGGGTCTACACACTTAAGGTTCGGTGAGGCTAGAGTTGTAGAGATATTAGTATGCGGTTAACCGAAAGTTCTTTGGAGTCCCGGATGAGACCCCGGACGTCACGAGGAGTTCCGGAATGGTCCGGAGGTAAAGATTTATATGTGGGAAGTCCTATTTTGGCCACCGGAAAATGTTTGGGATTTTTCGGTATTGTACCGGGAAGGTTCTAGAAGGTTCCGAAGTGGGGCCCACCTGCATGGGGGGACCCACATGAACGTGGGTAGTGGGGGCAAGGCCCCACACCCCTGGTCAAGGCGCGCCAAGATCCCACCTTAAAAGGAATAAGATCATATCCCGAAGGGATAAGATCAAGATCCCTAAAAAAGGGGGATAACAATCGGTGGGGGAGGGAAATGATGGGATTTCTTTCCCCCACCTTTGCCAACGCCCCAATGGACTTGGAGGGCAAGAAACCAGCCCCCTCCACCCCTATATATAGTGGGGAGGCGCATGGGAGCAGCACCCCAAGCCCTGGCGCCTCCCTCCCTCCCATGACACCTCTTCCTCCCCGCTTGCGCTTGGCGAAGCCCTGCCAGGATCCCGCTACTTCCACCACCATGCCGTCGTGCTGCTAGATCTCCATCAACTTCTCCTCCCCCCTTGCTGGATCAAGAAGGAGGAGACGTCCCCGCTCCGTACGTGTGTTGAACGCGGAGGTGCCGTCCGTTCGGCGCTAGGATCATCGGTGATTTGGATCACGACGAGTACGACTCCATCAACCCCGTTCTCTTGAACGCTTCTGCTCGCGATCTACAAGGGTATGTAGATGCACTCCTCCCCTCTCGTTGCTAGCATCTTCTAGATTGATCTTGGTGACATGTAGGAAAATTTTGAATTTCTGCTACGTTCCCCAACACATCCGTGCTGATGCCGACTCGAGGATGCCTCGGATCTGCCGCTTTGTCATCATGTAGTTCATCGAACTTCTTCCATGCAACACCATCCGATGTGTGTACCATCATCAGATTCCCATCTGCATCTAGTTCAGTTCTTTTGCCCGTTTTGTGCCATGTCATCTGTTTGGCCGTCTCTTCGACCATGAAAAGACGTTGAAGTCTTGGTACGATTGGCATATACTGAAGAACACTAACGGGGATTTTGGTCTGCGTCTTCTCACCCATACCATTGTCTACCACAACATACCTGGAAGACTTGCAAATGGGACAATAGTTCAAGTCCGCATATTCAAGCCTAAATAAGGCACATCCTTTCTCACAGGCATGTATCTTCTCATAGGGCATCTTCAGTGCACGGAGGATTTTGTCTGACTGGTACAGGTTTGCAGGCATTACATGGCCTTTGGGTAGAAAGCGTCCAAATACTGTCATCATTGCGTCGTAGCATTCTCTGCCCAAGTTGAACTGAGCCTTCAGAGCCATTACTTGTGAGATGGCATCCAACTGACAAAGCTCAGTGTGCTCGTGGAGCGGACGTTTTGAAGATTCCAACATTTCATTGAAGGCCTTTGCAGATTCCTCCATCTCCTCGTCCGAATCCCGAGCATCATCCAAATCTTGCACCATGTTTTCCAACCCGACACCATGCTCGTCGGTGCGACGACGAACCAGCTCAGCTCGGTCACGTTGGGCAGACTCACCATGAAATGTTCACACCGTATAATTGGGCGTAAAACCACTCTTCTGCAGGTGTTTGGCCATTTCAGCCTCTATCCTCTTTTCCCAATTGTCGCACCGGAAACAGGGGCACCAGGTTTTCCTCTGGCCATTTGCAAATGTGGCTTGCACAAACCCCTTGGTTTTTGTGAACCATTCAGTGCTCCATTTGTTCTGACCAGTGTCTCTGGTGTACATCCACGCACGATCACTCATCTTGACTTTCAGAGCTACTGGACACACATCAAATATATATATATATATATATATATATATATATACATATATATATATATAATTCACCATGTATATATTCATCAGTTGATCTATTTTTCAATTTTATTACGTTCATGCAACCTACACTCTAATAGGTAATGATAGGTCCTAACCCCACCCGAGTATGTGTAGATTGGGTTCATTTTCCCATGCTATGCTCCGAATCCGACGCAAAATTTCGGCAGCACCTCCCCGCTGTTCTCCTGATACACGTCTCTGCAATAAACAAAGAGGATGTGTACCCGGAGAACAATAGGGGAGGCACTGACGAAATTTATGCGTTGGATCCGGAGAAAAGCATATGGGAATACGAACCCAATCTACACATACTTGGGCTGTCCATGGATAGCGTTGGACAATTCGAAAGAATCACGGTTATAAATATGCAAATGCATGCATATTTATAAGTGTAACCCTTTCGAACGGGAGACACATAGTGGTTACGCATACGGATGATTGACACCTATAGCTAGCAAGTTTCATCGGCACGAAGACAGGAGCAGAGCAAATGAAGGGGGGGAGGAGGAGATGTCATTTGTGCTCTCCAACGAATGTAGGGGCGGAGCTCGTTGAACGCACGGGGAGATCGTCAAACACCACACCCTCGCAGCGACGAAACAACTGCACATTTGAATCCACCCGATCAACACAAATATGTATGATGTTTTGCATAACAAAATCGAAAAATATACGACCTGTCTCATAATTCGCAAATATATGACCCCGTCGGCCTCTGGAAGGCCAAAGAGCACCTTTTCGGGAGGTGTTGGGGGTCGGGGTGTCGTGTCGGTGTCTTTTTCTTCTTCGGCCTCGTGGGCCTCTTCTTCTTCTTCTTCTTCTTATCCCCTACTCTTCTTCTTCTTCTTCTTCTTCCCCTTCTACATATTCTTCTTTTCTTCTTCTTCTTTTTTCATCTTTTTTCTACTTCTTTTAATTATATGACTAATTATTAAAACCCATGCACTAAATCTAACACTAGCACATATCTAGCACTAAATCTAACACTAACAATTAAACAGAAAAAAACAGAAAAATAACTCACCAGAGCCGACGGGTGCCAGGGCTTCGCAGTGGTAGGGTGGCGGTGGCGACGGGGGCTGCATGGCTCTGGCTGGGGCGGTGGAGCTCAAGGGGAGGGGCGGTGAGCGGCGGCGCCAAGCCGGAAGGGAGGCGGGGGCGATGGGGCCGCGGTGGCGCCGGGGCGCCGGGGCGGCGGGGTGGTGGGGCGACGGGGCGTCGACGTGTAGGTGAGGCGGCATGGTGGTGGGGCGACGGGGCAAGCGGCGGCGGGTGGCGGGGGCGGCGGTGGGTGGTTGTGGTCGTCGGGGAGGAGAGAGGGAGAGAAACAGAGAGATGGAGGGGCAGGGTGGGGCTCGGCCGTTAGTTAGGTTAGTTCTTTGCCGTCCGCCCCACCTTTGCCGTCCGCTTTTTTCTCTTTGTCGTCTGCTAGCAGACGGCAAAGAGGGGCCCAGTTAAGTTTTTTCTTGTCAGCTCGTTAGTGGGGGCCACCTCTCTCTTTGCCGTCTGCCAGCTGACGACAAAGATTCTTTTTGCCGTCCGCTAGTAGACGACAAAGAATTGGATGATGGCAAAGACCTTCTTTGCCATCAGCCAGTTCTTTGCCGTCCGTGTTCTATAAGCGGACGGCAAAGACCTTCTTTGCAGTCAGCCAGTAGACGGCAAAGAACTGGCAGAGGGCAAATAAGCTAATTCCAGTAGTGTATCATCCATATTGCGAGCATAACCAAATTCTCGTGCATGCGGAAGCGCAAAGAAGGACTTTTCTTTTTTGAGGATAACCGCATATTCCTTAACTAGAGAATGTTTTGTCTCCCATGCACGCGCCAATATCCATCTGAACCAGCTACGCCACATTTTCTTTTATCAGTTTGCATAGGTCCCACCTGTCAGGAGGGGTGTAGAAATAAAAAGGAATCATAAAATGTCTCGCCATGGTGATTCGAAAGAGTGACCTCAACTAGCCAGTGGCACATGTAGCACTAGAAGGATGGGCACGTACAGGGACATGCCCCACTCCTCAATCTACCTACGTAGCCTTTTCGTTTAGTCTACCTAGCCGTCTAATCAACTGCCTGCAGGCCACTTCTCCCATTTACTTCTCCATCGGGAACCGATTTTCCTCAGCTTCTTCACTACTCCTTCATCTTCATTTGCATCCAAACCACACTGCATTCACATTGTTTTAACCTCTTCACATCCTCCTGGAGTAATTCCGAAGCCCCTATAAATAATCATCTTCTTCAGTTAGACTAGCCATCTAATCCTAATTCCCCAAACCATAGCCCTCCGGTCCAGCGGTTCCAAATGGCGAAAGAGATCGAGATGCAGGTTTTTAGCGTCCAACATGTCCTCGTCGAAGGCTCATTGAGCAAAGTTGCCACAGTCACCGACCATCCAAGGGTTGTTCGGAAGTGGGTCAACAATGTATCCAACTCCCTCCAAAAGGTGGAGATGAAGGTCATTGGTCTCGACGCAGAGTACACGGAGCGTGCCACTGGGAAGATCCAATGCACCGCCGTCCTTCAGCTGTGCCTCGAAGATGATGTTTTGGTGTACCACATCATACACGTGCCCTCCATACTAGGTGAGCTTCGCGATTTCTTGTCTCGGGAGGACATATACTTCTGTGGGGCAGCCATCACAGCGGACAAACAGAAGTTGGAGCCGTACAACCTTGATTTGAAAAGCATCGCTGACGTACAAACCAAAATAAAAATTCCTGTAGAAGATTGTGATAAACCGACACCATCCCTATTCGACATAGCAAATTTTGTGCTCGGAACAAATCTTCAGAAGGGTGACGAGACGCTGGCATTAAGGTCATCTGGATGGGAGAATTATCCCTTGACGTACGAGCGGATAAAATATGCTGCCCTCGATGCTCGTGTGAGTTTCGAGATAGCTGCAAGGTCCAGAGTGCTTGTTGTGAAGCCGTCTCCCATAGAAAATGAGAAGAAGAAGAAGAAGAAGAAGAAGAAGAACCTGCAGCAGGGCATTATGGATGGATGAACTATTTCCTCTCTTGTAAAAAAAATATTCCCTCTCTGTGTATATTGATATAGATGGACTATTTCGATGGTGTGCATGTCTTTGGAACAAGTAGTACCGTAGGTACGCTTGACTATAAGGAACTATTTATCTGCCTAGCTTTCTCTACTACTGCTTCCAGTGATTGGTATGCAATGCATGTGTCTGTAGACATGACAGCTTGTCCATGGAAGTTCAACTACCGCGACCATCACGTTTCATCCACTGCCACTCACGATTCCCACGGCGCCGCTCCAGCCCACGGCACCATGTCTCCCGACGTGCGCCTCACCCCTCTCGGCCGCACCGCCCCTCTGCCTTTGTGTGCATGACATGTGAGCCAACTGAAATGCGGCGAGCATCAAGTTTCTACCATAGCCAAACGCGATTCACATGACACCGCTGGAACCCATGAGACCACATGTCCCCCGACCTGCGGCTCACCCTTCTCGGCCCCACTGCCCCTCTGGCTTTGGGAGCATTACATGTGGACCAGCCACCTATCGGGTCCACGTGTTATTGACTCAAAGGCATGTGTCGTAAGGCACTGAAGCTCAGACCCGAGGGCCCCGAGAGGTAAATGTAACTCATGCGCCAGACCTTGTGGTGCTACCGCTGCACGAACTCATGCCAAAGTCGAGATTTGATTCTTTACTATACAGGCACGCAATGATTTAATGGACATTGTAATCTCAACATGTGATGGGGAGCTCTAAATTTGAATTTGAAACTTATAAACGAAAAAATTCAAAACAAATAAACTGGGAGAGATGGAGTATACCGTAGGATGTGTCCCATACGAAACAAGTCCCCTGGTTTGTCACCGCGAAGATGTGGTTAGAGAGGAGCACAACGTCTTCGTACTCGTACGACAGCAAATCGGCCGCAGACAGCATCGTCCACCTTTGACAGCCATGTGCAAGGTTCGTGCTATCTTCTTTAATCTCACCATGGTTCCACCGTACCAATTCAGGCGGTGGCCCGTTGCATGGCTGATCCAAATGTTGGACAAAGGTTCTACGGGAACGGTGTCACCATTGTAAATGTTGTGCAAATTGATGTTGGTACCCCCCGGTACATATGCAAGCCAATCTCCACTCGCACCGAGCCTAACGTGTGAAACAGTGGGCAGGGGGAGAATTAGGAAATGGACACGGATGTAATCTTTAGAATGCATTTACTATGTGATCAAACTCATCTTACCTACTCATCGGACAAAATCAGAGTGCCCCTCAATGTCGGCATCTCAAGGGGCGTCAACTTGCAACTACAGCCACGCCGTGCTGGAGAGACCCCCAAGGAAACATCCTCGTGCGTTTCACAGAACATCAAGATGCATTTGTATGACTAGTTTATCTTGTGAGAGAAAAGGATGAACGAGGGAAGGCCTTATTTGCAAAGGTGGAGTGTGGTGTAGGTTTCTTTTTGCAAAATTGCCACAGGTTTCTTCCTATCCATCAGATATAAATCGGACGGCCTATATTGCAGGGTGGCAGGCACACCATCATCACCAACTATTTTTTTATAAGAGTAGAGACTAGCAAGATGCCTGTGCGTTGCATGGAACATCATGATCTTCTGGGAGAAAAGGATGAACGAGGGAAAGCCTTATCTGCAAATGTGGAGAGGACTGCAGGTAAATTGTCATAGTTTCCTTCCTATCCGTTAGATATAGCTAGATCGGACGGCCTATACTGCAGGATGGCAAGCACACTATCGATTGTGTGCCTGCCATGCTGCAATATAGGCCTTCGATTTATATCCAACGGATAGGAAGGAAACTATGGAAATTTTGCAGAAAGATACCCACACCCCTCTCCACATTTGCAAATAAGGCCTTCCCACGTTCATCCTCTTCTCCCACAAGATAAACTACTCATACAAATGCATCTTGATGTTCCGTGCAACGCATGGGCATCTTGCTAGTATAAGAGAGTAGTAGACTAGCAAGATGCCCGTGCGTTGCATGGAACATCAAGATGCATTTGTATGAGTAGTTTATCTTGTGGGAGAAAAAGATGAACAAGGGAAGGCCTTTTTTGCAAATGTGGAGAGGGGTGTGGGTATTTTTTTGCAAAATTGCCATAGTTTCCTTCCTATCCATCAGATATAAATCGAACGGCCTATACTGCAGGATGGCAGGAAAACCATCATCAACAACTCTGTTTTTTTATAAGAGTAGAGTAGAGATATAGATAGAGACTATTACTACCAATGTGCTGTCCCATGCGTTGCAATGGATCCAAAGTAGTAGAATAATACTTGTTCACGGGCTTGAAATATAAACACTCTAGTTTTGATATACATATATCAGTAAAAGTAAATCATGCTTCACTCAAATATATTCGTCGGGTTGTTTTGATGGTTTGAAGATAACGGGTTTAAAAAAATTGGAGCAGTTTTTTTACATTTTGTAGCGTGGCATGGCATCCGGTGCACCTAAGCGTCTGAAAAAAATTGAGTTTGGGTCGGTGGCACACCCTGCGGCAAGATGCCCGTGTGGGCCGGCTTCTTCTATAACTAGCAAGATGCCCATGCATTGCAGGGAACATCAAGATGCATTTTTTTACAAAACACCTGTTGTGATTGACCCTTGTAGGAGTAATCCCATGTGTAAAAACTAATGACATCTCGAGAATTTTATCGGGAAAATGGTATCTTTGGAATAGGTTTTCTCTACTACTGCTCCTTGCAGTGAGCGGTAAGCAATGCATGTGTCAGCAGACATGACAGCTTGTCCATGGAAGTTGAAGCACGGCGACCATCACGTTTCTGTTTCTACCACTTCCACACCCACACGCGATTCCCACGACGCTGCTCCAACCCACGGCACGACGTCCCCCGACGTGCGCCTCATCCCTCTCGACCCCACTGCTCCTCTGCCTTTGTGTGCATGACATGCGGGCTAGCTAAACTGCGGCGACCATCAACTTTCTACAACAGCCACACCCGATTGGACGCGGTTTGCCTGCTCCGCTCCTGTGCTCCAATCCATACTCCCGCACCATCGAATTTTCATCCAACGGCTATGACACATTTCGTCCCGGGCATCAATCCTCAGCTGGAGTACTTCTATACTGCAGGTAGTACCTGCTGGTGTGGCCATCTACGCCTCGTAATGCCTCGACGCCCAGCTGTGGCACCCTCGCCACGGCCACGCCACCACCGGCCGGTTCATCACCAACGAGTGAGTCGCGAACCACGCCACCACCATGAGTATGACATGTGGGCCAACCTCATTTAAGGTCTGCATGTCATTGACTCATAGGCTGGTGCACTAAGCCACTGAAGCTCGGTCCCGTGGGCCCCGAGAGGAAAACGTAACTCCTGCGGCAGGCCTTGTGGTGCTCCCGCAGTACGAACTCGTGTCAAACCTGGAATTTGTTTCTTACTACTACCAACTAGTAAGGTACACGTGCATTGCACGCATGAGATTTGGTAACAAAATCTCTACTCTGTACTATTATAAAAAATATAGTTGGTGATGATGGTGTGCCTGCCATCCTGCAATATAGGCCGTCAGATTTATATCTGACGGATAGGAAGGAAACTATGGCAATTTTGCAAAAAGATACCCACACCCCTCTCCACATTTGCAAATAAGGCCTTCTCTTGTTCATCCTTTTCTCCCACAACATAAACTACTCATACAAATGCATCTTGATTTTCTATGCAACGCATGGGCATCTTGCTAGTTATGAATAAATAAGAGCAATTACAATAGAGCTGAGTCAGCTGGCTATAAGAAATAAACTAGTATATTCTTGCTTAGTTGGAGGAAAGAAAAGAGGAGAGAGAATGTAAGCGGGCTCTTGGTGAAGAGCCAGCTCTAGCACGTGCTTCTAGGCACTTTGTGAGAGTGAAAGGTGGGCCATATAATAAAAAAGTAGTACACTCTTCTAATCAACTATTGTACATAATGGCTATAAGATGGGCTATATATGACATAGCAATTGCTTATAGCCAGCAGTTGGCTATACTATAAACCATGCTCTAACACTCTATCAACGACACCAAATTTCTTTGCTTTCGTGCTGCAGCTAGATCTTCCCCTCATTTCTGTTTTCCAACCCGGCGGCGGGCGGGGTGCGGTTTGCCAATAGCCGGTTTTCTCAACGGCGGTCCCACATGAAAGTGAAAATACTAGGCAACGCGCCTTCCCTAGCTATGTGGCATGCCGGACGGGTCATGGTGTACTCCTGATTACCGGGCGCGTGGGGGCGCGATGCGAACGGGGCAGGCCTTTTCCTTTTACTGGCAATGTGCCCGTGTGTTGTGACGGATCTAAAGTAGTAGAATAGTAGTAATTGTTCACAACCTTGAAAGAAATCACTCTTGTTTTGATATACTCCTAATATATTACTTTTCACTCAAAATATATTTCTCAGGCTATTTTGATGAGGTGAGGGAAGGATGTGGTTGCTTTCAAGATAATAACGGTTTTTCTGCAAATTGGAGCAGATAAGTGGGCTATTGTTGCAAAAATGCCACAACTTACCTCACAGTCGTTAGATGCAGATCTAATGGTCAGAAACGATGGATGGCAGACACACCACCATCACCAACTGAGTCTTTTATAGGAGTAGGTGTAGAGAAAAATGTATAAATTGTAACATTTGGTTCTGCTCCTTGGCACGATTGATAGATAGAAATAACGATTGGAAACGCTAGGGCGGAGCTATTTCCGCCACATAAGCAGGGTACGTAGTAGCTAGGTTGGTGCATCGTCGGTTTGGTCACATGCGGTCTGACATGTTCTAGTGTTTCTAGCAAGATGCCCGTGCGTTGCACGAAGTTGATGGAAAAGGTAAGCACAACTTATAAATTGACGGATGGAGTACTAGTTAGAGTGATGCATATAATTAAGCAAAGGGATCGCACATGTCGGTATTGACTGGAACGAGAAAGCAATAGCACAATAAGAATTAAGGCCACGATGATGCGATCGCAGTGGTGGTTACAGGAGGCAAGAAGAAAGATGCATCCATCAACGTACGACCTCCTCCTCCTCAACTTAGTGCGCCGGGCCACAGACCAGCAGCTAAGGCGCGGCAGCTTTTGTGGTGAGGTCAAGGTGCTTCTCAACAAAGGCATCCAAGGCTTCCAGCCGGTTGAGGAAGGCCAACGTCGTAGCGTGCTCAATGGCCTTGTAGATACCTATGTACACGATTTGCTCCTACATGTGGATGTGTAGGTCGATGAATTCTTGCAGGGCGAGGGCGACCTCCAGGTGGACATTCTTCTTGGCGTCGGCGGGCAGTCGTAGGGCCACCAGTGCTTGAAAGAGGTTCCGGCCATGGAGGCCGATTAGGGCGGCAGGCAATGAGGAGCCCGGGCTCGCGTGCTGGAGGAGTACGGCGATGTCGTCCGCGAGCTTCTTGAGGATGGTGAACTTGTTGGTGGTGGCAACGATCATATGGTCCAACTGAGAGTCGTAGTTGGCGTTGACGGCGGCCATCCACCAGCCTGTCGCGAACACCGTCTGGAGACGATCCTCCATGCCATGCCGCAGGCCGGCATCGTGGACCATGTGGCACAGCCGCTGGCCGCTCGCGCGCATCGCCACCATGGGTCTGGAGCGAGCACTTTTGCCCTTAGTGTAGGTGCTTAGGCAAATGCTTCGGTGCGTACGATGTGGTAGATGCATTGGAATGGAGGGGCGCCTTTATATGAGTGCAAACTACGTTGCATTCACATCGTGTAGCCTCCTTTCCCGGTCCTCCTCCCATTACTTCCCTCATGCATTCACGATGCTAATTGAAGGAGGATACATCATTGGCCGTTCAACATTTCGTGAACCGCTACCCCTCCCTCGTTTGCATCAAAGACGTTTCGGGAACTGCGCCGCCCCCGGTCAAATCGAATAGTACTGCACCGCCTGCTGCACGCCCGGTTGAACACGCCTCCTCGCCTCCATCAATCTCCTCCGTTAAACCCACATGCGAACCGAGAAACCTACTCCGGCCACACGTCCATTCATGAGCAGGCCGGAATTAAACGCAACACCGACCGAGCTCCTCCCGTCCGCCCTCAGTTTCAACGAGGCCAGACGCCGGCCAAGCTCCTACCATCCGTCCTCTAATTAAACGAGGCCAAACAAACAGCGAGCTAGAATAGCACCCCTCCGCCACTCCCCCATCCCCTCCTTCACCATTTTCTCCGCCCTTGCAATGGCTTCCGAGGAGCCGTTCTGTAGCGACCCGAGCTCAGACGGTCAAGTCTCTCTACTTAAGTGTCATCCCTAGATCGGTATGCTGACACACACAGTACTCGAGGATTTATAACATAGGTAAATCACATGTATAAAGTAACGTAAATACTATTACCTCAATCCAAATAGCGGAAGTAACAACAAGGTCGTGGATTCCCACCAACACCAACGGCAAAGTTGAGTGTAGAAATCGTAACCCTAATGTATCACTTACTTGTCGTAAACTTCCTGCAACATGAGACGTTGCAGCCACAAAGGGTCAGTACATTGAATGTACTGGAAATTTCACACTGTAGAGCAATGCTGAATAATGACTATCACTACATGCATATTTGGCTGGTGGAAAGCTCTAAGTTTATTTTTGCATAAAGCCAATTTTTCCCTACTACAAAGGAATATATTTTATTAACTACAAAGTTGGTTGAAAAATGTTGAGTAGGTTCCTCCAAATCAATCCTAGTTAAATAAGAATAACCCAACCAATTAATTTAGAGTGATGAGATCAACATGATAATCCAAGAACCAGATACTCAAGATGTCCATAACCGGGGACACGGCTAACCATGATTAGTTTGTACACTCTGCAGAGGTTTGTGCACTTTCCCCCACAAGAATCGATCTCCTCCGTTTGATTTCTCGCACTACATGGTGTTTGAGAAACGGATGACTGAGACACAGTCTTTCAGAAACATTAACTCTTTACTCTGGGTAGACAGTACCAACCTACATCCCCTACATCTGCTAGCCTACCACTGAAAGAGTTCATGCAACATACTCAACTATGCTAGAGCCCATAGTAGCTTGTGGCTGCACACGGAAGTTTCTAGCTTGAATAATCTTATGATCCCTTTGAGCCTGGGTGGCGAACCAAAGGACAACACTGGTATATCCCCATGTGCCTGCAACCAATCCACCCAGATGTGTATTTAAGTAGCCACCTTAAGTTAACCATTAATTAATAATCTCACATCTGTCATGGATACACTCAAACCCAATCCACGTCTACGAGCATAGCTTAGCAACATGAGCATAACGTAGAAGTAACTCCCAATAATAAAAGGGCAATAGGTTCTACCTCATTATCTACTTCCCAATACCCACATGTTAATCACATCCTAATCATTAATTGTTTGAGGATTGAGCTAATGCATAAAAATTGGGTAATAAAGTGTTATGATCAAAGTGTGAACTTGCCTCGTACTGTTAATGAAGATGATTCGCACTCATAACTCCTGATAGTTCTACTCGTCACACTCCGGTCAATCTATCGTAAGCAAGCAATAGTAACCACACATAAGCAATCATGCAAAAGATCGGAAAGAATGAAGAAAACAATTTGGAAAACTTCAAAACCAACCAAATAACTCTTGCAACAGAAAAAAATTCTAACAGTACCAAAATTAGGTGAATTTGGCCGTATCAGAAAGTTTAGGTCAAGAGCTTCGATTTGCAAAAAAAATCAACTCAAACGGAGTTATAAAACTCGAGTTATGAACAAAAGAAGTTTGAATTCAAATCTGTTTGAAACCAAATTTTAAATTTTCAAAAACATGTTCAAGTTGATTATCTGGATAGAGGAGATCATAACGAAGAAGTGGGCGTTGGTTTCGTTGGATTTGGATGAACGAGCGAAAAGTAGTGAAGGTTTGAAGATTAGGGACTAATTTGTAAAAACTTTAATCGCAGATAGGTCCCTGACGAAAAAATAACAGAAAAAGAAAATGACTAAATAACAAACATTCGCTACCGAACGCTAACGAACGAAAACTGTTCACTAAAGAAGCTAACTAATGAACGTTCACTAAATAATATAATCTAAAAAAATAAAACCGGCTAAAAAGAAAAACCGAAGAAAACCTAAAAATAAACCGAACCGGGGCGGTCTTATACTGGTTCGGGCGTCGGCGAGAAAAACCGACGGCGGCGGCAACGGTTGGCGGCGGCGGGATTCCGACGATGGGCGGCAGTGGCGCGGCAGTGGCGCGGACGAGGCGGCGGCGGCGATCTGCCGCAGCGGCGAGGAGAGGCGGGGCCTGGGGCCGGTATTAAAGGAGAGGAGGGCGAGGGGTGGCGTGGGGAACGGGGATAGAGGAGAGGCGGCGGCGGTCACGGTAGCGCTCGGGACTCCGTCCCGAGCTCGGGGACGAGCGGGGCGCGGCATCGGGCCGGCTGGGCCGTTGCCTGGCGATTTGCCAAAATTTTCAAAAAAAGATTTTCAGAAAAAGATTTTAGAAAAACATTTTTTTAGACAAACAAAAATAATAAAAACAAAATAAATAAGAATATTATATAGGCATATAATATACCAAAATTTTCAGAAAAAGATTTTCTATAAGATGAACATTTTTCTAACATAAATAAAATCCATACAAATTTAAATAAAGCAAAGAGTGCTACTGCTGCAATAAAACCCAATAAAAATCATTTTAAAAATACCAAAATGATTTCAAAATTATTTCTCTCCAGTTTTCTATTATAGGGAATCATTTTACCCTATTTTCCGTATATTTTATTTTTTTGAGAAAAATAATTTGAATAAAACCCCAAATAACTCCAAATTGAAAATAATTTCAAAAGGACTTTAAATTTGATCCTTTTAAACTTCCAACTCATATTTCATATGTTTTGAAGAAGTCATTTTATCTTCTCTCATTAAAATCATTGAGTTGCTTAAAGTTTCTGAATTTGAAATATTTTCAAATGAAATTCAAATATTTTCAACAACCCTTTTCATTTAAATAAATGGAAGAAGTCATGTCATCTTCTCTCTAGGGTTTTGTATTTGAAAAGAATTTGAATTCATGGAGATCCTAAATGCAAGATGAAAGGATGGGAAAGTCCTTTTATGCCCTCTCATATAACTTTCAAAAAGTTTCAAATTTCACTCAATTTCACACAAGCACCTGTCATAACCCCAATCCTAAGCCACATCGATCTAGCATGCAACACATCATATTGCTTTGTGGCCTCACGCACGGTATTCCCACGGGTGCCACCTTACCTGGCCCGGGACCGTTTGCGCCTTTTGACTCACGTATATGATAGTGTCGCTAGCATCTGTATGACAGAGAACCCGTGCCGACATGACTAGTCGTGAACCCAAAGTGGCACTAACTTACAGGGCAAGCATACATGACCCAGCAACGAACGTGTCAGTCATCAGCAAGTGAGTTCGTGCTGTAGCAACTGGCTAGCAGGACTCCGGGATTCCGGGCTGTAGCAGGCTAACAGGACTCCGAAAGATACTGCGTGACATTTCCCCGAAGGTACAGACACAGGATCGAAGAAGGACACATGCCGGCCAGTCTAAGTGTTCCAGAGCAGTAGTAACTGGGCTAGCAGGACTCCGGTAATCCGGGCTGTAGCAGACTACCATGGCTCAGTGGAAGCACCAGACTACATTTCCCCATAAGAGAGGATACCAAGGATAGCCAACTAGGTTGTCGGATCCCACACATACCAAGCATTTCAATCATACACACAACATGCTCGATATGTGTAAATACAACATGGCATCACAGCAAAACTCTACGACTCAAAGTATTTATTCATTAGGCTCCGAGGAACCGAGTATTACAATCATGGGTCTCATGACCCAACATACAGAGCATACAAGGAACAAGCACATGCGGAAGCTTAACTTGTCTGAGTACAGACAACTACAAATGAAAAAGCCTGAGAAGCCTGACTATCTACAAGACCCTGCCGAGGGCACGGGATCGTAGATGAGGTAACAAGCTAAACGTCGAAGTCCACGCGGAACTACTAGCGAGACTGAAGTCTCTCTGCAAAACATAAATTAAGCAAACGTGAGTACAAATGTACCCAGCAAGACTTACATAAGAACTAGCTACATATGCATCGGTATCAACAAAGGGGGTGGTGGAGTTTAACTGGAGCAAGCCAGCTTTGACTCGTTGGCTATCCTAAACTACGACTGCAAGTAACTCTTTTGAGGTGGCGCACACGAGTCCACATATTCACCATATCAATACACCACTATGGATCCGCTCCTGTCTCCCTACGAGAACGCCATCCATAGCACTCATGCTTATCTTGTGCATTTTCGATTATCCACTTTCACTTGTCTATGAACTGTATAGGCAACCCAGAGGTCCATTACCGCGGACGCGGCTATTCGAATAGATGATGTTAACCCTGCAGGGGTGTACTTCTTCACACACGCTCTCGCCACTTATCGCCATGTACACGTCATGTATCTCGGCAACCTTCAAGCGGAAGCCTGGCGAGGGTGTCGGCCACGACCTGACTAACCACACAAGTCCCTAGTCCAGGTTTATCGCCTATTCAGGTTCCATCCGTAGGGAGTCCGGCCGAGGTTTCCACATACGGCCCCGAATGATGTCTGCAGGGTTCCCGAGGCACCAAACGGGCGTCCCGGTACATCGTGCCACGTGCCTACCGCATTACAGTCCACCCCTCGGGTCAGCGCTGCGCACGGCCTCCAGCATACTATAAACACCAGAAACTACTTGCAACTCCTGGACAGAATACAAGGGCGGTTAATAAGTCGAGAGAGTCAATTAAGGATCCCAATGTGCGGTAGTAGCTGTTCATGGATCACAAACACATAAGTCAGTTTTTGAGGACTGTTTCAATGAGACAACCCACCATGTACTCCTACATGGCCTCTCACCGCTACCTTTAATTCATCCCCGATGAACCGGACATGTCACAACTCTAAGCAATAGCAGGCATGACAAAGAAGCATGAATGAGTAGGCACATCAAGGCTCAAATTAATCCTACTCATGCTAGTGGGTTTCATCTATTTACTGTGGCAATGACAGGTCATGCAGAGCAAAGGGGTTCAACTACCACAGCATGTAACAGTTGAATCGTTGTTGTCCTATTGCAGTAAAAGAGAGCAGGAGCGAGAGAGTGGGATTGTATTGGAATGAACAAGGGGGTTTTGCTTGCCTGGCACTTCTGAAGATAGTATAGCTCTTCATCGGTGTCATCGAACTCATCATCGGAACATACGTCTACCGAGGGGGAACAACCCCTGGCAAAGAGAGAAAGGACACAATCAATGCAATGCACAATATGATGCATGATCATGACATGGCAATATGCTGTGATTTGAGCTAATGCAGCTAGCAATGATTTAAATGAAGTTGGTTTGAACCCATGGTTCAAATTCCAACTCCATATATGAAATTCGAATGCCATTTAATTGATTTGACCTGATCACCAGGTTCAACTTGCTTTAAAATGCATGAAAATAGTACCAATGGATAGATTGCATTTTTCTGATAATTTTTCATATATAAATTATTTCATTTGGAGTTACGGTTGAATTTCTATGAATTCTAGAAGTTTTTGATATTTTCTGAAATAAATAAATCATTTTTGATTTATTTTAAATCCCAGAGAATATTTACTGCGTCAGCATGACATCACTATGAGTCTGCGGGTCAACGGGGCCGGTCCAGGTCAAACCTGACCAGTGGGACCCACTGGTCAGTGACACAGAGGCTAAACAGAGTTATTAAACCTAAACTAAAACTAAGCAGCGGTTATTAGGAGATGGGGCCAGTGTTAGTGGCTAGCAGGGGTAATTAGTTACATCATTAGCGACTAATGATGTTGCCACATCGGCTTCACCGGAGTTCGGCCGGCGACGACCAAACCGAGCGGCGAAGACGCAACGGGTTCGCGCTAGAGGGCACGGTTTGGGACGTCGTTGGGTTCTATGGCGAGCTGGGGCTGAGCCACGTCTGTGGGTGGTGGAGCTGGACCACATGGTCGCCGGAATAGAGGCCGGCGATGAAGTTTGCGGTGGCTGCGGCTATGGCTTGCGTGGGCGCAGCATTGTGGGGCACGGGCGAGCAAGGTGAAGGGCTAGGCAACCTCCTGGGATCACCAGGATCTTATTGTGGTGCAAGGGCGCGGCTGTCTCGAGATCGGGCCACGACGGAGTCAAGGCGGGCGGCGGCTGGAGCTCTGCTAGCACGGCCTAGGCGCTAGGGTGCGGGAACGGCAGCGGAAAAAGAGGGGGAAGAACCGGGGGCTCACAGCGCATTAGATGGGGTCGTCGACAAGCTTGGGGACGGATGGTTCATGGCGAATCGACGAAGACGGCCAGCGAGCAGATGCGATGGTGACGAGCTCGAAGACGGAGATTCCAGGCATCCGGTGACATGTGTTGCGGCGTGGAGCTTCACAGCATCGAGGCGGAATAAGGGAACACGTCCATGGGGCAAGGAGACGTCAGTGGGCACGGTGTTTTGGGGCGGCGCATTCCGGCTCGTTCGAGCGGCCGTGAGAGAGAGAGCAGAGGGGAGGGGAGAGGTCGCGGGTGAGAGAGAGAGAGGTCAGGGGGTGCGTGGCGACTCTAGCCAGCTCTAGCCGGTCGGCGGCAAGGAGGAGGTGGCGTGGTGCCTCGCGCGCGCTTGCGCTGTCCTGCCTCTGCCTACTGCTAGAGGTTAGGGATGACTGGCACCAGGCCAGGTGGGCTTGGCCAGCACAGGGGAGGCCTGGGTGGGTTTCTCTCTCTCTCTTTCTAATTCTATTTCTGTTTTCTATTTTTATTCCTCCGTTTTGATTTAGTTTCTAAACCAAATCATTTTTCTAGCTTCTGAAAATTATTATGTGGCCTGATACAAAATATTCAGAGCCTCTCACAAGTTTTTAGAATTATTGGAGTTATAAAAGTATTTATAGGAATTTATATTTCCAATTGAAATAAGTATTGATTTAATTCAAAGACCCAAATTAAATATTTCTGTGATTCCAAAAATATTGGTTTCAATTTTACCTCTTACCAATATTTTCACAGACTAACAGGAACATTTCCTTGGACTCATTTGATGAGAATTAAATGTTGAGTATTTTTGAACTGATTTCTGAGGGTTTCAACAAACCTCAATTCAACTTTCAGAAATTGTAGACATGATGCATGAGTGCAGATGCAACTATGTCACTCAGGTATTCTAGGGCTGTGACAACTCACCCCCACTAAACAAGAATCTCTTCCCGAGATTCAAGACATGAGGTAAGACCACAGAGGGGACACAAGCTATCACGATCTTCATGATCCAACTGTCCTCATCGAAGATATTGATTCATTGCATCATCTTGAACTTGACATCCTTGCTTTCGAGATCTTCACCCAACACGAGGACAGAAAAGCGAGATAACTCTACAGGGATGGATCATCTTAATGATCACAGGATCAACTCACGGAACGAGACGTAGAAACATCTCTTGAGCTGAGGGACAAAACACATATGAGGAGCGATGGAAAGAAGCAGGTGACGAAGGTTCAGATTAGTAGGCAACAATTCCATGCTTAGAAGATGGTGCATGGTTTCAAATTAGCGAAGAATAATTGCCATGACTCCATAACGGGACACCTTGGGAGGTGACTCGTAGAAATATTCCCTTGAGTGGCAAAAAGAATTACTTTTGATATGGAACTCTCTAAACCAGCCCAAGGAAAATCACAAACGATCGTTTTAAGGAGTTTGGAGAATTGGCATCCTCAGTTTGGAAAGAAAACTAGAGTTACCAGACAACTCAGCAAGCGGAGAACACATTCCAGATGGTGCCGAGGATATAACCCAATGACTAAGTCTGCTCTCAAGAACTTGAGCATTTCCATATCCATCAAGGTTTGCCAACATCTGTGCCAAGATGTTGGTGACACCTCGTACTGCCATGATGAATATCGGTGGAGGATGCAGATGCAAAGGAAGATAACACTTTCTCAGATTTCACCTTAGCGAGGCCAAGGAAACGAAATCTGGATGATCGACCGAGAGACATTTAGCACTCCGCTTCTAATGTTCTCCTTGATGTGCTAGCGTAACCCATTTATAGATATGGTTTGGTATCTAGAACATCAAGTAAAAGGTCGGACTTCGAGAGCACAAGAATCCATAAGGAACAACTACTGGGGTAAATCCTACGAAATCCTTATGGGGAGGTGGCCAACTTCCTCAATCAAGATACTACAATAATAGCTCTTCCGGGTGGGTGTGTTGGCCACAACATCCACCTTACCGGTTAC
Source organism: Aegilops tauschii subsp. strangulata (assembly GCF_002575655.3). Classification (NCBI taxonomy): domain Eukaryota; kingdom Viridiplantae; phylum Streptophyta; class Magnoliopsida; order Poales; family Poaceae; genus Aegilops; species Aegilops tauschii. The sequence goes on along the minus strand of NC_053041.3, from coordinate 605,305,766 downwards.
AGAGAGACCAATATTATAGTTCTTGTAATATGTTCCAACCATCATATCTGCCTGAGATTCAGATCTGGTTGGTGTCAGGATATTCCAGACTCATCAAGTGTAGAAAGAAAAATGAAAGTTTGCAACACAAATCGACGAGATGGCGTTGCGCGATTCTCGGGGAGTGAATTATGATAGCAAGCTCCAAAACATGAGCTGGTTCTGCTACATACATGTGAACACGTTGTCCAAGACAAGCATGACCACATAGTAGTCTTACAACGAAATAGTACCGAGTTCTGATTGGGAACCATCATTGCGGAGAGAGAAGTCCTGCGCATGTACCTTTGGGTCCTTAAGGATTAGCGCTTAAGAACTTCTTTTCCTTGAACAAATCAATCAGTGGCTTGGTGTGCTAGGAAACACATATGGAATGGAGGCGGCCAACCAATCAAACCATAGAGTACTTCGCACATAGGCGTGACTAACTTGGGACGATTGCAGAGGAAGCAAAAACAATCTTTCTCAGATCCACGGCGACAACTTACATCAAATGCACGTGAATTAAAGAAAGTCACTTCTTTCATCCAAACATATCCTTCATGAGATATTACGAAGAAAATGATAGCACAAGTTTCCAACACTAGCTTAATGTTCAACACGAGTCATGGAGAAGATAAGAATGTTGCCGATGGGCTCAACAACAATTTATCAAAATTCCAATGGAGATGGAATTCCACAACTATGTGAACAAGCTTATAGCATTGGTCAGACCCAAAAGATATAATGATGTATGCTCGAGTAAATAACCACGAGTAAGTCAAAATTACGAATATCATTGGTTCTGAGTTTATTTGACGATAGCCCACAGTCAAATCAAAGATTGGTAAGATAATAGATCCAACAACTGATCACGAGTGTCAATCGGTCAAGATATCCTCTTTCTTCAATACACACACAAACAAAAGATATCCCTTTGAATGAACCGTGTCAGATAAAGCTTTTATCTTCCAACTCTCCAAGTTATTGTTTAGCTTATCCAACTACTTCAGGGGTATCCAACACAGATCATTGGAGAAAGGGTGGGTTATGGGAAAACCAACTTGATCACGAACTCAACATAGCGGTCAGGTGACATCCTGGTAATACTTCCGAGAAGTTATTCGGAAAATCACGAACCACCGATACGTTATTAAGCTCGAGAACAATCTTGCTTTTTAAGGCAAGACGACATGATCAGAAGAGCAAGGGATTCAATCCCAACTCGAAGATCGAAGAGTGCACTAGAAATAAGGACAAGGTAGCATGATCAATCCTAGAATAGTGATTCGATAACCAACACGCTAAGAATGATATTAATGTCCATTAACTACCAAGCAACACGGTTGCTAGGAGTATTGATTTCACACATCATGGTTCACTTGTCGACATTCCGGTTGCAACAACACGGGACCGAGGAATGAAAAATGATGGTAAGAAGTATCACTGCGTAAAGAACTCATAAGAGATGGTGCAATTCCTATGATATTCTCGACATAAAGGGGGTAATACTCCAGGGTAGAATCACTACTGGAATGAGCTTATTTGCCGTCTGCCAGTTCTTTGCCATCTGCTGGCTGACGACAAAGAAGGTGTTTGCCGTCCGCTTCAGGAAAACGGACGGCAACGAACTGGCTGATGGCAAAGAAGGTCTTTGCCATCAGCCAATTCTTTGCCGTCCGCTAGCGGACGGCAAAGAATCTTTGCCGTCAGCTGGCAGACGACAAAGAGAGAGGTGGCCCCCGCTAACGAGCTGATCACAAAAAACTTAATGCGCCCCCTTCTTTGCCGTCTCCCAGCAGACGGCAAAGAGAAAAAAAGCGGACGGCAAAGGTGGGGCGGTCGGCAAAGAGCTAACCTAACTAACGGCCGAGCCCCACCCCGCCCTTCCATCTCTCTGTTTCTGTCTCCTCCCCGACAACCACCGCCACCCGCCACCGCCCCCGCCGCCGCTCCCAGCACCCGCCGCCGCACCCTTGCCCCGCCACCCGCCCACCCGCCGCCCCCGCCGCCGCCCCCAGCACGCGCCGCCGCCCCCTTGCCCCGCCACCCGCCCACCCATCGCCCCTCGCTCCGTCGCCCCGACCACCCGCCGCCCCCCTTGCCCCACCACCCGCCGCCGCCCCTTGCCCCGTCGCCCTTGCCCCGTCGCCCCGTCGCCCCGCCGCCCGAAAGGCCCACAGCCGCGGCGCCCCGCCGCCCCCACCACCCGCCCAGCGCCCCGACGCCCCCGGCGCCACCGCCCCGAAGCCCTGCGGCCCCCGTTGCCACCGCCACCCTGCCGCTGCGAAGCCCCGACCAACGCCATTCTGGTGAGTTTTTTTCTTCTGTTTTTTCTTTTTTGATGTTTAATTGTTAGATTAGACTAGATATGTGTTAGTGTTAGATTTAGTGCTAGATTATATTAGATTAGACTAGTGCATGGGTTTTAGTTAATTAGTTATATAATTATAAGAAGTATAAAAAAGAATAAAAAAGAAGAAGAAGAAAAGAAGAATATGTAGAAGGGGGAAGAAGAAGAAGAAGAAGAAGAAGAAGAACAGGAGGAGGAGAAGAAGAAGAAGAAAAAGAGGAGAAGATGAGAAGAAGAGGAAAAAGGAAAATAAAGAAGTAATAAAAGAAGAAGAAGAAGAAGATAAGGAAAAAAGGAAAAGAAGAAAGGAAAGAAGAAGAAGAAGAAGAAGAAGAAGAAGAAGAAGAGAAGGAAATAAGAAGGAGAGAAGGAAACACCCCGACCCCGTGAGCCCCTGACCCCGACACCCCGACCTCGACACCCCGACCCCCTGACCCCGACACCCTGACCCCGACACCCGACCCCCTGACCCCGACACCTCGACCCCGACACGACACCCCGACACCCCGACCCCGACACGACACCCCGACCCCGAAACAGCACCCCGACCCCGACATGGCACCCCGACATAGACAGGACACCCCGACCCCCGACACCCAGACCCCGAAACAGCACCCCGACCCCGACACGGCACCCCAACCCCGACACGCCACCCCGACACCCCGGCACGACACCCCGACCCCGACCCCCGACACCCTGACATCATATATTTTTTGATTTTGTTATGAGAAACATCATATATAATTGTGTTGATCGGGTAGATTTAAACATCATATATATTTTTTGATTTTGTTATGAAAAACAACATATATTATTATTCATGTCGGTATTATTTTATGCTGTACTAATTTCATTTACTCTTTGTCATGGCAGGTGTTGAAAGATGGTGGGCGCTGGTCGGGAGCGCTCCGAGGCCCCTTTTTCGTCGGCGCGTGGTGCGAGGTCTTCCATTCCACACGCACCTCTCCGCCGAGCGTTGCTGGATAGTATGGCGACATCGCCGGGCCCTTCTTCGTCGACAGCGGTGCCCAGCAGGGGACGAGGTAAGGGGGGAAGAAGAGAGGAGCACGTGGTCGCGGGAGAGGAGGTAGGGTGACTGCTAGGGCGCCTTCCTCGCCGCCATCCCCAGCTGTTTCACCCGAGCACGTGACTGCTAGGGTGGACTCGTCCGACGAGGAGGCTACACGGACTCCGGTCCACGAGCCTCGGGTCGACGGGCCTTCGGCCCACGAGACCCCGGAGGAGAACACGTCTGGATGGGGTACCTGGCCGGATGAGCCTGAGGGGCCGAGTGGCCATGCTGATGATGGCGGGGAGCCGACTGATATTGAGGAGGAGGGGGGCACCGTCTACCAGCGTGGTTGTACACGGTTCCCGTCCGTGCCGGCGACCCGCGAGCAGAGGTGGTTGATTTACCCTGATGGGGAGAGGTAAGTGCATTTAATCTTTTTATACCTTCTGCATTCACGTTTCTTCAAATATCTAATGTGTTGGCCTTGTCATGCTGTAGGGGTTGGGACCACCATAATAGTGTCCGCCGGCCCAACTCCGTCCTTGGAGTGCTTTGCCGGCAATACTTCCCGGGGGTTGTCACGTTGCCTGGTGAGGGTCGGCTTCCAGAGCTTGGATTTAGCTGGGAGCACTACTTGGCTGCCCCGGCCCCGCCGGGTGAGATTATCGACGGTGTCTAGTGCGACACGAGGGCAGACGTGGTGATCAGAAAGTTCTGGGTAATTTTACCCAAGTTAGCTCTAAAATGACCCATTTTACCTAGACTAGCTCCAAAATGATCCATTTTACCTATGTTAGCTCTAAAATGACCCATTTTACCTAGGTTAGCTCTAAAATGACCCATCTTACCTAGGTTAGCTCCAAAACGATGCATTTTACCCAAGTTAGCTCTAAAATGACCCATTTTACCTAGATTAGCGCATAAACGATCCATTTCACCTAGGTTAGCTCACAAACGATCAATTTCACCTAAATTAGCTCATAAATGTCATATATTCTTCTTCTTCTTCATTTTCTTCTTCTTCTTCTTCTCCAAAATGACATAAGTTAGCTATAAGTTAGCTCTAATATGCTTAGTTCATTCGGGTGAATCGGGACTCGAACTCGTAACGCCCAAGTAAACGACCACATGGGTCAACCATTGGACCAATCCCGGTGTTCACTCAAAGATGGCATAATTAGCTAGGTTGGCTCCATTTTACCTAAGTTGGCTCTAATATGCTAAGTTATCTCTACTATTCTTAGTTTCCTATAGGTTAGCTCCAAATTTACTTATGTTAGCACAAAATGACCAAGTTTACATAATAATCTTAATTATAGTCTTCTTCTTCTTCTCCAAAATGACATAAGTTAGCTATAAGTTAGCTCTAATATGCTTAGTTCACTCAAAGATGGCATAATTAGCTAGGTTGGCTCCATTTTACCTAAGTTGGCTCTAATATGCGAAGTTATCTCTAATATGCTTAGTTTCGTATAGGTTAACTCCAAAATTACTTATGTTAGCACAAAATGACAAAGTTTACATAATAAGCTTAATTATAGTCTTCTTCTTCTTCTAGTCTTCTTCTAGTATTCTTCTAGTCTTCTTCTTCTTCTTCTTCTTCATTTTCTTCTAGGTTAGCTCCATTTTACTTAAGTACGCTTACTTCTTATAGTCTTCTTCTTCTTCTTCTTCTTTTTCTAACATCTTGTTTATCATTTTGCAGATTTGATTTAATTCACGGAAGCTTGCATGGATGGAGTGCTTCTTTTCCATTTGTGCTTTTATAGATGGAGTGCTTGTTTGGATGAACTATGTTTCTTTTGTATCGATGAACTATGCATGTATGGTAGGATGACACTATCGTAATATGTATGGTTGGATGCATGTATGTAGAACTTGCTATGTATGGTTGATGGAACTATGCATGTATGATGAAATTATATGTGTTGGATATCTCATATGTTTGCTGTGAACTTGCCATGTGAAACATATATATGTATCATCTATTTGGTGTGAAAATGGTTGGGTATAAGAAAAAACAGAAAAAAGAGGCAATGCAGGCTCTTTGCCGTCTGCCACCGACGGCAACGGGCTCTTTGCCGTCCGCCGCTGATGGCAAAGAAGCCACGTGGCAACCACCTGTGCTTCCTGGCAGCTGACCCATTTGGTCAGTTTGCCTACAGTGGCAGACGGCAAAGGCTTGATGCTCTTTGCCGTCAGCGGCGGACGGCAAAGGCTGCCGTTAGACGCCTAACGGACTAACAGCGAATTTATTGCCGTCGACTTTCTTTGCCGTCCGCCGCTGATGGCAAAGGCCCCTTTGCCGTCCGCTTCAGAAAGCAGACGGAAAAGAAGCTCTTTACCGTAGCCTACTTTGCAGAAGCCTTTTGCCGTCCGCGGCAGACGGCAAAGGCCTTTGCCGTCCGCCATCCTTGCCTTTGCCGTCTGCCGTGGCAGACGGCAAAGTAGCTGATTCCTGTAGTGAATAGATCAAAGGCTGGATTGTCATTTTTATCTGTGGAATACAACTGCTTTGACCCAATCCTAGATATGGATGAGGTACTGGAGTTTGTTTCTCCTAGTCATTCCGGAATAGAATGGCTTGACGGACCACAATTGTAATAGGCATCGATGAACGAATGCATGCATACTCTTGACTATCAATTGATAGACGAGGGCCAGAAAACAACTAAAGAGGGACAACCCAAAAGAACATATGATTTTCTGAGTTGTGGATGTATGGATTAGCATGTCAAACGAAGTTCAACAGGTTTCTTCCGGATAACCCATGTAGAAAGGTAGGACTAGCAGAGTCACAATATAGAATGGCGTACTCATCAAGAGCACTCTTATTGTGATCTTTTGGTTCGAAAGAACTTCCACCGAGGATGGCTCATGGTGTTGGGAGAATGATAAACCACGAACCTCGAGGACTATCACAAAAGCTACTATTATCCTAAAGGAACGAGCAAACACTATTAACAGGAGGTAAGTGGAGTGAATCTTTGGCTCGAACCCAGAAATAGAATGCCTACTAACTAAATGGCATCACGGGATGCTTTCGAGAATAATGGCCAGAATCATCACACCGGGATAGAAAGCATTGCTACATTACTAGGTGATCCTCTAAGACACATAGGGTCATAATAATAGCTCCAACATATATGACGAGGCAACGGAGTACCTCAACACACTAATTTATGTGATTAATCTGGCCCAAATGAACATCAGAAATGGGAAGAAGGGATTTGCGAATGCATCAGACTAGTTAGAAACCTGGGAGGACTCGGACAGCATAACGGCTGTAAATGCTCAAAAAGATTTCGGACATTCTGCAAAAATGGTGGCATAACCACTCAGAATCACTATATCAAGGTTCCGAGATCAACTGTCAACAGATGGAAGTAGTAGAAACTGAACTGAGGCTTGAATTCATCAATCTTACAGGTCTACGGAATAGTAACACGTGAACCTGATAGAAAGATGAGATCCTAGTCCTTAACCCCCGTGGAAAGAATGGACTGTCTCAGATCAGAATGTCATGAGGTAAAGGAGTAAAAAGAGCCTTACGTTCCCTTCCACAATCAATTCCCTTGTATAACTAAAGCATTTCTAGACTCGACTTCGACCAGTTTGGCTTGGTAATCCTACAGGCAGTCAGGCTTTGATACCAAAGCTGTTAGGACCACAATCCTAAGCCACATCGATCTAGCATGTAACACATCATATTGCTATGTGGCCTCACGCACGGTATTCCCACGGGTGCCACCTTACCTGGCCCGGGACCGTTTGCGCCTTTTGACTCACGTATATGATAGTGTCGCTAGCATCCATATGACAGAGAACCCGGGCCGACATGACTAGTCGTGAACCCAAAGTGGCACTAACTTACAGGGACAGGCATACATGACCCAGCAACGAACGTGTCGGTCATCAGCGAGTGAGTTCGTGCTGTAGCGTCTGGGCTAGCAGGACTCCGGGATTCCGGGCTATAGCAGGCTAACAGGACTCTGAAAGACACCGCGTGACATTTCCCCAAAGGGACAGACACAGGATTGAAGAAGGACAAATGCCGGCCAGTCTAAGTGTTCCAGAGCAGTAGTAACTGGGCTAGCAGGACTCCGGTAAACTGGGCTGTGGCAGACTACCATGGCTCAGTGGAAGCACCAGACTACATTTCCGCATAAGAGAGGCTACCAAGGATAGACAACTAGGTTGTCAGATCCCACACATACCAAGCATTTCAATCATACCCACAATATGCTCGATATGTGTAAATACAACATGGCATCACGGCAAAACTCTATGACTCAAAGTATTTATTCATTAGGCTTTGAGGAACCGAGTATTACAATCATGGGTCTCATGACCCAACATATAGAGCATACAAGCAACAAGCACATGCAGAAGCTTAACTTGTCTGAGTACAGACAACTACAAATGAAAAAGGCTGAGAAGCCTGACTATCTACAAGACCTTGCCGAGGGCACGGGATAGTAGCTGAGGTAACAAGCTAAACATCAAAGTCCACGCGGAACTACTAGCGAGACTGAAGTCTCTCTGCAAAACATAAATTAAGAAAACGTGAGGACAAATGTACCCAGCAAGACTTACATCAGAACTATCTACATATGCATCGGTATCAACAAAGGGGGTGGTGGAGTTTAACTGCAGAAAGCCAGCTTTGACTCGTTGGCTATCCTAAACTACGACTGCAAGTAACTCTTTTGAGGTGGCGCACACGAGTCCACATATTCACCATATCAATACACCACTATGGATCCGCTCCCGTCTCCCTACGAGAACGCCATCCATAGCACTCACGCTTATCTTGTGCATTTTCGAGTATCCACTTTCACTTGTCTATGAACTGTATAGGCAACCCAGAGGTCCTTTACCACGGACGCGGCTATTCGAATAGATGATCTTAACCCTGCAGGGGTGTACTTCTTCACACACGCTCTCGCCACTTATCGGCATGTACACGTCATGTATCTCGGCAACCTTCAAGCGGAAGCCTGGCGAGGGTGTCGGCCACGACCTGACTAAGCACACAAGTCCCTAGTCCAGGTTTATCGCCTATTCAGGTTCCATCCGTAGGGAGTCCGGCCGAGGTTTCCACATACGGCCCCGGATGATGTCTGCAGGGTTCCCGAGGCACCAAACGGGCGTCTCGGTACATCGTGCCACGTGCCTACCGCATCACAGCCCACCCCTCGGGTCAGCGCTGCGCACGGCCTCCAGCATACTATAAACACCAGAAACTACTTCAACTCCTAGACAGAATACAAGGGCGGTTAATAAGTCGAGAGAGTCAATTAAGGATCCCAATGTGTGGTAGTAGATGTTCATGGATCACAAACACAGAACTCAGTTTCTGAGGACGGTTTCAATGAGACAACCCACCATGTACTCCTACATGGCCTCTCACCGCTACCTTTACCAAATCGTATTCACACACTTAGCTCCCAGCAGTAGGAAATGTTCACAACTTTCCAATTCATCCCCGATGAATCCGGCCTGACACAACTCTAAGCAATAGCAGGCATGACAAACAAGCATGAATGAGTAGGAACATCAAGGCTCAAACAAATCCTACTCATGCTAGTGGGTTTCATCTATTTACTGTGGCAATGACAGGTCATGCAGAGGAAAGGGGTTCAACTACCGCAGCATGTAACAGTTGAATCGTTGTTGTCCTAATGCAGTAAAAGAGAGCAGGAGCGAGAGAGTGGGATTGTATCGGAATGAAAAAGGGGGTTTTGCTTGCCTGGCACTTCTGAAGATAGTATCGCTCTTCATCGGTGTCATCGAACTCATCATCGGAACATACGTCTACCGAGGGGGAACAACCACTGGCAAAAGAGAGAAAGGAGACAATCAATGCAATGCAGAATATGATGCATGATCATGACATGGCAATATGCTGTGATTTGAGCTAATGCAGCTAGCAATGTTTTAAATGAAGTTGGTGTGAACCCAAGGTTCAAATTCAAACTCCATATATGAAATTCGAATGCCATTTAATTGATCTGACCTGATCAGCAGGTTCAACTTTTTTTAACATGCATGAAAACAGTACCAATGGATAGATTGCATTTTTCTGATAATTTTTCAGATATAAATTATTTCATTTGGAGTTACGGTTGAATTTCAATGAATTTTAGAAGTTTTGGATATTTTCTGAAATAAATAAATCATTTCTGATTTATTTTAAATTCCATAGAATATTTACTGCGTCACATGATGTCACTGTGATGTCAGCGGGTCAACGGGGCCGGTCCAGGTCAAACCTGACCAGTGGGACCCACTGGTAAGTGATACAGAGGCTAAACAGAGTTATTAAACCTAAACTAACACTAAGCAGCGCTTATTAGGAGATGGGGCCAGTGTCAGTGGCTAGCATGCTTAATTAGTTACATCATTAGCGACTAATGATGTTGCCACATCAGCTTCACCAGAGTTCGACCGGCGACGACCAAACCGAGCGGCGGAGACGCGTCGGGTTCGTGCTACAGGGCATGGTTTGGGACGTAGTTGGGTTCTACGGCGAGCTGGGGCTGAGCCGCGTCTGCGGGTGGTGGAGCTGGACCAGATGGTCGTCGGAATAGAGGCCGGCGACGAAGTTTGCGATGGCTGCGGCTACGGCTTGCGTGGGCGCGGCGTTGTGGGGCACGGGCGAGCAAGGTGAAGGGCTAGGCAACCTCCTGGGATCACCAGGAGCTTGATGCGGTGCAAGGGCGCGCCTGCGTCGAGCTCAGGCCATGACGGCGTCAAGCCGGGCGGCGACCGGAGCTCGGCTAGCACGGCCTAGGCGCTAGGGTACGGGAACGACAGCGGAAAAAGAGGGGGAATAACCGGGGGCTCACAACGCATTGGATGGGGTCGTCGACGAGCTCGGGGACGGACGGTTGACGGCGAATCGACGTAGATGGCCAGCGAGAAGATGCAACGGTGACAAGCTCGAAGGCGGGGATTCCAGGCATCCGGTGACATGTGTTGCGGCGTGGAGCTTCACAGCATCGAGGCGGAATAAGGGAACACGTCCACGGGGCAAGGGGACGGCAGTGGGCGCGGTGTTTTGCGGCGGCGCATTCCGGCTCGTTCGGCGGGCTGTGAGAGAGAGAGTAGAGGGGAGGGGAGAGGCCACGGATGAGAGAGAGAGAGAGGTGAGGGGGTGCGTGGCGACTCCAGCCAGCTCATGGCGGTCGGCGGCAAGCAGGAGGAGGCGTGGCGCCTCGCGCGCGCGTGCGCTGTCCCACCTCTGCCTACTGGAAGATGTTAGGGATGACTGGCACCAGGCCAGGTGGGCTGGGCCAGCACAGGTGAGGCCGAGGTGGGTTTCTCTCTCTCTCTCTCTCTCTTTCTAATTCTATTTCTGTTTTCTATTTTTATTCCTCTGTTTTGATTTAGTTTCTAAACCAAATCATTTTTGTAGATTCTGAAAAACATTATGTGTCCTGATACAAAATATTCAGAGCCGCTCACAAGTTTTCAGAATTATTGGAGTTATAAAAGTATTTTTAGGAATTTATATCTCCAATTCAAATAAGTATTGATTTAATTCAAAGACCCAAAATAAATATTTCTATGATTCCAAAACTATTGGTTTGAACTTTACCTCTTACCAATATTTTCACAGAGTAACAGGAACATTTCCTTGGACTCATTTGATGAGAATTAAATGTTGATTATTTTTGAACTGATTTCTGAGGGTTTCAACAAACCTCAATTCAACTTTCAGAAATTGTAGACATGATGCATGAGTGCAGATGCAACTATTTCACTCAGGTATTCTAGGGCTGTGACACAACCACACCACAATCAAACAATCAATAAATTCTATTTATTTAATATAACTTTCCAAAATTTATAATTTTGGGATGTTACAAACCTACCACCCTTAAAATGAATCTCGCCCTCGAGATTCGGAGAGGCTAGAAAGAAATAGGTTAGGTTTGGGGGTCTTATCAAAACCATCAATCATCACAGGGGGTCTTGGGTGGTACCACCCTTAGAAACATTGCTACGGTTCCGTCAAAACTCTTATAATCCATCCTTATTGTTTGATAGTGTCGATCTTCTCAGATTCTTCAGGATAATTCCTTCTCTGGGCTCTTCCGGTAGCGGCATAAGATTTACCGCAATTCTTCCGTCCTTTCATCTTGGTACGGTACTTCTGTGACTGGGTCTGCTTATCAGACGGGTCTGACGCCAATACTAAACAACTATCGATATCTCATGGTGGTCAACAATTTATGGTTTCTCCTGCATGAATTGGGTCTGGGTTGAACCTCACCGTATATCCTACGATTGGCAACAACTGCCTTGTACAAGGGGGAAAATTGTCATACCATTCTAGGGCTTAAACAAGGTTTTGATCGTCGTCGCTCTACTATGGGTAAGTCACTCAGACTTACCATCCCATATAGCCAGGCGAATAATAAGAGTAAGTCGGTATGGTGATCAATCCATCCCACACCCAAATCATTACCTTGTATATGGTTTACCAAATCTCGCATTCTAACAGTCGGTCATCCTCACCAGCATTGCAGAATTTCTCTTATCGACGAACCAAGTTCGGATAAATCCATTGATTGTGCAAGCCAAACGAACATCTATCGTTCCTTCACAACTCTCAGGTTTTGCGTTACTCCTATAAAATTGTCTGATGATAAAGTCGTATCTTCTTCCAGGGTTTTTCCTTCAGCAAGAGTGTGCTTGCTGATCTTCTCAAGTTCTTTTGCCATTTCATCTCTGTTGAAGCGAAGTCTCTCGTGACATCCTTTAATATTTCTAGAGTTGTGTTCCAAACTTCAGGGTTTCAACATCCTTGGCATGAGCCATGGTACTACTGTCCTTCAGTTCCTGACGAATCTCCGGTATCCTCGAGGTTTTGCTCCTCCAGCTTGGCTACTTTCAGCTTCTGCATCCCGAGTTCTTCACGAAATGCTTCCTTGTCAAATACGGCTTCCTGAAGGTCCATCAAATATTCTTCATGTAATACTCCAGATCCTGGCGATACACCAGCTAAGGTTAAAACTGCATCCTTTGCTGACAGATGCTCCATGAGCCTTCTACCATCCAATCCTTCCATGCATATGCATGCTTAACTCAGCACGGTGACAATAGCATAAGCGGGCGATAACATCATGGATGGTCGTGTTTCTGCCCTTGTCATTTCCATGAGCTATCATTCCATAGTTGATATCTCCTGCCTAAGGGTTTTCTAACAAAAACCTTGAGTTTTAACGCTCCATGTTCCGGTCTTTTTCTGACACACCTTGATCTCGGGTATTGGCAGCTTCACTAGTCTGACAAGTTCCATCACAGTAGCCTTCCTACTCATACCAATCGGGGAATTCTTCAGAGCCTTCAAATTCTCCTAGTCTTCAGAGTCTTCAACCGTTGCAGTTTCCATTATTATAATGCACGGTAAAATCCTCTTAATTCCGAAGTGGTCTTAGTTGTCTCATATCTTGTACTTCTTGGAGTGGACACATCTGTCGAATCTTCGAGTGGTCAAAAGGGAAAAGGGGTATGGTCTCACTAGAAGGGAATATTTGAATAAGCTCAGAAGAGAAGAGAGGTAAAAGATCTTTTTGAAAAGAAAGTTGTAGAGAAAAATCTTTTCTATGGGCTTGCTAGTTTCTAGGGGTCACGTCCTACAGTCAACATGTGCTCTGATACCATCGTGTAGCGACCTGACCTCAGACGGTCAAGTCTCTGTGCTTAAGTGTCATCCCTGGATCGGTATGCTGATACACACAGTACTCGAGGATTTATAACAGAGGTAAATGACATGTATAAAGTAACATAAATACTATGACCTCAATCCAAATAGTGGAAGTAACAAAAAGGCCATGGATTCCCATCAACACCAACGGCAAACTTGAGTGTAGAAATCGTAACCCTAATGTATCACTTACTCGTCGTAAAATTCCTGCGACATGAGACGTTGCGGCCACAAAGGGTCAGTAATATACTGGCAAATTCATACTGTAGAGGAATGCTGAATAATGACTATCACTACATGCATATTTGGTCGGTGGAAAGCTCTAAGTTTATTCTTGCATAAAGCCAATTTTTCCCTACTGCAAAGGAATATATTTTATTAACTACAAAGTTGGTTGAAAAATATTGAGAAGGTTGCTCCAACTCGATCCCAATTAAATTAGAATAACCCAACCAATTAAATTAGAGTGATGAGATCAACATGATAATCCAAGAACCAGATACCCAACATGTCCATAACCGGCACTAGTAGGAAAAGGGTCAAATGTCAAGCACATTAGTGCCGGTTTGCTTTTGAGCCGGCACTAATGTGTGCACTAGTGCCTGTTCCAACGGCTAGCCGGCCGCTTTCATTAGTACCGGTTCGTGGCCGACCTTTAGCACCAGTTCGTGCCATAGACCTGTACTAAAGTGAGTGGTGGCAGGATGTTGTCAGTCCGGGGCCCCTCCAGCACCTTTAGTACCAGTTCGTGGCACGAACCGGTGCTAAAGGTCGTCCTACGTAAACCCTTCGCCCACCCGAGCTCGCTCTGTTCTTCCCCTTTCCCCTCTCCTCTCTGTTCTTCCCCTCTTCCTCTCGAGCTCATCACACATTTTGCCCAAAATTTGTCAAGATTTGAAGGCCCCCATCCATTCAAATGATCACAAAGGTTAGCAACTTTGTCCTTTCATCTCTCATTGCTAGATTAGCTCTTGCAATGCTTTGTATAGTGATTAATTTATGAGTTTAGTAATTTGGGAGGAAATATATGTGCTAGTATTTGATTTATATGCAATTTGAGGTCAAAAATAACACTTAGTTTGCATATGTAGGTGTGGTTTACTTAGTGCCTTCTAAATCTCCGTCGTAACCACAGTCGATCGCCCGCACCGTTCCGTCGCCGGCACCACCTTGCGGTGAGCCTCTTGTTCATGAATCTTTTACATTACCAAATTGATGTTTGTGTGATTTGGATATATAGTTACTCGTATAATTATCTTACCCGTACGTTGTTTATTATACATAGTGCCATGGTTTTGATATCCGTCCCCGTCAGCCCTCGTCCTTGTTATGATTCGGATGTGGTATATTCTCTTTTAAAACTAGTTGTTGCATTTCGTGTTTATGACAAATTATGCCCATCAAGTTGACATAGATATTTTTTTCTAGGAAGTTTGTGAACCGGAAATTCCAACCGACCCAATTGTTGAGAGGTTAAATTTAGTTGAAAGAGAAAACGAGTATTTGAAAGAAAAATTGAAAAGAATTGAGGGGGAGAACATGGAATTGGAGCTGCATGTTGCCGATGTCGTCGGTGATCACAAGATCAAGATGGAGAAAATGCGCTTGAAGATTAGAAAGATTAGAAAATATGCCATTTACAGTGAGGCTTGGTATCATTATGCTGTTGGATCAATTGTTACCTTAGTTGCGATCTTGATCGCATTTGTTGTTGCATTTAAATGCTTTAGTTATAGAGTTATTTGTTTCTTGCATTTAAGTCTTGTATGAACTTGTATTAATTTGGTCTTTTCGGTGTTGTGTAATGAAGATGAGCCAACAATGGATGTACGATGACCGATGCAATCCCGAGTTCATTAATGGCGTGCAAACTTTTCTGCTTGCGGCTGAGGCAAACAAGCGGGCAGATGGTTTTATGCCTTGTCCATGTTTAGTCTGTAAGAATGATCACAATTACTCTACGTCAAGAACCATTCACGTCCACCTGTTTAAGTCCGGTTTCATGCCCCACTATAATGTTTGGACCAAGCACGGAGAAAGAGGGGTTATGATGGAAGACAATGAAGAAGAAAAGGACGACGACAGCTATCCTGGCCATGGGTTCTGTTGGGGATATTACCACTGGGCGTAAACTGGCCAGGATAGGCCGGGTTAACTTCATAAGTAGTTCATCTGTATCTGAAGCCCATGAAGACAGACGGTGACGCTCCATGAAGGCCCAGGGCCCAAAGCCGGTTTAAGGCATGTAGACACAAACCGGCATTGAGATGTAAACTTGTGTTGTAAGATATACGTAGCAGAGACCGAGCCAGACACGATTATGAGCCGGCCTCGGAGTCTGTAAACCGACGGGCATCAACCCATGTATATAAGGGGACGACCCGGCGGCGGTTCAGGGACAACAAACAACAACTCGAGACCCAGGCAAAGAGTATTCGCTCTCTGGTCATCGAAACCCCATCAATTCCATCGCAACTAGATGTAGGCTTTTACCTTCATTGAAGGGGACAAACTAGTATAAAACTCTCTTGCATCCCTTGTCCACTTTAACCCCTTCAAGCTAAGCCGTAGCGATGGCTCCACGACTAAGTCCTTTCTCTAGGACATCTGCCGTGACAAAACCATGACAGGTTCCCTGAATACGATGATACAACAATGGGGGAAGAAGCTGAGCCGGGAATGCGGGAAGAAGCTGAAGAAGAGGCATCAGATGATCCCGCTGATGAGCCATTGCCGATGCAAAGAGAAACTGTGCAAGTGATTTGGAGAAGAAGAAGTTGCAGCGCATGTTAGAGGATCACAAGAAATTGTTGTACCCGAATTGCGAAGATGACAAGAAAAAGTTGGGCACCACACTGGAATTGCTGCAATGGAAGGCAGAGAATGGTGTATCTGACAAGGGATTTGGAAAGTTGCTGGTAATGATAAAGAATATGCTTCCAAAGGACAACGAATTGCCCGAGAGTACGTACGAAGCAAAGAAGGCTGTCTGCCCTCTAGGGTTAGAGGTGCAGAAGATACATGCATGCCCTAATGACTGCATCCTCTACCGCGGTGAGTACGAGGATTTGAACGCTTGCCCGGTATGCGGTGCATTCCGCTATAAGATCAGGCGCGATGACCCTGGTGATGTCGAGGGCGAGCGCCCCAGGAAGAAGATTCCTGCCAAGGTGATGTGGTATGCTCCTATAATACCACGGTTGAAACATTTGTTCCAAAACAAAGAGCATGCCAAGGCGATGCGATGGCACAGAGAAGACCGTAAGAAAGACGGAAAGTTGAGAGTACCCGCTGACAGGTCGCAGTGGAGAAAAATCGAGAGAAAGTACGGGAAGGAGTTTGCAGATGACGCAAGGAACGTATGGTTTGGTCTAAGCGCAGATGGCATTAATCCTTTTGGGGAGCAAAGCAGCAACCATAGCCCGAGGAGGTCAATAACCTCCCAACGAGAATGCATGAATTGGATGATTGGTACATGAAAATTACCAAGATTTCCAATCGAGAGTCCCTCATGGTGCAAGTCGAGGAAGATCATTACTTCAATAAGAAAGCTCTGTCCGTTGAGTATTCAGAACTATTTCAGTTATTCAATCAAGATGCACTCGACAAATCTATCGTCAGTTGCTATTGTCTGTAAGTGATTTCTTTCTGTAATTTAAGTCTCAAGCTAGCTCTAGTGCTCATTGATTGATCATTAATTACCTGTAATTATATATCCTCACTATATATTCTTTTCTGTGGTATTATGCAGGATGAAGATGTATGAAATGAAAAAAGCTGGACGCTATGGCATTGGGTTCATTGACCCAAATACCGTTAATGAATACACATGGAAATTGGAATGGTGTAGACAAGATGTAGAGAAAAACATGCTAGAGTTCTTGAAGCGCCTCAATAGCAATGAAGATATACTACTTCCTTACAACTTCGAGTGAGTCACACTGTCTTGTACTACAAATTCTGTTTTTGCTTACTAGCTAGATGTTAATAAGTGTATAGCTAGGGTTTAGGGTTATAGTTGATTAGTGTTATGCACATGCCCGCTTAATTTATACTTGCAAATGTATGCGCATGTAGGTTCCGCTGGATCTTGTTAGACATTAAAGTTGACGAAGGAAAAGTTGAAGTACTGGACTCACTACTTAAAAAACATAGTGACTACAGCATCGTGAAGGGGATAGTCGACAGGTTATTTGAATCATTATTAACTATATCTCGGCCTATTTAGTTCGTCATTTCCTGATATGAACTATTTTTAATAACCCCTTTATTAATTTTCTTTGCCGGCGGGCAGGGCTTGGGCAAAGTACATCAAGGTGACTCCAGGAAAATGGCGACAAAAGCTATGTTGGTATCGACCCAAGGTAAGTAATTAAGTAGTACTAGCTAGCTAGCTACCATCTCTTTCATTCTTGTTTCAATACCATTAATTAATTAACATGCTTGATTAATTATTATCTAATTAAATTCTATTCTCGTAAAGGCCCTGAAGCAGGCGCCGGGGACTGAAGTGTGTGCATATTACGTTTGCGAGAACATTCGCATGATGGCGTCCGAAAGGAGCAGATCTGATAGACAGGACTGGGTACGTTTGCCAGAACACTATTCACAAATCTTACATTATTGTCGATATCTAGTCACACAACTAATACATTTGCATATTGATCTCCTTCTTAACAGTTCAAAGAGGTGCGGGACCAGCTCCTACCAACAGAGCGCATACGAGCACTTCAAGAGGAAATAGCGGGATTTTTGCTCGACCAGGTCATAGATCCCAAAGGAGAATACTATTACCCGCTACCGCCCCCATGAACCACTTGTCATCATGCTCCGAAGGCACCAAGGCAACATGTAGGAGAAATTGTATATATATACATGTGTATGTGTGAATAATTAGTGGTGGTTGTGAGACATTCGATTATATATATATGATCGGTTCTACGAGAAAATCTATTTATATATATGCATAACGTGTACAATATGTAGTATTGTAAAATACTAGCAAACAAAAAAGAATTAAATGGAAAACACAAAATTAATGGAAAAAAAATTAAAACCAAACCCCCCCCCAAACATTTAGTACCGGCTGGTGCTACCAACCGGTACTAATGGTCTACCAGCACCCGGGCCTGGCTCGCGCCACGTGGTGCCACTTTAGCGCCGGTTCGTGCCGAACCGGTAGTAAAGGGGGGGGCTTTAGTCTCCACTCTTTAGTGCCGGTTGCAGAACCGGCACTAAAGGCCCTTACGAACCGGCGCTAAAGCCCGGTTCTGCACTAGTGTAGGGACACGGCTAACCATGATTAGTTTGTACACTCTGCAGAGGTTTGCGTACTTTTTCCCACTAGACTCGATCTCCTCCGTTGGATTTCTTGCACTACATGGTGTTTGAGAAACGGATGACAGAGACATAGTCTTTCAGAAACATTAACTCTTTACTATGGGTAGACAGTACCAGCCTCCATCCCCTACATCTGCTAGCCTACCACTGAAAGAGGTCATGCAACATACTCAACTATGCTAGAGACCATAATAGCTTGTGGTTGCACACGGAAGTTTCTAGCTTGAATAATCTTATGATCCCTTCGAGCCTAGGTGGCGAACGAAGAGAAAACACTGGTATATCCCCAGGTGCCCGCAACCAATCCACCCAGATGTGTATTTAAGTAGCCACCTTAAGTTAACCATTAATTAATAATCTCACATCTGTCATGGATACACTCAAACCCAATCCACGTCTACGAGCATACCATAGCAACATGAGCATAACGTAGAAGTAACTCCCAAGGGTTTGATAATAAAAGGGCAATATGTTCTACCTCATCATCTACTTCCCAATACCCACATGTTAATCACATCCTAATCATGCAGTGTTTGAGGATTGAGCTAATGCATAAAAACTGGGTAATAAAGGGATATGATCAAATTGTGAACTTGCCTCGTACTGTTGATGAAGATGATTCCCACTCATAACTCTTGATAGTTCTACTCGTCACACTCTGATCTATCTATCGTAAGCAAGCAATAGTGACCACACATAAGCAATGATGCAAAAGATCGGAAAGAACGAAGAAAACAATTCGGAAAACATCAAAACCAAGCAAATAACTCTTGCAACAGAAAACAATTTCTATCAGTACAAAAATTAGGTAAATTTGGCCTTATCAGAGAGTTTACGTCAAGATCTTCGATTTGCAAAAAGAATCAACTCAAATGGAGTTATAAAACTCGAGTTATGAACAAAAGAAGTTTGAATTCAAATCTATTTGAAACCAAATTTTAAATTTTCAAAAACATGTTCAAGTTGATTATCTGGATAGAGGAGATCATAACAAAGAAGTGGGCGTTGGTTTTGTTGGATCTGGATTAACGAGCGAAAAGTAGTGAAGGTTTGATGATTAGGGAATAATATGTAAAAACTTTAATCGCGGATAGGTCCCTGACGAGAAAATAATAGAAAAAGAAAAAGACTAAATAACGAATATTCACTACCGAACGTTAACGAATGAAAATTGTTCGCTAAAGAAGCTAACTAATGAACGTTCACTAAATAATATAATATAAAAAAATAAAACCGGTAAAAAAGAAAAACCGAAGAAAACCTAAAAGAATTAGACCGGACCGGGGCGGTCTTATACCGGTTCGGGTGTCCGCGAGAAAAATGGACGGCGGCGGCAACGGTTGGCGGCGGCAGGATTCCGGCGACGGGGGGCAGTGGCGCGACAGTGGCGCGGACAAGGCGGCGACGACGCGGCAGCGGTGCAGCAGCGGCGCGGCGGCGGAGTGCGGCGGTTGCGTGCAGCGCGGGGCGGGATGCAGCAGCGCGGCGGCGGCGAGATGCAGCGGCGGCGGCGGCGTCGATCTGCGGCTGCGGCGGCGCGGCGATCTGCGACAGCGGCGAGGAGAGGCGTGGCGAGGAGAGAGAGGTATTTAAGGAGAGGAGGGCGAGGGGCGACGGCGTGGGGAAGGGGCAAGAGGAGAGGCGGTGGCGAGTTCGGGCGAAGCACGGACGTCGCGGCGGCGGCGGTCACGGTGACGCTCGGGACTCCGTCCCGAGCTCGGCGACGAGCGGGGCACGGCGTCGGGCCGGCTGGGCCGGCCCAGTTCGGTGGCCTAGAAGTTTTATTAAACATTTTTTCAAACAAACAAAAATAATAAAAACAAAATAAATAAGAATATTATATAGGCATATAATATGTCAAAATTTTCAGAAATAGATTTTCTATAAGATGAACATTTTTCTAACGTCAAATAAAATCCATACAAATTTATATAAAGCAAAGAGTGCTACTGCTGCAATAAAACCCAATAAAAATTATTTAAAAATACCAAAATGATTTCAAATTTATCTCTCTCCAATTTTCTATTGAAGGGAATCATTTTACCCTATTTTCCGTATATAATTTTTTTCGAGAAAAATAATTTGAATAAAACCCCAAATAACTCCAAATTGAAAATAATTTCAAAAGGACTTTAAATTTGATCCTTTTAAACTTCCAACTCATATTTCATATGTTTTGAAGAAGTCATTTTATCTATACCTACTAATAAAGCAAGGTGCGTTTCTCCGATTTTTTCATCCGTGCACCACCCAATTTTTGTTCTATGCAAGGTGGTACTAACTTTTTGTGTGTCAATCTGCCATAAAAGAAACCGTTTTATCCAAAATTTCGTACGTGTCCGCGCGCTCTGAGGCCCAGCCCATTTATTTCCTGTCCATGCAGCTGAGAACCATTATTTACTGCATTGGGCGGAAAATAGACGAAGTTTCGCATATGGCACCCTGTATTGGGACGGCCCTTTTTTTTCTCTGTTCAGCTTCTTTTTCCTTTTTCTTTTCTTTCCCTTTTCTTTTATCTTTCCTTTTTCCTTTTTCTCTCCCAAGTTTCTTTTTCTTTTTTCATAAAATCAATTTTCAGAATTTTAATTTTCGATTAAATTTTTGTAAAATCTCCAGAATTTATTATATTTTTACCATTTGGATTTTTTTCCAAATTTTAGATTTTTCTTCCCATTCCGGAATTTATTGGAAACTATAGAAATTTTTCGCATTTTAATTGTTTTTATGTTTTCCAAAATTGTTAGATATTTTCGAAATAAATTGCATTTTGAAAACGATACAAATTCAAAAAATAGTCATTTTTATTGAAAAATTCACAAATTCAAAGTTCAAAACATATTTAATGTTCAAAACATATTTTTGAAAATTGTTTCAATGTTCAAAACATATTTAATTTTCAAAAATAGTTCACATATTCAAAAATTGTTCGTTTAATTATAAAAGGTTCATTTTTTTAATTTTTTGTGAATTTCAATAAATTTTCATGTTTCGAAGAATATTCGAGATATCATAATTCTTAATTTATTCTTTGATAAGTTCAATAAGATGAGAAATAAATGTTTTGAATGGTACGCTACAGTATATCATTAAATATTCGGGCTGGCCATTTGTTAGCAGGAGCTGTTTGTTCGAGTGGCTCGCAGCACGTGGTCGAGTTTTGGAGGTCATGAGTTTGATCCTTCAACTCGGTGGTTGTTTTGAATTTTCTTTCGCGCCGTACAAACACATGTCGTTTTGGTGCCTACCACTTGCCTGGCCAGACTTGAACTGTTGTGTATCCGACGTGCTATTTGACAATAAAAAAGAATATGTTTGTTGACTATAATTAAAAGAAGTTTTGGGCACATGGCAATAAAATAAGATATGCTGGTTCGGCTCTGACTAAAAATATGTGGGCAAGTGATAGCTGAAATAATTACGGGGAATAAACCCTGGTAAAGTAGGGACTACCTGGTTATGTGTTGATTATACCAATGAAACGGGATTCGCCGCAATTTGTACTATATCTGTTACGCCATCATAGGAGAGAGCGGTCGAAACAACTATGCCCTGAAGGTCGCCGTGCTGCCACAAAATGAGGAGGCAACCACAACCTAGACACGGTGGCGGACACGAAGGAAAAAAGGCACAAGTTGGGTGGTGGCCACCACTCCGACCAGCCCCATCACTATTAAGATCTCGTGGGCCAAACATGACCCATGAGAACATCGTAGCTCCTCGCTTTGTAGCCCCACCACTATGAAGACCGTTTTGTTGGACACATCAATTATCTCTCTGATGCTTCTCGTAAAAAAATATCCCTCCCGTTGCAACGCACGGGCATATGTGCAAGTCTTCTCTCATGAAAATCATTGAGTTGCTTAAAGTTTCTGAATTTGAAATATTTTCAAATGAAATTCAAATATTTTCAACAACCCTTTTCATTTAAATAAATGGAAGAAGTCATGTCATCTTCTCTCTAGGATTTTGTATTTGAAAAGAATTTGAATTCATGGAGATCATAAGTGCAAGATGCATCATAAGTCATGGAATTCATGGCCTCTCATCCTCTTCAACAACACCTTCCTCAACCCTACCGGAGCCGCTTTGCCGACACCATCGTCAACCCTACCGGAGTAGCTTCGCCTATAACATTCTCAACCCTACCGGGGCCGCTTTGCCAACTCACAAGTCCACGGCCATAGATCCACTTCGTCGCACCCTCATCCAACCTACCGGAGCAGCTTCTGATGCCCCGTCAACGGCCGCAGATCCGCATCGTCGACACCATCCTTAACCCAACCACTGGAGCAGCTTCACCGACACCCTCATCCATGGTCATAGATCCGCTTTGCCCACACCGTAGTCCACCCTACCGGAGCCGCTCCACAAACACCCTTCTCGACGGTTCTAGATCTCCTTACCGAACCCCGACAGCCAGCGCAGCATCATCACCCTTGATGTTTGTAACCTAATTCCCACCGTCTGGCAAGATGCCAAGCACCCACCACGGCCTAGGTACTTCACCTTTAAACCCGTCCAGCATCACCTGCCCGATGTACTTCAAATATACTAACATGTCGCTGTTACCTGTTATGCAGCTGGCAAAAACTACAAGCACGATGTTTATTCTGGATCTAACAGCTTGGCCAACCAAGATCCTGGACTGAGGCATTGCTATGATCTTGTAAGTGTGTCTCTCTCTCTTGTATTGTTGTGTGCCTGCCAGCGTGCTTTGCTAGGATTTTTGACCAGTAATCCCTTTGTGCATACAATGATTTCTACTATTGGCTGCTAAATTAGATATGTAGATGTCATACATGATACTACCTCGTACCTCCGTTCCTAAATATATGTCTTTCTAGAGATTCCACTATAGGCTACATACGGAGCAAAATGAATGAATCTACACTCGAAAATGCATCTATATACATCTGTATGTGGTCCATACTGGAATATGTACAAAGACATCTATTTAGGAAAAGAGGTACTACATTACACAAAATCATAGGTGGCATGTAGATATTCCAGTGCACTACATTAGGCTCCCTTAGAGTGCCTGCTAGTCCAGCACATACAGTCATGGCTAGTTTATGCTATGTGCACAATCGTTAATTGGTGGTTTAAATATGGGCAAGGGATATGCAATGTATTATCATGTAGAGATGTCTGAAATTAGCCGTGTCAACTTGCAGATAGGGTTACAGAATGAAAAAGTACAAGATGTATGTGGCAATTTCATGGAATATCGCAAAAAAATGAGAGGCAACGGTGAGCCTATATCGTGTGCAATCATCGTGACATGTTATTTGTACTCCCTCCATTCCCTTATACAAGGCCACAAACTCATATTACAGGTATCAAGGTAAAATTTAATGATTGCCTTCCTTAGGGAGAGGGGAGGGGGAATAAGCCAACCAGTTCTTTTCATTGCCTTCCTTTTCAGCTTATCTTTGGTATGATCAGTGAAAAGTCTAGATTGCATTATATTTTGTCATTTTTCTGCCCATATGAAAATTAATTTTACTTGCAAACATCACAAATTGAACCCACTGCAGTAATTAATATGATAGGAAAACAGACCATCACTATATGTTCAATATGCAAATACAAAGATACCATCTACTTGGCACAATCTACTTTGGTCAATGTCTTCCATAGAGATCCCATTGCTTAATTTAAACGAAGAAAGCATGACCCACTTTTACATGAAGAACAATTATTTATTGAAATTCGATGGTCCAAGTGGCTGGTTATTATCATATAGCAGCACCACCTGAAAGCATCATATAGCAGCAGCAGCTCATAGCAACTCATCATACAGCAGCAACAGCAGTGTGCAATTCATCCTATACCAGCAGCAGCTCATAGCGATTCATCATATAGCAGCAGCAGGAGCAGCTCATAGCAATTCATCATATAGCAGCAGCAGGAGCAGCTTATAGCAACTCATCATATAGCAACTGCAGCAGCTCATAGCAATTCATCATATAGCAGCCGCAGCTCATAGCAATTCATCATATAGCAGCAGCAGGAGCAGCTCATAGCAATGCACAATATACAGCAGCAGAAGCAGCTCATAGCAATTCATCGTATAGTGGATCAGAATGAAAATTTGGCAAAAAATCAGAGGAGATCCTCACGTTGTTGGATGAGCTCATCCTTCAACAGCACCTCCAGGCCATGCCCTGGAAGGAGGGCAGTAGGAATAAGGTGCCTTCTGCCGCAGTGTGGCATCAGCCATAGTTGTGCGGCGCCCGCCGGAGTAGTGCGTTGGACGTAACACAGTGGATAAGCTGCTGGAGACCACGAGAATGAGGTGCGGCGCAGGAGGGAGGAGCAGCCGGGGAAATTTGGCCCTACCCGCCGGCCATGTAGACTAGCTGGACATAGCATCGTTGAGGACCAGGACAGATGGGACCAGTGGCGACGGCTCGCTGGAGGAACCCTAGCGCTGCAGGCAGGGGATCGAGGTAGAGGGAAAGAGGAGAGGAGATGCAAGCGGGTAGGGCAATTGCATTTTGAGTGTAATATAGGCAGAGAGCAAAGTCATTTCACTATTCCCCTTCCCTTCAATTTTTAGTGACCTTCTACCCGAAACACCCCCCTCCAAAGCAAAATAAGTTAAGCCCAAGCCCATAACTCATAAATGACTTCTTTACATCTTTTATGGCTTATTTTGACAATAAGCTCTGAAAAGGCGGAATAGAACTAGCCCTTAACCTGCATTTCAATTCTGCGTGCAATGATTAATCACTCCTGCCTGCTATAGTGTACATTTAGGCATCATCATACATGGCATAACCTAATACATGTGCATTGCATTGTTGAATCTGGAATATGCAATGTTTAGTTAGTTCATATGTTGCACATGATGTTTAAATGCCCCTTAAATCTGATCAGTCAAGTGATGGTCTTTAAGCCTCCTTCTTTGCTTCTTTTCTTGATACATCTATTCAATTGCTTGTTTGCATCAGTCAGCCCTACCAGAACCGTTTTCTTTGATTACTTCATGTTCTTGACCTAACACTCTAACAGAGCTTGTCAACGATTTAAACACTAAGGGCTGCTGTAGTGGGGGCTTCTCTAACTCATACGTGACATAAAGGTTTGGCTGTACACTAAAGTAGGCTCTCCAAGAGTACCTAGAGATCCAGTTCAAAGGTATGCCTAGTTTATACATGGTGCACACATAGTAAATGCTCATTTCATTGTGCGCAAGTGCAAGAGATGTGGCATGTTTCATTATGTGGTGTTGTTTTGTTATAATCTCATCCTTTTGTGTTGTTCACAGACTGGAAAGTATGCATATTTATGTTCCCAGGAGACGAGTAACTAGTTTGTGTCACCTTGCAGAGGGGGTGCAATGAAGATAAGATTGAGGATTTCCAAGTACAAGATGTTAGAAAGGAGCCTTGCAAGAGAAGTAGGAGCAGTGTTGAGCCTGTTCAACCAGTTAAGGTAAGTCACTGTATCCAATTCAATAGTTCAATTCCTTGTTTGTTTCAGGCATAGTTAATTTGCTCTTTTCAATTGTTTTATTTGTCTTCAGTTAATGAGATGCCCAAACAATGATGCCTGATGTTGGGTACTTGTATAACTATTAGTTGACATAATTAAAGGCCTTACCATTTAATTAATCTAGCAAAGTGTGCCTGAAGCTTTGAAGTCTATTAACCAACTATTACTACATGAGGCTCACAATCTAGTTTATACTAGGCTAATGATTGCATAGCTTTGCTTGTTGTAGTAGGTTTGTATGAATCCCTCCGCTGTTCATTATGCCCCCTAAGACTTTAATTGAGCTACAGAATGGCCAACTGCTTGCTTACTTATATGCAACGTGTTGTCTAAATTTGTAACTTGTCTGTGTATGGGATTTGGCCCGAACATCATGCTCCTCTGGTGAGGTAAGAGAGATTTCTGTATACAGGCTGCACATACAACCATTTTTATAATTTTTAAAATATCACCTGCTTATGCTTCACGATTTCTAAAATTATTGTTAGTCCTGTTTTGCCATGTACGAAATAGTCTGTCTTGCTCGCTTCATTGTTGTAACTATATTTTTGCCCTAGTCATGTGTACTTACAGAAACATTTCAGGATGAAGTGACATCAACAAAAAGATCTGCGTGCAGTGCGGCATGGCTGTTACCGAATGATTATGGATTGGAATTGGAATGTGCTGATGTTCTCGAGCATCAACTAGAGGTAGCAAGACAACGTGTACATGATTCTCAACGTAGAATCAACAAGTTGAGACTGGACATGCAGGTATTAGATGAAGGAGTCAAAAAAATGAAACAAGACACTGAGGTAACCACGGAGGAATTGGAGATTTTGCAGACTGAAATTTGTGCTATCTGAATCCGGCCAATCCTATTTTCTGAAGAGATTATAGATCAAATGGTAAGTTTTGTTGATGCGTGACCATGATGTATGAGCTTTATTTGTCCAGTGTATGTAATTTGCTGTTTGTGTACGCTTTATTATCACTGGTGCCGAACTATAATGCCCAGTGGGTATATTTGGCTGTAATTTCTTTATTGTATAGTGTAGGATTATTCTACGTTTCTATGCCTTAGTCTTTTATTGTATAGTCTATGTTTCACTACTAGGAAAAGGGCTATAGATGGAATGGCCACTAATGGCGCACCATACATGTGGTGCGCCATTGCTATGTAGCAGTGGCGCACCATGTGCTGGTGCGCCATTAGTGTGAAATACACTAATGGCGCACCAGACACACGGTGCGCCATTAGTAACAAATCTTTATTTTTTTTATTTTTCCAGACATACTAATGGCGCACCAGTGCACAGTGCGCCATTACTAGTTCTAACTAGTAACGGCGCACCAGCCACATAGTGCGCCACTACAATATTTTTTTTAATTTTTATTTTTTTGCAAAACTGCTAATGGCGCACCAGGGGAGAGTGCGCCATTACTAGTTTAAGCTAGTAATGGTGCACTGTTCGACGGTGCGCCATTAGTGTATATTTCATGGACACTTTGATCTCGATCCCCCTCCATCTCGATCGCTATCCCACCTCGCCAGATCTGGTCCCCCTCGCCGCCGAGCACCCCCCGCACCCTCTACCCAGCTCCACCGGCCACCGCCGACGACCCACCGCACCCTTCCCCGCTCCACCGTCGCCGACGACCCACCGCACCCTCCCCCGCTCCACCGCCGCCGACGACCCACCGCACCCTAGCTCCCCTGCTCCACCACCGCCGACGACCCACCGCACCCTCCCCGGCCCGCTCCACCGCCGCCGCCAACCCCCCGCACCCTCCCCGGCCCGCTCCACCGCCGCCGACGACCCCCCGCACCATCCCCGGCCCGCTCCACCGCCGCCGACGACCCCCCGCACCCTCCCAGGCCCGCTCCACCGTCAAATGAATGCAACTAAAATTGCAAAAAAACAAATTTGATTATATTTTCAAATAACAAATTTGATGATATTTTCAAATAATAAATTTGATGATATTTTTAAATAATAAATTATTACTGTTTCATATTCATATTCAATTTCTAAAAAATTATTAGATGCAACAAAAAATAATAATAAAAAAATTACTTATGGCGCACCTCTGGATGGTGCGCCATTGCTACATAATTTTTTTTTACTAATGGCGCAAGCGTCGTGGGTGCGCCATTGCTATGTAAAAAAACATTCTAATGGCGCACCGCTTCGGGGTGCGCCATTAGTAAGTTTCCCCCCTTAGCTAATTCCTCCCTCTCCCTCGCCAGTCCACCCGCGCGCACACCGGCCTGACCCACGACGCCGCCGCCCCGACCCTCGCCGCCCCGACCCCCGCCGCCCCCGCGCTCCCCCACCACTGCAGGTCCCCCGCGCCGCCGCCCCCGCGCCCCCACCACTGCAGCTCCCCCGCACCGCCGCCCCCGCATCTACCCGCCGCCCCACCTCGTCTTCCACGCGCCAAATCGAGCGGCGGCCAGGTAAATCCCTCCTGACCCGCCGGCGTCCACCTCGACCTCCCTCCTCCCCTCCATTCCCTCCTGACTCCTCCACCTTCCCTTCTCTCTGCAGGATCGGACGAACTCCATCATCGAGCAGAACCGGGGCGAGCTCCAGCCCTACCAACCTGCGTCCAGCGCAGGTATGCTCATCCCCTTCCCGCCCCTCCGGCTGCCGGCGTCCGCCCTCCCTCTCCCCTGTTCCCCATCTCTGATTGGCAGTGGTTATGTTGATGAATATAAGTGGTGGTTATTTCAGTGTTTATTTCAGTGAATATAAGTGGTTATGTTGCAAAATCTTCTACTTTGTAATAAAGCTCAAGTGTTTCCAACACATATTTTATATGAGGTTGCATCTGTGTCAACTGTCAAGTTCAGCACTTTCATATGGTATCTCAAGCAAGTCTCATTTCTCATTATCTCAAGCAATATTAATGTAGAAGTGAAGGGTGGTGTCACTGCAGATCGGAGCAGTTCGCTCCTCACACAAATTCAGATGGTCTGCAAGGCCATAACACTGAGCATGGTTCTTGTTTTTAGTAGAAGCTCTATACACACAGTCTCCCAAAAGCTTAGCAAATCAGTCATCAGTGTAGGTGCCAGGGTTAGCTAGAGACAATGGAGTAGACAGAACACAGACATATTGTCAAGCCTCTTGAGAGGCTGGAATGATATCAGTGGCAATTAATTTGGCTTTACTGAAAACCTTACTGAAACTAAATTCAGTTAGCTGGGTCATCTTCCACTTGAGAGGCTGGAATGATATCAGTGGCAATTATTTCCTATGATATGATGCAGCAGTAGTAGTAGTATATTGTGCTTAGGGCATGAATCATATGCAGCAGTAGTAGTAGTATTTTGTGATGTGGCAGAATATCTTGTTTCAAATACAGCCTATGCATGTCTTGTCTTCTGGTTATGGATATTGTATAGTACTGCATATCTTGTTTTTTTGTAATATAATGCTTACCAAAGGCACATAAACTGCCAAAACTGAAAGAAATTGGAGTGTTGAAGATATGCTAGTAGAGGACCATATGGTCTGTGGCCTTTTCATCCATATGAAAGTAGAGGCACATTGTGGTGCTAGTTTGCTGGGTTTTCTCTCCGACCATCGTGTCGTGATGATTTTGCAGGTACCCCGAGAGGCCCTTGAGTTTGCCGGAATGTCGATTAACTTCCGTTCCGGCAAATTCGGGTACTCCATATGTCCTATTTTCAGCAAAGGTCATGCTAAAAATAGGACATATGGGGCACTTCCGACTAATGCATGGGCTGGGGTATCTTAGTACTTAATTAAGTAGGATCAACTGCCTCTTGTGTTATACATATAGAAGTGTGATATCTACTCATAGTTATTACTAATGTCAGTTGCTCGTCATCGATAAACCCTAATCTGGTAGGATGACCTACTGAAAAAGCCCATACCACATATTCTATTTGGATGGGCGTGTTTTCACCACACTGTGGATTATCTTATTGGACCCAACAGAGATGATGTAGTTTTGAATTATGAACATAGGAAATGTCGTCATCGGACGACGAAAGTCTCTCGGGGGAGTGCGACTGGTGCCACGACGGTCGAGGTCTGTCCGACAGGCCTCACCTGGACGATGATCGGCGCTTCAGCATTAAGCTCGAGGAGACCTTCGAAGTTGAAACGGTACGCAACGACGACAAGTGTTTTTTTCATAATTAAGCATGACTTCAACTATTTCAACGTGTAATTTCATCTTTTACAATTCGAGTATAGTTTATCCCATGCCATGCAAGACGCTATGTCTTGGAGAGGATGGATTTTGAAGATCATGAAAATTTTGAAACGAAGAAAATTCACCTAAGGACACATCATGATGTGGATTTTGAAGTAAATCTGTATAATGCTGAGAGCGTAACCCATTTTGGTTGCAAAAATTGGGAAGCATTTTGCAAGATGTATGGTTTTGATGAGGGTATGCTTGTCACCATGGATCTTGGTGATCCTGGCATCTACCAAGACAATATGGACATTTGGGTCCTTGTTGATACGCCTCCAGTTCTACCGCTATGTGAGTTTGTCAAACATAGTTAATTATTAACTAATCTATATTGTTTATTTCAAAATAGTTGACAACTTATTTCCATTGACAGCTTATTTTGATTGTTCAAAAAATGTGCGGAAAATGGTAGACAAAACCCACTACACCGATGGCTCCGAGTTAACTTATCAGGAGAAAAATCATCTGGTCGGATTTTGTACTGATCTTGAGAATTACAATATCTACAATCAAACTCCTCAACATTATGGTCAATACGTGCCACTAGTGCACGTGTTGAACTGCGGTAACTACCATGGAGATACCCTGGTAAGATTTTTTACTATTACGACATCCGTGCATCTTTTGCATACTTCTAAAACTAGTACATCATTGCTAACTATGAAGTTATTACTATGTTTTTCAACAGAGAATCCCAGAGGATTGTGTGCCTCATTTGATGTATCAGAATGGCAGCCTTCAAGTTTTGAACTTATATCCAGGTCATCCTACGAATCTCAACTGTCCATACCGGATTTCTAGAAGAAGTGGAGACATGCTAATCAGGGAATGGAAAAAATGTATGGACAGTCGTAAGGAGGTTCTTGGAAGCAAAAGGAATCGCCGCGCAAGAATTGGAGACTGGATGATCTCCATTCTCCATAATGGAGAGTCAGGGTCTATATTGTTTTATGCTATTTTACCTTAAATAGGGTATTTTAGGTCCTTAATAACGAGTAGAAGTTGTATGATGATGATTGGTAGGACTTGTTAGGATTAGTATTACTTTCGACAAACTCGCTACTCGCGGTCTCGAGACTTGTAATGTTCTATCTTTGTTCGGTCTTTTGAATTCACAGACTTATATGATGAATTGTATTCGGAGACTAATGTTCTATTGTATTCGATGAATCCGCTGTTGCTGTGTGGTGCTGTTTATATTCTGTCCAATAATATATTTTGTAATCTGTGCAAATATTAGAAAAGAAAAAAATCCCTAATATACATACTAATGGCGCATCACCCAAATGTGCGCCATTAGTATGCCAAAGGATACTAATGGCGCATCACCCAGCTGTGGGCCATTAGTATGGCAAAGCACATGCCCACTGGGAGGCATACTAATGGCGCACCGTGGCCTATACTAATGGCGCACTGCCTGGTGCGCCATTAGTATACCAGATACTAATGGCGCACCAGTGGTGCGCCATTAGTAAAAAATACTAGTGGCGTGGTGCTAGTGGCGCACCAGTAGTGCGCCATTAGTAGGCAAAACTGGTGCGCCACTAGTAAGCCTTTTTCTAGTAGTGTTTTTTAGGGCCGATAGTATAGAATAGGATAATTCTTGAATATGCTATATCGTTGAAACGGGGGCCCACACGCCCAAACATTTCCTGGATGCCATACAAACGAACAAACATGTGTAGTCAAAGCGGGCCTTAATTTGGCTGGTGCACCGTAACAACGGCTCTTAGCAGGCCGTTAACAGGCCAAAAGCTCTATTGGGCCGTATAAATGGAAATGGCCCGCGGGCCTCTAGAAGGCCGACATAGATGTCAATTTTGTCTCGGCCATTTTACTTTACGGGCCAGTAAGAGGCCGAAAGTGTTATGGGGCATAGGAGGCCCAATTTGCAAACTAGGCTTTTAACTGGCCGACAAACGCGCTGGCCTGAAATGATGCCCTGCGGAACGTGGGCCCCTAAAGGACTTAAAGTCAAAGGCCCAACTGTTGTGCGGGCCGTTAACAGGCCGAGAGACTAAATGGGCTAGGAGTTGGCCCATTAACCGAATGGGCCGAGTATAGGCCTAAAGTCACAGCGGGCAAGAATTGGTCCAACTCTAGAATGGGCCGAGAAAAAGGCCGAAAGACCTTCCAGGCCGTTAACAGGCTAGAACTGATGATGGGCCGCTAACAGGCCGAAAGAAGCTCGGGCCGCAATTGGGCCCAAAGACGTAGCGGGCCGTTAACGGGCTAAAACTGACGATGGGCTGTCGTCAAATGTAGAATGGGCCTTTGATGGGCCGATTCTGTGTAACTTGTATGGGCCATGCATGTAAATGGGCCTGACTCAAGTAGGCCGTTAATGGGTCGGCCCGCTTATTTTGACAGGCCCGGCCTTTTAACCAGAATGGGCCACTGTTGGGCAAGTCCACGGGCCGCGAGTTAGCGGGCCGTAAATGGGCAATATACGAACAGGCCGTTAACAGGCTTTCCCTGGGCCGACCGTTACCTTTTGACCAAGTCAAACGGGTCGGCCTTTTCACCTGAATGAGCCTCTGTTGGGCCGTGCCACGTGTCGACGTATCATAGGCGCCTCATGTCCAATGAGTGGATGACATCTGTCCCAACGGAGAGCCAACACGTGTTTCCTCCGGCCAATGAGAATTTTACATGTGGAAAATCCCCATTGGTCCGGGCTGTTAACGGGTTATCGGATCCAAAACCGGACACGATAGCTTAATGGCGACCTGTTACGGTGGATGCCACGTGTCGGTCACCCTTGACGAAAGCACTTCTATGACGCGCGATTTATCGTCATTGAAGTGGACACTTCCGTGATGATAACTTTGGTAATGTCATGGAACACTTCTACGACAGCACAGGTGTCGGTGTACAAAAGTAGGGGCTCTCCTTTTGACCCCTTTACTTGTGCACGGGTAGTCAGAGCCGCGCCCGCGCCCGCACTTAACAAGGCAGAAGAGGGAAGCCGGAGGGAAACCGAAGCATAAGGTAAACAAAGCAACGCCAAGACCAGAAACACAAAGAGCAAAGGGGCGAGGTGGACTCCCCCGGCAAGACCCTTGCTGGGGCGGCCTCCGCAGCCCCGGCAAGACCCTTGCCGAGGCAGCTTGCCCAAACAACAACAGATCGAGCCACCC
This sequence comes from Aegilops tauschii subsp. strangulata, assembly GCF_002575655.3. Classification (NCBI taxonomy): domain Eukaryota; kingdom Viridiplantae; phylum Streptophyta; class Magnoliopsida; order Poales; family Poaceae; genus Aegilops; species Aegilops tauschii. The sequence continues at coordinate 605,272,467 of NC_053041.3, read as the reverse complement.
TTGAGCCCAGGGCCAACAACTACATTGGACCAAGGGCTCGGGAGGCACCTCCGTGGTGGCATGCAGATCTTTGTCAAGATCATGAATACATGAGATAAGATGAGGACCAGAAGACGGCGACCCTAGGCGGGATCCTAGCCAAGGAAATGCACAAGACCCCCGGCAAGCGCCTTGCCCGGGACGACTGCAATGCCACGGCAAGACCCTTGCTGAGGGCATCACCAGGGCCACAGCCAGGCCCGTACCAGCCAAGACTCCGCCGCCGTCCCCAAGCAGCTGCTAGCTCAACCAGCTCGGCAGGCACCTGTGTGGCGACGGGCAGCTTCTACACTGACTCAGCAAGCACCTGCGTGGTGGCATGCAGATCTTCATGAAGGCCCTGCCACCGTGCCACCTCGGCAGCCTGCCTGCCTACATGGCGCTGCACGGATCGCTGACCTGGGCGCGTGTCGAAGCGAGGCGGAGCAGCAACGGACGGGACGGGCCTCGTAACCGTCCCCGATAAAGCTGATGGACACCTAAGTAGCGCATTGATTGCTTTTTTCCCGTAATGCCGAGCAATAAGCTCGCGCACTGTACGCCTTTCCACCTCCTGTGTGCCACCGTGGCGACCCCTTTTGCCTATAAAAGGAGGCCCGAGGCATACCGGAGAGGGATTCGGCTCTTTGGAACTACGCAGCCACCGTAGCTAGTTCGAGAGCTCAAGAACACTGTGAAATACACACCAAAGCAGGACTAGGGTATTACGCATCCTCGCGGCCCGAACCTGGGTAAACGATCCTTGTGCTAGCTCCTAAACCTGCTCTTCTCACAATCCCGCGCCCGCCGACCGTAGAAGGGATTCCAGTGATCCCATAGGTGTCGTTTGTACCGACATCTTTGGCGCGCCAGGTAGGGGGAGCAGTTGTGAGAATCTGGGGTAGTCGTTAGCCTAACAGTTTTTCATCGCCATGGCTTCAAAGCAAGAAGACAACCAAGCTTGACGGCACCATCTGCAGATGCGGTGGACGCCCGTGCAACGACAGAAAAGCTAAGTCATGCCGAACGTTAGATATTTCCTTTTTATATAAGGTTATTATCCTCGAAAGTCCTGCCCTATGTATGGAAAACCTGCACGCAAGGGGGCCCTTCCGCGATTGGCAATGCCCTTGCTCTGTTTCGAGTCCGCTCAACAGCTCAAGCGGCCGCGTCGAGAGCGGCAGGGTAGCCTTCCACAATTAGCAACGCTCTCGATTCTGACTCGAGTCAAGCTCAACAATTCGAGCGGACGCATTGAGGGCGGTAAGGTGGCTAGCCTGGCAGCAAGCATACCCGGCAGGCTATTGGGGATCCGTCCTCAAGGCGTCGTGGCCTAGGTTACGCGCCGGCAAGCCTACCCGATTAACGTAGGGTGAACATACAAAGGGGGGATTGAACAGGGAAGTAACGTGCATAATATCAAAAGTACTACAGAGTTATATTACATCCATTGTTGTTGTGGTTCTAACTAAAGATAGAAATTGTCTTGGACGTGAACCTGCAGCGGCGATGAGAAACGGGGTGCCTAATCACGGCACTGGCCCTCCACCCTCTCGATTCCGTCGACGCAGCTGATGATGGGCTTGATACGCTCCTTGAGCGCCATGAGGTCAGCAAGCTCTCCAGCGCGGCGGCGAAGTCGAGGTCGGGGTTCCAATACGCCACCTTGGTGAGGACCTTGGTCGTGGCACCCCGGCAAAGCCTCCGGGACTCATCGGCCAGAGAGACCACCCGATTGGAGTGAAGATGCTCCAGGGCTCCAAGAACACCCTTGAAGAATAGGGTCAGCTTGGCGTTGGGGCTCACGTTGCACTCCGGGGTGTACCTCACATTTGGCATCCCCATGGTAGCCAGCTGCATGGTGATCCTGTCGGCGACGTTTTCGAGGTGGCCGACCCAGCGATCCTCGCCCTCCACAAAATCCTTGTGGTTGGCGGCTTCGTTCTTCCACAGCTGCTTCTCGGCCTCCAGATCCTTGGCCAGAGTCTACTCCCGGGCCTTGGCCTCTGAGAGCGTCCCCTCAAGACCCTCCAGGTTCATCTTCAGATCTTTGATGGAGTCGTTGGCCTTGGAGAGCTGCTCAGCCTTGCCAAGGACTGCGCCCTGCGCCTCCACCAGGGCACCGTTGAGCATGTTCTTCTCCTCGGCCAGCTTCGGGGTCTGGTCCTTCAGCCCATCCCGCTCCACCTCCAGCTCCTTCACCTTGCCGGCGTGAACCAGAGCCTGGGCATTGAGTGCCTCCCTGTGCCTCTGCTCCAACTCTTGGGTCTGCTGCACGACGAGCCTCTCCACCTCCTCGTCCTTGTCGCGGAGCATTGCGGCAAGCTTCTCCTCACGCGCGGCAAGGTCCTTCTCCTGGGAGTTTAGCGTGGCCTGGTGCTGGGTTCGAGCGGCCTTGGCTTCGGCGGCCAGGTTCTTCGCCGTCTCCTCGGCCTTCTCGATGTCGGCCTGCTTCATGGTGAGCTCCACCTCGCGCTTGGCCAGCTCACCCTGGGCGGCCTTCAGGTCCTTGTGGGCCTAGCGGAACCAAGCCTGCGCCTCGGCAACATGCCCCTCGAGGTTCGCCTCCGCCTTGTCCACCATCGCCATCCTGGACTTGGCCTTGTCCAGGCGAGCGCGGTGAAGCGCCCGGAGCTTCTGGAAGTTGGCGCCCATGGCCTGGAGGAGCCGCTCTTCCTGGGAACTGCCGCCACCGGCACTCGGCTCGTCAACGACCTCAAGCCCGGCGGCGGCGAGCACTTCATCATCAAACACCTCCCCTTCGACGGGCGCCCCGGCGGTCGCCGTCCCTAGGAGGTGGACGACCAGGCCGTTGCTCACCCTCAGGTACCTGCGTGAGCCAGAGGCAGCGGAGGAGGAAGGTTGGTCGTCATCCACCTCCTCCTCGGCAGCAGCCTTGCCGGGCTCCCCGGCAGGCCCCTTGGCGGCGTCCTCAGCGGCACCCTTGGCGGCCTCCTCGGTGGCGATCTTCTCGGCCTCCGCCGCGGCATCCTTGGCGACGTCCTCGATGACGGTGTCTATATCCTTCGGATTCGCCGAGGGAGGATCTGGATACCGAGAAGGGGATGAGGCGAAGCCAAGACCAAGATTCAGAAAGAACAGAAAAATAACAGGGACGGAAGGCAAGTGTCACATCCCTAGCTTCTGGCAATGCACTAGGCTAGCTTCATGTGTGCATCATGTTTAAGTTTGAAGGAAACTTGAAATGGGGATTGCCTAAACCCTAGCTTTAAAGGAATTCACCAGGTTCAACTAAAATATTTTCAGTAAATCCAAATGGCTTTCAAAAATGTTCATCATTTTTGGAAAATGCTGGAAACGGTAACCAGAGGTGATGCACATTTTTCCATGACATATTTGGGATCTGAATTAAATCATACTCTAGTTAAATGTTATATAATATTTTAGATGTCCAAATAATCACAAACTGAAATGCTTACTGTTGGAAATATTCTAAATAGTGACCTCAGTTAGTTGCATGATTTTTGAAAGTGCCTAGCCATTTTTACTAAGTCCAGAAACAAATGTCAGAATTAGAAAAGAGAAAGAAAAAGGAAAAGAGTAGAGACTCACGTGGAACATACCTGGCGCCCACCAAAGCCCAGCTGGCCGGCCCAGTTGGCCAGCCCAGCCCACCAGCGCCACCGTCCTCAAGCTCCTGCCAGGAGGACGCGCGCGCGTGGTCGCCGCACGCGGGGGCGCGCCCTGGCCACCTCCTCTCTGCCTGCTTGCCCGGACACCTCTGGGAGATGCCATGTGCCAGCACCTGACTCTCTCACTCTCTCCCGTGCTTCTCCCCTCTTCTGCTCTCTCTCTCCCTCTCGCGCCCGAGCACAACCGTCGCTGCCGCTCGTCATTGCCGCGGCCACCGCCTCCTCCTCGCCCCTCTGACGTGCCCGAGACCTCCGCCACATCGTCGTCGTCCTCTCCACCGAGCCATGCAAGCCGGTAGACCTCACATCACAGCTATCGGCATCGTCTCCAAGCTTCGGCACCGGCGCCGTCTCCGACGATTCGCCGGCCATAGCGCGTCCCCGCCCTCCTCGTCGCCTCTGCTGGAACCGGGGAGAGCCCCTCTCCGTTCCGCCTCTGTTCTTGACGCCCCGCACGTCCTCCACCACTAGAGCCGCCGTGCGCGAAGGTCGCGGCCACACGGCCATGTCGCCACCATTGTTCTGCCTAGCGTACGCCGCGTCCGAGCTCATAGACGAGCTCCAAGAGGACCCAGGACGCTGTGGCACACCTCATATGGCTTCCCCGTGCCCTGCAGTCGTGCGCCCGCTCGAGCCGAGCTCCGGCCGCCGCCGCGAGCTTTGTTCCGGTGAGCTCCGGCGCCCCCGCAGCCACCCACCCGCCCCTCTGGTTGCGGGAGAGCACGGGCTACGCCCCGGTGGTCTCCGCGCGTCCAGCCGCCGCCTGTCGCGCTTCTCCGATGAGTTTGCACCGCAGTTTTGGTCGCCACCGGCCAAACTCCGGCGAGGGCCTCGCCATTAGCACTAACCCCGCCAGCTGGACCACCATTAGACGCTGACAGCGGGCCCCGCAGCAGGTCAAAGCCGGAGTCAACGCGGGATTAGTGTCTGTCTCACTGACAAGTGGACCCCACTGGTCAGGTTTGACCTGGACCCGCTCTGTTGACCTGCTGACGTCACACCGACGTCATGTTGACGCAGTTAACCTTTTGTTATTCTTATTCAGGAAATTCCAGAAAATGCTTTAAACTTCTAAAATTCATAGAAATTAAACCGTAACTCGAAATGAAATAAATTATATATGAAAAATGATCAGAAAAATCCAATCTATCCATCTGTACCCTTTTCATGCATGTTAGAACAATTTACAGCTTCTGTTTTGGACAAATCAAATAAATGGCATTTGAATAATCACATATGGAGTTGAATTTGAATCTTTGGTTCAAACCAGCTTCATTTAATCTGGTTGCTAGTTGCATTAGCTCAGACCACAGCATATTGCCATGTCATGATCATGCATCATATTGTGCATTGCATTGATTGCGTTCTTCCTTGTTTTCCGGTGTTTGTCTCCTCTTAGTAGACGATGTACCGACGATGAGTTCGATGACACCGATGAAGAGCTATACTATCTTCAGAAGTGCCAGGCAAGCAAAACCCCCTTGTTCATTTTGATACAATCCCACTCTCTCCCTCCTGCTCTCTTTTACTGCATTAGGACAACAACGATTCAACTGTTACATGCTGTGGTAGTTGAACCCCTTTTCCTCTGCATGACCTGTCATTGCCACAGTAAATAGATGAAACCCACTAGCATGAGTAGGAGTTGTTTGAGCCAGATGTGCCTACTCATTCATGATTGTTTGTCATGCCTGCTACTGCTTAGAGTTGAGTCAGGTCTGATTCATAGGGGATGAATTGGAATGGTGATGAACATGTCCTACTGTGTGTGATCTAAGTGTGTGAACATGATTTGGTAAAGGTAGCGGTGAGAGGCCATGTAGGAGTACATGGTGGGTTGTCTCATTGCAGCCGTCCTCAGGAACTGAGTTCTGTGTTTGTGATCCATGAACAGTTACTACCACGCATTGGAATGCTTAAGTGCCCCTCTCAACTTATTAATCAACCTGATCTCTGTCCAGGAGTTGTAACTAGTTTCTGGTGTTTGTAGGTAGAGTTAGTAGTCTACCAAGTGGCACCCGGTACAGGTGGGCTTGGGACAGACTAGGCACCGTGGTCGGGTATACCAAGCGCCGCCCGTTTGGTGGGCTTGGAACCCTGTACACATCGTTTGGGGCCATGAGTGACACCCCGGTCGGATCTTCTTGCGGATGGAACCCGAATAGGCGATAAACCTGGACTAGAGACTTGTGTGGTTAGTCAGGTCATGGTCGACTCCCTCGCCATTCTTCCGCTTGAAGGTTGCCGAGATACACGACGCGTACATGGTGGTAAGTGGCGAGAGCGTGTGTGAAGAAGTACACCCCTGCAGGGTTAACATCATCTATTCGAATAGCCGTGTCTGTGGTAAAGGACTTCTGGGTTGCTTGTACAGTTCATAGACAAGTGAAAGTGGATACTCTAAAACTCGCAAGGTAAGTGTTGGGGATATTATCACTGGGCGTAAACCGGCCAGGAGAGGCCGGGTTAACCCCATAAGTAGTTCATCTGTATCTGAAGTCCATGAAGACAGACGGTGACGCTTTATGAAAGCCCAGGGCCCAAAGCCGGTTTAAGGCCTGTAGACATAAACCGGCGTTGATATGTAAACTTGTGTTGTAGACATAAACCGAGTCGGACACGATTATGAGCCGGCCTCGGGATTCTGTAAACCGACGGGTGTCAACCCATGTATATAAGGGGACTACCCGGCGGCGGTTCAAGAACAACAGACAACAACTAGAGACTCAGGCAAAGCGTATTTGCTCCCTGGTCATCGAAACCCCATCAATTCCATCACAACTAGACGTAGGCTTTTACCTTCATCGTAAGGGGCCGAACTAGTATAAAACTTTCTTGCGTCCCTTGTCCGCTTTAACCCCTTTAAGCTAACCCGTAGCGATGGCTCCACGACTAAGTCCTTTCTCTAGGACATCTCCCGTGAGAAAACCACGACAGTTGGCGCCCACTGTGGGGCTATCGCACGATGGTTTCAAGTTCTTGGAGGGCAACTTCAAAGGACTCAAGGGTTACCGGGTCCCCTTTGGTGGCATACATGTTTTCATTGGCAAGATCGGCGAACCGGGCCCTGAGGCGGACATCTGCACCGACCTCGTCGAAAGCTCAGCGTGCGAGATCTGCCCGGGTCAAGCCTGTCATGAAGCGTGCCTTCGTGGGAGTTATCCATGGGGGGGAATCTGATGATAGATCGGAATCTGGTGGTGAGACCGTCCTTTATTCCGGCGACGAGTCATCGACCGGAGAGACCGAGTCGTTATATCAGTTACAAGATGGCCGGATTGGGGGCTGTTGCGATGGCGACAATAATCCGGACCCCCTTGATCTACCAAACCGGGTTGCGATCTTCATGGCCGGCACGCAACCGACGCTCCACTCTTCGACCGCAGCGGCGATGATTTCCAGATCGGCAATGGTGGCAGCGGCCGGGGTAGGAGGCCCTGTGCGACCGCCAGCTCAAGTTCTATCTGATTTGTTTGACGCGTTGGCAACGCTGATGGCGGAGGTTAACACGGCGGATCGGGATGCACACAATGCGGAAATTGCGAAAGTGAAAGATCAGATCACCCAGGCCAAAGCCGACTTAGCAGCTGAGGATACCAGGATAGCCGCGGAGTGGGCCACTTTGGATGCACAAGCTTACCGGATTATGCTGGATCACAGTGCGTCGAACAAAGTCCTGAAGAGGAGGCACCGATCTCGCCTGCCGCCAGTTTATGACGCTAGAAATCTCTTTAACACCCTAGGAGCAGGGACCAGTAATCCGCCGGTGGAAAACCGGGCGGAGGCACCTGGAGCAGGGGCGCCGGTTCAGCCACGTTTGGCGGATCCGTCTCGTCAGAACAACATTGTAACACCGCATGTCCCCACGCTGCCAGGTCATTAATCTAACCCGATGGACAACATTGTCGGTGCCGCTTCATGGCTGGCGGCCATCCCGATCAAAGGCGATTCTCCAGCAGCAGTCGAGACGCGTCGGGTTAAGGAGCTTCTTCAGACAGCCTTGGTTCAATAGGAGGCTTATTCATATAGTCGCGATCGGATTCATTCCACTCCCCGTCCAAGCCGGAGTTACAGCAGGCGTATGGATGAACCGGCAGTGTCAAGCAATGCGCGGAACCGTGATCCGCCCCGTGGCAATAACCCGGCGGGTGGTGCTGGTGATGCTCAGGAGGTGGTGGACCGGGCTCGGGCATGCAGAGAGGCCGAGTTAGCGGCACAGCATGAAGCCCGTCAGCTTACTCCGGTTCGTCCAACCACATCGGTGGAACCAGGATTTACCTCTAGTTCTTTGGGAGTGCCATGTCTTGTCCCAGCGTTGCGCAATGTGCGCCTGCCCAAGGATTTTAAGGGCCCGCGCGAGGTGCCGAATTACACCGCCGATTTATCCCTTGAAACATGGGTCGAAAGCTATGAGATGGCCATGGAGATGCTGGATGTGGATGATGCGGCATGTGCGAAATCATTCACCATGATGCTACAAGGGATAGCCCGCACTTGGTTAAAGAGCTTACCGACTAATTCTATCAGGTCATGGGCCGAGTTGAGAGCCCGGTTTATTCAGAATTTCAAGGATACATGCAAGCAGCCCATGTCAATTGTGGACTTAGCTGCCTGTGTCCAGGAGGAAGGAGAGTCAACAACCCATTGGGTGCGCCGTGTTTCGGAGATTTTGCATTCATCGGACCGCATCAACGCTGACACCGCAGTTTTAACATTGGAAGGCAATTGCCGGTTTGAACCCCTGAAGTTGAAGTTGGGACGGCTCAAACGTCATTGTAATGACATGGGAACCCTCATGGCTGCACCGAAGTATGCCGACTCTGATAGTACCAAGGATCCCGAGTCTGACGATGATAAGACAGGGAAGGGAAAGAAGAGCGGCAACGCCAAGGGGCAGCACCACAACCCGGCGGGTCATGGAAACGGCGGCAAGCGTAAGGTGGACCATGGTTTAGACTTTGTGGCTAACACTAATACACATGACAAGGGCCAACGACGTAAGGGTAAACCGCCCCAGCGCGGTGGAAGGCCAAGTCCTAATCCGGACCGTTTGTCTTATCTGTTGAACCAGCCCTATCCAATGCATGGGACGAAGGATGACCCGTCCACGCACCTCTGGAAACATTGTTATATCATGCAAGAGTTCAAAAATTCTGATTCTTTCCGGTATGATCATGGACCAGGAGGCGGTTCGGGCCCCGGCACTCATGGGCCGGGTTATGGCGGAGGAAATTCCGGTTCAGGCTTCCACGGTAATCATGGTGGACATAACAATCAAAGTACTCAGGGTAACCAAGGTGGCTATAATCATCAGGGCAATCAGCAGCTGCAGCAGTCGGGTTATCAGAGCAACCCGAAGCAGTTGAATAGCGGACAGTATCATGTCTTCACCACTAGCTTGGACAAGCGCGATCAGAAGCTTCATAAAAGGGCGGTGAATACTGTTGAACCGGCGATGCCCCATTATTTGCGTTGGTCCGAGCAGCCGATTGTGTGGAGTAGAGAAGATCATCCACCCCGGGTTGACAATCCGGGTCATTTGGCTCTGGTGGTGGCACCTCAGGTGGGAGGTTATAAGTTCACTAAGGTACTCATGGATGGAGGGAGTAGTATCAATATCCTTTATTATGAAACTTTCCGTCGCATGGGGTTAACATATAAAAATCTTAAACCGTCCAATACGGTGTTCCAAGGTGTGGTGCCTGGTAAGTCGGCTTATCCTGTTGGTAAGATAGCTCTGGAGGTGGCTTTTGGAGATGAGCATGACTCGAGATCAGAAACCTTGACCTTTGAAGTGGTGAAAATCAGCAGCCCGTCTCATGCCCTATTTGGACGGCCAGCTGATGCTAAGTTTATGGCACGACCTTGTTATGTCTATCTGCAGCTCAAGATGCCGGGTGACAAGGGAACTATAACCGTGCATGGGAGCCGCAAGATTGCTCTGGAGTGTGAAGAAGGTGATGCGGCTTATGCTGAGTCGGTTTGTGCAACAGAAGAGTTGAAGTTTTACAAGGACAATGTTGATCCGGCAGATATGACTTCGTTGAAGAAACCAACTACAGAGCATGATCCGGCCCTGAAGTTTAAATTGGCTGATGAGACTAAGCTTGTTGACTTCTTGCCTGGCGATTCGTCCAAGCAGTTTAGCATCAGCGCTAACTTGGATCCGAAATAGGAAAGCGCACTCATCGAGTTCATCCGTGAGAATCGGGACATCTTTGCATGGAAGCCTTCTGACATGCTAGGTGTACCGAGAGAACTCGCAGAGCACACTCTCAATGTTGATCCCAAGTATAAACCGGTCAAGCAGTTTCTCCGCCGGTTTAATGAAGAAGGGCGCAAACCTATTGGAGAAGAAGTAGCCAGGCTCTTGGCGGCTGGATTTATCGTTGAAGTATTCCATCCTGAGTGGTTGGCTAATCCGGTGCTGGTCCTCAAGAAGAATGGCACTTGGCGTATGTGTGTGTATTACACAGACCTCAACAAAGCTTGTGCAGCAGATCCTTTTGCCCTTCCCCGTATTGATCAAATTATTGATGCTTCAGCGGGTTGCGAGCGTTTAACCTTTTTGGATGCATATTCTGGTTATCATCAGATCAAAATGGCAGTTAAGGACCAGGAGAAGATAGCCTTCATAACTCCCTTTGGAGCCTTTTGCTATGTGTCCATGCCCTTTGGGCTCAAGAGTACCCAGGCGACTTATCAACGGTGTGTGCAGAATTGTCTGCATAAATAGATCGGCCGCAATGTTCACGCCTATGTGGATGATATTGTGGTAAAATCAAGGAAGGAGACATTGATTGATGACTTGAAGGAAACCTTTGATAACCTGCGGGTTTATAAAATGATGCTTAATCCGGCCAAGTGTGTCTTTGGTGTACCTGCAGGCAAGCTCTTGGGCTTTTTGGTGTCTAACAGGGGCATTGAAGCTAATCCGGAAAAGATCAAAGCCATGAACTCCTTGGCTAAACCGAAGTGTATCAATGATGTTCAACGCCTGGCAGGCCGGATTGCCGCGTTGAGCCGGTTTGTCAGTCGCCTTGGCGAGAAAGCCATCCCTTTATATCATATGCTGAAGAAAACGGATAACTTAGTCCGGAGTGATGCCGCTAATGAAGCATTTGAGGACTTAAAGCGGCAGCTGGCTAATCCACTGATTCTCGTTGCTCCAGTGGACAAAGAAGCATTGTTGCTATATGTGGCAGCTGATGCTCGGGCTGTTAGTGTGGCTATCGTGGTGGAGCGCAAGGAGGCAAGAAAGGAATATCCGGTTCAACGGCCAATTTACTATATCAGTGAGGTACTTGTTGAGTCCAAGCAGAGGTACCCGCATTGGCAAAAATTGGTGTATGGGGTTTTCATGGCAAGCCGGAAGCTTAAGCAGTATTTCCAAGGTCATCCCATCACGGTGGTCAGCTCCGCTCCTTTGGGGGATATAATCTAGAACAGGGAAGCAACTGGTCGGATTGCTAAGTGGGCTATCGAGCTCGGGCCTCACGGGTTGAAATACATACCCCGAACGGTGATCAAATGTCAGGCACTTGTGGATTTCATCAATGATTGGACAGAATTACAAGCGCCAGAGGAGAAGCCGGATCACACTTATTGGACTATTCATTTTGATGGGTCCAGGCAATTGGAGGGCTCGGGGGCCAGAGTCGTATTAACTTCCCCACGAGGTCATAAGTTTTGTTATGTTCTCCGTTTAATGTTCCCTTGCACTAACAATGCAACTGAATATGAGGCTTTACTCCATGGTCTTCGGATGGCTAAGGAGATGAACCTAAGCCGAGTTAAGTGCTTCGGTGACTCGGATCTGGTGGCTCAACAAGTGTCCGTCACTTGGGATTCCAAGGACCCACTAATGGCAGCATATCGTCGCGAGGTGGATATTGTTGCACGTCACTTTAAAGGTTATCAGGTGGATCATGTGGACCGGCGGAAGAATGAAGCAGCAAACGCTTTAAGCCGGCTGGGTTCCCAACGTAAACCGGTTCCACCTAATGTCTTCCTGGATGTTTTGCATAATCCGTCCGTCAAGCTCCCTGGTGAAGAGGGTTTGGCTGTTCCTGATCCGGAGGCTCAGTTGGTGGCGGCTCTTCATGTTATCTCGGATTGGACGGTTCCATATCTGGCGTATATAAACCGGGGCGAGTTACCAGAGGATGAAACTTTGGCCAGGCAGATAACCCGGCGGTCCAAGTCCATGACTATTATCAATGGAGAGTTACATCATTGCAGTCTGACAGGGGCGTTTCAACGTTGTGTGTCTCCTGAGGAAGGCCGTGAAATTTTGCGTGAGATCCACGAAGGAGATTGTGGTCACCACACCGGTTCAAAATCTTTGGTGGCCAAGGCGTTTCGTCACGTTTTCTATTGGTTGAAAGCTCATGCTGATGCCGAGGACTTGGTCAAAAGATGTGATGGCTGTCAGAAATTCTCAAGGTGCGCTCATGTACCAGCTCAAGAATTGAGGATGATTCCAATCACCTGGCCGTTTGCAACTTGGGGGCTGGATATGGTTGGGCCTTTCAGGAGGTCCAAGGACAAGAAGACCGACCTTTTGGTGGTGGTTGATAAGTTTACGAAGTGGGTGGAGGCAGAGCCAGTTAGTAAGTGTGACGCAGCCACGGTGGTTCAATTCATCAAAAAGGTGATCTTCCGGTTTGGCTTTCCACACAGCATTATAACAGACAATGGTACCAATCTGTCAAAGGGTGCCATGAAGGAGTTCTGTCAACGTGAGCACATTCGGCTTGACGTGTCATCAGTGGCTCACCCCTAGTCCAATGGTCAAGCGGAGAGGGCCAATCAAGAGATCTTGAGAGGTATCAAACCCCGGCTTATGGTTCCTTTGCAACGGACGCCGGGTTGTTGAGTCGAGGAGTTACCTTCTATGTTGTGGAGCATCAATACCACACCCAACAGGTCGACAGGGTACACACCATTATTCATGGTTTATGGAGCGGAAGTAGTTCTTCCTAGTGATATCCGTCATGACTCGCCTCGTGTTGCGGCATAAGTTGAAGCTGACAACAAGAAGGCACCGCAGGAAGCTCTTGACCTGTTAGATGAGGAACGTGACATGGCGGCAACCCATTCGGCAATTTATCAGCAAGATCTGCGTCGCTATCATAGCCGCCGGGTTAGAACCAGAACATTTCAAGAAGGTGATTTGGTGCTTCGGCTCATCCAGGATCAGACGGATATGCACAAGCTATCCCCCCCTGGGAAGGACCCTTTGTGGTCAGCAAGAATCTACACAACGGGTCGTACTACCTAATCGATGTTCGAGAGCGCAAAGACTCCCGTAAATTGGAGGAGGAGACCAACCGGCCATGGAATATTGCTCATCTTCGGCCTTACTATACTTGAGCTATAGGCTCTGCTTATGTACATATTATGACATTGTATATATTATGATCAATATAATAAACCGGAACCTCAGCTAAAGCGGGGTATCTGTTGTTTTTCTTACATCATGTGTGGTTACATGGAGCTTACAAAGCGGTGTCCGGTTTACCCCTTGATTTAGCTTCTCAAAGCTTCATATTAGATCACTTGGGGGCTTGGTCGTATCTGAACCATAGCTACACCTCTTGATCGGCGCAATGCCACAGCATCACTTGGGGGCTTGGTCGTATCCGAACCATAGCTACACCTCTTGATCGACGCAATGCCACAGCATCACTTGGGGGCTTGGTCGTATCAGAACCATAGCTACACCTCTTGATCGGGGCAATGCCACAACATCACTTGGGGGCTTGCTCGTACCCGAACCATAGCTACACCTCTTGATCGGCGCAATGCCACAGCATCACTTGGGGGCTTGGTCGTATCCGAACCACAGTCACACCTCTTGATCGGCTCAAAGCCACATCAATCCGGGGCCAAAGAGAGTGTTGTAAAACAACAGCTCAAACATAGGCACCCACTGAGCACAGCTCACAATGTTGTTTGGAGATTTTTTGCTGTCGAATTTAGGGCCTGGCAGCCTGTGAAAAGCCTCGACTACAACGATTTTATTTGCCTTTTGCTAAGTTTCTCTTTCTTTTGATAAGATTGGTGATGTTTTCAAACCGGTGTTTATCAACCCGGTTAGGCTGTCAACTAGATGTTGTCAGTACATGATCAAGTTATAATCCGGAGACTATCAGCCCGGTCTGGTTTTGACTCAAAGTCACCAGTATGGAATCAACCGGTGTTTATCACAACCAGGAGCGGTTTTATTGTAAACCGGCATCATATAACAGGAGTTACTTTTATTCCGGATTAGGGTTATTACCCTCATTACAAAGTTGGTCAGCCAACACTATGCCTAAAGGTCACAGGTATCATATATTTCCATATTTGGTTATCTTTTACAACCTTGGTTATAAACCTTGGTCATGTATATATTTGGGTATCATGACCCGCCCGGTGGTAAACCGCCGGGGCGCTTTAAGCTTCTTATCTATAGGAACAACTTGAATAAATAGCTATGGATTATAAACATTGTATCTTAAGCATGGCGGATTAACACGCATCAGTCGCAGATAAATATGCACGAAGGCATAACAGACCAAGTGTTTTAACTAGCTTATTACAAGGCGTTTTAGTGCCCAAAGGGATAACTGTTTCTCAATAAGCATTGCAGCAAGTGGAAGACTAAACCGGCCCCCGGATTATGATTGCTTATCAGCTTGACCTGACGGCTGCGGATCATCTTGCATCGGTTCATCTTCTTCGTCTCTACCCAGCGGCTGGAAGTCAACAGTTGTCCAGTCGATCCCAGTTAAAGCTTGGAACATAGCTTCATCTCTTATAAGGGTTGACGGTTCAATATCAGGGACATAAGTGTGCATACGGATTGGAGGGATCAGATTTTGTGCTTCTAGAATTGGCGCCACAACCCGTCTGTTCTTATCATCATAACTTGCCTGATAGTATGAGAGATCAACTTCTTTAGCCAATTGACAAGCCAGTGGACGTACTTCCCGGTTTATGGCGCGGAGATACTCCTGGCCAAATTTTGATCCGTCTTCTTTTAAGCTTGGGAAGCCTTTAGCCACGTCCACCGGATCAAGATCAGGCACCCACGCCTTTACCCGGTGTCGGAGTAATTGGCCACGGGTAGCCTAACCGACTACCCCTAGCTCTTCAGAAAATTTATCAGGCCTTTGGGCCTGCAAACACTGCAAGCATTTGGGCCGCCTTCCCCGGCCGGCTACCACTAAAGCCGACTCCCGGAAGGCGACCCAGCCTCACCGACTCCAAGAAGCCGGCCAAGAAGAACGCCGACTCCTAGAAGCCGGCCGAGACCACAACCACCCCTACATAACGACGACCTGACAGGGCATGGCCACAGTGCGGCCCACGACCCCCGAAGCCCGAGGCACGCATGGTTACAGGAGGCCGTACGGGAGGGATGTCTCCCGTGCGGCCGGGCACTGTAGCCACGCCAGCTACGACGTCATCCACGACCCACTCCTGCACGGCCCAAGGACTGCGGGCCCCTTCAGCCAGAGGGAGGCGTGAAGGCGGCCCGGCCTTTCCTAGTCGGCCAGGAGCATAGCCGGCCTCCAGAAGCCGGTGACTCCCTTCCTCGAAGCAGGAGCCCATTTAAGGAGACAAGACGAGGTGAGGCTACAGTGATAGCCCCCGACGCGGATCACTGTAGCCACGCTTACCTCGACAAAGCCCTCATCATCAGAGGCGCGACTATAGTAAGCAGCCACCGACAAGACCCTAGGCGGTGGGGCCGGCCTGCCGACCAAGTAGCCGGCAGCCGGCGGGACCCACCAGCTGGCGGGACCCAGCAGCCGGCGGAGGAGCCGGCAGGCGTAGACACTGACGGCTGGGGCCAGTTCCCAGTCGGATTACCATTGTACCCCCGGGGGGTAGGCCTATATAAACCCCCCGGAGCACCCATGCAAAGGGTTGGCACCTCTGCATGTTTGGCTTCCAAGCATTGCACACACACACACACACCATAGATAGTGAGAAGCAAGAGCTAGCCTTGTTCTTCTTCTCCCTTGATCCCAACAGCTCTAGGAGCGATTGTAGCTACTCTTTATCGAGCTAGTGATCATGCAGAGACCCCGCAGAGCAGGACTAGGGGTGTTATCTCCTCGGAGAGCCCCGAACCTGGGTAAGATTCGCCGGCGTGCATGTCTTCGCCTCATCCCGTTTCCAGGCACCGGCGACGTTTTATTGGCTCCCACAATGATAAGCCATCCTTTGGCATATGTCGCACCAACCACCCGACATTTGGCGCCCACCGTGGGGCCAGGTGCACCGTCGTCCGGAGACCTGTTCTGGACGGGAACCCTCTTCTTTCCCGGCGAGCGCAGCCAGCCTGCTGCGTCCGATGGCGTTTGCCCCGACGCGCTGCAAGGCTTCGACGACGCCTGCGCACCGAGCCGCCTCGCCGATCTGCTCGGCGAGACTCGCATCTCCGACGAGCCTGCGTCCGACGCAGGCACCGACTACCCCGAGAGCCGCCTCGTCAGCCTCCTCGACCAACTTCACGTCTCCAGCGAGCCTGCTGCGGACATGGAGTCTGTCGGCTCCACCGACCCGATGCTCATCGACTCCGACACCGCGTCGCTCGACGCCTACCCCTCCGACGTGGTGGTCTTCGACGACCCACTCCCTCGAGCTGACAGCGGCAGCAGCGCTGTCACCGAAGTGCTGGTCATCAGCCACGTCTCCAACTCGGGCGGTAGCGCCCGCGACGCTCAGCAAGCAGCGATGCACGACCTCTCCATCCCCCTCCCGGCCGACGCCGACGCCGAGACCCTGGAGGCACGCCGTCTTGCCCTCATCACGGAGAGCAAGAAGATAGCCTCGATGAGACGCCTCACCGAGGCCCACCGGCGCGAAGTCGACCGCGCCGCCTTCGGGACGCCGCCGCCGAGCGGCCCGAGCCGAGCCGGCTTCGTCCAGAAGCGCGGCGCAGCCGTTGCCAGCATGCTGGGCGCAGATCGCCCCGTCTACGCCGCCCCGCTTGAGAATCTGCGAGCCGCTCAGGCGGCAGCAGAGGAGCTCAATGGGCTGGGAGCCGATGAGCTCCCCTACATGACAAGATGGATCCAGCAGCTGATCGACACGGCTGCAGAACGGCACGAAGCCGGCGCCCGAGCTGATAGCCATCCCCCGCGCCGGGAGCACGCCGCGACGTCCCGCTCGCCGACTGCGAGCGGCACGCGCCAGAAGAAAGACAAGGAGCCAGCTGCCAGCCGCAGCCGGACTCGCATCACTATCGAGCGCGACGCGGATGGCCGCCCTCGGGCAGTCGAACACCAAGGAAACCTGCCGCCTCCCCCGCCTCGAAGAGAAAGACGCCTCACTCCGCCGCCCATCACCCATCCGACTCTTGGCGACCGACTCGGCCGCCGAGAAGGTGACGGCGAGAGTGACGCCCGCCACAGGATCGACCGCCTTGCTCGGTCCCTGGCGTTAGAAGAAGAAGACGATGTCGGCCCGCCATGCTTTGGCCCCCGCATCCGCGACGAGCCCTTCCCCAAAGGGTTCTCGCTCCCCAGAGACACACTCAAGTACAACGGCTCGGTGAAGCCGGAAGATTGGCTCATCGACTACTCCACGGCCGTCAGCATCGCCAATGGCAATCGGCGCGTCGCCGTGAAGTACGTCCCCTTGATGCTGCAAGGGACGGCGCGCACGTGGCTCAACAGCCTCAAGCCATACAGCATCAACAGCTGGCTGGACTTCACCGAGGTTTTCGTCCGCAACTTCACTAGCACCTACAAGCGGCCTCCCAAGCCTCGCCAGCTCTCCCTCTGCGTCCAAGGGCCCAACGAGTCGACCCGCGACTACCTCACGCGATGGGCCGAGCTCCGCAACTCCTGCGAGGGAGTGCATGAGGTCCAGGCCATCGAGTACTTCACTGCCGGGTGCCGAGAGGGCACCCTCCTCAAGCACCGACTCCTCTGCGACGAGCCGGCTACCCTCAATGAGTTGCTGATCACCGCCAACAAGTACGCCACTGCCGACTCCTCCATGAAGACCGAGCTCCGAGTGGATGCCTCGGGGAAGGTAGTCGCTCCGGCTCCCAAGACGCCGGCTGGCGACCCAAACCGGCGCCCCTACCAGAACGACCACAAGCGCAAGGGCCCCGTGCCGACTTCCTCCAGTCGGCAGGTGGCCACAGTTGAAGACGAGCAGCCCGAGGAGCGGCCCGCTCCCAAGAAGAAGGGAGGCCGGCCGCCCTGGCAGCCGTCCTTCTCCTACGAACAAGCACTCGATGCCCCCTGCAAGTTCCACAGCAGCGCGAAGCCGTCCAACCATACAACACGGAAATGCCACTGGCTCACCCGCATCACCAAGGGCGAAGGGATAGTGCCGCCTCCGCCTCCCGGCCCGCCGCCTCCAGCTCCCTAGCAGCCGGCGGCCGGCCGGCAGTCGGCGCCATCCAAGACGAGTTCCCCGAAGCGCGCGACGCCTACGTCGTCTTCACGAGTCAAGTCGACGACAAGCGCAGCCGACGCCGGCAACACCAAGAAGTAAACGCAGTCGCCTCTAGCACCGCCGAGTTCATGCATTGGTCGGAAAAGCCCATCAGCTGGAGCCAGGCCGACCACCCAGAGGTGATGCCTTCGCCTGGCTCCTATGCTATGGTCTTGGACGTCACCCTTGCGACGGAGAGGCGAGCTGCCAAATTTTCCCGCGTCCTGATAGACGGCGGAAGCAGTATCAACATACTGTACCGCGACACCATGGACAAGCTGAACATCAAAGCAAAGCAGCTCATGCCGAGCCGCACTGTCTTCCATGGTATCGTACCCGGCCTATCTTGCTCTCCAATCGGCAAGATCAAAATGGATGTTCTCTTCGGAGACAAAGATCACTTCCGCCGGGAAGCAATATGGTTCGAGGTGGTGGACCTGGAGAGCCCCTATCATGCGCTACTTGGCCGACCTGCTTTGGCCAAGTTCATGGCTGTGCCCCATTATGCCTATCTGAAGATGAAGATGCCGAGCTCGAAGGGGATCATCACGGTAGCCGGCGACTACAAGAAGTCCATCGAGTGTGCCACGGCCAGCAGCCGGCTGGCCGAGTCCCTCGTGGTGGCGGAAGAGAAGAAGATGCTGGAACGGGTTGTGGCCATGGCCGGCAAGCAGCCGACCTTGTCCCCCAACCCCAAGGACTGTGATACGCAAGGCTCCTTCCAGCCTGCCAAAGAGACGAAGAAGATACCTCTAGACCCGGAGCACCCGGAGAGGTTCGCCGTGATTGGGGCGAACTTGGACAGTAAATAGGAAGGCGAGCTCGCCGACTTCCTCCGTGAGAATCGAGACATCTTTGCATGGTCCCCAAAGGACATGCCGGGCGTCCCGAAGGATTTCGCCGAGCACAAGTTACATGTCCGAGCTGATGCGAAGCCGGTCAAGCAACCCCTCCGCCGACTATCAGAAGAGAAGCGAAGAATCGTGGGAGAAGAGATAGCCCGGCTCCTCGCAGCCGGCTTCATCATGGAAGTGTTCTTTCCAGAATGGCTTGCCAATCCAGTTCTGGTTTTGAAGAAGAATAACAAGTGGCGCATGTGTATAGACTACACAAGCTTGAACAAGGCCTGCCCAAAGGATCCGTTTGCTTTGCCACGGATTGACCAAGTGATAGACTCCACAGCTGGATGCGAGCTGTTGTGTTTTTTGGATGCATACTCAGGGTATCATCAGATCAAGTTGGACCCAGCTGACCGCCTGAAGACTGCCTTCATCACACCCTTTGGAGCTTTCTGCTACCTGACAATGACATTCGGCTTGAGAAACGCCGGTGCCACTTTTCAGCGTTGCATGCAGAAATGTCTCTTGAAACAACTCGGCAGAAATGCCCACGTCTACGTAGACGACATTGTGGTGAAGACAGAGAAGCGCGGTACCTTGCTGGAAGACCTGAAGGAAACATTCGCCAACTTGCGCCGATTCCAGATCGAGCTCAACCCCGAGAAGTGCGTGTTCGGAGTGCCAGCCGGCCAGCTGCTAGGCTTCCTGGTCTCCGAACGCGGCATTGAGTGCAACCCTGTCAAGATCAAAGCCATCGAGAGGATGGAGATTCCCACCAAGCTGCGAGATGTGCAGAAGTTCACTGGCTGCTTAGCCGCCCTGAACCGTTTTATCAGCCGACTAGGAGAGAAGGCTCTCCCCATTACCGACTCATGAAGAAGTCCACTCACTTTGAGTGGAATGATCAAGCCGACCAAGCCTTCCATGAGTTGAAGAAAATGTTGACCACTCCGCCTGTCCTGGCCGCGCCGACTGAGAAGGAGCCCATGCTCCTCTACATCGCTGCGACAAGCCGGGTTGTCAGCACCGTTGTTGTGGTCCAGCGCCCGGAGGCAGGCCGAGCCCAGCTGGTCCAGAGGCCGGTCTACTATCTCAGCGAAGTACTATCTAGCTTGAAGCAAAACTACCCACACTACCAGAAGATGTGCTATGGGGTGTACTTCGCTGCCAAGAAATTGAAGCCCTACTTCCAAGAGCACCCCATCACGGTCGTATGCACTGCCCCGCTCGCCGAGATCATAGGCAGCCGGGATGCATCCGACCGGGTGGCCAAATGGGCCATTACCTTGGCGCCCTACACGATCTTCTATCAACCCCACACCGCCATCAAGTCGCAAGCATTGGCCGACTTCCTCGTCGACTGGGCCGAGACCCAGTACTTACCGCCGGCTCCCGACTCTACCCATTGGCGGATGCACTTTGACGGGTCCAAGATGCGCACCGGCTTGGGAGCCAGCGTCGTCCTCACCTCTCCCAAAGGCGACAAGCTCAAGTACACGCTGCAGATCCACTTTGCCGCCTCCAACAACGTGGCCGAGTACGAGGCGCTCGTACATGGGCTCCGGCTAGCCAAAGAGCTCGGCATACGCCGGATCCTATGCTACGGCGACTCAGACTTGGTGGTGCAGCAATCATCAGGCGACTGGGACGCCAAGGACGCAAACATGGCAAACTACCGATTCCTCGTCCAGCAGATGAGCGGATACTTCGAAGGGTGCGAGTTCCTTCACGTGCCAAGGGCCGACAACGACCAAGCAGATGCCCTAGCACGGATCGGCTCCACCCGACAAGCCATACCGACTGGCGTCTCCCTCCAGCGCCTCCTCAAGCCGTCCATCAAGCCGTCTCCAGAGTCGGATTCCATCTTCGTACCGCCTGCGCCAGAAACAGCTGGATCCGGCTCAAGAAATCCCGCAGGCGGCACGGGGACTTCGACGACTGCCCCGGGAACTGACGTAGTCGCACCCGGCCCAGGGACCTCAGAGCCCGGCCCGGGGACTGCAGCAGTCGGCCTGGGGACTGCAACGACGCAAGAAGTGGTGGTCGACCCCAACGCAACACCCAACCCACCCACCCGAGTCATGGTGGCTACATTAACAGCAGAAGAAGTCACAGCTCCCTCATGGGCCCTGCCCATCCTCAGGTTCCTAGTCAGCAGAGAGCTGCCGGCTGAAGAGATCGCAGCAAGACTAGTCCAACGACGAGCCACAGCATACACAATAATCAACAGGGAGCTGGTGAAGCGCAGCGTTACTGGAGTCTTCCAGCGTTGCGTCGAGCCAGAAAAAGGAGTGGCAATCCTCAAAGACATCCACCAAGGCGAATGCGGCCATCACGCCGCCTCAAGATCCCTCGTGGCCAAGGCTTTCTGCCATGGGTTCTTCTGGCCGACTGCCTTGGAGGATGCTAAAGAAATAGTCAAGACCTACAGAGGATGTCAAGTCTTCAGTTCCAAACAACACCTGCCGGCTTCTGCCCTCAAGACCATTCCCCTCACCTGGCCTTTCGCCGTCTGGGGACTGGACATGGTGGGCCCTTTCAAGACGGCCCGCGGTGGCTTGACACATCTACTCGTTGCTGTGGACAAGTTCACAAAGTGGATCGAAGCAAAGCCGATTAAGAAGCTGAACGGGCCGACTACCGTGACATTCATCACCGACATCACTACTCGGTACGGCGTGCCGCACAGCATCATCACCGACAACGGCACAAACTTCGCCAAAGGCGCACTGGCACGTTTCTGCGCGACACAGGGCATCCGACTGGACTTAGCATCCGTTGCCCACCCGCAGTCAAACGGCCAAGTCGAGCGAGCAAATGGACTTATCCTCTCCGGCATCAAGCCCCGACTGGTTGTACCACTAGAGCGATCGGCCGGCTGCTGGCTTGAAGAACTGCCGGCTGTCCTCTGGAGTCTGCGCACTACACCCAACAAGTCAACCGGCTTCACTCCATTCTTTCTTGTGTACGGTGCCGAGGCTGTCATCCCAACAGACATCGAGTTCGACTCGCCTCGGATCACCATGTACACGGAGGAGGAAGCCAAAGAAGCAAGAGAAGACGGCGTCGACCTACTGGAAGAAGGCCGGCTGTTAGCCCTCAGCCGGTCCGCCATCTACCAGCAAGGCCTGCGCCGCTACTACAACCGCAAGGTCAAGCCAAGATCCTTCCAAGAGGGCGACCTTGTGCTCCGGCTGATCCAGCGAACAGCCGGCCAGCACAAGCTCTCGGCCCCTTGGGAAGGCCCCTTCGTCGTCAGCTAGGCACTCGGCAACGACTCCTACTACTTGATCGACGCGCAAAAGCCAAGAGCACGCAAGAGAGATGACTCCGGCAAGGAGTCGGAGCGACCATGGAACGCAAACCTCCTAAGACGATTTTACAGCTGAAAAGCAGTATGTATCACGCTACCCCTTTTGTATTAAGTTACAAACCAACAGGCCCCCCGAACAGTACTCGGGGACTGCCTTTTATTTATCTATGGATGACGAGTGTCATATCCATGAATGTCTTATTACATTTTGAATTCTTGTCCGGCACCGGGTCCGACTAGTCGGCCCGGGGACTGGCCGCCTTAAGCTATATTATAAGTTCTTCCCGAAGTCAGCAAAGTAGTGCGCCGGCTCCCCAGTCCTCTCTTGTTGAAAGTCGCAGCTCAAAGAACTGACTGTCCGACTAGCAAGAGAGAAGACAGAAAGGACGCCCACACGAAAACGGCTAAGGAACAACTAACCTATATAGCAAAAAGACGGCCTCTATATACGCCTGCCGACTGTCACAACAGCCGGCTGGCCGGCTTCCTAAAAAACTTAGCTTAAGTCTGGCAGAGCTAAAAGTACTTCCCCCTCCCCAATCGGCCAGGCACTCCCCGGCTGCAGTTTGTAGAACAACTGTTTGACTAGGGAGACGGCAACCAAGGGAGGGCGGCAAAGGAAAAAAGCAGAAGGACAAAAAGCAAAAGTACAAGGAAAAGCCGATTGCATAACTTATATACATAAAGCTGCCTAAAGGCTGGCAACAGAATTAAGTTTGAATACACCCAGTGGGTGGAATTGCGCAGACTTAACCGAGCATTGTTCAAAGTAACAAGACAGGAAAACAAAGAAAGAAGACAAAGGCATGACTTGGAGGCCGAGCTGGTCGGTGAAGGCAGCTCGCCGGCTGAGGGAGTGGCCGCCTAGCTGGTCCCGGCTTGACCGCCTCCCGCGGCAGGAGACACACTCGCACGCGACGTAGTGCTAGAGGCGCGGTCAGGCTGGCCGGCTTCTCCATCAGCCGGCTCGGCGCCTTCACCCTCCTCCTCCTCCTCCTCACCCTCGTCGCTGGAGTCGATCTCCTCCGCCGAGTCCTCGCCGTACGCCGGGTCCAGCCCGAACAAATCTTCCGGCTGGGCGACTCCATTGTCGTCCACCTCGGGGGCGAAGACGTTGGTGTCGGTGTATTCGGCGATCGCCGAAGCTCGCCGAATGATGGCCGGCCGCGCCGGCTCGAGCTCCGTGTCGGCTTGCTGCCGCCAGGTCTCCAGCTGGTCCAAGTTCAGGCCGGGATACCAGGCCTTGACGAACTCCAGCGCCCGCCCGGCGCCGGAGCGAGCCGCTGACGCCTTCCAAGCCTCGAAGCGGCCGACGGCCACCTCCAGCCAGTCGGCGGTCCGGCTGGGAGTGCGTGGGACCACTTGGCCGGGCCAGAGGGCGGCCAAGACCTGCGACCCGGCACGCTGAAGCCGGCGGAGCAGCCTGTGAGCCGGCTGGATACGAGCCTGGATCGCCAGGAGCTGCTCCTCCAGCGAGCGGCCGGCGGTCGGCGAGATCTCGAAGCCGGCTTGCCTCTTCGCCTGGCGACGAGCTTCGATGGCCTGGTTGGCAGCAGTTGAGTAGCCAGGGAAGTACTCTGCGCGAAGAAGAAAAGAAAAGAAGAACCCCAAATCAGAAAAACAAGTCGAAGTAGCAGATGGCAAGAGAGGATGAAGGGGCAGACGACTTACCGTCAACCAGATCCTCAATCTGGCCATAGCCGGAGACCAGAGTCTGCCTGGCCTCTGCCCAGCCGGCCGCCTCCATCTCAAACTCGGCCTGGAGGGCGGCTTCGCGATCCTGCGCAGCCGTCAGCGCAGCCTTGTGGCCTTCCTCCTGGTCGGCCAGCTTCTTGACCAGGCGGTCGCGCTCCTGCACCAAGGCGGCGAGCTCCGCGTCCCTGGCACGAAGAGCAGTCTGGGACTCCCCCAGCTGTGCCCTCAGACTGGCGTTGGCCGCTGCAGAGATAGAAGAACAAGAAGAACGATGAGAAATCATCAAGGAAGATCCGAGCTGACTTCTCAGCAGTCGGCCCGAATCTCGGGGACTACACCCAGTGGGTGCGCTGATGCGCCCCCACATGAGATAAAGATCAAGTTACATACCTCGGCTTTCAGTGAGATCGGCGGTCTTCTGCGTCAGCTCCCGAGCCTGGGAGTTGAAGGCGGCCGCTCGGAGGTTGTGATAGTCCTGCAAGATGGACAGAAGATCAACGTGAGAACAAAAGCAACGATGAGAAATCATCAAGGAAGATCCGAGCCGACTGCTCAGCAGTCGGCCCGAATCTCGGGGACTACACCCAGTGGGTGCGCTGACGCGCCCCCACGAGAGAAATCAAGAAGAAGATGAGAATACTAACCCGGATGGCAGCCCGCGTGGCGAGGAATTCGTCGGTGAACTGCCTCAGCGCCGCGGCTTGGCCCTGGAGCCGGGTCCGGATGTCTTGCGCAGCGATGTTCACCACGGCTGTCCCTCCGCCTGGCGTCCACCCTGAGGTAGCGCTGGCCGCCTCCGCGTCTCGGGCCGACGAGCTGGAGCCCACGGCCGGTCGTGGCTCCGACGCCGCTTTCTGCGGCTCCGACGCGGCCTTCCCTGCGCGCCGGCTTGGCGGAACCCGGACCGCCACCGCAGCTCCCTCGGCCGGCTCGCCTTCCGCCGACTGTGCGGGCGCAGGCTCAGTCTGGCCGCCTTGGGCCGCCCCAGTCAGAGGAGTCGGCCCCGGCGCCTCCCTCAATAAGATGACGTCGTCGCCGCTCCCTCCCAGATCCGGCTGGGAACCACTGGCTCCCCCTGGCGAGGGATCCGCGCCCCCGGGCGCCATGGTGCGCAGGGGGGTGACCATCAAGGCCTCCCCTGCCGCCGCTTCAGCCTCGGCCTCTGCTTGGGCCTTGGCTGCGGCCTCGGCAAGCGCCTTCGCCGCCTCCTCCTCCCGAGCTGCCTGGGCGGCGGCTGCCCTCCGTGCCTCCGCCTCCCGCGCTTCCTGCTCCTCCCGCACCTCCCGCGCGTTCCTTTCCGTCGCCTCCAGGAGGGCGGCGCGGGGATCTACGCGGCGGGTGGTGCTCCCAGAGCCCCCTGGCGACTCGACAACGGAGCCGGCAGCCGCCCGCTCGAGTGACAGTGGAGCTCTGATCAAAGAAAAGAAGACAAAGGTTCAGAAAACCACCCAAGAAAAGAAAGAAGGAGAATACACCGAAAGAGAGAAAGCTTACGCTGACACAGCCTGCGGCTGCTTCACCACTCTGCGGAAGCGAGCCGCCTTCGCGGCCGCCTCTTCCCGCCTGGTGGCCGCCGCCCCACCCCTGGGCTTCTTCGACCGGCTATCGAACATGCCCTGGGTGGCGCGACGTTTCTGGCCTCTACCCCGAGCAGGCTGCGCGCCGGAGGAGCCCGCGCCGCGTCCGGAGGCCGGCTGACGGGGCGGGACGGCTTCGGCTTCATCCTCGTCCGGCCAGTCGTCGAAGGTCGCGGAGAACCCGGCGCCGCCTGCTTCGCCGCCGGCTTGGCCGCCGGCCGGCTCGGTGGCGTCCTCCATATGGACCGCCCCAGATCGGGGTCCTCCTGGTCGTGCTCGGTCCGGTCGGGGACGAAGCGGCGCTCCACGTCCGCTCCGCCGGCCGGCCGAAGCAGAGGATTCTGTCAAAAAGCGAGCCGACTGAGTTAGAGTCGGCCCAGAGGAACTCGGCGACAAAGCTGAGAGAGAAAGAGAGAAAAAGAGAAGGGGAGCGTACCGTAGGCGAAGGATTGGCGCGGCTATATGGCTCCTTGCCGAATTGCCAGTCGTCGGGAAGCTGGCAGTTGGCGAGGTAGTTCACCATGTCGGCCGCGTCGGCCTGCGGCATCTCCTTGGTGCACATCCAGCTCGGATCGAGCTGGCCGCTCATCTGACAGATCAGATGAGGTCGGCTCTGGAGCGAGAGGACCCGGCGCGTGACGAACGCGGCCAGAAGGTCGGGCCCCGTCAGACCCTCCGACTGGACCATCACCCGCAGGCGGGCAATGGCGGCGTTCCCTCCCTGTGATAGCTTCACCGCCCGGAAGGACCACTGGGGCAGCCTCCCCACCGGTGGGCCGGCTACGTAAGCCGGCAGGTTGATGTAGTCGCCCCGGGGAGCGATGTTCCGCACGTAGAAGTATGATTTCTGCCACTTCTTCACCGATTGGATCAGCGTGATGACGGGGAAGGGGTTGTCGGCGCCCGATCTCCGCGACGCGATGAAGGCGCCAGTGTGGGCCGGCACGCCCTTGCTGCGCGTACCCAGCTTCGACTGGAAGAATTCCCCCCAGAGCTCGAGGGTGGGGAGGACGCCGAGATAGCCCTCGCACAGGGTAACGAAGGCCGACAGCAGCACCACCGCGTTGGGGGTGAGGTGGTGCGGCTGGAGCTGATAGTAGTCCAGCCAGGAGCGGAAGAAGGCGCTCACTGGCAGTCCGAAGCCGCGCAGGAAGTGCGAGCGGAAGACCACCCGCTCGCCCTCCTGCGGCGCCGGCCTGACCTCCTTCTCCGGCGCGAGGCGGACCTCCACTTTGTCCGCGCTGGGCAGACGCCGGGTGTCGCGGAGGAAGTCGATGTGGTCGTTGTGGACGATGGAGCCATCCCAATCCCCGCCAAGCTGCTCTACGTGGGGAGGCATAGCGGAGGCTGGCACGGCGGCGGAGGAGCGTGCGAAGGAAGAGCGCGGCGGCAAGGCGCTGTCGCAGGAACGAGCAAGGCGAGAAGACGAAGGGAGTAGGAGGAGCGTGCGAGGGTCTACCACCCTCCACCTCCCCCTACTTATAGCCTCACGCGGCCAAAGAGGCCGGACGTGGGGGGGAGACGTGGGATTAACTACGCTCACTCCCCACGACTCGCGTTTATTACGCATAAAGTGCGAGCCGAAACTGCCGCACGGAACGTGCGGGAGGTTTCGGGATACAAAGGATCCGCGCCTCGTCCGGGGCGCGGACGTGGCGGGCCCCCTCCCTGCGGCGACGTCCCATCACGCGCGTGGGGTGGCAGGCTTTCCGGCCACGTGGCACGCCACGGCCCAAGGCCGGCCCGCGGCCCGGTGCACAAGCCCGCGGGTTCCCGCCTCCCGACTCCAGAAGAATTCGACTAAGGGCGGCGCGCCTGCACCAAGGCCGGCTCCCAGCTGCCGGCTTGTCACGATGGGAAGCTGACCGAGCTTCTCGAACCCCACTCCACCTCGAAGCCCAATCAGCTTCGGGGACTACTGTCGGAGTAATTGGCCACGGGTAGCCTAACCGACTACCCCTGGCTCTTCAGAAAATTTATCAGGCCTTTGGGCCTGCAAACACTCCAAGCATTTGGGCCGCCTTCCCCGGCCGGCTACCACTAAAGCCGACTCCCGGAAGGCGACCCAGCCTCACCGACTCCAAGAAGCCGGCCAAGAAGAACGCCGACTCCTAGAAGCCGGCCGAGACCACAACCGCCCCTACATAACGACGACCTGACAGGGCATGGCCACAGTGCGGCCCACGACCCCCGAAGCCCGAGGCAGGCATGGTTACAGGAGGCCGTACGGGAGGGATGTCTCCCGTGCGGCCGGGCACTGTAGCCACGCCAGCTACAACGTCATCCACGACCCACTCCTGCACGGCCCAAGGACTGCGGGCCCCTTCAGCCAGAGGGAGGCGTGAAGGCGGCCCGACCTTTCCTAGTCGGCCAGGACCATAGCCGGCCTCCAGAAGCCGGCGACTCCCTTCCTCGAAGCAGGAGCCCATTTAAGGAGACAAGACGAGGTGAGGCTACAGTGATAGCCCCCGACGCGGATCACTGTAGCCACGCTTACCTCGACAAAGCCCTCATCATCAGAGGCGCGGCTACAGTAAGCAGCCGCCGACAAGACCCTAGGCGGTGGGGCCGGCCTGCCGACCAAGTAGCCGGCAGCCGGCAGGACCCACCAGCCGGCGGGACCCAGCAGCCGGCGGAGGAGCCGGCAGGCGTAGACACTGACGGCTGGGGCCAGTTCCCAGTCGGATTACCATTGTACCCCCGGGGGGTAGGCCTATATAAACCCCCCGGAGCACCCATGCAAAGGGTTGGCACCTCTGCATGTTTGGCTTCCAAGCATAGCACACACACACACCATAGATAGAGAGAAGCAAGAGCTAGCCTTGTTCTTCTTCTCCCTTGATCCCAACAGCTCTAGGAGCGATTGTAGCTACTCTTTATCGAGCTAGTGATCATGCGGAGACCCCGCAGAGCAGGACTAGGGGTGTTATCTCCTCGGAGAGCCCCGAACCTGGGTAAGATTCGCCGGCGTGCATGTCTTCGCCTCATCCCGTTTCCAGGCACCGGCGACGTTTTATTGGCTCCCACAATGATAAGCCATCCTTTGGCATATGTCGCACCAACCACCCGACACCCGGGTTAGAACGGTCAGAGCTCCGGCCCTTGCCGCAGCTTTCTTTAGTTCTTCAACCCGAGCAGGCAGCATGGATAGCCTTTCTAAGGTGTCCTTGATCAATGTTGGAGGTGGTTTATTGTGTGAAGCGGTACAGATGATCCGCTCCGCGCCGGTATACAGCTGCTCTATCAGAGTATAGGCCGCTTTCAACTTCTTCTGTACATCAGAGCCCAGATGGCTAATGCGAGTTCCTGCATCATTATAAACATCAGTAAACCAGCCACACATGGGAAGATATGTTGAAAGTATAAAGCAAGGATGCTTACCAAACACAGCAGCGGTCATAGCATGTACTTGCCGCTTTACACCAGTCAGCTCGTCTACCACCGGTTTGAGAGCTGCTTCTGCGTCTTCAGCTCTTTTCCGCAAAGCCGATTTCACTGTGTTCCAATCCGCCCGCTCCTTGGCGAAGCTCTCCTTTAGCTTTTCCATAGCGGCTAAGGCGCTCGTCAGCTCATATTTTGCTTTGGAAGTTTCGGCCTGTTGGGACTTGATGTTCTCTTGCAGATCAGCGGTTTGACTTTCCTTCTTGCTCAGTTCAGCCTATAAAGAGACAGATACATAATGAGTTAACAGTACATATTTGAAGTACCAAGCACATAACAAGTTATGCCCTTGATACTTGGGGGCTAATGCATATTTGCTCCTTATCAGAAATTTCTACAAGTCCCAAGCACAATACAAGTATTAATCTTGGCACTCGGGGGCTAATGTGTGTTTGCTCAAAAAACTGTTGGTATGGGAATTCTTCTACAGTCCTGGTTCATCTTTATAAAGTTAAACCGGCCCTTGGGGGCTATACTGGTGAAAGAGCAGTATGGCAAATTTTAAGGAACCAGTTCATCTTAAAAAGGTAATCCAGTCCCAGGAGGCTAAATATGCAAAGTTAAGTTATGACAAAAGTCCCGGTTTAGATTGATATCATAAACCGTTACTTGGGGGCTAGTGGGAGTTGATAAACTGCAATTGGACAAAAGAGAAAAATAGTAGTTACCTCATATCGCTCCTTCATCAAGTTTACCAAACTAGCTTCATAGTCACGGCTGGTATACAGACGGTTCAAGAAGCCAGAGTGAATGTCTTGAGCATTGAGATGGGCGTAGCTTGATAAATCGGCATTCCATTTGCCTTTGCCGATAGCAGAGAGCTCATCCTTGGCAATATGTTTTGACAAAGCGACAGGATTGCCAGGAGTGGTGTGGCCAGTGCCAGTAATCATAATGTCATCATCTTTGTCATCAGCAGCCTTCACTGGAGTTGGCGGTTTGTCAGTATCCTTAACTGGACTGACCGGTTTATCATTAGTTCAGACAGGGCTGGTTGGCCGGTCTGCATGGCTTTTAGCGTCAACTTGCACTTGTTCGGCAAGGAAGTCATGGTCTTGAGGCGGCGGATCATTAAGCATGGCGTCAGCGTCGGTTTCTTCCGGATCTGGAGTTGTTTCCGGTTCAGCAGCTACATTATCATCAGCCAGTTTGCTTAACCCAGCCTTCTTGCTGGGTCTTGGCTTGGCGCTGAGAAAAGATAGACATAAGGATCAGTACAGTAGGTAAAGATAACACATCAAGAATAAAGACACGTGCATAGCTCACCCAGGAACTGTTTTGAGGGGTGGAAGCTGTGTGGCCGATGACTCGCCAGAGGATGAGTGAGAAGTACCCTGATAATTTGAATCAGACGGGTTAAGAGGCTGGCGGAAACAACCTGCTTTTGGGCATGAAGTATCAATGGGATAAGAGACCTCTGATCGGCGTTACCGAACCGGACTGTTCGGTAAACCGGCGGAGGTAACTACCTGGCCCCTGTGCCGGGTTGTACGGCGAGCCTCGTGCTGCTGCGTCTTCAAAAGAAACTTAGGGTCCAAGTAAGCAAGAGGGTGAGAAAATTTTACTTTCCGGTTTGCTTGACGGATTTTTGATGTTGGCAAAGGATCTGAATCAGAGGAAAGAATGGTTACCTCTACGTCCTCAGCATGACTGCCTTCAGCATCGTCCTGATAATAATCATTGTCAATGAGATGTACGCAAAATGAACCAAGAGAGTCAAGTTCTACCTCTGGTTCCGGATTACCAACATCGTCATCAGCTGGTGGATCGGAGGATGCAGTGGTCCTTCTCTTGGCAGGTTTTTTAACCACCTTGGTCTTTGGACGAACTGGCTTGACCGGTTTGTCTTGCGGCTTCGCCGTTTTGTCTTGTGATGGTTTCTTGTTCCAGAACGGATCATCAACCTGTCAGAAATAATCACACTTTCAGAAAATATTTGGACAGAAGCAATTTCAGATAAAAAGATTATATGATTCTTACAGCTGGTGGTTTGTTGAAGGTGCAGAAAGGGAGTAGTCCGGTTTGGGCACAAACAGCCTCCGGTTCGTTCAGTATCTTTTTTACAGCCTCAGTGACTTCTGCATCTGTAAGCTGAATGTCAATGTGCCGCTGAGCATCCTTCAAACTCCCTGTATAGTCACACATCAAACCGGAGCGCCGGCTTAAGGGAAGAATACTCCAGCTTATCCAACAACGAGCAAGATCAACTCATGTCAAACCGTTTGCCATGAAGGCTCTAAGCTTTGATAATTGAGGAGCATAGTTGGCCCTTTCTCTTGCAGTCAACCTCTGAGGAAAAGGATGTGTGTTGCTTAGGCGTTCAGGGCGGCAACCCGGCAGGGGGTTTTCATCAGGTGGAGATGTATCCATGCAATAAAACCAAGTCTGGTTCCACTCTTTGGGGTGACTGTGGAGTTTGGGATGAGGGAAGGTGACTTCTTTCCTTTTCTGAACCGCCATTCCGCCCAGTTCCGTGTTGGGTCCATCCGAGAACTCTGTGTGACGGTTTAAGTGAAAGAAATCCCTAAACAGTTCGACAGTAGGTTCCTCTTGCAGATAAACCTCACAGAAGACTTGGAAGTGGCAGATGTTGGTCACAGAATTGGGACCGATGTCTTGAGGGCGTAGCTGAAAATTGGCTAGTACATCTAGGAAATTTTTTGAACCGGGAGGGCTAAAACCTCGTCTGAGATGATCAGCAAACACGACTACCTCTCCATCCTTGGGTGTAGGAGGATTTTCCGGGCCAGGGACCCTCCAGTGGATGACATCTTTCTTGGCTAAAGCACCCGTTTTAACAAGATTGTTTAACTGTTCTTCGGTTACTCGAGAAGGAGCCCAATTGCATTCATAGACTTGCTTGGCCATGGCAATGAAGGATCTGAAACATGATTATTACCGGTTTAAGATTTACAGTGGACAACTATACAACGGTATAAGGATACAAGCATATTGATAAACCGGATTTGCTTATTTGTAAACCGGAGTCTGACAATGGAAACGGTGTAATGCATTGACGGTTCAACAGGGGACTAATGGTATCTACCGGGTCATCATTTTTTCTCTGAAGTTAAACCGCCCAATCTAGTATTCAAAGTGTGTAAGTGGAGGAAGAAACAAGTTTCACATCTTGCTATGGTAATTTCAGATCTACCGCGCGTTCGAAAAACAAAATATATTCTGACCTAATTTCCAGCGTGCTAAAAGTTCACCGTGTTGAGATGAGTTGGATATCAAACAGGTGCTAAAACTACTACCGCGCGAGATCTATGTGCTTTTTGGATCTAATCCATGGATATAAATAAGGATAAAGAAGGGCGGCAATGAATACTGATGAACGCCGAAACCCTAATGCCAGATCTATGGTAAAAGAAAGGGGGGCTTACTGATGCTGATGGGATGGCGGAGAGGCGCCGCGGTTTTTCTCTGATACTATTAGGTTGATGCAGCGGCCTTTGTCGAAGCAAAGGCGAAGGAGGACGGCGGCGGCAGAGCTTGAGGGCCGGTCGGCTCAAGGAAGATGACGACGCGAAGAGGCACGAGGGGGGATATGGAAAGACCCCTTGGCCCTATTTATAAGGGCAGAAAGATAAACGTCAGGCGCGAAAATTGAGGAACCGAATTTTTGGATAAGAGGCGGAGCTGTCGCCTCGATTGTCGGAGGCTCATTAATGAAGGTGGATTATACACAGTTTTAAAAGAATCAGGTGATGTCATGGCGGTTTATCGTGGTCCTAGAAGATGATGTCGCGGCGGTTTACAAGATTATGTGAAGATGCTGAAGAAGAAGTTTTCTTAAGTACTGAGGATTGACATGAACCAGTTCAAATCAATCTGGGGCCTAATGTTGGGGATATTATCACTGGGCGTAAACCAGCCAAGAGAGGCCGGGTTAACCCCATAAGTAGTTCAT
The DNA here is from genome assembly GCF_002575655.3 of Aegilops tauschii subsp. strangulata. Lineage (NCBI taxonomy): Eukaryota > Viridiplantae > Streptophyta > Magnoliopsida > Poales > Poaceae > Aegilops > Aegilops tauschii. The sequence continues at coordinate 605,239,570 of NC_053041.3, read as the reverse complement.
TTGTATCTGAAGTCCATGAAGACAGACGGTGACGCTTTATGAAACCCCAGGGCCGAAAGCCGGTTTAAGGCTTGTAGACATAAACCGGCATTGATATGTAAACTTGTGTTGTAAGATAGAAGTAGCAGAGACCGACCCGGACACGATTATGAGCCGGCCTCGGGATTCTGTAAACCGACGAGCGTCAACCCATGTATATAAGGGGACGACCCGGCGGCGGTTCAAGAACAACAGACAACAACTCGAGACTCAGGCAAAGCCTATTCGCTCCCTGGTCATCGAAACCCCATCAATTCCATCACAACTAGACGTAGGCTTTTACCTTCATCGTAAGGGGCCGAACTAGTATAAAACTTTCTTGCGTCCCTTGTCCGCTTTAACCCCTTTAAGCTAACCCATAGCGATGGCTCCACGACTAAGTCCTTTCTCTAGGACATCTGTTGTGACAAAACCATGACAATAAGCGTGAGTGTTATGGATGGCGTTCTCGTAGGGAGACGGGAGCGGATCCATAGTGGTGTATTGATATGGTGAATATGTGGACTCGTGTGCGCCACCTCAAAAGAGTTGCTTGCAGTCGTAGTTCAGGTTAGCCACTGAGTCAAAGCTGGCTTGCTGCAGTTAAACTCCAGCACCCCTTTATTGATACCGATGCATATGTAGATAGTTCTGATGTAAGTCTTGCTGGGTACATTTGTACTCATGTTTGCTTAATTTATATTTTTGCAGAGAGACTTGAGTCTCGCTAGTAGTTCCGCGTGGACTTCGACGTTTAGCTTGTTACCTCAGCTACGATCTTGTGCCCTCGGCAGGGTCTTGTAGATAGTCAGGCTTCTCAGCCTTTTCATTTGTAGTTCACTAGTAGAAAACTGGGCTTTGGTCACAGGGCAATATTCACATTAGTCCCGGTTCAGTCACGAACCGGGACTAATATGAGCATTGGTCCCGGTTCGTGCGGCCAGGGGCCTGCCGGGCCTCGTGGGGGCATTGGTCCCGGTTCGTCTGGCCCCTTTGGTCCCGGTTGGTGGGACAAACCGGGACCAAAGGGCCACGCTCCTGGCCCACCACCCTTTAGTCCCGGTTCATACCACAAACCGGGACTAAAGGGCTGGTCCTAGTTGCGGCCAGTGTTTAGTCCCACATCGCCAAATGAAGGGCGCTCACACCAGTTTATAAGCCCGTCCCTCTCTGCCTTTTAAAGTGAAAATAGATGCCCTTATACATGGAATTTGACCTAAATTCACAGTAAATTTCATAGAAATTTATTATGAATTTAGGTTTAATTTTCTCTATAAGCGCATCTATTTTCATTTTTTTATATTTATAACATAAATAAACCTTAATAAAATAAATAAACCTTAATAAAATAAACTATAGTAACTACAATAAATAAACCTTAATAAATTAAGTAAAAATAGCAGCAGTAAAATAAATAAAAATAGCAGCAGTAAAATAAATAAAAATAAAATAATTAAAGTAAAATACATAAGTAATTAGAAATAAAATAAATAAGTTTTTTGTTGTAAGTAGAAACAAAACAAAACAAATAAAGCAAAAGAGAAAAAAACAGAGGAAAAAAATTATGCCACCTACTAGGCCACCACGGCCTGAATACGACTAGAAACCCATCCATGGGCCAGGATTCAGGCCCGCAGAAGGCCCAGTAGGCCCACAGGCAAATAGTGACAGAATAGGCCCATAAGCCTGCATTTGAGAGGAGCTCGAGGTGGTCAGCGCAGCTGCGCTTATAAACCACTGTCGAAGCCTCTCGGCTAGCGAGGTGGGACTAACCATCCCACCGCACCGCGCCAGTTCCAGCACAAGGCCTTTGGTCCCGGTTGGTGCCACCAACCGGGACTAAAGGGGGCATTGGTCCCGGTTCGTGGCACCAACCAGGACCAAAGTCCTTTAGTCCCGGTTGGTGCCACGAACCGGGACCACTGAGTTCCCTATATATACCCCATCGCCACAGCAGAGCACTCCACAGTGCTCTGTTTTTTCTGGCCGGCGAGGGGAGGGCATTTGGGTGCTCTAGCTCACCTCCTATGCACATGAGGTGTTCGATGAAATGTCTGAGCCACACTAGTTAATCTTTGTCCTCTCGAAACTCAACCTCCGAGCTCCAATTTCCCCGAGATTTGTCTAGGTTTAGCGGCCTGTCACGTCCCGTCCCCGTCTTCACCGCCGTCGATCGCCCGCGCCGATCTCGTCGCCAGCACCACCGTGGTGAGCCTCTTGTTCTTATCTTCTTTCTGAAAGGAAAAAATTCTTACTTTAGATAGTTACTTGTTTAATTTTGTTACTTTTATTATTCCTTCTTATTAAATAGTGCGATGGTTTTGGTATCCGCCCCCGTCGGCCCTCGTCCTGTCTATGATTCGGATGTGGTATATATTATCTTTTTATAACTATTTGGTTCATTTATTGTTTATGACAAATATACCGACCAACGTGACATAGATTTTATTTATCTAGGAGGTGGTTGAACCGGAAATTCTAACCGACCCTATTGTCGAGAGGTTAAATTTAGTTGAAGAAGAAAACAATTATTTGAAGGAAAAAATAAAAAAATTGAGGAGGAGAAGATGATATTGGAGTTGCATGTTGCGGATGTCGTCGATGATCACAAGATCAAGATGGATGCAATGCGCTTGAAGATTAGAAAGATTAGAAAATATGCCATTCATACCGAGGCTTGGTATCATTATGCCGTTGGATCAATTGTTACCTTGGTTGCGATTATGATCGCATTTGTTTTCGCATTGAAATGTTTTACATAGTTTCAATGTATAGTTTAATTAATTAGATGCTCTGGAGAGCTATATATATGTTGTTAGATGAGAACTATGTATGTACTTTGGTTTTAATGTGATGATGAACTTCTATTAATTTGGTCACTTAATTATCTATTCATGATGTTCTGTAATGGTTTTTGACACACTTAATTATATATAATGCACGCAGATGAACCGGCAATGGATGTACGGTGACAGACACACCTCCGAGTACATTAAGGGTGTGCATGATTTTCTCGAAGTGGCTGAGGCAAACAAGCAGAATGGTTTTATGTGTTGTCCATGCCCTATATGTGGGAATACGAAGTCTTACTCTGACCGAAAAATCATTCACACCCACCTGCTTTACAATGGTTTCATGCCACACTATAATGTTTGGACGAGGCACGGAGAAATAGGGGTTATGATGGAAGACGGCGAAGAAGAAGAGGACGATGACAACTATGTGCCCCATGAATACGGTGATGCTGCAACGGGGGAAGCTGCTGAAGATCAAGAGGAACCAGACGATGTGCCCAATGATGCTGCAAGGGGGGAAGCTGCTGAAGATCAAGAGGAACCAGTGCCCGATGATGATGATCTCCGCCGGGTCATAGTCGATGCAAGGGCGCAATGCGAAAGTCAAAAGGAGAAGCTGAAGTTCGATCGCATGTTAGAGGATCACAAAAAAGGGTTGTACCCCAATTGCGAAGATGGCAACACAAAGCTCGGTACCGTACTGGAATTGCTGCAGTGGCAGGCAGAGAATGATGTGCCTGACAATGGATTTGAGAAGCTATTGAAAATATTGAAGAAGAAGCTTCCAAAGGATAACGAATTGCCCGACAGTACATACGCAGCAAAGAAGGTCGTATGCCCTCTAGGATTGGAGGTGCAGAAGATACATGCATGCCCTAATGACTGCATCCTCTACCGCGGTACGTACAAGGATCTGAACGCATGCCTGGTATGCGGTGCATTGAGGTACAAGATCAAACGAGATGACCCTGGTGATGTTGACGGCGAGCCCCCCAGGAAGAGGGTTCCTGCGAAGGTGATGTGGTATGCTCCTATAATACCACGGTTGAAACATCTGTTCGGAAACGAAGAGCATGCCAAGTTGATGCGATGGCACAGTGAGGACCGTAAGAAAGACGGGAAGTTGAGAGCACCCGCTGACGGGTCGCAGTGGAGAAAAATCGAGAGAAAGTACTGGGCTGAGTTTGCAGCTGACCCAAGGAACATATGGTTTGGTTTAAGCGCGGATGGCATTAATCCTTTCGGGGAGCAGAGCAGCAATCACAGCACCTGGCCCGTGACTCTATGTATGTATAACCTTCCTCCTTGGATGTGCATGAAGCGGAAGTTCATTATGATGCCAGTTCTCATCCAAGGCCCTAAGCAACCCGGCAACGACATTGATGTGTACCTAAGGCTGTTAGTTGAAGAACTTTTACAGCTGTGGAACGGAAACGGTGTACGTACGTGGGATGAGCACAAACAGGAGGAATTTAACCTGCACGCGTTGCTGTTTGTAACCATCAACGATTGGCCCGCTCTCAGTAACCTTTCAGGACAGACAAATAAGGGATACCACGCATGCACGCACTTTTTAGATGACACTGAAAGTATATACCTGGACAAAAGCAGGAAGAATGTGTACCTGGGCCATCATCGATTTCTTCCGACCAACCATCAATGTCGAAAGAAAGGCAAGCATTTCAAAGGCGAGGCAAATCACCGGAAGAAGCCTGCCATGCGTACCGGTGATCACGTACATGCTATGGTCAATGATTTACACGCAATCTTTGGAAAGGGTCCCGGCGGACAAGCTGTTCCGAATGACGCTGAGGGACACGCACCCACGTGGAAGAAGAAATCTATATTTTGGGACCTACCCTACTGGAAAGAGCTAGAGGTCCGCTCTTCAATCGACGTGATGCACGTGACGAAGAACCTTTGCGTGAACCTGCTAGGCTTCCTGGGCGTGTATGGGAAGACAAAAGATACACCTGAGGCACGGGAGGACCTCCAACGTTTGCACGAAAAAGACGGCATGCCTCCGAAGCAGTATGAAGGTCCTGCCAGCTACGCTCTTACGAAAGAAGAGAAATAAATCTTCTTTGAATGCCTGCTCAGTATGAAGGTCCCGACTGGCTTCTCGTCGAATATAAAGGGAATAATAAATATGCCAGAGAAAAAGTTCTAGAACCTAAAGTCTCATGACTACCACGTGATTATGACGCAACTGCTTCCGGTTGCATTGAGGGGGCTTCTACCGGAAAACGTCCGATTAGCCATTCTGAAGCTATGTGCATTCCTCAATGCAATCTCTCAGAAGGTGATCGATCCAGAAATCATACCAAGGCTAAGGAGTGATGTGGCGCAATGTCTTGTCAGTTTCGAGCTGGTGTTCCCACCATCCTTCTTCAATATCATGACGCATGTCCTAGTTCATCTAGTCGACGAGATTGTCATTCTGGGGCCCGTATTTCTACACAATATGTTCCCCTTTGAGAGGTTCATGGGAGTCCTAAAGAAATATGTCCGTAACCGTGCTAGGCGAGAAGGAAGCATCTCCATGGGCCATCAAACAGAGGATGTCATTGGGTTTTGTGTTGACTTCATTCCTGGCCTTAAGAAGATAGGTCTCCCTAAATCGCGGTATGAGGGGAGACTGACTGGAAAAGGCACGCTTGGAGGGGGGGACTCAATAATATGCAGGGACGGATATTCTTGGTCTCAAGCACACTACACAGTTCTAGAGAACTCTACCTTGGTGACTCCGTATGTCGATGAACACAAGAACAGTCTGCGCTCCAAACACCTGGAGCAGTGTGACGACTGGATTACATGGGAACACATCAGGACTTTCAGCAGTTGGTTGGAAACACGTCTCAGAGTTGACACCACTGTTTGTGATGAGTTGTACTCGTTGTCCAGGGGACCATCTTCGACTGTATTGACATACAAAGGATACGAGATAAATGGGAATACATTTTACACGATCGCCCAAGATCAAAAGAGCACCAACCAAAACAGCGGTGTCCGCTTTGATGCAGCAACCGAGAGGGGAAAGGACACATATTATGGTTACATAATGGACATATGGGAACTTGACTACGGACATGATTTTAAGGTCCCTTTGTTTAAGTGCAAATGGGTCAATCTGTCAGGAGGCGGGGTACAGGTAGACCCACAGTACGGAATGACAATAGTGGATCTGAACAATCTTGGGTACACTAACGAACCGTTCGTCCTAGCCAATGATGTGGCACAAGTTATCTATGTGAAGGACATATCTACTAGACCGAGGAAAAGAAAAGATAAGGAAGCGAATACATCATACGATGAGCCAAAGCGCCACATAGTTCTTTCAGGAAAAAGGGACATTGTGGGAGTGGAGGGCAAGACAGACATGTCTGAAGATTATGAAAAGTTTCATGAAATTCCTCCCTTCAAAGTCAAGGCTGACCCAAGCATCCTGATAAACGATGAAGATTATCCATGGTTACGGCGCAATAAGCAAATGACACAAGCGAAGAAAAAGTGAAGACTTTCTCCCGCAACTATTATGATGATACCATGCCAACTTTGTAATAGACGAGTATGATACCATTGTCCGTTTTGTAAAAGAAGTGCATCAAGTTTTTGCCGTAACCCTCTCAACTTTCTTGCACATGCTATGTGGATGAAATGATGATACCATGCCAACTTTCATCTTTTTCAGACTTCATTTGAAATGCTTTTCAATTTTAGGGTCTTATAGCTCAAAGTAATTAGTAAATGCATGAAAAATAACAGGCCAAAAATTCAAAATTATGCCACCTACTGGGCCACCACGGCCTGAAGACGATTAGAAACTCATCCATGGGCCAGGATTCAGGCCCGCAGAAGGCCCAGTAGGCCCACAGGCATGTACAGAGAGGTTAGGCCCGTAAGCCTGCTTTAGAGAGGAGCTCGACAGCTCAGGCGCACCGCACCTTATAAACAGGTGCGGCTCTCTCTTAGCTAGCGAGGTGGCACTAAACTCACCACCACACCGCTGTGCAAGGCCATTCGTCCCGGTTGGTGGCACGAACCGGGACCAATTCCACCCTTTGGTCCCTGTTGGTGCCACGAAGCGGTACTAATGAGGCTGTGGCCCCACGAGCACCTTTAGTACCTGTTCGTGGCACGAACCGGTACTAGAGTTTCTTACTAAGCAGTTTTTTAGTCCCACCTCGCTAGCTAAGAGGCACTAGGAGCGGTTTATAAGCCCTGAGTGCAGAGACGATGCAGAAGAGGCGCAATGCTCACGTTGCTTAGCTTCAAGCCTTGAGGAATAAGGTAGACTGCATCGAGCTATGTGCAGTGCAGTCTACACTATTCCGAAAGGCTTGAAGAAAATCAACGAGCATTGCGCCTCTTTTTTATTTTTAATAACTTATTACAACTCCGGACTTCTTGTGTTGCGACAAAATAAAATAAACTTTAATAAAATTTATGAAACTAAAATTAACAAATTATTTTCTGTTCAAAACATTATAAGAAACCTCTATTATTATTGAAACTAAAATCATATAAAATTGATGCAACTAAAATTATCGAATTATTTTCTGTTCAAAATCATTAAAAGCAAAAAGAATTTTCATAAAGAACTTTTTTTGATAGAAACTTTAATAGCAAAAAGAATTATCATAAAGTAAAATAAATAAGTAATTAGAAACAAAATAAAATAAAATAAATAAGTTTTTTGTTGTATAGAAACGAAACAAAATAAATATAGCAAAAAAGAAAACAAAAAAACTAAATACAGAAAAAATAATTTTCATAAAGAATTAAAAAATAAAGCAAAAAACAAAAGAAAATAAATGATGCAAAAAACAAACAAAAAAACTGAAAAAAAAACTATTTTTATACTAAAGTTAATCACAAACTTGTGATTCACACAAATTTCAAAGAATTCAAATTTTAACAATTCAAATTTGAAAACTACTGGCACTAATAGAAAGTTTATATTTTTTCTAAAACTAATGGCACTAACAGAAAGTTTATAATTTTGCTGACCTAAAAGCAAAAAGAATTAAAAAATAAAGCAAAAAACAAAAGAAAATAAATAATGCAAAAAACAAAACAAAAAAACTGAAAAAACTATTTTTATAGTAAAGTTAATCACAAACTTGTGATTCACACAAATTTCATAGAATTCAAATTTTAACTATTTAAATTTGAAAACTAATGGCTAACAGAAAGTTTATAAATTTTCTGACCTAAAAGCACAAAGAATTAAAAAATAAAGCAAAAAACAAAAGAAAATAAATAATGCAAAAAACAGAACCAAAAAACTGGATAAAAAATTAAAAAAACTGCCACCTATTGGGCCAACCACGGCTTGAATACGACTAGAAACCCAACCTGGGCCAGGATTCAGGCCCGCAGAAGGCCCAATAGGCCCGCAGACAGCACAGTGTGACATTAGGCCCGTAAGCCTGCATTTGAGAGGAGCTCGAGAGGGCAGCCGCAGTGGGGCTTATAAACCACTCCGAGCCCCTCTCAACTAGCGAGGTGGGACTAAACTTTTGGCCGCGGGCAGCGCAAGGCCTTTGGTCCCGGTTGGTGGCACCAACCGGGACTAAAGGGGGGCATTGGTACCGGTTCGTGGCACCAACCGGGACCAATGCCCCCCCTTTAGGCCCGGTTGGTGCCACCAACCGGGACCAAAGGCCGCCGCTTCCCGCCCTTTGCGCTGCTGAAAAGGGACCTTTGGTCCCGGTTGGTGGCACCAACCGGGACTAAAGGGGGGCATTGGTCCCGCTTGGTGCCACGAACTGGGACCAATGCTCTGAGTATATAAGAAAACACTTAGCGCTTTTCAGATTCATCTCTGCAGTTGCCCTGCCCCGACGACGCCGCCAGGCTGCCCGAGCTCGCCCCGTCGACGCCGTCGCCGCCCTCTGCCTCGTCGACGCAGCCGCCCCTGCCCCGACCACGCCGCCGTCGTCCCGCCCCGACCACGCCGCACCTCTCCTTTGGTCAGGCCGGCGCCGCCCCCTGCCTCCCTATTTTTTTCACATATAGATGATGTTTTTTTCCAGATTATATGTATATGTGTGAGTATATGTATGTGTGTATTCTGATTATATGTCCTCTTTTCAGATTTTTTTTTTTTTGCATTTTTATAAAAGTGTATATATGTATGTATGTTCTTTGTGTATATATATGTTCATGTATGAAAAACATAGATTTTTAGAAAAGTTTTATCTATATATGTTCTCTGATTTAGTCCATTTTAGGTTAGTTTCATTTTTAAAAATGTTTTATATATTTAGGAAAAGAAGGAAGAGAAGGAACAAGGAAGAAGAAGAAAAAGTTTTATATATATGCAAAAGTTACATTTTTAGAAAAGTTTTATATATCTAGCTAGGAAGAAAGGGAAGAAGAAGAAAAAGAAGGATAGGAAAAAAGAAAATAAGAAGAGGAAGAAAGGAGAAGAAGAGGAGAGGAAGAAGAGGAGAAATAAACAAGAAGAGGAAAAAAGAAGAAAAAGAATATATCTATTTTTTCTTCTTCTCCTCTATTCCTTTCTTCTTCTCCTCTTCTTTTTCTTCCTTTTTTCTTCGATCTTCTCCTCTATTCCTTTCTTCTTCTCCTCTTTTTATTTCTTCTTCGTCTTCTTATTTTTTATCGGGTATGTCGTTGTCGATATACCCCCTCCCGATAACTTCAACACGAGGGGGGGTCGATATACCCCCTCCCCGCCGATAATATTATTTTCCCATGTACGTATGTCGTCGTTGTCGATATAACCCCCTCCCGATAACTTCAACACGTGGGGGGGGGTCGATATACCCCCTCCCCGATAACATTATTTTCCCATGTATGTATGTCGTCGTTGTCGATATATATAACTCCCTCCCAGATAACTTTGACATGATGGACGGTCGATATTTATACCCCCTCTCGACCGTGATAACTTATACCACGGGAGCACCCCCCGGCCCTCTCGCTCGACCCAAACTCTCGAGGACACCCAAACCCTAGAAAAAACCGATGTCGGTCTCCTACCCCCTCCCGCCGCGCCGCTACCCTTGAAGCGTTGCCTAGGCCACCCCAAACCCGGAATAAGCTAGGTCTACGTTTGCACTAAGATATCCACCTGCTTTCATGTTTGTGTAATAATTGCCATGTTGTAATATTTGCAGAAACAATGGAGCACGGACGAGATGAGCAAGCAGAAGAGGTGTTGGGGGACATAATCTTAGCCGGAGGTGATATCTTGTCGTATCTTAATGACAATGATGGTCTGGAAGAACAGGGTGAAGAAGCAGGCTACGGTGATCGAAGACTGGAGGAGGAAAGACATGATTATGATGGCTCCGGTGACCCAATGCTGGTGCAAGAAGGAGCCCGTGGTGACGGCTCCGGTGACCGAACAGAGTCCGGCCAGGTAAATATATTAGTTAAGCCTGTGCTGACTAGCTAATTGATGCATTCATTGTTTTGGTATGTACACATATTAATTAACACTCGTCTTTCTTCTTTTTTCTAGCCCTCCGGATCGAGCACAACTGCGGTAAAGAGACGAGGCCCGAAGAGAAAGTTGCGCTCGGATGAAAGGTTTGAGATCACAGCAATCGTGCGCGACGGCCAACCGATTGAACCCATCCGGACAAAGGATGCATTTGCTGCTCAGTGGGGGGTTCTAGTTAGGGACAAGATCCCGATCAGCATCCACCAATGGTATAAGCCTAAGAAGGAAGACCCTGAGGTGTCTTATGTCAATGATATGCAGAAAGATGATCTTTGGACTCAGCTGAAGGCAAATTTCACCCTACCGCCAGAGGAGGATCCGGAGAAGCCAGTTATAGAGCAATTAATCAAGTCTCATGCCCTTAAGAAGATGGCCGACCTATTCAGGAGGTGGAAGAATGAGCTGAAAACGTTTGTCGACAAAGAAGAGACACCAGAAGTCATCGGCCGGTATGAGAATATCAGAGATCACTGGCCTGCATTTGTGGCCCACAAGACATCGGAAAAGAGTAAGAAGATGTCAGCGACAAACAAGAAAAATGCTGCGAAGAAGAAGCTTCACCATCGCACGGGGTTAGGTGGCTACCTCAAAGCCTGACCTAAGTGCGCCAAGGCTAAGAATGATCTGCTTGAAAAAGGGATCGAACCACAGACAATGAACTGGACAGACCGTTGCCGGACTTGGTTCTTCGGGGCTGGCGGAACCTTGGACCCTGTATCAGGGAGGTGCGTTTGGACGAACGAGCTTTTAAGAATACCAGTCAAGAAGATTCAGTAATATATCGATGCAGCGCAGGAAGGGATGTTCGTTCCAGACAGAGAGAACGACGAGCTCACAATGGCCCTCGGGAATGCTGAGCACCCTGGACGGACACGAGGCACGCCAGGCTCCGTTCCGTGGAAGGCTGGTTTTCCGGACGCGGGCGGTTACAAAACCCAGGAGAGGAGGAAAAAAGTGGAGCAGATCCAAATTCAGAAGCTGCACGAAAGGGTTCAAGCGCTAGAGGAACGAGACGGCAATCGACATGCCGAAACTGCCCTCGAAGCTACACCGCCATCTCAGCGGAGAAGCAGCGTGGTTTCCACTGAGCTGCTTCAGCTGGAGCATGCGGCTCGTGCTAGCTACCCCGTGGATGCTATCACAGAGTCCCAACATTGCCACCTTATGGCGGAATGGCAGAACTTCAAAGTCAAGGCGGCTGTTGGCTCTGTTTTACCTCCTGAACCCGGCGCAACCTACCACTGCCGGCCGATTCCAGAAGGATATGCTAGGGTTATGGTGGATGAAATAACGGAGGGATTTGAGGAGCTCTAGCTTGACCACCCAACCGGTGAAGGGGAGACTCGGCTGGGTTCTGCTCTGAAGACTCCATGCCTATGGCGGAAGGAGCTCATCAAGCTTCCGAACTGGACGGCTGCGGCGAGTAAGGGCACTCCGCCTCCTCCTCCGCCTCCTCCTCCGGCGAGTGATCAGGGCACTCAGCCTCCTTCTCCGGCGCGTGACGGCACTCCGCCTCCTTCTCCGCCAGCGCCGGCGCGTCAGAGCAGCCAGCCTCCTCCTTCTCCGCCTCGTCAGCAAGGGCGGAAGAGACCCGCCGCCGCTGTGGCTGCTCCGGCACGTCGTAGTCCTTCTCCTCCGCCTCATAAGCAAGGAAAGAAGACAGCTGCAGCCACTCCGTATGCTCTGCCGGCGTCTAGCAGTACAGCTGCCAGAGGCGGGAGGCAATACAGATTCGGTCCTTCTCTGAAGACTCCAGAGAAGTTACCATACGAGAGGACCGAGGAGGAGAACGCGAAGATCGTGCAAGCCAAAGTGAAGAACTTCTTTGAAGGGGTGAAAGCAAAGAAACATCCACCTCCAGAGGAGAAGGTAGATCCGGTGAAAGCAAAGCGCACTCTGGCTGCCCTGACAAAACCACCAAAGTCTCCGCCGAGAGGCAACTATGAGCGCATTCTTATGCCGAAGCGGAGCGGTCGGGAAGTACTATCAGTGATAAAAGGTTAAAAGAACGACGAGCTGGGAAAAAAATTGCCCGACTCAGTGAACCAATCGTGCCCGCCGCTCAAGGTGTCAAAAGACATCATCGCTAATGATCCTAGTATGGTGCCCGGTTATAGCAATCTTGGAGAATACCTGCCCGACGATGTACATTATGAAATCATGGAGGTGGACGAACACAAATACCATTACGGGAAGCCTCTTCGTCAATGAAAGATCTCTATCAACGATAATGCGAAGACTACATGATTGGTACATGAAAACGTGCAGAGAGTCTTATGGGATGGATATTTTGACGCTGAGAGTTAAACCGGAGCATGACCTCGTTGGAATTGATCTGCAGAATGTTCCATTTGAGGATTTCTTCCAGTTTTACAATCAAAAGGCCCTCAATAAAACAACGATCACTTGCTACTGTCTGTAAGTAGTACTACTTCTGTCATTAAGTCTCTCTATATAGGTCAGCTCTTTCATTGCATGTATTTATACTTATCCTCACTATATTATGCAGATTGAAGATCGCCGAATTGAAGAAAAGACAAATCGGTGATATTTGGTTCATTAACACAAATCTCATAGATGCATATACGGTTGAAAAACATCCCAAAGAAGCCGAGGCCAACTTGCTACAATCGTTGGTATTAAATCAAAACAAAGATATAATACTCTTTCCTTACAACTTCAAGTGAGTGTTACTGTCTTGTGCATATTCGGTTTCCCTTATTAGTCCAGCTTATGGTAATGTAATTGATGACTTATGCATGCATGCGCAGCTTCCACTATATTCTCCTAGAGATTAAGCTTGAGCAGGGAGTAGTAACCGTCTTAGACTCGAGACGAAAAGATCCCCAGGACTATGCGAACATGACTCAAATGCTCGAGAAGTAAGTTAAATCGATCATTATCCACCATATCAGCAACTTTGTTCATTTCCTGATATCAAGTAATTGTTTTCTTTGCCTGGCAGGGTTTGGAGAAAATTCACCTCAAAAGCTCCGGGACTGCCGAAGAAGCTGCAATTTAATCACCCGAAAGTAAGTACTATAGTAGCATGTTCTGTGCATCTCCTAGTGATTCAAGCGCTAGTTTCATCAATACCATTTAGCACGCTTGCTTATCAGTTACATTGACCTCTATTTCCTGTAAAGTGGTTGTGGCAGGAACCCGGGAATAATTACTGTGGATACTACGTTTGCGAGTCCATCCGCTACACGACCTGTGAGCGGGGCTACACTGAAGAACAATATGAAGTGCATAAGCAATAATATTCACAATTTTATTTTATTACCATCATTTGTGTTGAGTTTCATTTATTCATATATATATGTATTGACCCCCTTCTTCAAATTAGACGTTTCGGAAGCGGGATGAACTCCTAGCAGAAGATCGTATGCGAGGAATTCAAGAGGAATTGGCGGCATTCTTCCTTGACCACGTGATCGCTGAAAACGGAGAATACTATGTGGACCCTGTGTTCCTACAATTTAATTAGGAGATTGTATTGTAAGAGATAATTATTGTATATATGTAGCCGGTAGTGTCGGATAGATATACGAGAACTTGTTGTTCGACCAATATCTCAGAGAAGGAGAGGTGGTCGATATCACTTCTCACTGTATGCATATGTTCATGACGATCTTCTGTTTCCTTCATTTGATTACTAGCTAGCGTGTCTACTCCTCTCCATACGTATATAGTACGTAGCGTCGACCAAGCATGGAGATAAGAGAGGACACTTCTCTCTATTAATTAGCTAGCTAACACAATATATCAAACACCTAAATTAACCCCCCAAAACCCCTAAACCATCCCCTTTCAAAAAAAACAAAAACCTCAGCTCCTGCCAGCTGCTGACGCGTGGATGCCTATTGGTCCCAGTTGGTGACACCAACCGGGACAAAAGGCCCTGCCTATTTGTCCCGGTTGGTGCCACCAACCGGGACCAAAGGCCCCCTGCCTGGGCTGGCAGCAGCGGCCACGTAGAGGACCTTCTGTCCCGGTTCGTGTAAGAACCGGGACTAAAGGGGGGAGGCATTAGTAACGACCCTTTAGTCCCGGTTCGAGAACCGGGACAAAAGGCCCTTACAAACCGGGGTAAATGCCCCTTTTCCTACTAGTGGTTGTCTATACTCAGACAAGTTAAGCTTCTGCATGTGCTTGTTGCTTGTATGACTTGAATGCTGGGTTATCAGAACCATGTTTTTAATATCTAGCTCTTCGGAGCCTAATGAATAAATACTCTGAGTCGTAGAGTCTTCTTGTGATGCCATGTTGTATTTGCACATATCGAGCATATTGTGTGTATGATTTTGAAATGCTTGGTATGTGTGGGATCCAACAACCTAGTTGTCTATCCTTGGTAGCGTCTCTTATGGGGAAATGTAGTCTAGTGCTTCCACGGAGCCACGGTAGTCAGCTACAGCCCGGTTTACCGGAGTCCTGCTAGCCCAGCACTACTGCTCCCGAACACTTAGACTGGCCGGCATGTGATTCACATCGTTCCTGTGTCTGTCCCTTCGGGGAAATGTATCGCGTGACTTCCGGAGTCCTGCTAGCCTGCTACAGCCCGAGTTCTCGGAGTCCTGTTAGCCCAGTTGCCACAGCCCGGATTCACACGCTGATGACCGACATGCTCGATGTTGTTTCATGTATGCCTGTCCCCGTAAGTTAGTGCCACTTTGGGTTCACGACTAGTCATGTCGGCCCGGGTTCTCTGTCATATGGATGCTAGCGACACTATGATATACGTGAGCCAAAAGGCGCAAACGGTCCCGGGCCAGGTAAGGCGACACCCGTGGGAATACCGTGCGTGAGGCCGCAAAGTGATATGAGGTGTTACATGCTACATCGGTGTGACTTAGAATCGGGGTCCTGATAGCTTTGGTATCAGAGCCTGACTGCCTGTAAGATTACCAAGCCAAACTGGTCGAAGTTGAGTCTAGAAATGCTTTAGTTATATAAGGGAATTGATTGTGGAAGGGAACGTAAGGCTCTTTTTACTCCTTTACCTTATGCCCTTCTGATCTGAGTCAACCTCTTCCTTTCTATGGGGATTAAGAACTAGGCTTCTCATCTTTCTATCAGGATCACGTGTTACTAATCTGTAGAATCTTAGGATTGTTGCTTCCAGGCCTCAGTTCAGTTTCTACTACTTTTAGTATGTTGCCAGTTGAACCAGAACCTTGATATGATGTTGTTAAGTGACTATGCAAATCTTTGTGAACGTCTCAAATCTTTCTGAGCATTTACAGCCGTTATGTTGTCCGAGTCATCCCAGGTTTCTAAATAGTCTGATGCATTTGTAAATCCCTCCTTACCGTTTCGAAGTTTCTTTGTGCCAGATTAAGCACACTAATCGGTCTGTTGAGGTACTCTGTTGCCTTGACATGTATGTTGGAGTTAGTATTACGACCCAAGGTGTCTTCGAGAACCACTTTGTAATTTAGCAATGCTTTGTATGCCCAGTGTGATGATTCTGGCCATTATTCTCGAAAGCATCCCGTGAATCTTGGGCTCAAGAACCCAGAAATAGAATGCCTACTAACTAAATAGCATCACGTGATGCCATTTAGTTAGTAGGCATTCTATTTCTGGGTTCTTGAGCCCAAGATTCACTCTACTTACCTCGTGTTGATAGTGTTGCTCGTACCTTTAGGATATTAGTAACCTTTGCGATAGTTCTCAAGGTCCATGGTATTTCCTTCTTCGAAATACCATGAACGGCTTATGGCAGAAGTTCTTTTGAACCAAAAGATCACAACCAGAGTGCTCTTGACGAGTTCTCGATGCTATGCTGTTACTCTGCAAGTTCTACCTTCTCCGCATGGGTTATCCGGAAGAAATATGTTGAGCTTTGCTCGACATACTAATATATGCATCCACAACTCAGAAAGATATATGTTCCTTTGAGTTCTCTCTCTTTAGTTGTATCCTGATCTCCGTCTATCATTTGATAGTCAAGAGCATGTCATGCATTCATGCTCATTGATACCTCATATTCTTGTGGGTTGTCAAGCCATTCTAATCCAGAATGACTAGGAGAAACAAACTCTAGCACCTCATCCATTTCTTGGATTGGGTCAAAGCAATTGTATTCCACAGATCAAAATGCCAATCTAGCTTTTGTTCTGTTCTACCCTGGAATATTACCATCTTATGTCAAGAATGTTATGGGAACTGCACACCATCTTATGAATTCTCGATACAGTGATACTTCTCGCCATCATTACTCATTCCTCGGTCCTGTGTTGTCACAACCGGAGAGCCGACAAGTGAATTGTGATGTGTGAAATCAATACTCCGAGCAACTCGTTGCTTGGTAGTAAATGGACAATATTATCATTCTTAGCGTGTTGGTTATTGAATCATCATTCTAAGATAGATTGTGCTACCTAGTCCTTATTTCTGGTGCACTCTTCGATCAAAGAGTTAGGATTATTCAATCCCTTGCTTATTTGATCATAACGTCTTGATCTGAAAAGCAAGATTGTTCTCGAGCTTAGTAACATATCGGTGGTTCGTGATGTTCCGAATATCTTCTCGAAAGTATTACCAGGTTGTCACCTGACCGCTATGTTGAGTTCGTGATCATGTTGGTTTTCCTCCAAACCACCCATCCCCCAAGATTATGTGTTGGATCCCCTGAACTAGTTGGTTAAGCTAAACAATAACTTGGAGAGTTGGAAGATAAAAGCTTGCCCGACTTAGTTCATTCCAAAGGGATATTGTTGTGTGTGTGTGTGTGTGTTAAAGAAGGATGATATCTTCATTGATTGATCCTCTTGATCAATTGTTGGATCTATTGTCTTGTCCAAACTTTGATTTGAGTGTGGGCTATCCTTAAATCAAATCTGAACCAACGATATTCGTAATGTTGTCTTACTCGTGGTTGTTTCCTTGAGCATACACCATTACATCCTTGGGTCTGACCAATGCTATCACCGTGTTCACTTAATTGTGGAATTCCATCTATATGGAAGCCTGGATGGTTTGTTGTTGAGCCCATGGCAGCCTTTTCATCTTGTCCATCATTCATGTTGAACATCTAAGTTAGCGTTGGAAACTTTTGAAAGCATTTTCTTCGCGCTAGTTCATGAGGTATATGTTTGTATGAGACAAGTGATCTCCACTAATTCATGTGTATCTGATGTAAGCTGTCACCGTGAATTCGAGAAAGCATGTTTTTACTTCCTCTGGAATCATCCCAAGTCAGTTATGCACGTGCGAAGTATTCTGTGGTCTGTTAGACTGATCATCTTCGTTCCATATGAATTCTGTAGCACACCAAGCCACTGATTGATTTGTTCAAGATAAAGGAGTCTGTTCTAAAGTGTTAATCCTTTAGACTTCCGCGTGGAGACTTCAATATCATTAATGATGGTTCCTCACCTGAACTCAGTAGTGTTTTGTTGTAAGACTTCTACGTGGTCATGCTTGTCTTGGACAGCGTGTTCACATGTATGTAGCAGAACCAGCTCAAGTTTTGGAACTTGCTATCGTAGCTCATCTCTCGAGAATTTCGCAACGTCATCTCGTCGGTTTGTGTTGCAAACTTTCTTTTCCAGACACGTTGTCTGAATTATCCTGTTACCAACCAGATTTGAATCTCAGGCAGATATGATGGTTGGAACTTCTTCCAAGAACTATGATATAGGTTCCAGTGAAGTGGATGCACCTAGCTGGAAGCAGTATTATTGTAGTATCTTGATTAAGCCGTTTGGTCACTTCCCATGAGGATTTCGCATGCCTTATTCTAGAAGTTGTTCCTTATGGATTTTGTGCTCCCGAAGTCCGACCTTTACTTGATGGCCATGTTGATGTTTTTTAAGCATAACCGTGGTAGCTAGTACATCAAGGAGAACATTAGAAGCGGAGTGCTAAATGTCTCTCGGTCGATCATCCAGATTTCGTTCCCTTGGCCTCACTAAGGCGAAATCTGAGAAAGTTTTGTCTTCCTTTGCATCTGCATTGTCCATCACTATTCATCATGGTAGTAAGATGTGCTGCCAGGATCCTCGGAATGGATGTTGATAAAACCTTGATGAGTATGGAAATGCTCAAGTTCTTGAGAGCACGCTCAAACACTAGGTCTCGGTATCAATTGGAATGTGCCTTCTGTTTGCCGAGTTGTCTTATAACTCTAGTTTCCTTTCCAAACTGAGTATGCCATTCTTTCGAATTCCTTCAAATGATCGATTGTGATTTTCCTCAGGCTGGTATAGAGAGTTTCAATGATCTATGCATCAAAAGTAATTCTTTTTGCCACTTAAGGGAATAATTCTACGAGTCACCTTCCCTAAGGTGTCACGTTATGGAATCATGGCAAATATCTCATTGCTACTTTGAATCCATGCACCATCTTACTCAAGCATTAAATTGTTGCCTACCAAGTGAACCTTCGTCATCTATTTCACTCCATCCCTCTGGATGTATGCTTCGTGTCTCAACTCGAGAGACGTTTTAATGTCTCACTCCGTGAGTTGATCCTGAGTTGTTCGATCTTCGAGAAGATCGATCCTTCTAGAGTTTTCCTTTTCCTCTCGTTACCATGTGGGTTGGAGTTCTCAGAGCAAAGACGTCAAGGTCTGGAGTCAATGAATCAACAACTCCGGGAAGGCAGTTGGATCATGAAGATTGTGTTAAGCCTTGCATCCCCTTTGTCTTCTCACCTCACGTCCTGAATCTCGGGACGAGATTCTTGCTTTGTGGGGGTGAGTTGTCACATACCTAGCTTCTGGCAATGCACTAGGGTAGCTTCATGTGTGCATCATGTTTAAGTTTGAAAGAAACTTGAAATGGGGATTGCCTAAACCCTAGCATCAAAGGAATTCACCAGGTTCAACTAAAATATTTTCAGTAAATCCAAATGGCTTTCAAAAATGTTCATCATTTTTGGAAAATGCTGGAAACAGTAACCAGAGGTGATGCACATTTTTCCATGACACATTTAGGCTCTGAATTAAATCATACTCTATTTGCATTTGGGCATTTAAATGTTATAAAATATTTTAAATGTCCAAATAATCACAAACTGAAATGTTTGCTGTTGGAAATATTCCAAACAGTGACCTCAGTTAGTTGCATGATTTTTCAAAGTGCCTAGCCATTTTTACTAAGTCCAGAAACAAATGTCAGAATTAGAAAAGAGAAAGAAAAAGGAAAAGAGCAGAGACTCACCTGGAACTTACCTGGCGCCCACCAAAGCCCATCTGGCCAGCCCAGCCCACCAGCGCCACTGTCCTCAAGCTCCTGCCAGGAGGACGCGCGCGCGTGGTCGCCGCGCGCGGGCACGCGCCCTGGCCACCTCCTCTCTGCCTGCTTGCCCGGACACCTCTGGAAGATGCCATGTGCCAGCCCCTGACTCTCTCACTCTCTCCCGTGCTTCTCCCCTCTTCTGCTCTCTCTCCCTCTCGCGCCCGAGCGCAACCGCCGCCGCTGCTCGTCATTGCCGCGGCCACCGCCTCCTCCTCGCCCCTCTGACGTGCCCGAGACCTCCGCGACGTCATCGTCGTCCTCTCCACCGAGCCATGCGAGCCAGGAGACCTCACAGCACCGCCATCGGCATCGTCTCCAAGCTTCGGCACCGGCGCAGTCTCCGACGATTCGCTGGCCATAGCGCATCCCCGCCCTCCTCGTCGCCTCTGCTGGAACCGGTGTGAGCCCCTCTCCGTTCCGCCTCTGTTCTTGACGCCCCGCACGTCCTCCACCACTAGAGCCGCCCTGCGCGAGGCTCGCCGCCGCACGGCCATGTCGCCGCCGTCGTTCTGCCTAGCGTACGCCGCGTCCGAGCTCGTAGACGAGCTCCAAGAGGACCCAGGAGGCCGTGGCACACCTCATACGGCTTCCCCGTGCCCTGCAGTCGTGCGCCCGCTCGAGCCGAGCTCCGGTCGCCGCCGCGAGCTCTGTTCCGGCGAGCTTCGGCGCCCCCGCAGCAACCCACCTGCCCGTCTGGATGCGGGAGAGCACGGGGCTACTTCCCGGTGGTCTCCGCGCGTCCAGCCGCCGCCTGTCGCGCTTCTCCGACAAGTTTCCACCGCAGTTTTGGTCGCCGCCGGCCAAACTCCGGCGAGGGCCGATGTGGCCTCGCCATTAGCACTAACCCCGCGAGCTAGACCACCATTAGACGCTGACAGCGGGCCCCACAGCGGGTCAAAGCCGGAGTCAACGCGGGATTAGTGTCTGTCTCACTGACCAGTGGACCCCACTGGTCAGGTTTGACCTGGACCCGGTCTGTTGACCTGCTGACGTCACACCGACGTCATGCTGACGCAGTTAACCTTTTTCTGGATTTATTCTTATTTAGGAAATTCCAGAAAATGCTTTAAACTTCTAAAATTCATAGAAATTAAACCGTAACTCCAAATGAAATAATTTATATATGAAAAATGACCAAAAAATCCAATCTATCCATCTGTACCTTTTTCATGCATGTTAGAACAATTTATAGCTTCTGTTTAGGACAAATCAAATAAATGGCATTTGAATAATCACATATGGAGTTGAATTTGAATCTTTGGTTCAAACCAGCTTCATTTAATCTGGTTGCTAGTTGCATTAGCTCAAACCACAGCATATTGCCATGTAATGATCATGCATCATTTTGTGCATTGTATTGATTGTGTTCTTCCTTGTTTTTTGGTGTTTGTCCCCTCTTAGTAGACGACGTATCGACGATGAGTTCGATGACACCAATGAAGAGCTATACTATCTTCAGAAGTGCCAGGCAAGAAAAACCCCCTTGTTCATTCCGATACAATCCCACTCTCTCGCTCCTGCTCTCTTTTACTGCATTAGGACAACAACGATTCAACTGTTACATTCTGCGGTAGTTGAACCCCTTTTCCGCTGCATGACCTGTCATTGCCACAGTAAATAGATGAAACCCACTAGCATGAGTAGGAGTTGTTTGAGCCAGATGTGCCTACTCATTCATGATTTTTTTGTCATGCCTGCTACTGCTTAGAGTTGAGTCAGGTCTGATTCATCGGGGATGAATTGGAATGGTGATGAACATGTACTACTGTGTGTGAGCTAAGTGTGTGAACACGATTTGGTAAAGGTAGCGGTGAGAGGCCATGTAGGAGTACATGGTGGGTTGTATCATTGCAGCCGTCCTCAGGAACTGAGTTCTGTGTTTGTGATCTATGAACAGTTACTACCACGCATTGGAATGCTTAAGTGCCCCTCTCGACTTATTAACCAATCTGATCTCTGTCCAGGAGTTGCAACTAGTTTCTGGTGTTTGTAGGTAGTGTTAGTAGTCTACCAAGTGGCACCCGGTACAGGTGGGCTTGGGACAGACTAGGCACCGTGGCCGGGTATACCAAGCGCCGCCCGTTTGGTGGGCTTGGAACCCTGTACACATCGTTTGGGGTCGTGAGCGACACCCCGGCCGGATCACCTTGCGGATGGAACCCGAATAGGCGATAAACCTGGACTAGAGACTTGTGTGGTTAGTCAGGTCGTGGTCGACTCCCTCGCCAGGCTTCCGCTTGAAGGTTGCCGAGATATACGACGTGTACATGGTGGATACTCTAAAACTAGCAAGATAAGCGTGAGTGTTATGGATGGCGTTCTTGTAGGGAGACGGGAGCGGATCCATAGTGGTGTATTGATATGGTGAATATGTGGACTCGTGTGCGCCACCTCAAAAGAGTTGCTTACAGTCATAGTTCAGGTTAGCCACTGAGTCAAAGCTGGCTTGCTGCAGTTAAACTCCACCACCCCTTTGTTGATACCGATGCATATGTAGATAGTTCTGATGTAAGTCTTCTTGGGTACACTTGTACTCATGTTTGCTTAATTTATGTTTTTGCAGAGATACTTCAGTTTCGCTAGTAGTTCCGCGTGGACTTCGATGTTTAGGTTGTTACCTCAGCTATGATCTTGTGCCCTCGGCAGGGTCTTGTAGATAGTCAGGCTTCTCAGCCTTTTCATTTGTAGTTGTCTGTACTCAGACAAGTTAAGCTTCCGCATGTGCTTGTTGCTTGTATCATGTGAATGCTGGTCATCAGACCCATGTTTGTAATATCTAGCTCTTCGGAGCCTAATGAATAAATACTCTGAGTCATAGAGTCTTGTTGTGATGCCATGTTGTATTTGCACATATCGAGCATATTGTGTGTATGATTTTGAAATGCTTGGTATGTGTGGGATCCAACAACCTAGTTGTCTATCCTTGGTAGCCTCTCTTATGGGGAAATGTAGTCTAGTGCTTCCACGGAGCCATGGTAGTCTACTACAGCCCGGTTTACCGGAGTCCTGCTAGCCCAGCACTACTGCTCCGGAACACTTAGACTGGCCGGCATGTGATTCACATCGTTCCTATGTCTGTCACTTCGGGGAAATGTCTCGCGGTGACTTCCGGAGTCCTGCTAGCTTGCTACAGCCCGTGTTCCCGGAGTCCTGTTAGTCCAGTTGCTACAGCCCGGATTCACACGCTGATGACCGACATGCTTGATGTTGTTTCATGTATGCCTGTCCCCGTAAGTTATTGCCACTTTGGGTTCACGACTAGTCATGTCGGCCTGGATTCTCTGTCATATGGATGCTAGCAACACTATCATATACGTGAGCCAAAAGGCGCAAACGGTCCCGGGCCAGGTAAGGCGACACCCGTGGGAATACCGTGCATGAGGCCGCAAAGTGATATGAGGTGTTACATGTTAGATCGGTGTGACTTAGAATCGGGGTCCTGACAGCAAGCGACTTACCAGTGCCGGGCTGGGAAGCAGAGGTCGCCTCCCCGCCAACACCTGGCGCCGAGGCGAAGCCACCACCGCCCGAGTTTGCCTCCTCCTCCTCTATGTGCATGGGCTCGGTGCTTGGCGCCCTTGCCGGGGACGCCCCTCGGGGCGGCATGGTCGATGGGGGCGGCGTGTTGGGGGTAGACCTCAGTGGCTCCTCCTGCTGTTGTCCTCCTCCTTCAACCACGGCAAGGTCAGCGCCAAAGGATCGTACCCCCAACGCACGTCGACGAGGGGTGAGTGATGAACTTACACTGGGGGCCGTGCCGGGGGCTGCTGTCCGGGCTGCTCAACACCACCAGCGGTGTACCGGAAGTACCTGCCGGGGGCTGGCCGCTCGCTGAAGCCCTGGCCCTCTTCACCCTCTGGGCCAGTGTCTCCGCATCCCCGCAAAGAAGAAGAACAAATCTAGACAAGCGGCACAGATTTAGGAGACGGAGATGACAAAAAGGAGCATGATGCCTACTCGTCCTCCACCTCGTCCTCTACCGCCTTCCTTTTCCTCCTTGGGCTGAGGGACCCGAAATCGAAGACGACTCCCGTGTCGACATCTGCCGGAGGAGGGGAAGCTGATGGAGTCTGAGGACGCTTGGACGAAGAAGAGGCGGTTGCTTTCTTCTTCGCCACCGCGGCCTTCACCAGCTTCTTCGCCGCCGCGGCCCTTGTCTAGCGTGCGGACCCCTCCTCGGCTTGCCACGGTTGTCTGGCCCTGCCGGGCCAGACTGGCTCGCCAGAGGTGGCCAGCCGCAGGACTCGCCAGAGGTGGCCAGCCGCAGGACTCGCCCTCTCCCCGTGACCAGAGTGTCAACAGCCTCGGCCTCCTCCGACGACGACTCGTCGACCACATCTTCAACGAGATGGGCCCCGGTGCCGGCACTGCTGGCTTCCCCAGCGGACTCCGCCCCATGGGCAAGCTCCTTCTCCACCGCGGCCGCCGCGACTGCCGGCCTCCTTGGCGAGCTCCGCCTCCGCCGCCCTGGCGGCGATGTAGTCCAGCTCTGCCTGGGTGGTGTCCTGGACGAGCCGCGGCTCGGCGCTGACGTACTTCTTCTCTAGTGTGTCAAAAAACTCCTGCACCTGATCCTCCGGCGGCTCGGCCCAATTTGGGAAGAGGCCGTGCGCATTGAACTCTGGCATCATGGCAATGATGTCGCTTCAACGCGAGTTGTTGCTCAGCGGGACCACCCCCGCAAGCAAATTAAACAAGGGCCCCTTGGCGACCTCGCCGGCCTTCGCGATGGCCATCGCGGCCTTGCCGGACCGCTCGACCTCGCCGTCGTGGTTCACGTCGAGCTGGAAGAGCCACTGGCAGAAGTGGGCATGCCCCATCACCGTGAGGTTGTGGTCCAAGCCGGGGCGGAGCCTCATGATGTCGGCGGCGTTCGTGAAGAGCCAAGCCGGACTCCCCTTGTTGTGCAGCAGAGGGATTCGGCGGCGGATGAAATCCGCCCCGATCATCTCAAGGGTGAGCCCGGCCTCGGTGAGATGATCGTGAGCTTCTTGTCGTTGATGTCGACGTCACTCCAGTTGTTCATGCGGACCGGCGGAGCGTGGCGGACCCGGCAAAAGTCCCGCGGGTCCTTCTCTTCAATCCAGCACCACCGGCCCCGCCACTCCTCCCACCTCTCCTTCTAGGCGTCGTCCGGATACGCCCCTTTCTCCTGGGTCCTTGGGATCCAGGCAACACAACCCGAAATGGCGCCCCCATTTTGGATGCGAGGGAAGAAGTAGTGGCGAAAGAGCGTCATGTTGGGATGCACTCCGGTGAAGCCCTCACAGAGATGAGCGAAAAGGGCCATGCACGCCACAGCATTCGGAGTAAAATCCAGAAGGCGGAAGCCATAGGTGTGCATGATGTCGCTGAAGAAATCGGAGAAAGGGCAACAGAGCCCGTAGGAGAAGTAATCGACGAAGAATGGTTACCGATTCGGGCCGGCTTCGGCGAAGGTGACGGGGATGACGCACGTGGCCGGATGCCCCGTCGTCTCGCTTCCCATCTTGCACCCCCACAGGTGCTTGAAGTAGTCCCGGAGTTCGACCGCATCGACCGTCGATGGGAAGTAGGCGTGCTGCGTCCGCCGCACCCCGAGCTCGCTCTCCGGCGGCTCCTTCTCCCCGGCGGCTCCTTCTCCCCGGCGTCCTTGGCCACTCCCTTGCCTCTACTGGTCTTGGGTGCCATGGTGGCTGCGGGAGGCGAGGAATGGAGGATGGCGAAGGCGCGGCGGCGACGAGCGAAGGCAAGAACTTGAGAAAGAGGAAGAAGGGGACGGCGGTTCCGAGATTGGGGAAAGCACGAAGGGTAAATGAGCAGCGCGCCCGTGGTTATTCCTTTTTACGGGGAAGGTGCGGGCCGCCTCTTTTCCCATTAACTGCGACATGACGCGTGCGTGCGGGAGCTGCCCCACGCATGACCCCCACATCACACACGGCTCTCCACGTCGCGCGTTCAACGTGGGTCGTGGAGAAGCCAAGCGAACGAAAAGTTACTGCAGTAAAATCCGCCACACCTGCCAGCGCACCGTTCTGGGCCTAGCCCAACAACGCGTCGTGCTTATGTGTGGCCCAGGCCCGGGGGCTCCTGTCGGTGTACAAAAGTGGGGGCTCTCCTTTTGACCCCTTTACTTGTGCACGGGCAGTCAGAGCCGCGCCCACGGCCACACTTAACAAGGAAGAAGAGGGAAGCCGGAGGGAAACCGAAGCACAAGGCAAACAAAGCAACGCCAAGACCAGAAACACAAAGAGCAAAGGTGCGAGGTGGACTCCCCGGCAAGACCCTTGCCGGGGCGGCCTCCGCGGCCCTGGCAAGAGCCTTGCCGGGGCAGCTTGCCCAAACACCAGCAGAGCGAGCCACCCTTGAGCTCAGGGCCAACAACTACATTGGACCCAGGACCCTTGTGGATTTCCATGGTGGCATGCAGATCTTTGTCAAGATCATGAATACATGAGATCAGATGAGGACCAGAAGACGGTGACGGTCTCCTAGCCGAGGAAATCCACAAGACCCCCGGCAAGCACCTTGCCGGGGACGACTGCAACGCCACAGCAAGACCCTTGTCGGGACCCCCGGCAATACCCTTGCCGAGGGCATCAGCAGGGCCACAGCTAGGCCCGTACCAGCCAAGACTCCACTGCCGTCCCCAAGCAGCTGCTAGCTCAACCAGCTGGGCAGGCACCTGCGTGGCGACAGGTAGCTTCTACACCGACTCAGCCAGCACCTGCGTGGTGGCATGCAGATCTTCGTGAAGGCCCTGCCACCGTGCTACCTCAGCAGGCTGCCTGCCTACATGGCGCTGCACGCATTGCTGGCCTGGGCGCGTGTCGAAGCGAGGCGGAGCGGCAACGGACGGGACGGGCCTTGTTCCCATCCCCGATAAAGCTGATGGACACCTAAGTAGCGCATTGAATGCGCTTTGTCCCGTAATGCCGAGCGATAAGCTCGCGCACTTTATGCCTTTCCACCTCCTGTGTGCCACTACGGCGACCCCTTTTGCCTATAAAAGGAGGCCCGAGGCATACTGGAGTGGGATTCGGCTCTTTGGAACTACGCAGCCACCGTATAGCTAGTTCGAGAGCTCAAGAACACTCTGAAATACACACCAAAGCAGGACTAGGGTATTACGCATCCTCGCGGCCCAAACCTGGGTAAACGATCCTTGTGCTAGCTCCTAAACCCGCTCTTCTCACAACCCCGCGCCCGCCGACCATAGAAGGGATTCTAGTGATCCCATAGGTGTCGTTTCCACTTACATCTTTGGCGCGCCGGGTAGGGGGCGCAATTGTGAGAATCTGGTGTAGTAGTTAGCCTAGCAGTTATTCATCGCCATGGCTTCCAAGGAAGAAGACGACCAGGCTGGACGGCACCATCTGTAGATGCGGTGGACGCCCGTGCAACGACAGAAAAGCTAAGTCATGCCGAACATTAGATATTTCCTTTTTATATAAGGTTATTATCCTCGAAAGTCCTACCCTTTGTATGGAAAACCTGCACGCAAGTGGGCCCTTCCGCGATTGGCAACGCCCTTGCTCTGTTTCGAGTCCGCTCAACAGT
This sequence comes from Aegilops tauschii subsp. strangulata, assembly GCF_002575655.3. Taxonomy (NCBI): domain Eukaryota; kingdom Viridiplantae; phylum Streptophyta; class Magnoliopsida; order Poales; family Poaceae; genus Aegilops; species Aegilops tauschii. The sequence continues at coordinate 605,212,492 of NC_053041.3, read as the reverse complement.
TCGAGCGGCCGCGTTGAGGGCGGTAAGGTGGCTCGCCTGGCAGCAAGCATACCCGGCAGGCTATTAGGGATCCGTCCTCAAGGCGCCGTGGCCTGGGTTATGTGCGGCGTCGAAGTCGAGGTCGGGGTTCCAATACGCCACCTTGGTGAGGACCTTGGTCATGGCACCCCGGCAAAGCCTCCGGGACTCGTCGGCCAGAGAGGCCGCCCGATTGGAGTGAAGATGCTCCAGGGCTCCAAGAACACCCTCGAAGAATAGGGTCAGCTTGGCATTGGGGCTCACGTTGCGCTCTGGGGTGTACCTCACATTTGGCATCCCCATGGTAGCCAGCTGCATGGTGATCCTGCCGGCGATGTTTTCGAGGTGGCCGACCCAGCGATCCTTGCCCTCCACAAAATCCTTGTGGTTGGGTGCTTCGTTCTTCCGCAACTGCTTCTCGGCCTCCAGATCCTTGGCCAGAGTCTCCTCCCGGGCCTTGGCCTCCGAGAGCGTCCCCTCAAGACCCTCCATCTTCAGCTTTAGATCTTTGATGGAGTCGTTGGCCTTGGAGAGCGTTCAGCCTTGCCAAGGACTGTGCCCTGCGCCTCCACCAGGGCACCGTTGAGCGTGTTCTTCTCCTTGGCCAGCTTCAGGGTCTGGTCCTTCAGCCCATCCCGCTCCACCTCCAGCTCCTTCACCTTGCCGGCGTGAACCAGAGCCTGGGCATTGAGTGCCTCCCTGTGCCTCTGCTCCAGCTCTTGGGTCCGCTGCACGACGAGCCTCTCCACCTCCTCGTCCTTGTCGCGGAGCATTGCGGCAAGCTTGTCCTCACGCGCGGCAAGGTCCTTCTCCTGGGTGTTCAGCGTGGCCTGGTGCTGGGTTCGAGCGTCCTCGGCTTCAGCGACCAGGTTCTTCGCCGTCCCCTGGGCCTTCTCGATGTCGGCCCGCTTCATGGTGAGCTCCACCTCGCACTTGGCCAGCTCGCCCTGGGAGGCCTTCAGGTCCTTGTGGGCCTGGCGGAACCAAGCCTGCGCCTCGGCAACATGCCCCTCGAGGTCCGCCTCCGCCTTGTCCACCATCGCCATCCTAGACTTGGCCTTGTCCAGGCGAGCGCGGTGAAGCGCCCAGAGCTTCTGGAAGTTGGCGCCCATGGCCTGGAGGAGCCGCTCTTCCTGGTAACTGCCTCCACCGGCGCTCGGCTCGTCAACGACCTCAACCCCAGCGGCGGCGAGCACTTCATCATCAAACACCTCCCCTTCGACGGGCGCCCCGGCGCTCGCCGTCCCTGGGAGGTGGACAAACAGGTCGTCGCTCACCCTCAGGTACCTGCCTGAGCCAGAGGCAGCGGAGGAGGAAGGTTGGTTGTCAACCACCTCCTCCTCGGCAGCGGAATTGCCGGCCTCCTTGGCAGGCCCCTTGCCGGCCTCCACGGCAGCAGCCTTGCCGGGCTCCCCGACAGGCCCCTTGGCGGCGTCCTCAGCGGCACCCTTGGCGGCCTCCTCGGTGGCGATCTTCTCGGCCTCCACCGCAACATCCTTGGCGACGTCTTCGATGACTGTGTCTATATCTTCCGGATCTACCGAGGGAGGATCTGGATACCAAGAAGGGGATGAGGCGAAGCCAAGACCAAGATTCAGAAAGAACAGAAAAAGAATAGGTACGGAAGGCAAGCGACTTACCAGTGCCGGGCTGGGAAGCAGAGGTCCCCTCCCCGCCAACACCTGCGCAGAGGCGAAGCCACCGGCGCCCGAGTTTGCCTCCTCCTCCTCCTCCATGTGCATGGGCTCGGTGCATGGCGCCCTTGCCGGGGACGCCCCTCGGGGCGGCATGGTCGATGGGGGCGGCGTGTTGGGGGCAGCCCTAAGTGGCTCCTCCTGCTGCTGTCCTCCTCCTGCAACCACGGCAAGGTCAGCGCCAAAGGATCGTACCCCCAACGCACGTCGACGAGGGGTGAGTGATGAACTTACGCTGGGGGTTGTGCCGGGGGCTGCTGTCCGGGCTGCTCAACACCACTAGCGGTGTACCGGAAGTACCTGCCGGGGGCTGGCCGCTCGCCGAAGCCCTGGCCCTCTTCACCCTCTGGGCCAGTGTCTCCGCATCCCTACAAAGAAGAAGAACAAATCAAGACAAGCGGCACAGATTGAGGAGACGGAGATGACCAAAAGGAGCAAGATGCTTACTCGTCCTCCACCTCCTCCTCTGCCGCCTTCCTCTTCCTCCTTGGGCTGAGGGACCCGAAATCGAAGACGACTCCCGCGTCGACATCTGCCGGAGGAGGGGATGTTGATGGAGTCCGAGGACGCTTGGACGAAGAAGAGGCGGTTGCTTTCTTCTTCACCACCGCGGCCTTCACCAGCTTCTTCGCCGTCGCGGCCCTTGTCTAGCGTGCGGACCCCTCCTGGGCTTGCCATGGTTGTCCGGCCCTGCCGGGCCGGACCGGCTCGCCAGAGGTGGCCCGCCGCAGGACTCGCCCTCTCCCCACGACCAGAGGGTCGACAGCCTCGGCCTCCTCCGACGTCGACTCGTCGACCACATCTTTGACGAGAGGGGCCCCGGTGCCGGCGCTGCTGGCTTCCCCAGCGGACTCCGCCCACTGGGCAAGCACCGTCTCCTCCGCGGCCGCCGTGGGCTTATCCTCCATGCCACCGGTGCTGGCGGCCTCCTTGGCGAGCTCCGCCTACGCCGCCCTGGCGGCGATGTAGTCCAGCTCCGCCTGGGTGGTGTCCTGGATGAGCCGCGGCTCGGCGCTGACGTACTTCTCCTCCAGGGTGTCAAAAAATTCCTGCACCTGACCCTCCGGTGGCTCGGCCCAATTTGGGATGAGGCCGTGCGCGTTGAGCTCCGGCATCATGGCGATGATGTCGCTTCGACGCGTGTTGTTGCTCAGCGGGACCACCCCGGCCGGCAACTTAAACAAGAGCCCCTTGGCGACCTTGCCGGCCTTCGCGGCGGCCGTCGCGGCCTTGCCGAACCGCTCGACCTCGCCGTCGCGGTTCACTCGAGCTGGAAGAGCGACTGGCAGAAGTGGGTGTGCCCCATCACCGTGAGGTTGTGGTCCAAGCCAGGGCGGAGCCTCATTATGTCGGCGGCATTTGTGAAGAGCCAGGCCGGACTCCCCTTGTTGTGGAGCGGAGCAATTCGGCGGCAGATGAAATCTGCCCCGATCATCTCAAGGGTGAGCCCGGCCTCGGTGAGACGAAGAATCCTGGTGGTGGCGATCGTGAGCTACTTGTCATTGACGTCGACATCACTACAGTCGTTCCTGTGGACCGGCGGTGTAGGGGATCGTAGCAGAAATTTAAAATTTTCTACGCATCACCAAGATCAATCTATGGAGTAATCTAGCAACGGGAGAGAGGAGTGCATCTACATACCCTTGTAGATCACGAGCGGAAGCGTTCAAGAGAACGGGGTTGATGGAGTCGTACTCGTCGTGATCCAAATCACCGACGACCGAGCGCCGAACGGACGGCACCTCCGCGTTCAACACACGTACGGTTGGGGAAGATGTCTCCTCCTTCTTGATCCAGCAAGGGGGAAGAAGAGGTTGATGGAGATCCAGCAGCACGACGGCGTGGTGGTGGAAGTAGCGGGGATCTCGGCAGGGCGTCGCCAAGCTCAGCGAGAGGGAGAGGTGTTACGGGAGGGAGAGGGAGGCGCCAGGGCTGTGGTGTAGCTGCCCTCCCTCCCCCCTTTATATAGGGTCCCTGGGGGGGCGCCGGCCCTGGGAGATCCCATCTCCAGGGGGGCGGCGGCCAAGGGGTTGGCTTGCCCCCCAAGCCAAGTGGGGCACCCCCCCACCCCCAGGGTTTACAACCCTAGGCGCAGGGGAGGCCCAAGGGGGGCGCACCAGCCCACCAGTGGCTGGTTCCCCTCGCCACTTCAGCTCATGGGGCCCTCCGGGATAGGTGGCCCCACCCGGTGGACCCCCGGGACCCTTCCGGTGGTCTCGGTACAATACCGGTGACCCCCGAAACTTTCCCGGTGGCCGAAACTGGACTTCCTATATATAATTCTTCACCTCCGGACCATTCCAGAACTCCTCGTGACGTCCGGGATCTCATCCGGGACTCCGAACAACTTTCGGGTTACCGCATACTAATATCTCTACAACCCTAGCGTCACCGAACCTTAAGTCTGTAGACCCTACGGGTTCGGGAGACATGAAGACATGACCGAGACGACTCTCCAGTCAATAACCAACAGCGGGATATGGATACCCATGTTGGCTCCCACATGTTCCACGATGAACTCATCGGATGAACCACGATGTCGAGGATTCAATCAATCCCGTATACAATTCCCTTTGTCAATCGGTACGTTACTTGCCCGAGATTCGATCGTCGGTATCCCAATACCTTGTTCAATCTCGTTACCGGCAAGTAACTTTACTCGTACCGTAATGCATGATCCCGTGACCAACCACTTGGTCACTTTGAGCTCATTATGATGATGCATTACCGAGTGGGCCCAGAGATACCTCTCCGTCATACGGAGTGACAAATCCCAGTCTCGATCCGTGTCAACCCAACAGACACTTTCAGTGATACCTGTAGTGTACCTTTATAATCACCCAGTTACGTTGTGACGTTTGGTACACCCAAAGCACTCCTACGGCATCCGGGAGTTACACGATCTCATGGTCTAAGGAAATTATACTTGACATTGGAAAAGCTCTAGCAAACGAACTACACGATCTTGTGCTATGCTTAGGATTGGGTCTTGTCCATCACATCATTCTCCTAATGTTGTGATCCGGTTATCAATGACATCCAATGTCCATAGTCAGGAAACCATGACTATTTGTTGATCAACGAGCTAGTCAACTAGAGGCTCACTAGGGACATGTTGTGGTCTATGTATTCACACATGTATTATGATTTCCGGATAACACAATTATAGCATGAACAATAGACAATTATCATGAACAAGAAAATATAATAATAACCATTTTATTATTGCCTCTAGGGCATATTTCCAACAGGCGGAGCGTGGCGGACCCGGCAAAAGTCCTGTGGGTCCTTCTCTTCAATCCAGCACCACCGGCCCCGCCACTCCTCCCACCTCTCCTTTTGGGCGCCATCCGGATACGCCCCTTTCTCCTGGGTCCTTGGGATCCAGGCGACACAACCAGAAATGGCGCCCCCCTTTTGGATGCGAGGGAGGAAGTAGTGGCGAAAGAGCACCATGTTGGGATGCACTCCGGCGAAGCCCTCACAGAGATGAGCGAAAAGGGCCATGCACGCCACAGCATTCGGAGTAAAATCCAGAAGGCGGAAGCCATAGGTGTGCATGATGTCGCTGAAGAAATCGGAGAAAGGGGACAGAGCCCGCAGGAGAAGTAATCGATGAAGAATGGGTACCGATTCGGGCCGGCTTCGGCGAAGGCGGCGGGGATGACGTGCGTGGCCCGATGCCCCGTCGTCTGCTTCCCGTCTTGCACCCCCACAGGTGCTTGAAGTAGTCCCGGAGTTCGACCGCATCGACCGTCAACGGGAAGTAGGCGTGGTGCATCCGCCGCACCGCGAGCTCGCTCTCCGGCGGCCCCTTCTCCCCGGCGTCCTTGGCCACTCCCTTGCCTCTACTGGTCTTGGGTGCCATGGTGGCTGCGGGAGGCGAGGAATGGAGGATGGCGAAGGCGCGGCGGCGTCAAGCGAAGTCAAGAACTTGAGAAGGAGGAAGAAGGGGACGGCGGTTCCGAGATTGGGGAAAGCACGAAGGGTAAATGAGCAGCATGCCCGCGGTTATTCCTTTTTACGGGGAAGGTGCGGGCCGCCTCTTTTCCCATTAACTGCGACGTGATGCATGCGTGCGGGAGCCGCCCCATGCATGACCCTCACGTCACACACGGCTCTCCACGTCGCGCATTCAACGCGGGCCATGGAGAGGCGCAGCGGACGAAAAGTTACTGCCGTAAAATCCGCCCCACCTGCCCGCGCACCGTTCTGGGCCTAGCTAACAATTCGTCGCGCTTATGTGTGGCCAAGGCCCGGGGGCTTCTGTCGGTGTACAAAAGTAGGGGCTCTCCTTTTGACCCCTTTACTTGTGCACGGGCAGTCAGAGCCATGCCCACGGCCACACTTAACAAGGCAGAAGAGGGAAGCCGGAGGGAAACCGAAGCACAAGGCAAACAAAGCCACGCCAAGACTAGAAACACAAAGAGCAAATGGGCAAGGTGGACTACCCCGGCAAAACCCTTGCCGGGGCGGCCTCCGCGGCCCCGACAAGAGCCTTGCTGGGGCAGCTTGCCCAAACACCAGCAGAGCAAGCCACCCTTGGGCCCAGGGCCAACAACTACATTGGACCCAGGGCTCGGGAGGCACCTCCGTGGTGGCATGCAGATCTTTGTCAAGATCATGAATACATGAGATCAAATGAGGACCAGAAGACGGCGACCCTCGGCGGTCTCCTAGCCGAGGAAATCCACAAGACCCCCGGCAAGCGCCTTGCCGGGGACGACTGCAACGCCATGGCAAGATCCTTGCCGTGGGCATCACCAGCGCCACAGCCAGGCCCTTACCAGCCAAGACTCCACCGTCGTCCCCAAGCAGCTGCTAGCTCAACCAGCTGGGCAGGCACCTGCGTGGCGACGGGTAGCTTCTACACCGACTCAGCAAGCACCTGCGTGGTGGCATGCAGATCTTCGTGAAGGCCCTGCCACCGCGCTACCTCAGCAGCCTGCCTGCCTACATGGCGCTACACGCATCGCTGGCCTGGGCGCGTGTCGAAGCAAGGCGGAGCAGCAACGGACGGGACGGGCCTCGTTCCCGTCCCCGATAAAGTTGATGGACACCTAAGTAGTGCATTGAATGCGCTTTGTCCCCTAATGCCGACCGATAAGCTCGCGAACTGTACACCTTTCCACCTCCTGTGTGCCACTACGGTGACCCCTTTTGCCCATAAAAGGAGGCCCGAGGCATACTGGAGAGGGATTCTTCTCTTTGGAACTACACAGCCACCGTAGCTAGTTCGAGATCTCAAGAATACTCTGAAATACACACCAAAGCAGGACTAGGTTATTATGCATCCTCGCGGCCCGAACCTGGGTATACGATCCTTGTGCTAGCTCCTAAACCTGCTCTTCTCACAACCCCGCGCCCGCCGACCATAGAAGGGATTCCAGTGATCCCATAGGTGTCCTTTCCACCGACAATAGGTATGACTATCTTGATTCTGTCATAAAATCGGCATCGATGTACATGCATGACAGAAAACGTGACCTACTATGACAAACACATATCATCACGGAAGTGTATTTTTTTGTAGTGAAGTGGTCGCGCCGGGCTGGCTGATCAGTCCGGCCGCGACGTGCTCGCCGGAGAGGATGAGGGTTCCCGTCCAGAATGTGTCTCCGATCGACGCTGCGTTAAGCCCCACGGTGGGCGCCAACTGTCGGGGTATTCTCGCGACAGATGCCAGGGGTGGCTTATCATGGATGGGGCCAAGAGGATGTCGTCGGGCCCTGGAAGAGGGAGTGAGCACGAGGTCTCTCGCACACGAGACGTACCCAGGTTCGGGGCTCTCCCAGGAGATAACACCCCTAATCCTACTCTGCTGGGCTCTTCATGATGACTATGATCAAATGGTGGTTACGAGGTTGCTCGTTGAGCTGAGTTGCTAGAGGAGGAAGAAGTGCAGAGCTGCTACCTTGCTTCCCCTAGCTATGGTGTGTCTGAGTGGAGTAAGTGTTGAACCCTTTGCATGGGTGATCCTGGGGGGCTTATATAGTCCTGCCCCCCAGGGGTACAATGGTAATACGACCGGGTGTAGGACCCGGACGTCAGTGTCTAGGGTCACCGGGTTCTCCGCCAGATGCTGGGGCCGCCGCTTGGTGGGCCCTGCTGGCTGCCGAGAATCCGACCGACAGGTAGGGCACGCAGCCTGCGGGCCACGGGATTGCCACTTGCTGTAGCGTTGTACTTGATAACGGAGGCCTCTTCAGGAGTCGTATGGCTACAGTTGATACGTCTCCAACGTATCTATAATTTATGAAGTATTCATGCCATGTTTACAACAATTTTATATGGTTTTGGTATGATTTGCATGGAACTAACCCGGACTGACGCTGTTTTCAGCAGAACTACCGTGGTGTTGTTTTTTGTGCAGAAATAAAAGGTCTCGGAATTGGACGAAACTTTTTGACGACTTTTTTTCGAACAAAAGAGACCCCCGAAGCTTTGTGGGAGGGCTAGAAGAGCCACAAGGAGGGCACAACCCACCAGGGGGCGCCTGGTGGGCCGTACGTGCCCCGGTGGGTTGTGTCACCTCGAGGCCCATCTTACCGTGAAACCGACGCCCGAAAATCCTATAAATAGAGAAACCATCAGAAGTAACCTAGATCAGAAGTTCCGCCGTCGCAAGGCTCTGTAGCCACCGAAAACCAATCTAGACCCCATTTCGTCACAATGCCGGAGGGGGATATCATCACCGGTGGCCATCTTCATCATCCCGGCGGCCACCACGATGAGGAGGGAGTAGTCCACCCTCGGGGCTGAGGGTTTGTACTAGTAGCTATGTGTTTAATCTCCCTCTCTCTCTCTCTCTCTCTCTCTCTCTCTCTTTCTCCATCTCTCTCTCGTGTTCTTGAGATGTCACGATCTTGATGTATCGTGGGCTTTGTTAATGTAGTTGGATCATATGGTGTTTTCCCCTCTCTATCTTGTTGTGATGAATTGAGTTTTTCCCTTGGAGATTTCGTTGTTATCGGATTGAATACTTTTATGGATTTGAGAGCAATCTATATATGTCTTGCAATTGAATACTCGTGGTGACAATGGGCTATCATATTGATTCACTTGATATATGTTTTGGCACTCAACTCGTGGATTCCCGAGGTGACATTGCGGTAATCTGTGCATAGGGGTTGATGCACGTTCTTGTCTTTAGTTTCTCCGGTAGAAATCTCGGGGCACCCTTTGAAGTTCTTTGTGTTGGATTAAATATTATGAATATGAATTTGCTTTGGTGTTATTGTAGTACGAACTCTATGATAGATCGAACGGAAAGAATAGTATTGTGTTATTTTATTATGAACTCTTGAATAGATCGAACGAAAAGAATATCTTTGAGGTGGTTTCGTAACCTACAAACAATTTATTCTTATGTTCTCCGCTAGATTGGAACTTTGGAGTGATTCTTCGTTGCACTTTGAGGGATGGTTATATGATCCAATTATATTAGCATTTTCGAGAGATTGCACTAGCGAAAGTACGGACCCTAGGCCTTGTTTTCAAGCATTGCAATACCGTTTTTGTGCCCATTTACTATTTGCTACCTTGCTGTTTTTATTTATTCAGATTATAAAAATATATTTGTACCATCAATATTACACTTGTATCACCATCTCTTCGCCGAACTAGTGCACCTATACAATTTGCCATTGTATTGGGTGTGTTGGGGACACAAGAGATTTCTTGTATTTGGTTGCAGGGTTGTTCGAGAGAGACCATATTCCTCCTACACCTCCCACGGACTGATAAACCTTAGGTCATCCACTTGAGGGAAATTTGCTACTGTCCTACAAACCTCTGCGCTTGGAGGCCCAACACGAGTCTACAAGAATAAAGTTGTGTTCTAGACATCAAGCTCTTTTCTGGCGCCGTTGCCTGGGAGGTGAGTGCATGAAGATAGATCTTTAGATCTTGCAATTGAATCTTTTAGTTTCTTTTTTTATCACTAGTTTGGATAATAAAAAGAAAACTACAAAAAATGGAATTGAGGTTGGATCATACTATTGATCATCTCTATAATATCTTTCTTGAAAATGATGGATCGGAAAATTGTGCTCAATTTTTAGAAGAAGAAGTCAATAAAATGTTTGGCACAAAATATTTGAATGATGAGCATGATTGCAATGTTGTTAGTATGAATTCTTTGAATATCCATGATGCTAATGATATGCAAAGCCATAACCTTGTGGATGCTATTTGATGAAGGTGATATTTTTTGTCCCCCAAGTTTTTGATGAGAAAAATTATTATGCTGAAATCATGCCTCCTATTTATGATGATTATATTGATGAAAGTGGATTTGGAGAGGTCATGACTTTATTTAATGACGAATCCACTATTTTGGAAGAGGATCCAATTGACTATGACAAAAAAGTTCCTATCTATGATGATTATGGTGATGACGTGTATGTGATAAAGAATAATGATAACCATGAAACTTGTCATCGTGATTTTAATTTTCAATCACATGATAGTTACTTTGTTGAGTTTGCTCCCACTACTATGAATGATAATAAATTTTCTTATGTGGAGAGTAACAAAATTTCTATGCTTATGTATCATAAAAAGAATGCTTTATGTGATAGTTATATTGTTGAATTCATTCATTATTCTGCTAAAAATTACTATGAGAGAAGAACATATGATTTCACATATTGCAATAATATCAAGTTTCCTCTCTATGTGTTGAAAATCTTGAAGTTATGTTTGTTTTGCCTTCCTATGCTAGTTGATTATTGTTCCCATAAGTTGTTTGCTCACAAAATCCCTATGCATAGGAAGTGGGTTAGACTTAAATGTGCTAGTCATATGCTTCATGATGCTCTCTTTGTGTTTTAATTCTTATCTTTTATGTGAGCATCATTGAAATCATCAGGCCTAGCTTAAAAGGCACTAAAGAAAAGCGCTGGTTGGGAGCCAACCCAACACTTTTACCTACTGTTTTTGTGTGTTAACATGATTAGGCTACTTTAGTAATCATGTTTTATAGCATTTGTTCCAATAAAGTGCCAAGTAAAGCCTTTACGATCTTCTTGGGTGATAGTTGTTCGATCTTGCTGAAAAACAGAAACTTTTACACTCACTAAAATAATTTTCATAAATCACAGAAACATGCTTTTGCTCTGTTTCTTTTTGCAGAATATTCATATACAAATTTCTTATGTTGTCCTAATTTTTCAGAATTTTTGGAGTATCAGAAGTATGGTTAGAGTACAGATTACTACAGACTGTTCAGTTTTTGACAGATTTTGTTTCCAATGCATAGTTTGCTTGTTTTCTAGTTTCTATGGCTTATATTGCTCGATATAAATTGTGGAAATAATATGCTACAGTAGGCATTGTGTGGAAACAATTATGGATTTTGTCTTTGACAGTACCAAAGTGAATTGGTTTGCTCTTTCTCATACTAACCTATCTCACGAAGTTCCGTTAACTTTTGTGTGATGGAAGTTTTCATGTTTTGGGTGAAATGTCAATATGAGGAGAATAAAGAGTGACAAGACCCTAAGCTTGGGGATGCCCAAGGCACCCCAAGGTAATATTCAAGGAAGATCCAAGCAACTAAGCTTGGGGATGCCCCGGAAGGCATCCCCTCTTTCGTCTCCAACATTATTGGTAACCTTACTTGGGGCTATATTTTCATTCGTCACATGCTATGCGTTTTACTTGGAGTGCCAATATATTTTGTTAGGATTTTCTTGCTGTTAATTAGAATAATTTTTTGCATCTTTATTTTCAATAAAAATGTCAAGGATAGCCTTTTCCATGCTTATTTTAAAAGTCTATATGTTGTTGTTTCAAAACAGAAAGTTTATCGCTGTTGCGAAAATTCCCTAGAAAAGTCAGAATGTGATAAAATGTTGAAACTTTTTGCATAATAAGCTCTGACAAATTCTCTACAGTGTGGTAAATTTTCAGAAATTTTGGAATTAGGGAAGTATGATGAATCCTGCATTCTTTACAGACTGTATTGTTTTGGCAGATTGCTGTTATGTTTGCTTGTTTAATGATTCTATTTGAGGATAGGACTATTAAATATGCAGAGGCATTTTGTATGCAATGTTGAATAATAATTTTAGTGATTTCCTTCAGTAGAGAATGATAAGGATTTTGCATTGGTTTATACTAACTTATCTCACGAGTTCTTGTTGAGTTTTGTGTGGATAAAGCTTTTGAGATTTAGGAAAACCGTGGTATGAGAAGAATCAAGGAGACACAAAATCTCAAGCTTGGGGATGCCAAAGGCATCCCAACAGAAGAGAATGAGAAGGATTTTGCATTGGTTTATACTAATTTATCTCACGAGTTCTTGTTGAGTTTTGTGTGGATAAAGCTTTTGAGATTTAGGAAAACCGTGGTATGAGAAGAATCAAGGAGACACAAAAGCTCAAGTTTGGGGATGCCCAAGGCATCCCAAGTTAATATTCCAATAAGTCTCAAGCATCTAAGCTTGTGGATGCCCCGGTAGGCATCCCACCTTTCTTCTTTCACAATTATCGGTTAGTATCGGTTGAGCCTAAGTTTTTGCTTCTTCACATGTTGTGTGCTATTCTTGAAATGCCATTTTGTTTTGTTTTTCTTGCTGTTTTAATAAATTGCTTAGATCCGAAAGTTTTTAAATAAAAATAGAGTCATCAAATAATTGGCAGGGAGGCTAAGCAAGTGGCATTCACATCCCGTCAACGAAGCTCTTTTCTATGGAATTGCTCTCGTGCTTCACTTATATCCTATGAGTAAATTGTTCAATAAATTGAATGAAATAAAGTTGAAGTTTTATGTTCGTATCATGCCAAGTGATAGCTTCACATTGGGTTTAGAAAGTGAAATCTTTTGAAGCTTGACAATCACAATATTGGTCATACAAGCAATTCCTAAATGATTAGTAGAAGGAAGAGAAATTTCACATGCAAATACACTACAATGGAAATCTTTTGTGATCAAAATATTATATGCCAAAATTGTTGATGTTGGACAAGGAAGACAACGTAATGATTTATGTTTGTTCATATTCACATAGAAGTTATATTGTCATAGATCCTTCAACATGTGGTGCTTGCCCCCTATCTTTGCTAGCCTAAAATTCTGCACCAAGTAGAGATACTACTTGTGCATCCAAAAACTCTTAAACCCAAATCTTATTTTCAAGAGTCCACCATACCTACCTAAGGATTGAGTAAGATCCTTCAAGTAAGTTGTCATCGGTGCAATATGGCAATAAAAATTGCTTCTAAAAGTGAGATTATTTAGTGTAAGAGAAAATTGAGCGTTGTACAAACTTGGATGGCAAAGAATAAAAGCGACAGACTGCATAATAAAGGTTGCCATCTTAAGGGGAAATACAACGTGACGTTCTTATGCACTAAGGGATTGAGCATACAAACAAATAAGCGCATGGCAACCTCTGCTTCCCTCTGCGAAGGGCCTATCTTTTACTTTTATGTATTTACTTTTATGCAAGAGTCCAAGTTTTTCTCTCTATTCCTTTTTATTTTTTCTCCTTTGGCAAGCATCATGTGGTGAGGAAAGATCTAGGCACATATGTCCAGTTGAATATGGATAGCATGAGTTATTATTGTTGACATCACCCTTGAGGTGAATACGTTGGGAGGCGAAACTATAAGCCCCTATCTTTCTATGTGTCTGGTTGAAACGTTTTGCTCATGTGTATGAGGTGAGTGTTAGCAATCATAGAAGACTATATGATGGTTGAGTATGTGGAGCTCTTACATAGAATCTGTTGAATAAGTTGAATTGCAATTGCTTGGTGACTGAGAACATAGGTTGTTGGGTTTCAAGAGAATTCATTGTTTCAACCTTAACATGTGAATTGGTTGCTACTTTAACATGAGAAGTTTTATAATAAAGAATTACTATTATGATGCTAGGAAAAGTGAATGAAATTATCATGGATCAAATTTATGCACTTTGCTAGCATTCACACTTCATAAATCATTTCTTTTATCATTTACCTACTCGAGGACGAGTAGGAATTAAGCTTGAGGATGCTGATACGTCTCCAATGTATCTATAATTTATGAAGTATTCATGCCATGTTTACAACAATTTTATATGGTTTTGGTATGATTTGCAAGGAACTAACCCGGACTGACGCTGTTTTCAGCAAAACTACCGTGGTGGTGTTTTTTGTGCAGAAATAAAAGTTCTCGGAATTGGACGAAACTTTTTAATGATTTTTTTGGAACAAAAGAGACCCCCGAAGCTTTGTGGGGGGCAGAAGAGCTATGAGGTGGGCACAACCCACCGGGGCGCGCCTGGTGGGCCGTCCGTCCCCGGTGGGTTGTGCTCACCTCAAGGCCCATCTTACCGTGAAACCGACGCCAAAAAATCCTATAAATAGAGAAACCATCATAAGTAACCTAGATCATAAGTTCCGCCGCCGCAAGGCTCTGTAGCCACCGAAAACCAATCTAGACCCCGTTTCGGCACCCTGTCGGTGGGGAAATCATCACCGATGGCCATCTTCATCATCCTAGCGGCCACCACGATGAGGAGGGAGTAGTCCACCCTCGGGGTTGAGGGTTTGTACAAGTAGCTATGTGTTTAATCTCTCTCTCTCGTGTTCTTGAGATGTCACGATCTTGATGTATCGCGGGCTTTGTTAATGTAGTTGGATCATATGGTGTTTTCCCCTCTTTTATCTTGTTGTGATGAATTGAATTTTCCCTTTGAGATTTCGTTGTTATCAGATTGAATACTTTTATGGATTTGAGAACACTTGATATATGTATTGCAATTGAATACTCATGGTGACAATGGGGTATCGTATTGATTCACTTGATATATGTTTTGGAACTCAACTCGCGGATTCCTGAGGTGACATTGGGGTAATCTATGCATAGGGGTGGATGCACATTCTTTTCTTTAGTTTCTCCGGTAGAAATCTCGGGGCACTCTTTGAAGTTCTTTGTGTTGGATTGAATATTATGAATATGAATTTGCTTTGTTGTTATTTTAGTACGAACTCTAGGATAGATCGAACGGAAAGAATAATATTATGTTATTTTAGTACGAACTCTTGAATAGATCGAACGGAAAGAATAGCTTTGAGGTGGTTTTGTACCCTACAAACAATTTATTCTTATGTTCTCCGCTAGATAGGAACTTTGGAGTGATTCTTCATTGCACTTTGAGGGATTGTTATATGACACAATTATATTAGCATTGTTGAGAGATTGCACTAGAGAAAGTACGGACCCTAGGCCTTGTTTTCAAGCATTGCAATACCGTTTTTGTGCCCGTTTACTATTTGCTACCTTCCTATTTTTATTTATTAAGATTATAAAAATATATTTCTACCATCAATATTACACTTTTATCACCATCTCTTCGTCGAACTAGTGCACCTATACAATTTGCCATTGTATTGGATGTGTTGGGGACACAAGAGATTTCGTGTATTTGGTTGCAGGGTTGTTCGAGAGAGACCATCTTCATCCTAAACCTCCCACGGATTGATAAACCTTAGGCATCTACTTGAGGGAAAATTGCTACTTTCCTACAAAACTATGCGCTTGGAGGCCCAACACGAGTCTACTAGAATTAAGTTGCGTAGTAGACATCAACAGTCTCGCCGTATGGTCAGTGCACACTGTAGCCATACTCTGTCTCGTCGGAGTAATTATGCGTGGACTCCGAGGGGAGGGAAGGGCCGGCTGCTGGAGGCCGTTCCGCCCCCGGAGCTGCCTTTTGGGGAGCACCGCCTTCTGGGAGCTCACAGACAGGTAGGGCCTACCACCTGCGGGCCGTACTGACCGCCCGTCGTGGGAGATCGGGAGGCCCTATAGCCACGCTCCATCTTGTCGTAGTGGTTGGGTGCATATTTCATGGGGAGGAAGGGCCGCCTGCTAGGAGCCGGCCTCCCCAAAAGCTGCCTTCTAAGTGGGCGTCGTCTTCTGGAAGGCGGCCGCTTGGGCCCAGCCGGCCCAAGGAGCCGGCCGCGTGTCCGGAAGGTGCGAGGGGCTTTGCTAGCCCCGATGTCTTGAAATGCCAAGGGGTGTGGATGAGACTACCCGTGGTCAATCCCTCCAACATAAGACTCTTTAGGTTTTGTCTAAAATGTGATGCTGAAAAATATTATAGTCTATTACCCCAAGGAAGTATCAAAGGAAATATGCCCTAGAGGCAATAATAAAGTTGTTATTTATATTTTCTTATATCATGATAAATGTTTATTATTCATGCTAGAATTGTATTAACCGGAAACTTAGTACATGTGTGAATACATAGACAAACAGAGTGTCGCTAGTATGCCTCTACTTGACAAGCTCGTTAATCAAAGATGGTTAAGTTTCCTAGCCATAGACATGTGTTGTCATTTGATGAACGGGATCACATCATGAGATAATGATGTGATGGACAAGACCCATCCGTTAGCTTAGCATAATGTTCGTTTAGTTTTATCGCTATTTCTTTCTTCATGACTTATACATGTTCCTCTGACTATGAGATTATGCAACTCCCGAATATAGGAGGAACACCTTGTGTGCTATCAAACGTCACAACGTAACTGGGTGATTATAAAGATGCTCTACAGGTGTCTCCGTAGGTGCTTGTTTGGTTGGCATAGATCAAGTGTCTCCGAGGTATCTCTCGACCCTCTCGTTAACGCTCATCACTATAAGCCTTGCAAGCAATGTGACTAATGAGTTAGTTACAGGATGATGCATTACGGAACGAGTAAAGAGACTTGCCGGTAACGAGATTGAACTAGGTATGATGATACCGACGATCGAATCTCGGGCAAGTAACATATCGATGACAAAGTGAACAACATATGTTGTTATGCGGTTTGACCGATAAAGATCTTCATAGAATATGTAGGAGCCAATATGAGATCTAGGTTCCGCTATTGGTTATTGACCAAAGATGTGTCTCGGTCAGGTCTGCATAGTTCTCGAACCCGTAGGGTCCGCACGCTTAACGCTCGATGACGATTTGTATTATGAGTTATGTGATTTAATGAACCGAAGTTTGTTCAGAGTCCCGGATGAGATCATGGACATGACGAGGAGTCTCAAAATGGTCGAGACGTAAAGATTGATATATTGGAGGGTTGCATTTGGACATCAGAATGGTTCCGGGATGTTCGGGCATTTTTCCGGAGTACCGGGAGGTTACCGGAACCCCTCGGGGAGTTAGTGGGCCTTCATGGGCCCTAGTGGAGAGAAGAGGCAGCGGCCAGGTGGATGCGCGTGCCCCCCAAGCCCAAACCGAATTGGACTAGCACTACTAGGGAAAACCCTAGCAGTAGCGCGGGTATTTTGCCTATTAGTAGCGCGGGACGATGCGCTTCTGATAAGGCGCTACAGCTAACGTGTAGCAGTAGCGCCTGTCGTCCCACGCTACTGCTATACGTGGCTAGCAGCAGCGTCCTTTAGTGAAGAGCGCTGCTACTAATATCCTGCAACGCTTTTTAGCAGGAAGCGCTGTTGGAGATATGCCCTAGAGGCAATCATGTGATGATGACATTTCCATATATATTCATGAGTCCTTTGTATTGTCCTTGAACATCATCAATGATGTGTATCAATAAGTATGTGACTTGTTTGTGGAACTATGTATTGTATGATGATTGTTCTAATGGTCCCTAGTTGATAAGGTTGTGCGGACACATATCCTTGACTAGTATACAACTCGGTTGACGACTATGTTTCACAAATCATGTGCATGGAGATGCTAAACCGATAGTATGGGCTCGGGGATGGAGATCACCGAGCCGGACAGACCCACTTTGAGACACAGCGAGATATAGTCATCTGTTAGTCTCAAGTGCAATGTCTATGCTATGTCCTAGACCTGAGGTCCTCGCATGTTCTCGGAATGACGATCGACTCACTTAGGGTCTACCAAACGCTACTCCGTAATTGGGTAGTTATAAAGGTAGCTTTCGGGTGAGTCGTGAGACATGCCACGAGACATGGTTGACCAAGATGGGATTTGCCCTTCTATTTGGAGAGATATTCTCTGGGGCCTCTCGAGTGATTAGATTCAGAAAGCATGGCCATGCGACTTGGGTTAAGCGTTAACCTAGTTCGGGAATCTGTATCACGGTTTCGAGAAGAGAGGTCGAGCTATCACAAGGGTGACAAGTACTCGCCTTGAGCTCGACAACCAATATCATGAGGCAAAAGGAATGTTGCATATGCCACATTGTTGAGGTTCGTCAAACGACTTTATGCCCACATGGGAGTTGGCACGTTCTGCTAGGAGCCGCTACCAACTATCGACTCTGGTCGTGTCCATGTGTACATGAACCTATAGGGTCGCATACTTAAGGGGCTGAAGCCCATTCGGATTGGATCCGAGTGGAAAATGGATGCGGACTCCTAGTGGGCTCAAGTGTTGAGCCCACCTCGGAGGTCTATATAAAGGGGAGTGGGCACACCAGTTAGGGTTGATCGAATTGAACCCTGGTTAGCCACCGCCACTCCCCACGCCATGCCGCGCGACCGGACCTAGCAGTCCGCCGCTCGACGCTGCTCCCCGTACGTGTGGATACCTTGGAGGCATCGCATCTGCGGTGCTTGGACGAACCGTTCGAGGGAACTGCGAGGTGCCGTTCGCGGGAGATCACCGTTCACGGGTCTTCGCTGTTCGCGGGAGATCGGCAACATGAGGAGGAGACGGCCCGGGAGATCGGCTACATGCATCACCAACTCTACTTCCGTTGCGGTGACTGCGCGTCTAGTGGTAAACCCGATTCCGTGATCTATTTCCAGCGGCATGATCTTGGGTGCGCGGTATAAAATTTTATTTGGCGCTAGCGTAGCGTACCACGTGATCCAACAGTGGTATCAGAGCCTCCACTGTGTGGTGATAGATTCGATGATATGCATATGAGATATGTAGATCGGTTCTAGTGCGGGTCGATGAGATTGGTCGCGCACGTCAGTGTTGAAGGTTGGTTTCGTGATCTAGTTTCCGTGATCGTGACGCAGAGGTCGTGACACAACTTACCCCTACCGGTCGGTTTTCCGCCATCGAGGTAGACATTGGAAGGTAAATCCGGATGCAGCACGCGAAGATCAATGAGATTGATCGAATCGGAACATAGATCAACACCTTGGAAATGTGATTTCCATGGTGCTGAAATCTGTTGGAGAGGCCTCGGTAAAACGGCTGTAACTTTTCCATACGAACTCCGATTTTGCTCCGCGACCTGTCAAACTGAAGCTAACGAAATGTTGGATTAGCCGCAAAACTTTGGAATAGGATTTCGGCGCTTCTGGCTAGGCCTAAATCCACTTGTAAGATAGAGTTTCGGGAGGTTTTATCTTCGGCGATAGAACGTCTGACTCATTTTTGCAGGGAATGACTGTGATTTGGTATAGCACATGTATGTTCCTTGTATATTATTGTTTCATGACCTGCGTTTCATGAGTGCGGCAACCGGCAGGAGCCATATGGTTGTCCCATTATTGTATTAATGAACTGCGTGTCAACATGAGAAGCCATGTAATGTAATTTACTTTCAGTAGCTATTAGTTTTTAATAGCTTAGTATCTTATGTAACACTTGGCGGTTGACACCATGGCGTGGAGATGGAGATCACCACGAGGACAACCATGCATGGGCAGACCGCGCACGTGGAGATGGAGATCACCACGCGCTGTGAAAAGGGGCTATACCATATCACACATACATAAACTACCTGTGAAAGTTTATCCCTTTTATGCACCCTTCTTTTTGCATGGTAGATGTTTTAAGTAGGGTGATCCCTCAAAGAATGTCAAGTACAAATGCCTCCCCAATTGCTACACCTTCACATGTCAAGTATATTTAGTGGCGGGCCTATGAAATTAGGGTGCCACTAGATCTCCTTGAAGTGATGGGTTTGTGTTGGACACTTACACGCGAAGCATTGGTTGACTTGTCGTGGCTATCAAAACAGTTTTGGGCTACGAGGCATAGGAGTTGGCGAGGCATGAGATGTCCCCAACAACAAGAGTCGTATGGAGATATGATTAGCAAGAGTTGCTTACCGAGTGATCTTGTCCTCTAGCGGTGATGCAAAAGCTCACTAGTTGACATGTTGATCTTGGATCTTGAATCACTAAGTATCAACCGAGGGATGTTGACTTTAGTGGGAGTAATGATCTTATTAAAATGTTTAATATGAATTACTCTTCATGAATACATGTCTTAGTGTTTTGCATATTTCTGTTGTAGATCAATGGCACCACCTGCTCAAGTTACCCCTTTTGCATTGAAATCAATCCTGGAAAAAGATAAATTGAATGGAACAAACTTTACCACCTGGTATACAAACCTGAGAATTGTTCTTAGGCATGAGAAAAAGGAACAAGTTCTAGAGAATCCGCTTCCAGAGGAACCTGCCAATAATGCTAATGCCACAGCCAGAAATGCCTACCAGAAACTCGTTGATGAATCAAACAAGATCAGCTGTCACATGCTGGCTTCTATGGAGCCCGATCTGCAGCAGCAGTTCGAAAATATTTAGGCTTTCGATATGATTGAGAACCTTAAGAGCATGTTTCAAATGCAGGCTAGGACCAAAACATTCAATGTCTGGCGATCCTTGATGGATTGTAAGCTGAAAGAGGGTGATCCACTGAGCCCGCATGAGATCAAGATGATCGGGTACATGCAAGCTCTGGCTAGGCTGGGCTTCCCACTTGGGGATGCAGATACAATTTTGGGTTCTCTTCCGGATAGCTATGGGCCGTTCATCTCGAACTACCATATGCATGGGATGGAAAAGCAGCTCACTGAATTGCATGGGATGCTCAAAGTGGCAGAGCATGATATCAAGAAAGGTACGCATCGTCAAGTGTTGATGGTGCAGAACTCGGCTAAGTTCAAGAAGAGCTAGTCCAAGAAAAAGGCTAAGGCAAAGGGCAAAGAGAAGGAGGCAACTCCAACTGCAGCCGTGGCGCCTAAGTCAAGGACGGCTTCGGGGAGTATTTGCTTTCACTGCAAGGAACCCGGACACTGGAAAAGGAACTGCAGCAAGTGGCTTGCCTAGAAGGGCAAGAAGACTGGAAGTATGACTTCTTCTTTAGGTACACTTGTTGTACATGTTATAGACATTTATCTTGCTGATGTTTCTAGTAGCTCTTGGGTATATGATACCGGATCGGTTGTTCACATATGCAACTCGATGCAGGGGCTAAGCAGAACTAGGAATGTCGCAAGAGGAGAAGTTGACATTCGCGTCGGGAATAAAGCAAGAGTTGCTGCATTGGCCGTCGACACTATGCAACTTAATTTACCTTCAGGATTTGTAAGGGAACTTGATAATTGTTATTATGTTCCTGCTTTGAGTCAAAACATTATTTCTGCCTCATGTATGATGAGACAAGGTTATGAATTCAGTATTAAGGACAATGGTTGTTCAATTTACATGAATAATATGTTTCATGGCTTTGCACCCACTGTGAAAGTGAATCAGTCTATAACATAAATGTCAAGAGGCATAAGCCTAATGAGATAAATCCGACTTACATTTGGCATTGTCGACTAGGACACATTAGTCAAAAGCACTTGAAGAAGCTCCATGATGATGGAATCCTAACTTCATTTGATTTTGAATCATTCGAGACATGCAAGTCTTGCTTACTCGGCAAGATGACTAAGACTCCTTTTGCAAAGAGTTGCGAGAGGGCGTCCGAGCCGTTGGAACTTATACATAGTGATGTATGTGGACCAATGAGCACGACAGCCATAGGTGGTTTCCAATACTTCGTGACTTTTACCGACGACTTGAGTAGATATGGATATGTCTACTTGATGAGGCACAAGTCAGAAACTTTTGAAAAGTTCAAGGAGTTTCAGAACGAAGTGGAAAATCAACTCGGCAAGAAAATCAAACTTCTACGATCTGATCGTGGCGGTGAGTATATGAGCCAGGAGTTTGATGATCATCTAAAGAGTCGTGGAATAGTTCCACAACTGACTCCTCCGGGTACGCCACAGAGAAATGGTGTGTCGGAACAGAGGAATCGGACCCTGTTGGACATGGTCCGATCGATGATGAGTCAGTCGGATTTACCCTTGTCATTTTGGGGATACGCTCTAGAACTGCAGCTTTCACACTAAACAGGGTACCATCTAAGTCCGTAGATAAGACACCATATGAGACATGGACTACGAAGAGTCACAGTTTGTCTTTTCTGAAAATTTGGGGATGAGAAGCTTATGTCAAGCGACTCCAGTCGGATAAGCTCACACCCAAATCGTACAAGTGCATATTCGTGGGATATCCAAGGGAAACCTTAGGATATTACTTCTACAACCGTGAAGAGGGCAAAGTGTTTGTCGCTCGACATGGAGTATTCCTTGAGAAAGAGTTTCTCAATCGGAAGGCTAGTGGGAGGACGGTACGACTGAGAGAAATTCAAGAACCACACGGGGACGTTCCAGTAGGTGATTCTGTCACAACGGAATTAGTAAGGGAACCAGTGGTGGAGTCGACGCCGGTTCCACGGAGGTCGGAAAGGTTACACAATTTGCATGACTGCAATGTGTTGTTCTTGGAGAATAACGAGCCGACTACGTATGTGGAAGCAATGGAGAGCCCTGATTCCAAGTTATGGCTTGAGGCCATGAGATCCGAATTAAACTCCATGGATGACAATCAAGTTTGGAACTTGGTTGATCTGCCAGATGGTGTTCGAACCATTGAGTGCAAGTGGATCTTTAAGAAGAAAACTGATATGGATGGAAATGTCACAGTCCATAAGGCTTGACTTGTTGCTAAAGGTTATCGACAAGTTCAAGGAGTTGACTACGATGAGACTTACTCACGAGTAGCGATGCCTAAATCAGTTCGGATCATTCTTGCTATAGCGGCATATTTCGACTATGAAATATGGCATATGGATGTCAAAACGGCTTTCCTTAATGGAAATTTAACCGAGGATGTGTATATGACACAACCTGAGGGTTTTGTCGATCCAACGAAGTCTAGCATGGTATGCAAGCTTCAAAGATCCATTTATGGATTAAGGCAACCATCTCGGAATTGGAACATTCGTTTTAATGAAGCTGTCAAAGAGTTTGGCTTCATCAAGAATGACTGTGATCGTTGTGTATTCAAGAAGGTCAGTGGGAGCTCAGTTGCATTTCTGATCTTATATGTGGATGACATATTATTGATTGGAAATGATGTTCAAATTCTTGAATCTGTCAAGGACTCACTAAAAAATAGTTTTTCTATGAAGGACTTGGGAGAAGCAGCTTACATTTTGGGAATCAAGATCTATAGAGATAGATCGAGAAGGCTTATTGGATTAAGCCAGAGTGCATATATTGACAAGGTGTTGAAGCGGTTCAACATGCAAGATGCCAAGAAGGGTTTCTTGCCCATGTCACATGGCATTAGACTTAGCAAGACTCGGAGTCCTTCGACTCCTGATGAGCGAAGACGCATGGATGGGATTCCGTATGCTTCGACTGTTGGGTCCGTCATGTACGCTATGGTATGTACTCGTCCCGATGTTAGTTTTGCTCCTAGCGTGGTGGGCAGATACCAGGCTGATCCAGGTGAGAGTCACTGGACAGCGGTTAGGAATATCCTTAAGTACTTGAGAAGGACTAAGGATATGTTCCTGGTTTATGGAGGTGAGGATGAGCTCGTTGTAAAGAGTTACACCGATGCTAGTTTCCAAACTGATAGGGATGATAGTCGATCGCAATCTGGGTTTGTGTTCATTCTGAACGGAGGAGCAGTGAGCTGGAGGAGCTCCAAGCAAGATACGGTAGCTGATTCTACAATAGAGGTTGAGTACATTGCGGCTTCTGAAGCTGCAAAAGAAGGTGTTTGGGTGAAGAATTTCATTTCTGATCTTGGTGTGGTTGAGCGCGCGTCTAAGCCATTGGACCTCTATTGTGATAATAGTGGTGCCATTGCGCAAGTCAAGGAACCATGAAACCATCATAAAACCCAACACATACTCAGGCGTTTTAACCTTATTCACGACATTGTCGAAAGAGGTGATGTAAACATATGCAAGGTACACACGGATGCAAATGTTGCCGATCCATTGACGAAGCCTCTCCCACGGCCGAAGCATGAGGCACACATGAGCTCCATGGGCATACGATGCCTAAATGATTGACTCTAGTGCAAGTGGGAGACTGCTGGAGATATGCCCTAGAGGCAATCATGTGATGATGACATTTCCATATGTATTCATGATTCCTTTGTATTGTCCTTGAACATCATCAATGATATGTATCAATAAGTATGTGACTTGTTTGTGGAACTATGTATTGTATGATGATTGTTCTAATGGTCCCTAGTTGATAAGGTTGTGCGGACACATATCCTTGACTAGTATACAACTCGGTTGATGACTATGTTTCACAAGTCATGTGCATGGAGATGCTAAACCGATAGTATGGGCTCGGGGATGGAGATTACCGAGCCGGACAACTCGGTTGATGATTATCAATAAGTATTTGAGACACAGCGAGATATAGTCATCTGTTAGTCTCAAGTGCAATGTCTATGCCATGTCCTAGACCTGAGGTCCTCGCATGTTCTCGGGATGAGGATCGATGTCACACCCTAGCTAGTTCTTGCATTAGAGTGTTGCATCATGTCTACTTTTCCAGAAACTTGAAATGGGGATGACAGAACCCCCAGCACCCCCTGAAAACAACTAGGGTTTACTAAAATATTTTTCAGTGAACCTGAAATGCCCTTCTAAAATGTCCATCATTTTTGTCTTGCGTTAGAACATCTGGCAAAATTGGTTCACAATTTTCTAGGTCATCATAAGGTCATTTAATTAAATCATATGTAACTTGCATTTGGGCATTTAAATGCTAGTAAATATTTTAAATGTCCAAATAATCCCAAACTGAAATGTTTCATGTTGGATATATTCCATATAGTGGGCATGAGCAGTTTGGTGAATTTTGAAAGTGCCTAAGCATTTTTAGAAATGCCACAAACTTGCAGAAATAAAACAAAACGGAAAATAAACAGGAAAGGACTTACCTGGCCGCAACCCACCACCCAGCCCACCTGGCGGCCCAGCACTGTGCTGGCCCGTGCTAGCCAGCTGCTTCTTCCCTGCCAGGCAGGCAGGGAGGTGACACCGGCGTGCACGAGCTCGCCACGACACCACCTGCTTGCCGCCCGCGCCCCTGGACACCTGGGCGAGCTCCACATCGCCGCTCCGACCCCGCAGACACCTCACACGCCCCCTGCCTCTCTCTCTCGCCTCTCCTCACCATGGCCGACGCCGCTGCAGCCGCACCGCTGACGTAGACGCGCCCACCATCGTCCCCGCGCTGCGCCACCATGTCTAGAAGCTCCGCCGCCCTCCTCTCCTTCGAGCAGGCCGAGCCCCGAGCGCTCGCTTGCCCGGAAGTCACTGCAACGACCACGGCCGACTCCACCACCGTCGGAGATCCCCTTCGCCGTCACCGCCGCACCAGCTCATCCCCGACCTCGCCGACTGCTCCAACGTGATCGCCGTGAGCTCAGCCACCTCCCCATCCTCTCTGTTCTCGCTCTCGAACACCGTAGCGACCGCATGAAGTTTCATCGCACGCGACGCCGCCGAGCTCGTCGCCGACGATGCTCCGGCCACCCAACGGCCACACCACCTTGTCCACCGCACTCACCGCATTCCCAGGAGCCCGTAGCACCACTCCACGCACCTCGCCGTGCCCCCTAGCGACGAGCCCGAGCTCGTCCGAACTCCGGCAGCCGCACAGCTCGTCGCCGACGTAGTTTCCGGCGACCCCGAGCCCAACCGCCACCACCACTCGACGCGGCTTACTCCCCGCGTCACATAGATGCCCTCCGCCTTCCATTTGGTCGCCGGAGGAGGAAACCCACACTGCCCCGCCACGTCTGGCCTTGCCGGCGGCTAAACGCCGGCGAGTTGACCAGTTGGACCGGGTTGACTAGTTTGACCCCCTGGGTCACTGACGTGTGGGCCCCAGGCCACTAACTAAACTAGGTTAGTGTTAGTTTAATGCTAACTAAACATAGTTAGTTTAATTGACACTGACAGACGGGACCCACTGGCCAGGTTTGACCTAGACCAGCCCCGTTGACTACTGACGTCACAGTGACGCAATGCTGACGCAATAAGTATTTTCTGGATTTATTTTTATACAGGAAATTCCAGAAAATACTACAAACTTCGAAAATTCATAGAAATTAATATGTAACTCCAAATGAAAAGATTATATATGAAAATTGATCAGAAAAATTCAATCTTTCCATCTGTACTGGTTTCATGCATGTCAGAACACTTTAACCTTGCTGTTTAGATGAAACAAGTTAATGCACTAATATCACCTCTTACGTTGGGTTAGCATTTGAATCCTTGATTCAAATGAACTCAAACTAATCTGTTCTAAG
Organism: Aegilops tauschii subsp. strangulata; assembly: GCF_002575655.3. Taxonomy (NCBI): domain Eukaryota; kingdom Viridiplantae; phylum Streptophyta; class Magnoliopsida; order Poales; family Poaceae; genus Aegilops; species Aegilops tauschii. Next base: position 605,186,416 of record NC_053041.3, on the reverse strand, counting down.
TTGCATTAGCCAAAACACACTCATTTTGCCATGTCATTGCATGCGTCATATTGTTGCATATTGCCATGTAATGATTGTGTTTCAATGTGTTCTTCGTGGTAGGTTCTACTTCCGAGGATATTCACGAGTATCCAACTGAAGGGCAGTATCCCACTACCACTCTGTCAGGCAAGCAACCCCATCGATCATTTCGATACAAACCCATCTTCTCGCTTCTGATCTCGTTTACTGCATTAAGACAATGCGTTTCAAACTGCTGTGTGTTGCGGTAGTTGAAGCCACTTCCTCTGCATGACCTGTCATTGCCACAGTAACTAGGTGAAACCCACTAGCATGTGTAGGAGTTGATTGAGCCATGTTTGTGTTTCCTACCATTCTATGCTTGCTATGCTTAGAGTCGTGTCAGGTCTGGCTCATCGGGGTGATGAACTAGAGTGAATGGTTGTGTCGGTAATGAGAGTGAAGTGTTAAACATGATTTGGTAAAGGTATCGATGAGAGGCCATGTAGGAGTACATGGTGGGTTGTTTCATTGAGGCCGCCCTTAAGAACTGAGATCTGTATGTGTGATTTAAGATTAGCTACTAGCACGCGTTGGGCCCGAAACCAATGGACCCTCTCAACTTATTAACCACTCTTGTCCTCTGTCCAGGAGTTGCAAGTAGTTTCATGTGTTTGTAGTATGCTGGAGGCCGTGCACAGCGCTGACCTTAGGGGTGGGCTGTGATGCGGTAGGCTCGTGGCACGGTGTACCGAGTCGCCCGTTTGGTGTCTCGGGAACCCTGCACACATCGTTTGGGGCCGTTGAGGACACCCCGGCCGGATTTCCTTGCGGATGGAACCCGAATAGCAGATAAACCTGGACTAGGGACTCGTGTGTTTAGTCAGGTCATGGCCGACACCCTCGCTGGGCTTCCGCTTGAAGGTTGCCGAGTACATGTCGTGTAAACGGCGATAAGTGGTGGCAGTGTGTGTGAAGAAGTACACCCCTGCAGGGTATAAAACTATTCGAATAGCCGCGTCCGCGGTAAAGGACTACTTGGTCGCTTATGCAGTTCATAGACAAGTTAATGGTTACTACTAAAAGACTCAAGATAAGTGTGAATACCGCGGATGGCCCTCTCGTAGGATGACGAGGGAGGATCCACGGTGGAGTATTGAGATGGTGATTAGTGGACTCGTGTGCAAAAACTATTTTACAAGTGGTGTCTCGTAGGATAGCTTAGCCAAGAGTCAAAGCTGGCTTGCTGCAATAACTCCACTACCCTTCTTGAGAATGTGCATGTATAGTAGGATCTGTTGTAAGACTTGCTGAGTACCTTTGTACTCATGTTGCTTTAATTACTATTTTCAGACGACAACACCGCCCCCTCCGATGGGTTCTATGTAGATCTCGACGTTGACGAGTGACTTGCCACCCAGGTGGAGATCTGAGCTTGTGAAGGGCCCTATGTAGATAGACACGCTTCGTCAAGCCTTCTTTCCTTCTAGTGTCTGTAATCAGACAAGTTTGCTTCCGCATGTGCTTGTATGTTTGTATGACTTGAGTGTCGGGTCATGTGACCCCTACCTGTATGAACATGTTATGTATGGCTCTCCGGAGCCTTTAAATAAAGTACTTTGAGTTGTAGAGTTTTGTTGCGATGCCATGTTGTATTTACACATATTGAGCATATTGTGTGTATGATTGAAATGCTTGGTATGTGTGGGATCCGACAATCTAGTTGTTTATCCTTGGCAGCCTCTCTTATGGGGAAATGTAGTCTAGTGCTTCCATGAGCCATAGTAGTCCGCTACAGCCCGGTTCACCGGAGTCCTGCTAGCCCAGCACTACTGCTCCGGAACACTTGACTGGCCGGCATGTGTTTTACTTCGTTCCTGTGTCTGTCCCTTCGGGGAAATGTCACGCGGTGACATCCAGAGTCCTGCCTAGCCTGCTACAGCCCGGGTTCCCGGAGTCCTGTTAGCCCAGTGCTACTGCCCGGATTCACACGCTGCTGACCGACATGCTCGATGTTGATTCATGTATGTCTGTCCCCTTAAGTTAGCGCCGCTTTGGGTTCACGACTAGCCATGTCGGCCCGAGTTCTCTGTCATATGGATGCTAGCGACACTGTCATATACGTGAGCAAAAAGGCGAAACGGTCCCGGGCCATGGTAAGGAGACAACCGTGGGAATACCGTGCGTGAGGCCACAAAGTGATATGAGGTGTTACAGGCTAGAGCGGTGTGACTTATAATCGGGGTCCTGACAATCGAATCACTTAGGGTCTATCAAACGCTACTCCGTAACTGGGTGGTTATAAAGGTAGCTTTCGGGTGAGTCGTGAGACATGCCGCGAGACATGGTTGACCAAGATGGGATTTTCCCCACCTATTTGGAGAGATATTCTCTGGGCCCTCTCGAGTGATCAGATTCAGAAAGCATGGCCATGCGACTTGGGTTAAGCATTAACCTAGTTCGGGAATCTGTATCACGGTTTCGAGAAGAGAGGTCGAGCTATCACAAGGGTGACAAGTACTCGCCTTGAGCTCGACAACAAATATCGTGAGGCAAAAGGAATGTTGCATATGCCACATTGTTGAGGTTCGTAAAACGACTTTACGCCCACATGGGAGTTGGCACGTTCTGCTAGGAGCCGCTACCAAATATCGACTCTGGTCGTGTCCATGTGTACTTGAACCTATAGGGTCGCACACTTAAGGGGCTGCTGCCCATTCGGAATGGATCTGAGTGGAAAATGGATGTGGACTCCTAGTGGGCTCAAGTGTTGAGCCCACCTCGGAGGTCTATATAAAGGGGACTGGGCACACCACTTAGGGTTGATCGAATTGAACCCTGGTTAGCCACCGCCACTCCCCACGCCATGCCGCGCGACCGGACCTAGCAGTCCGCCGCTCGACGCTGCTCCCCGTACGTGTGGATACCTTGGAGGCATCGCATCTGCGGTGCTTGGACGAACCGTTCGAGGGAACCGCAAGGTGCCGTTTGCAGGAGATCACCGTTCACGGGTCTTCGCTGTTCGCGGGAGATCGGCAACGTGAGGAGGAGACGGCCCGGGGGATCGGCTACACGCATCACCAACTCTACTTCCGCTGCGGTGACTGCGCGTCAAGTGGTAAACCCAATTCCGTGATCTATTTCCAGCAGCATGATCTTGGGTGCGCGGTCGAAAATTTTATTTGGCGCTAGCGTAGCGTACCGCGTGATCCAACAAGCGCTACTGGTAAGGCAGCGCTACTGCTAAATTTGTTCCCCTCGCTACTGCTAGTTTTATTAGTTTTTTTCTGCATATTTGTTTTGTATTTGAATAGGCTTTATACAATAATCTTTAGCATATCATACACATACAAATGTAATCATAGCATATACATACAAATAGTCTCATCAAATCATGTCATCATCATAATCACCATCCAACACAAAGTGGTCTCTCGTCATCATCTCAAAAATAGCGATACAAGTCTCGATTACTTGCAACTACATTGTCATCCATCTAAACAATGATATACGCGAGAAGAGCTATCACTTTGAGTGAGAGCAGTACATGAGTTCGTATCCCTCTCTCGCAATAGCGTGAACCTAAACTAACTACTGCCTGTGGCTCGAAAACCGGAAACCGGTACACCTGGGCCTGACACTCCGACCACTCGTCGTATATATACTCCTGGCGTAGCACTTCTTCGCCATCGATGATCTATGCACCTGCATCGTCACATAAGTCAATGATATGCAACATATATAGTTGAGCAACAGAAAGAGACATACTTGGCAAAAATAGAAGCAACATATCATAAGCATAAATAACAAAGTTGATGTACGCAAAATGCCCTAACTAGAGTGATCGTCGCTCGTCGAGGAGGACGGTTTAATTACATCACAAATAAAGTTTCGTCGTGCATAACTCAAAGTTTTGTCATACAAAAAGTATGGACTAAACGGACACATTGTCATATATCGACAATCACTCCAACATGTAGTGCCATCCATCCAAGTCAGGGAGATAGTCCCCGAGCCTAGTGAAAGGCTTCAGGTCGAGAGGCTAAGCGGCTACCCGTGTTGGGACGTCTTCCCGCGACATTTGTCCTTCTTCGTAGAACAACCCTGTTTTTCCGACGACCACCTTCATGATGATTTGGGAAAGTTCATGCTGGATGTGATAGAACTCAGCTCGAAGTCGATGATCCTCAATATCTCCTACGTTCTTCACCCATTGCAGAATATGGGCATCGCCGGATGTAGGTGACATGCGAAGGTTCTGGTGATCCCGTCTGTACTCCAGCATGTGGTGTAGGACATATAATCCATCATTAAGAGAATCACTCGGTTGCTGGATGCAGTAGAAGTCGGTCTTATGGCCGAAGGCGGGCCTGTCGTCCCTTCTCTTCTTGTCCTTGACCTCTCCAACCCGCGCGTCGTAGTAAAACATAGCACTCTCGAGAACATCCTTGATGTGGGTGTAATCCTTTTTGTTAATGTTCTTCGATGAGTCCAAGTAAGGAGCGTGGGAATGTCGAAGGGAGAGGATGATGAGAACGGCGCGCCCACCGCTGCGCAAAATAAGTACACCTCAAGTTAATTACACTACTAGAAAAAGGGCTATAGATGGGATTGACACTAATGGCGCACCAGACAAGCGGTGCGCCATTAGTATATACTAATGGCGCACCACCTTCTGATACGCCATTAGAGTTGAAACTACTAATGGCGCACCTGGCCCAGGGTGCGCCATTAGTATAAAAAAAATAAAAATTTTAACTAGTGCGCCTGTCCAAACATACTAATGGCGCATCCAGACACGGTGCGCCATTACTAGTTGTAACTAGTAATGGCGCACCTGCCGGAAAGTGCGCCACTAATGTTGTTTTTTCTATTATATTTTTTATTCCCTTTTTTGCAAAACTACTAATGGCGCACTTTTCCACCGTGCGCCATTACTAGTTTAAACTAGTAATGGCGCACTGTGGAACAGTGCGCCATTAGTATGTTTTTTTTTGCAAAACTACTAATGGCGCACCACCAGAAGGTGCGCCATTAGTAACCTGGATTACTAATGGCGCATTTAGAGTTGGTGCCCCATTAGTAAGTGGGCAGCAACAAGATATTTTGGACAGCCTCTCCTACCCACACTCACTTTCTCCCCACTTCATTCTCTCCACCTCCTCCTTGTATCGGGTGCCTCCTCTTTTTCACCTCATTTCCACCATAGATTCATTCAATTTAAGTGGTTAAATTACCTTGTTTTGATAGGTAAGTAAGGGGGGAAGCTATATTTATGTTGTTCTCCCTACAACAATGTGCACATGCACTTTTTATGGCCTAGCTAGATCTATGTATGTTCGTGGTGTTGCATATGTTTGTGGTGTTGCATATGTGTTTGTGTTTGGAGGTGTACCGGTATTTGAAATGCGATAGTTGCCAATATTTTGCCGGAATGTTGATTCATTTCCGTTTCGGCGAGAATTTCGGCATTTAGCATTCTTTTTTGTCCTATTTTTAGGGAAAGTCATGCCAAATTTTTTCTTGGTTCTAAAATATCGTTTTGCTCTACCCCGCAGGCGACCATGGTCCGCATGATGACCGAAGGCATCGTGAATAGGTTTTTGAGGTCCGCGAAGGCCGAGATGCTTCAAAAGAACGAGACGGAGATAAGATGTCCGTGTCGAAGATGCAAGCTGAAGAGCCTTATTGCGGACCCAGAATCCGGGCAGGTGCGGGACCACCTGCTCTTGCGTGGTTTCATGGATTGCTATCGGTGGCAAGGTGATGAAGATGACTACGAAGTCGTCCATGGGGGCCGGGCAAGAAATGAGGAAGGGCAGCAAGACAACCACCGCGGCTCGGGCAGGCGAGAAGACGAAGAATCCCCAGGAGATGATCACGACGGTGATGCTGTACACAGTCATCATGTAGAAGATGCAGGACATGATGATGAGGAAGATGCCGGAGCAGACGACGGGCATGATCATGAAGATGATGATGCCGGCGGAGCAGACGACGCTGGACCATCGATGGGCTGGGTGCAGGACCCTCATATTCAAGAGCTGCTTCTCAAGCAGACGGATAACGCAAGAGCTGCCGCCCGTGAGAAAGCCAAGATGGATCAACTTGAGTTAGACGCAGTTACTCCATTGTATGAAGGATGCAGGCCCGAGGATACCCGCCTGAAAGTAACGCTCATGGCTCTGGAGATGAAGGTAAAACACAAAATGACTGACGCATGCTTCGACGAGAACATGTCATTCCGGCACGAACGTCTTCCCAAGGGGAACAAGTGCCAGACCAGTTTGGAGGAGGCGAAGAAAATTATGTGTCCTCTGGATTTACCGCACGTGAAATACCATGTGTGCATGAACAATTGCATCATTTATCGGGACGAGCACGCGGAGTCTACCATATGTCCGGTGTGCGGCGTCACTCGATACAAGAAGAGGAAGAAAGCTCCTCGAAAAGTGGTGTGGTACTTTCCGATCACTCCTCGTCTGCAGCGGTATTTCGCGGACCCTAAGGTAGCAAAGCTCCTGCGTTGGCACGCGGATAGGGAGGAGAAGAAGCGAGAAGATGACGCAAATGATCCGGAGATAGATAAAAAAGACAAGATGCTGAGTCACCCTAAGGATGCGAGCCAGTGGCAAGCGTTGAACTTCGAAGACCTAGAATTTGGGAACGATCCAAGGAATATCATGCTGGGCGCGAGCACCGATGGAGTCAATCCATTTGGCAGCCAGAGAAGCACACATAGCACCTGGCCTGTGTTTGTGTGGATGTACAACCTTCCCCCCTGGTTGTGCATGAAGAGGAAGTACATTCACATGAGTATGCTAATTGAAGGACCGAAACAACCAGGGAACGACATCAATCTGTATCTGGGGCTGCTGAAAGAGGAGCTTGACACGCTGTGGAAAACGCCAGCCAATACGTGGGACGCCGCAGAGAAAGAATATTTCCCTATGAGAGCCGCGCTGCTCACGACGGTGCACGACTATCTCGGTTATGGATATGTCGCGGGGCAGGTGGTCCACAGATTTTCTGGATGCGTCAGGTGCATGGATGACACAACGTATCGCCAGCTAGATAGAGATCCCGGGTCTTCGAAAACCGTGTTCATGGGACATCGAAGGTGGCTTCGCGATGATGACCCGTGGAGAAAACGCAAGGATCTATTCGATGGTGAAACCGAACCCCGAGGACGCCCGCGTACGAGGAGCGGCGAGGAAATAGACGAGCTATTGAAAAATTGGAAAGACTGCCCACTGCCGGGAAAGAAGCAAAAGGCGCCAGAGCCGGGAAAGAAGCGAAAGGCGCCAGAGCCGCTGCTGAAGGTATGGAAAACGAGGTCTGTTTTCTGGGACTTGCCGTACTGGAAGATCCACCGTGTGCCTCACAGCCTTGATGTCATGCATATCACGAAGAACGTGTGCGAGAGTCTGCTTGGTACCCTGCTCAACATGCCAGAGAGGACCAAAGATGGGCCGAAAGCAAGGGCAGACTTGAAATCAATGGGCATCAGGCAGGAGCTTCACGCTATATATGATGATGATGATGATGATGATCATGATGAGGCGAAGCAGGACACGGAAAGTCGTCGCAAAGGCAAAAAGGCCAAGAAGACCGGAAATGACTACCCTCCCGCGTGCTTCACTCTAAGTCAGGAGGAGATCGAGCAGTTTTTCACCTGCCTCGTAGGAGTAAAACTTCCTTACGGTTACGCGGGGAAGATAAGCAGATACCTAGACCTAGCGAAGCTGAAGTTCAGCGGGATGAAGTCTCACCACTGTCACGTGCTGATGACGCAGATACTTCCAGTTGCAATCCGTGGGATCATGGACGCGCACGTCCGTGAAACGCTATTTGGCCTATGCAACTTTTTCGACGTCATCTCTCGGAAGTCTGTTGGCGTGAGGCAACTCAGAAGGCTACAGGAAGAGATCGTGGTGATACTATGCGAGCTTGAGATGTACTTCCCGCCCGCATTCTTCGACGTTATGGTGCATTTGCTGGTCCATATCGTGGACGATATCATCCAACTCGGGCCGACGTTCCTGCACAGCATGATGCCGTTCGAAAGGAAGAATGGTGTCATCAAAGGATACGTTCGCAACATGTCACGTCCAGAGGGAAGCATAGCCAGGGGCTTTCTGACCGAAGAGTGCATCTCCTACTGCACGAATTATCTAGGCATCGAGAACCCCGTTGGTCTGCCCGTCAACAGGCACCTCGGCAGGCTCGCTGGATGGGGTCACCGTGAGGGTCGCCGTGAAATGCATGTCGACTTCGAGGGTCGACTCGCCGACTTTGAAAGAGCAAACCTAGTCGCGCTACAACACATAGACGTGGTCGATCCTTGGGTGGTAGAGCACAAAGCCTTTATTAAGAAGACGTACAATGACCGAGGCCAACAGAGGACGGACGGAGATATACTCAAAGAGCACAACTCATGTTTCACGCGTTGGTTCAAGCAGAAGCTTCTGTCGTACCCTTTACCTGAGGATTCTTCCGCGGAAGAACAACTCATATTCGCCTTGTCACAGGGCGCCGAGCACAACCTGATGACCTATGAGGCGTACGATATCAACGGCTATGCATTCTACACCGAGGCCAAGGACATGAAGAGCAATGGTTATCAGAACTCCGGGGTAACGATGGAATCCTACACCGGTAACGACAAGGACAGATACTACGGAAGGATCGAGGAGATCTGGGAGCTGAGCTACGCTGGAGAGAAGGTCCCGATGTTCCGTGTGAGATGGGCCAAGAGCGTCCTAAAAGAAGACCGGTATTTCACCACCATGGTTATACCCGAAACCAAATCCAAGACCGCAGGCGCAAATGTCACCGCGAAAAATGAGCCATGGGTACTGGCTTCCCAAGTGGACCAATGCTTCTTCATTACCGACCCGTCAAAGCCCAGTCGTGTTGTCGTGAGGAGAGGCAAAAGGAAGATCATCGGAATGGATGGAGTAGCCAATGAGCAAGACTTCGACAAGTACGGCGACCCGAGAATCGAACATGACGACGATGATGAAGTAGCAGCATACACCACAAGAAGAAGCAGGACCACCCTACCTAAAGGACGTCCGTTCCACAGAAGAACTCCATTTGCGAAAAAGAAGGGCAAGAAGATTGTGAACAGATAGCTAGCTAAGATCGATTGTATTTAAATCGTAGCCTTCATTTCTCAATTGTATTTCATGGGCACTTTTTGAACTATCATGAATATTTTTAAATTTCATGGACACTCGATCTCGATCCCCCTCCATCTCGATCGCTATCCCACCTCGCCAGATCCGGTCCCCCTCGCCGCCGAGCACCCCCCGGTCCACCGGCCCCCCGCACCCCGCGCACCCTCCCCGCTCCACCGGCATTACTGTTTGATGATATTTTAAAAAAAATTATTACTGTCTTATAAAAATATTACTGTTATGATTTAAACAAGTTTGAACATATTTAAACACAAATAAATATCAAACAACATTTTAAATGCATAAAAAAATTGTGGAGCCTGGGAATCGAACCCAGGACCTCCTGGTGTGAGAACTGGCTGCTGACGAGTCGAGCTAGTAGAGGGAACTTGGTGTGGATCAGGTCAGGTGGAAGATAACCTGTTGGCTCAAGAAGAAATCAAAAAAAATACTAGTGGCGCACCAGGGTGAGGTGCGCCATTAGTATGGATGTACTTATGGCGCACCGAGGGGTGGTGCGCCATTAGTATTGTGCCCTCGCCCTCGATCCCCTTCCCCTCTCCTCTCCCGACGCCGCTGCCCCGCCGCCTCGACGCCGCCCCGTCGTCCTCGTCTCCGCCCCGACGCCCCAACGCTGCGACGCCGCCCTCTCCTCTCCCGACGCCGCCGCCCCACCGCCCCGTCGTCCTCGTCTCCTCGGCGCCGCTCTCCTCGTCTCCTCGGAGCACCACCACCACCCGGATCTCGTCGCCTCCCGGACCTCGTCGCACCACCACCACCCGGACCTCGTCGCCCCACCTCGTCGCCCCGTCCACACCACCGCCCCCGTGAGCTCCACCACCACCCGGACTTGTCTATTGCTTCATGTTCATTATGACAATTGCTAATTCTTGTTTGATTTAGTAGCGTCTCATTTCTTGTGCTCATGGGAAAACTAAGAAAGCTCAGGAACATAATTGTGTTTCTTGTCTTGTTTGTTTCGGTTGCCTTTTAAAGAGAATGGGGTTAGCAAGAGAAATCAGCTTGTACACTATGAGTAGCTTATGCATGAGTCCTGATGGAATCACTATAAACACCAGGTCATTATAATTGTTTTCGAGGAGTAGTTTTGATGGTCAAGATCAGCATAAAGGAATACAACTTTATATCTGGTTTACCTTGGATTGTTTTACCTTGAGAAAATGCATTCCACTCAAAGACAGCCCATTTTGTACACTTTTTCGTTTGATAGATCTAAGGAGGCAGAAAAGTTCTCTTTTAGTCATCTTTATTGAAGTCAATGTCTCCACCACTCTGATATCCTCAGTATCATGGTTGTGCTCTGAATCTCCAAGCAAATCATATTGGTTGTGATGATTGACTGAAACATAAGAAGTTTTCAGGTGGTTGCATTGTTTCTTGCAACCAACACCCGTAGTTTCTTTCTTTGTTTAGTTGGATGTTTGTTATACTGATAGAGTGTGCATAGGGAGTAAACGAATTCCTGCAAAACGAATTTGTATGAGTTTTTTAGATCTGAATTCATTTATGTTCATGTGCGTCAGTCTGGCTGTGTATCCCAACTTGTGTTGATGCTCTGAAGTAGGTTTTCACTAAGAGAATTCAAAACTAAGACATGTTCTTAAACTGAAGCAGTATTTGTATCACAGAAAAAGTTCTGAAGCTGTTGAACCTTACCTTATGTATCACAAAAAAGGCAAGGAACATCATGAACAACTCTCCATGACTTAATTTTCCTATATGCATTGGCCTGTACAGCAGGTTCACTTTTCCTATATGCATTGGCCAGTACAGCGGGTTCACTTTTCAAAACAAATTAGAGCAGACCTCATACACCCAAGAAAACCTGAAAAAAATGAAGTTCAACCCCTCACTTTTCCTATATGCATTGGCCTGTACAGTTGGATTTGTTTCTGATTTTAGTGTTTTCAGTCTATTTTTCTATTTCTGCTTTAACACAACGGAATAACTAATGGTGGCTGCCTAATGATGACAGACTAAGTTTCTGATTTATTTTGTTATAGAAGTGTAGATTCATTGGTAGCAATTGTTTTCAGTGTCTCATGTTGCTTGTAGTGTTTTGTCCAAAATGTTGAATGATACTGCTTGGAGATGCATATATTGTTTCACCTCTTCACATGCCAATGTATTTTCCATGTTGTGATGGAGGCCTTTTTTGCCTTGTCCACCCGAGAGGCCCTTGAGTTTGCCGGAATGTCGATTAACTTCCGTTCCGGCAAATTCGGGTACTCCATATGTCCTATTTTCAGCAAAGGTCATGCTGAAATTTTCCGTGAATTTTAGCATGACTTTGCTAAAAATAGGACATATGGGGTACTTGTGACTAATGCATGGGCCGGGGTATCTTAGTAGTTAATTAAGTAGGATCAAGTGCCCCGGCGTACTTGTGACTTGTTTAGGGTTCAACTGGTTCGGGTGCTGCCAGGCTGCGACGAGTTGTTACCTCCGATTCGACCCATCGGGGCCGACGATGATGACGTGATGACCCTCAGCGCGTGCCTGAGCTGGCCCCTGCTTTGGCCGAAGAGCCAGATTCGTTTGGGGGCGGGGGACACCACCCCAAAGACAACACCGCCAGTCGTGCCGGCGCCAAGTCGGCCCCATGGCAAGACCGCCGCAACGGTGCCGGACATCCCTATGCCACTAGATCCAAACATGCATATGGCACAGGATCAGAACGACGACGACGACGATACATTAGCCAACGTCGATCAGTACTTTGCCGATCATGGGTACGGTGGCGACTGCATGGGGCCTCCTTCTCAAGAACCCAACCCAACAAAAGACGTGTGCGATCTAGCTGGTACCACGGAGAAGCCAAGTTGCAACAGGCGTCGTCTGCAGTTCAGCTCTCAGGAGACGCCTCCAGCTGCCGACTTCACCGAGCCTCAGATAGGCGAGGTGCGAAATATGATCAGCCCCAACACACTCAAGAAGGCGGTCTGTGAGCAGAACTCGGTCCCATTACAGGAGAAGAAGAAGGTACGCAAAAGAAAGACTAACAAGGGTGCGGGCCAGCCGGCACCGAGTACGATCCGTGCTCAGGACGGGCCACCTTCAACTGAGGATATCTCGAGGAGGGTGCATGTGGCGGGTAGGCCGATGCTACCGAGAAATATGCTCGATGCTGCAACCGGTGCTATGCGGAGTCTCCATGACAGTGTTCTTTCTTTGGAGAAGCGGCGTCTCGGAGAGAAGGATGTGGCATACCCGGTTTTCGCGGCCAAGGTGCCAGAGGGCAAGGGCTTTGTGGATTACTCCATCGGGGGTACGATCGTCCTGCGGTTTGATGACATCCACGCTATGTTGAACCTTCATCCGCTGCACTACACCTTCGTTCGGCTATTTTCGCTCAGTATGGAGATGCGGATCATTCACGACAAGACCCCGGACATCGTGATAGTCGACCCCTTCTACATGCGTGCCAAGATCTTGGGCAGCGCTGGGGACCGGCAAGTCGCGAGTTCTTACCTCGAAGGCGTCATTCTGGCAAACCAAGATAAGGATAACTTCCTCGTGCCTTACTTTCCCGAGTAAGTCCTCCCCTCAACCGCCCCGTAACATATGAATTCTTAGATTTCGATCGTTTTTCTTTTAACATTCCGTGTTTTCTGCAGTGACACACATTGCACGCTCATCCTCCTAAGCCCCAAATTCCATGGCCACGTATTTCGACCCGGACCGTCAGTCGAACGTAGACTACACAAATGTCAAGAAGGTTCTTGATGATGTTCTCCCCGGCTACATCAAATCTGGAGGCACCTTCACCAGGCCTATTCGTAAGTACGGCAAGCACGTGTTCTCCCACAATACGACGTTCTGCTGCGTCAAGCAGGCGCCTGGCGGTCAGAAGGGTGCCTACTACGCCATCCATCACATGCGGGCGATCGTACGGGACCATCATCAACTTCTGCTACCGAGTAGACTCAAAGATTGGGCCGCGAGCGTGTCGGCAATCCAGGACGCGGACATCAGACAAGAATTCTTTCGCATCCAGTCGGAGTTTGCGGAAATCATCCATCAAGATGTCCTTCGTACCTCGGGGCAGTTCTACCTCAGAAATCAACCGTCCAACAGTGACATCGACACAATCCTACAAATGCAGGCTGACAACGCCCGTTGTTTCATGACTCCCACGATAGACGGTGGCTTCATCCACGCTCCGGTCCCTTGAGTCGAGTCGAAAGCAGTGATGCTGTGTCTAGTTCTGAAACATCGATTGGCTCATGTTGTAATTAAACTTTAATGAACTTGTAGTATGTCTCTTTGGTTTCGAGAGTCGTTCAACTTAGATGTAATCGATGCTATTAATGTCTTACTTTTCTCTTCCGATCGTTCTGTTGCATACTTATATATTGCTTATGTATTGTCTGTGAATTGGTACTAACGTTTCGTTTGGCTACTGCATAGCGATGCCGTGGTATGTCGTGTACAAGGGTAAGGTTCCCGGAGTCTACGACGACTGGGAGGAGTGTCGGAGACAGGTTCACCGATTCAGCGGTAACAGTTACAAAGGGTACGACACTAGGGCCGAGGCAGAATCTAGATACGCCCGCTATCTAGCGGGAGAGGGGAGGGAGCGTTGGAGGAACCGGATGAAGACGAGTTTCATCGTGATGATGCTCATCGTGATGACCGCAGCTCTCTTCTATGTGATGGTAGTTTAGATGATCGATATCGACTTGTAATGTGAAGACAAACTCGTGGTCTCGAGACTTGTAATATAATGTTCTATCTTTGTTCGGTCTTTTCAATTCGGAGACTAATATGATGAATTGTATTCGGAGACTAAAATGATGAATTGTATTCAGAGACTAATCTTCTATTGTATTCGATGAATCTGTTGTTGATGTGTGCTGTCTATATTTTGTCCAATTATACATTTTGTAACCTGTGCAAAAAACAGAAAATTAAAAAATTAAAAAAACCTAATATTCATACTAATGGCGCATCACATCATAGTGCGCCATTAGTATGCCAAAGGATACTAATGGCGCATCACTAAACAGTGCGCCATTAGTATGTCGAAGTTACTAATGGTGCATCCTGTTGTTGTGCGCCATTAGAATGCCAAAGCACCTGGGTATAGATGGCCCCCTGGGAGGCATACTAATGGCGCACTGTTGTATATACTAATGGCGCATCTGGGGTGCGCCATTAGTATACCAGATACTAATGGCGCACCAGTGGTGCGCCATTAGTAAAATATACTAATGGCGTGGCACTAATGGCGCACCACTAATGCGCCATTAATGGCCAAATTAGGTGCGCCATTAGTAGGCCTTTTCCTAGTAGTGTTAGCCTCCACCGTGCAAATGAATGATTGAAATCGAAGGAAGGATATCCGCGTGGATGACTTACAGGGGATGATAAGCCACGAGAATCGCCTCCTTGTCCTTATTGGCGAGCATGAAATTGACGATGTATTCCCTCGCGTATTCACGGTGCTTTGCGCAGACTCCCAAGAAGCCCTCGTGCATGAAGTACGGGTCAGCGACACAGATATGAGGTATCTGCTCAACCCCGATGATGTAGTTCATGTGCAAGGCATAAAGGCGAACAAATGTAAAATCCAGCTTCTTCACGTGAAACATGTCGAATTTGTAATCGAATCGAAGGAAGAACTTCTCCCCGGGGAATGTGTTGATGTACGGCAATTGCCATGGAACGTTAACCACGTAGAGTGGGTATCCTGGATCTTTCGAGGCGATGAGGCCTTTCTCTATCCGCACCACATCGTCATGAAGTCTCCTTAGATCGCCGAATCTGGCCCTAGCGCTGCTGCGGGTAGGATTGGTTGACCGGGGATATGCCATTTATCCGCACCGGGGATATCTATACGGTCTTGAACCCGAGGCTGCTGAGGCGGCTGGATCATAGTATCAGCTTTTTTTCCTTTCCTCGGTCTCTTCCTAGACTTCTTTACTACCGGAAGGTCGTCCATAATACGTTCAGCCTCCGGAGACAGCAATTCAGGCACCGACTCATGACGCTCAAACCCTATGTAGGCGCCAGTATTGACATACTATTGAGTGACATCGTCATCCTCATCCTCATCTATGGCAATGTCACCAGCGACTAATGGAGCCTTTTCCTCACCCCCTCCGCTATCACCCAGCACGACAGCCGACACTAATTGGGTAGGTGAGGTGTTGATGTTCATACCTAACTGCGTGCTCATGGGTGTGCTCCCGGCCGCCTCCATACAAAAGAGACTCTTTGACCACAACAGGACCCACCCATTGCAACAATCACCAAGCCGCCGCGGGGTCTCGTCGTCATCCCCCACTAGTACCAGAGGAGGCAAATTCTCGTGGCCCGGTTTGACACTGGCCACGAAAACCTTGAATACCTCCGGGGGGATCGGCCGGCTGTGGAACAATGGTTCCTTCGGCTCCATTATCGTCTCCTTCCCCACGTCCACCTTCTGGTCACCGATGGCGTACAATATGGTGCACGGGGTTTCGTCGGCCTACAAAGAAAAGTCTGCGACGTGAGACATCCAAAAGGCAACGAAAATGTGAGATTATACATTTATTGAAGGGGGGCGGTGTGACAGATACCGTGAGGGCGTCGAGCTCAGCCAAAGATGAAGCACCGCCGAGCACGTCCAGTGCCGGAGCCGGTGCCGAAGCAGGTACAGGAGCCGGTGCGGGAGCAGGTGCAGCTGCAGGTGCTGGTGCAACGCTAGTCGAGCTGCTCCCCAAGAAGTCAGCAAGGGGAAAGTCCGCTGCATTTTTTTTGGATTTTGCCTGGTCCAATTGAAAACGGACGGAACCAAGGAAGTAGACATATCTACAAGCACCTATTTTGCGGCAGCTACCGCTGTTGCGACTGTCTGAGATGATTTCTTCTCAACCGCAATCTCAACCTTCTTGTCGATGTTTTCTTCAGTTAACCTCCGTCTTTCCTTTCTCTCCTCCCTGGTCTAACGGTAGTACTTCTTCCACGTGGTGCCGTCTCCGACACCGTGCACTCGTCCATACGACAGTCGAGTCTCCATCGGGAGTCGTTTCAACATGTTCAACGCCCGGTCGAGTGGAGTGTCCCACTTGGGCCTCGCCAATGCCTCAGATGGCAAGTCGCTTTCGACCGCAATCCTGTGCTGCTCTCTCTGCAAAAGGCACAAGGATCGTTTACAAATATGACTAACGTGCAATCAAATTGATCAGAAACTAAAATTACCAGCAGTCTCATGAAATCCGTCGTGACTACGTTCGTCTCGAAAACCTTCTTCACTGGGTCCCAATGGTGCCGGGCCCTGAGGACGTCATGCTCCTGCGGGACGGTGAACTCCGCCAAGGGGTCTGGGATGCCCAGACTCGCGGCTTCCGCGTCCTACTTGGCCCATATGGACCTCTTCCCGCCGTAACCACGGCTTTCGAGGTGGTGGCACCCAATGTTCCTCTGTTGAAGCCCCTTCATGTACTTCGACTTTTTTATTGCAGCTTCGTCCTCGCAAGCTGCCTTGAATATTTCAAAGTGCTCTGCCGTGATTGTCGGATTATCCTTTACAATCTCGGAGTAGGGTTCCTTTTTGTCGATGATCCTTCCTTTCACCTTTATTTTCCAGGTGGCCAACGTGTCGCTAAACTTGGTCATGGCATGTTTGTTTATGTTCTTCATTGCCGGGTCCTTATCTGGATCTTTATAATCCTTTTCATTCCGGCCCGGGAACAAGAATATCTGGTGCAGCTTCTTTAGGAGGGAGGGCCTCATATTATCTATCTTCTGTAGTTTCTCATCGTTGATGGTGGCGGTTGTCCGTACGATGCAGCCTATTTGATTGCCGTAGCACGCGCGTGCTTCCTCGGGCGCGTTTGGCTCAAAATTGCCGTCGTCCACCTCCGTGACCACCAGTCTAGTAGTCCTGAGTTTGTTAGGAAGCCGTTGCCTCTTTGCTTTCGGTTCTACACCGGCTTCGCTACCCGAGGCAGCGCCGTTCTCAGTCTCAGCACTGGTCTTGATGCCGGTCTGAGTCTCAGCAACGGTCTCAGTCTCAACACCAGTCTGCGTGTCGGTCTCAGTCCCTGATGTGACCGGTGGGCCCAGCAACAACATCGGTTGATCGTCGGCAAGGCTCAAAAATTCATCTGCTGCCAGGTAGACGTCGTCGCAATCACCAGAACCCTGTCCTTCATCGTTGCTAGCCATGTTTCCTACGTTTAAATCTAGTCAATTAATTCTAGACCTAATAGAATTAATAATGACATAAAAAAGGCCTATGTTTTGCAGGAACGTTGACTCCTTCCCGGTGCGGCAAATCCCGGGCACTCGATATGTCCTAGTTTGTAGCACAAGTCATGCTGAAATTCACGGAAAATTTCGGCATGACCTTTGCTAAAAAGTGGACAAATCGAGAACCTGAAATTTGCCGGAACGGAAATGAATCAACATTCCGGCAAAACATAGGCCACTCAGCTTCATTCCCTGGAAACAGTGTTCAAATATCTGTCACCGCAACACATGTCCAAATATACACGAGCAACCACATGTCCAAATATACATGTCCAAATTTCACAAGCTAATTCAAAAACAAAGTGTAGAAGAAAATCCATTTAACTACTAATAGGACAAAATTCAGTTAACTTTAGTGCTCTATAATGATGAAAGGAAATAAATTCAGTTAACTACTAATTTCATTCATTTAGGTTATTCATTTAACTTCACCTAATTAACCTACTGTACCACTACTACTAGCAGCACTACTAACTTAATTAACCTAGCAAAACTCTACTGCCCTAACTAAAAAACATCTAATTAACATCTACTAGTACCACTACTGCCCTAACCTAATTAACATCTACTAGTATCACTATATACTACAAGCAACATCTACCCTAATTAAACCCTACTGCCCTAACTAACTTTTGCTGTAAACCAAATTTTTTGCTCTAAACTAATTTTTCTCTAACATCTACTACTTAATATCTTTTGCTCTAAACTAAATTTTTTGCTATAAACTAACTTTTGTTGTACTAATTTTTTCTCTAAAATGCAAAGAGAGAGGAGTGGGGGTAGGGGTGGGGGACTTACAGAGAGGGAGAGAGACGGTGGCGGGGAGGTGCTCGGCGACGGAGGCAGGGGCGGACAGGGCGGGCTCGGGCACGGGCAGCGGCGGTCTTGGGCGGGCTCGGGCGGCGGTGAGGTCGAGGGCAGCGACGGTGAGGTCGAGGGCGGCCTCGGGCGGCGGCGGTGAGGCTGAGGGCGGCCTCGGGCGGCGGCAGTGAGGATGACGGCGGCCTCGGGGGGAGACGGTGAGGTTGCGGGCGTCCACGCCGGCAGGAGACGACGGCGGAGTGGGGCGGCGGCGAATTGGGGAGACGGAGGCGAGGGCGAGGGATTTGGGGGAGAAGTGGTGGCCGGGGGGAGGGAAACCACTGTTTAAGTGAAACGTAACGGTAGCGCATTCCTGAAAACGCGCTATAGCTAAGTTAGCTACAGCGCTTTTCCTGAAACGCACTACTGCTATTCCTTTCTCCTTTTTTCCATTTTTTCATTTATTTTTCTTTACATTTTATTTTTTTTCCTTTCTCCTTTTTCTATTTCATTCATTTTCATTTACTTTTCTACTTGTTTTTCATTTTATTTTATTTTCATTAGCAGTAGCGCCTTACACATAAACGCGCTGCTACAACGAAATTAGCGGCAGCGCTGTTTCTAAAAGAGCGCTACTACTATGTGTAGCCGATCGGCTTAGTGGTGGGAATTTTTGTAGTAGCGCTTTTACAACGGGACGCGCTACTGCTATATATGTATCTGCAGCGCGGTTATTTCGCGCGCGCTACTGCTGTCTTGCAGTAGCGCCCTTTTTTAACATGCGCTACTGCTAAAGTTCTGTGTATAGGCTTTTCCATAGTAGTGTAGGGTTGGGGGGCGGCCCCCCCTTTCCTTCTCCCTTCTCCTAGTTGGAATAGGAAAGGGGGGCCGAATCCTACTTGGACCGGGAGTCCAAGTAGGACTCACCCCTTTGGCGCGCCCCCTCCAGGGCCGGCCTCCTCTTCCCCCCTCCTTTATATACGTGGGAGGGGGGCACCCCAAAGGCACACAATAGTTTCTCTTAGGCGTGTGCGGTGCCCCCCTCCACAGTTACACACCTAAGTCATATCGTCGTAGTGCTTAGGCGAAGCCCTGCGCCGGTAACTTCATCATCACCGTCACCACACCATCGTGCTGATGAAACTCTCCCTCGTCCTCAACTGGATCAAGAGCTCGAGGGACGTCATCGAGCTGAACGTGTGCTGAAGGCGGAGTTGCCGTACGTTCGGTGCTTGGATCGGTTGGATCACAAAGACGTTTGACTACATCAACCGCGTTACTAAACGCTTCCACTTTCGGTCTACGAGGGTACGTGGACACACTCTCCCTGCTCGTTGTTATGCTTCTCCTGGATAGATCTTGCGTGATCGTAGGAAAGTTTTTGAAATACTATGTTCCCCAACAGTGGCATCCGAGCCAGGTCTATGCATAGATGTTATATGCACGAGTAGAACACAAAGAGTTGTGGGCGATAATATTCATACTGCTTACCAGCAATGTCTTGCTTTGATTCGGCGGTATTGTTGGACGAAGCGGCCCAGACCGACATTACATGAACGCGTTCATGAAACTGGTTCTACCGACGTGCTTCGCACACAGGTGGCTAGTGGTGTCTGTTTCTCCAACTTTAGTTGAATCGAGTTTGACTACGCCCGGTCCTTGTTGAAGGTTAAAACAACACACTTGACAAAAAATCATTCTGGTTTTGAAGCGTAGGTAAGAACGGTTCTTGCTAGAAGCCCATAGCAGCCACGTAAAACTTGCAACAACAAAGTAGAGGACGTCTAACTTGTTGTTGCAGGGCATATTGTCATGTGATGTGGTCAAGACGTGATGAGATATAAATTGTTGTATGAGATGATCATGTTTTGTAAAAGTTATCGGCAACTGGCAGGAGCCTTATGGTTGTCGCTTTATTGTATAAAATACAATTGCCATGTAATTGCTTTACTTTATCACTAAGCGGTAGCGATAGTCGTAGAAGCAATAGTTGGCGAGACGACAACAATGCTACGATGGAGATCAAGGTGTCAAGCCGGTGACGATGGAGATCATGACGGTGCTTTGGAGATGGAGATCAAAGGCACAAGATGATGATGGCCATATCATGTCACATATTTTGATTGCATGTGATGTTTATCTTTTATGCATCTTATTTTTCTTAGCACGGCGGTAGCATTATAAGATGATCCCTCACTAAATTTCAAGGTATAAGTGTTCTCCCTGAGTATGCAACGTTGCCACAGTTCGTCATGCCGAGACACCACGTGATGATCGGGTGTGATAAGCTCTACGTTCATATACAACGGGTGCAAGCTAGTTTTGCACATGTAGAATACTCGGGTTAAACTTGACGAGCCTAGCATATGCAGATATGGCGTCGGAACACTGAGATCGAAAGATCGAACGTGAATCATATAGTAGATATGATCAACATAGTGATGTTCACCATTGAAACTACTCCATCTCACGTGATGATCGGACATGGTTTAGTTGATATGGATCACGTGATCATTTAGATGACTAGAGGGATGTCTATCTAAGTGGGAGTTCTTAAGTGATATGATTAATTGAACTTTAATTTATCATGAACTTAGTACCTGATAGTATTTTGCATGTCTATGTTGTTGTAGATCAATGGCCCGTGCTACCGTTCCCTTGAATTTTAATGCGTTCCTAGAGAAAGCTAAGTTGAAAGATGATGGTAGCAACTACACGGACTGGGTCTGTAACTTGAGGATTATCCTCATTGCTGCACAGAAGAATTACGTCCTGGAAGCACCGCTAGGTGCAAGACCCGTTGCAGGAGCAACTCCGGACGTTATGAACGTCTGGCAGAGCAAAGCTGATGAATACTTGATAGTTCAGTGTGCCATGCTTTACGGCTTAGAACCGGGACTTCAACGACGTTTTGAACGTCATGCAGCATATGAGATGTTCCAGGAGTTGAAGTTAATATTTCAAGCAAATGCCCGGATTGAGAGATATGAAGTCTCCAATAAATTCTATAGCTGCAAGATGGAGGAGAATAGTTTTGTCAGTGAACATATACTCAGAATGTTTGGGTACCACAACCACTTGTCTCCACTAGGAGTTAATCTTCCTGATGATAGTGTCATTGATAGAGTTCTTCAATCACTGCCACCAAGCTACAAAATCTTCATGATGAACTATAATATGCAAGGGATGGAAAAGACAATTCCCGAGCTCTTCACGATGCTAAAAGCTGCGGAGGTAGAAATCAAGAAGGAACATCAAGTGTTGATGGTTAACAAGACCACTTGTTTCAAGAAAAAGGGCAAAGGGAAGAAGGGTAACTTCAAGAAGAATAGCAAGCAAATTGCTGCTCAAGTGAAGAAACCAAAGTCTGGACCTAAGCCTGAGACTGAGTGCTTCTAGTGCAAAGGGACTGGTGACTGGAAGCGGAACTGCCCCAAGTATTTGGCGGATAAGAAGGATGGCAAAGTGAAAGGTATATTTGATATACATGTTATTGATGTGTACCTTACTAATGCTCGTAGTAGCGCCTGGGTATTTGATACTGGTTCTGTTGCTCATATTTGCAACTCGAAACAGGGGCTATGGATTAAACGAAGATTGGCTAAGGATGAGGTGACGATGCGCGTGGGAAATGGTTCCAAAGTTGGTGTGATCGCGGTCGGCACGCTACCTCTACATCTACCATCGGGATTAGTTTTAGACCTGAATATTTGTTATTTGGTGCCAGCGTTGAGCATGAACATTCGATCTGGATCTTGTTTGATGTGAGACGGTTATTCATTTAAATTAGAGAATAATGGTTGTTCTTTATATGAGTAATATCTTTTATGGTCATGCACCCTTGATGAGTGGTCTATTTCTGTTGAATCTTGATAGTAGTGATACAGATATTCATAATATTGAAGCCAAAAGATGCAAAGTTAATAATGATAGTGCAACTTATTTGTGGCACTGCCGTTTCGGTCATATTGGTGTAAAGCACATGAAGAAACTCCATGCTGATGGGCTTTTTGAATCACATGATTATGAATCACTTAATGCTTGCGAACCATGCCTCATGGGCAAGATGACTAAGACTCCGTTCTCCAGAACAATGGAGCGAGCAACTGACTTACTGGAAATAACACATACTGATGTATGCGGTCCAATGAGTGTTGAGGCTCGCGGCGGGTATCGTTATTTTTTGACCTTCAGAGATGATTTAAGCATATATGGGTATATCTACTTGATGAAACATAAGTCTGAAACATTTGAAAAGTTCAAAGAATTTCAGAGTGAACTAGAAAATCATCGTAACAAGAAAATAAAGTTTCTACGATCTGATCGTGGAGAATATTTGAGTTATTAGTTTGGTCTACATTTGAAACAATGTGGAATAGTTTCGCAACTCACGCCACCTGGACACCACAGCGTAATGATGTGTCCGAACGTCGTAACCCCACTTTATTAGATATGGTGCGATCTATGATGTCTCTTACTGATTCACCGCTATCGTTTTGGGGTTATGCCTTAGAGACGGCTGCATTCACGTTAAATAGGGCACCATCTAAATCCGTTGAGACGACACCATATGAAGTGTGGTTTGGCAAGAAACCTAAGCTATCGTTTCTTAAAGTTTGGGGCTGCGATGCTTATGTGAAAAAGCTTCAACTTGATAAGCTCGAACCCAAATCAGAGAAATGTGTCTTCATAGGATACCCAAAGGAGACTGTTGGGTACACCTTCTATCACAAATCCGAAGGCAAGATATTCGTTGCTAAGAATGGATCCTTTCTAGAGAAGGAGTTTCTCTTGAAAGAAGTGAGTGGGAGGAAAGTAGAACTTGACGAGGTAATTGTACCTTCTCCCGAATTAGAAAGTAGTTCATCACAAAAATCAGTTCCAGTGATTTCTACACCAATTAGTGAGGAAGTTAATGATGATGATCATGAAACTTCAGATCAAGTTACTACCAAGCCTCATAGGTCAACCAGAGTACGTTCCGCACCAGAGTGGTATGGTAATCCTATTCCGGACGTCATGTTACTAGACCATGACGAACCTACAAACTATGAGGAAGCGATGATGAGCCCAGATTCCGCGAAATGGCTTGAGGCCAGGAAATCTGAGATGGGATCCATGTATGAGAACAAAGTGTGGACTTTGGTTGATGTGCCCGGTGATCGGCAAGCTATAGAGAATAAATGGATCTTCAAGAAGAAGACTGACGCTGACGGTAATGTTACTGTCTACAAAGCTCGACTTGTTGCGAAAGGTTTTCGACAAGTTCAAGGTGTTGTCTATGATGAGACCTTCTCACCTGTAGTGATGCTTAAGTCTGTCCGAATCATGTTAGCAATTGCTGCATTTTATGATTATGAAATTTGGCAAATGGATGTCAAAACTGCATTCCTTAATGGATTTCTTAAAGAAGAGTTGTATATGATGCAACCAGAAGGTTTTGTCGATCCTAAAGGTGCTAACAAAGTGTGCAAGCTCCAACGATCCATTTATGGACTGGTGCAAGCCTCTTGGAGTTGGAATATACGCTTTGATAGTGTGATCAAACCATATGGTTTTATACAGACTTTTAGAGAAGCCTGTATTTACAAGAAAGTGAGTGGGAGCTCTGTAGCATTTCTAATATTATATGTGGATGACATATTGTTGATTGGAAATGATAAATAATTTCTGAATAGCATAAAAGGATACTTGAATAAGAATTTTTCAATGAAAGACCTCGGTGCAGCTGCTTACATATTGGGCATCAAGATCTATAGAGATAGATCAAGACGCTTAATTGGACTTTCACAAAGCACATACCTTGATAAAATTTTGAAGAAGTTCAAAATGGATCAGTCAAAGAAAGGGTTCTTGCCTGTGTTACAAGTTGTGAAGTTTAGTGAGACTCAATGCCCAACCACTTCAGATGATAAAGAGAAAATGAAAGTCATTCCCTATGCCTCAGCCATAGGTTCTATCATGTATGCAATGCTGTGTACCAGACCTGATGTGTGCCTTGCTATAAGTATAGTAGGGAGGTACCAAAGTAATCCAGGAGTGGATCACTAGACAGTGGTGATACGTCTCCAACGTATCTATAACTTTTGATTGTTCCATGCTATATTTTATTCTGTTTTGGATGTTTAATGGGCTTTATTATACACTTTTATATTATTTTTGGGACTAACCTATTAACCGGAGGCCCAGCCCGAATTGCTGTTTTTTTGCCTATTTCAGTGTTTCGAAGGAAAAGGATATCAAACGGAGTCCAAACGGAATGAAACCTTCGGGAACGTGATTTTCAGAACAAAATTGATCCAGAGGACTTGGAGTGGACGTCAAGCAATCAACAAGGAGGCCACGAAGCAGGGGGCCGGCGTGCCTACCCCCTGGGCGCGCCCTCCACCCTCGTGGGGCCCTCGTAGCTCTCCTGACCGACCTCCTTCGCTTATATATACTCATATACCCTGAAAACATCATATACGGAGACAAAACCCTATTTCCACCACCGCAACCTTCTATACTCGTGAGATCCCATCTTGGGGCCTTTTCCGGCGCTCCGCCGGAGGGGGCATTGATCACGGAGGGCTTCTACATCAACACCATAGCCTCTCTGATGATGTGTGAGTAGTTTACCTCAGACCTTCGGGTCCATAGTTATTAGCTAGATGGCTTCTTCTCTCTCTTTGGATCTCAATACAAAGTTCTCCTCGATTCTCTTGGAGATCTATTTGATGTAACTCTTCTTTTGCGGTGTGTTTGTCGAGATCCGATGAATTGTAGGTTTATGATCAAGATTATCTATGAACAATATTTGAATCTCCTCTGAATTCTTTTATGTATGATTGGTTATCTTTGCAAGTCTCTTCAAATTATCAGTTTGGTTTGGCCTACTAGATTGATCTTTCTTGCAATGGGAGAAGTGCTTAGCTTCGGGTTCAATCTTGCGGTGCTCGATCCCAGTGACAGTAGGGGAAACAACACGTATTGTATTGTTGCCATCGAGGATAAAAAAGATGGGGTTTATATCATATTGCATGACTTTATCCCTCTAGATCCACTAGTAGGAAAACGGGCTTTTACCCCGGTTTGTAAGGGCCTTTTGTCCCGGTTCTCGAACCGGGACTAAAGGGTCGTTACTAATGCCTCCCCTCTTTAGTCCCGGTTCTTACACGAACCGGGACAGAAGGTCCTCCACGTGGCCGCTGCTGCCAGCCCAGGCAGGCGGCCTTTGGTCCCGGTTGGTGGCACCAACCGGGACAAATAGGCAGGGCCTTTTGTCCCGATTGGTGTCACCAACCGGGACCAATAGGCATCCACGCGTCAGCAGCTGGCAGTAGCTGAGGTTTTTGTTTTTTTAAAGGGGGTGGTTTAGGGGTTTTGGGGGGTTAATTTAGGTGTTTCATATATTGTGTTAGCTAGCTAATTAATAGAGAGAAGTGTCCTCTCTTATCTCCGTGCTTGGTCGACGCTACGTACTATATACGTATGGAGAGGAGTAGACACGCTAGCTAGTAATCAAATGAAGGAAACAGAAGATCGTCATGAACATATGCATACAGAGAGAAGTGATATCGACCACCCTCTCCTTCTCCGAGATATTGGTCGAACAACAAGTTCTCGTATATCTATCCAACACTACCGGCTACATGTATACAATAATTATCTCTTACAATACAATCTCCTAATTAAATTGTAGGAACACAGGGTCCACATAGTATTCTTCGTTTTCAGCGATCACGTGGTCAAGGAAGAATGCCGCCAATTCCTCTTGAATTCCTCGCATACGATCTTCTGCTAGGTGCGTACAAGAATGCCGTAACATCTAATTTGAAGAAGGGGGTCAATACATATATATATATATATATATGAATAAATGAAACTCAACACAAATGATGGTAATAAAATAAAATTGTGAATATTATTGCTTACGCACTTCATATTGTTCTTCAGTGTAGCCCCGCTCACAGGTCGTGTAGCGGATGGACTCGCAAACGTAGTATCCACAGTAATTATTCCCGGGTTCCTGCCACAACCACTTTACAAGAAATAGAGGTCAATGAAATTGATAAGCAAGCATGCTAAATGGTATTGATGAAACTAGCGCTTGAATCACTAGGAGATGCGCGGAACATGCTACTATAGTACTTACTTTCGGGTGATTAAATTGCAGCTTCTTCGGCAGTCCCGGAGCTTTTGAGGTAAATTTTCTCCAAACCCTGCCAGACAAAGAAAACAATTACTTGATATCAGGAAATGAACAAAGTTGCTGATATGGTGGATAATGATCGATTTAACTTACTTCTCAAGCATTTGAGTCATGTTCGCATAGTCCTGGGGATCTTTTCGTCTCGAGTCTAAGACGGTTACTACTCCCTGCTCAAGCTTAATCTCTAGGAGAATATAGTGGAAGCTGCACATGCATGCATAAGTCATCAATTACATTACCATAACCTGGACTAATAAGGGAAACCAAATATGCACAAAACAGTAACACTAACTTGAAGTTGTAAGGAAAGGGTGCTCTCAACTTCCCGTCTTTCTTACGGTCATCACTGTGCCATCGCATCAACTTGGCATGCTCTTCGTTTCTGAACAGACGTTTCAACCATGGTATTATAGGAGCATACCACATCACCTTCGCTGGAACCCTCTTCCTGGGGGGCTCGCCGTCAACATCACCAGGGTCATCTCGTCTGATCTTATACCTCAATGCACCGCATACCGGGCATGCGTTCAGATCCTTGTACGCACCCCGGTAGAGGATGCAGTCATTAGGGCATGCATGTATCTTCTGCACCTCCAATCCTAGAGGGCATACGACCTTCTTTGCTGCGTATGTACTGTCGGGCAATTCGTTATCCTTTGGAAGCTTCTTCTTCAATATTTTCAATAGCTTCTCAAATCCTTTGTCAGGCACAGCATTCTCTGCCTTCCACTGCAGCAATTCCAGTACGGTACCGAGCTTTGTGTTGCCATCTTCGCAATTGGGGTACAACCCTTTTTTGTGATCCTCTAACATGCGATCGAACTTCAGCTTCTCCTTTTGACTTTCGCATTGCGTCCTTGCATCGACTATGACCCGGCGGAGATCATCATCATCGGGCACTGGTTCCTCTTGATCTTCAGCAGCTTCCCCCCTTGTAGCATCATTGGGCACATCGTCTGGTTCCTCTTGATCTTCAGCAGCTTCCCCCGTTGCAGCATCACCGTATTGAGGGGCACATAGTTGTCATCGTCCTCTTCTTCTTCGCCGTCTTCCATCATAAACCCTATTTCTCCGTGCCTTGTCCAAACATTATAGTGTGGCATGAAACCCTTGTAAAGCAGGTGGGGGTGAAGGATTTTCCGGTCAGAGTAAGACTTCGTATTCCCACATATAGGGCATGGACAACACATAAAACCATTCTACTTGTTTGCCTCATCCACTTCGAGAAAATCATGCACGCCCTTAATGTACTCGGAGGTGTGTCTGTCACCGTACATCCATTGTCGGTTCATCTGCGTGCATTATATATAATTAAGTGTGTCAAAAACCATTAGAGAACATCATGAATAGATAATTAAGTGACCAAATTAATAGAAGTTCATCATCACATTAAAACCAAAGTACATACATAGTTCTCATCTAACAACATATATATATCTCTCCAAAGCATCTAATTAATTAAACCATACATTGAAACTATGTAAAACATTTCAATGCGAAAACAAATGCGATCATAATCGCAACCTAACAATTGATCCAACGACATAATGATACCAAGCCTCGGTATGAATGGCATATTTTCTAATCTTTCTAATCTTCAAGCGCATTGCATCCATCTTGATCTTGTGATCATCGACGACATCCGCAACATGCAACTCCAATATCATCTTCTCCTCCTCAATTTTTTTATTTTTTCCTTCAAATAATTGTTTTCTTCTTCAACTAAATTTAACCTCTCGACAATAGGGTCGGTTAGAATTTCCGGTTCAACCACCTCCTAGATAAATAAAATCTATGTCACGTTGGTCAGTATATTTGTCATAAACAATAAATGAACCAAATAGTTATAAAAAGATAATATATACCACATCCGAATCATAGACAGGACGAGGGCCGACGGGAGCGGATACCAAAACCATCGCACTATGTAATAAGAAGGAATAATAAAAGTAACAAAATTAGACAAGTAACTATCTAAAGTAAGAATTTTTTTTCCTTTCAGAAAGAAGATAAGAACAAGAGGCTCACCACGGTGGTGCTGGCGACGAGATCGGCGCGGGCGATCGACGGCGGTGAAGACGGGGACGGGACATGACGGACCGCTAAACCTAGACAAATCTCGGGGAAAATGGAGCTCGGAGGTCGAGTTTCGAGAGGACAAAGATTAACTAGTGTGGCTCAGACATTTCATCGAACACCTCATGTGCATAGGAGGTGAGCTAGAGCACCCAAATGCCCTCCCCTCGCCGGCCAGAAAAACAGAGCACTCTGGAGTGCTCTGCTGTGGCGATGGGGTATATATAGGGAACTCATTGGTCCCGGTTTGTGGCACCAACCGGGACTAAAGGCCTTTGGTCCCGGTTGGTGCCACGAACCGGGACCAATGCCCCCTTTAGTCCCGGTTGGTGGCACCAACCGGGACCAAAGGCCTTGTGCTGGAACTGGCGCGGTGCGGTGGGATGTTTAGTCCCACCTCGCTAGGCGAGAGGCTTCGACAGTGGTTTATAAGCGCAGCTGCGCTGACCACTTCGAGCTCCTCTCAAATGCAAGCTTACGGGCCTATTCTGTCACTCTTTGCCTGTGGGGCCTACTGGGCCTTCTGCGGGCCTGAATCCTGGCCCATGGA
This sequence comes from Aegilops tauschii subsp. strangulata, assembly GCF_002575655.3. Taxonomy (NCBI): domain Eukaryota; kingdom Viridiplantae; phylum Streptophyta; class Magnoliopsida; order Poales; family Poaceae; genus Aegilops; species Aegilops tauschii. The sequence continues at coordinate 605,157,357 of NC_053041.3, read as the reverse complement.
TGGGTTTCTAGTCGTATTCAGGCCGTGGTAGCCCAGTAGGTGGCATAATTTTTTTCCTCTGTTTTTTTCTCTTTTGCTTTATTTGTTTTGTTTTGTTTATACTTACAACAAAAAACTTATTTATTTTATTTCTAATTACTTATGCATTTTACTTTAATTATTTTATTTTTATTTATTTTACTGCTGCTATTTTTACTTAATTTATTAAGGTTTATTTATTGTAGTTACTATAGTTTATTTTATTTTATTAAGGTTTATTTAGTTTTATTTATTTTATTAAGGTTTATTTATTTTATAAATATAAAAAAATGAAAATATATGCGCTTATAGAGAAAATTCAACCTAAATTCATAATAAATTTCTATGAAATTTACTGTGAATTTAGGTCAAATTCCCTGTGTAAGGGCATCTATTTTCACTTTAAAAGGCAGAGAGGGACGGGCTTATAAACTGGTGTGAGCGCCCTTCGTTTGGCGAGGTGGGACTAAACACTGGACGCAACTAGGACCAGCCCTTTAGTCCCGGTTTGTGGTATGAACCGGGACTAAAGGGTGGTGGGCCAGGAGCGTGGCCCTTTGGTCCCGGTTTGTCCCACCAACCGGGACCAAAGGGGCCGGACGAACCGGGACCAATGCCCCCACGAGGCCCGGCAGGCCCCTGGCCGCACGAACCGGGACCAATGCTCACATTAGTCCCGGTTCGTGACTGAACCGGGACCAATGTGAATATTGCCCTGTGACCAAAGCCCAGTTTTCTACTAGTGATCATGTCATCTTGCTTAAAGCATTACTCCATTATTATGAACTTAATACTCTAGATGCATGCTGGATAGCGGTCGATGTGTGGAGTAATAGTAGTAGATGCAGGTAGGAGTCGGTCTACTTGTCACGGACGTGATGCCTATATACATGATCATACCTAGATATTCTCATAACTATGCTCAATTCTATCAATTGTTCGACAGTAATTCGTTTACCCACCGTAATACTTATGCTATCTTGAGAGAAGCCACTAGTGAAACCTATGGCCCTCGGGTCTATTTTCCATCATATTAATCTCCCGTCAACAAGCTATTTCTTGCACCGTTTATTTTGCTTTCTTTACTTTTAGTCTTTATCATAGAAATACCAAAAATATTATCTTATCATCTCTATCAGATCTCACTTTTGCAAGTGGCCGTGAAGGGATTGACAACCCCTTTATCGCGTTGGTTGCAAGGTTCTTATTTGTTTGTGTAGGTGCGTGGGACTTGAACGTGGCCTCCTACTGGATTGATACCTTAGTTCTCAAAAACTGAGGGAAATACTTACGCTACTTTGCTGCATCACCCTTTCCTCTTCAAGGGAAAACCAATGCAGTGCTCAAGAGGCAGCCAGAAGGATTTCTGGCGCCGTTGCCTGGGAGGCTTACGCGAAGTCAAGTCAAGATTTGATTGCCCGACAACGAGCCATTTCTGGCGCTGTTGCCGGGGAGTCTACGCAGAAGTCAAGACATACCAAGTACCCATCACAAACTCTTATCCCTCGCATTAAATTATTTGCCATTTGCCTCTCGTTTTCCTCTCCCCCACTTCACCCTTGCCGTTTTATTCGCCCTCTTTTTCCGTTCGCCTCTTTTTCGCCTGCCTTTTTGTGTCCCGTGTGCCGTCATGGCTAGTCCCTTATCTACTCCATTGTCTCCGAGTTTGAAGTTCTTCACTTCAAACAAAGGCAAGGAGAAAACTTAAAAGATGCTTGGTTTAGAATGATGAAATATTATCATAATTGTACCCTAGAGGTGAACTTTAGAATTTTGCTTCGCAATTTTTATGTTGGACTAAATATGTCTCATAGACAACTTTTGGATTGCGTTGCCAAAGGCTATTTTATCGAAATTGATTCCAATATTGCACATGAAATTATAGAAGGAACAGTAGGAACACTACCTCAACAAAAGGGGCCTCATCATACCCAGGAAGAAACACAAGTTTTTGAGAAAATTTGCGAAGTAACGAAGATTTTACAAAAATCTCTTGAACCTTTTAAATGTTTTAGCGGGAATTTTCACCGCATGAATATGTTGATCACTCTTTGCAATAAGCGGTTGGATTCTTTAGATCTAAAAATTTCCGAATATGAAGGGAAACGTAAAGAACCTCCCGGATTTGAGCATAACTCCGCTAAAAAATTAAAGACCAAAGATGATAATACCTAGATCTATCATTGCTTTTATGCCTAGCTAGGGGCGTTAAACGATAGCACTTGTCGGGAATAAATCTTTGATCTTTAGTCTAGCTAGGGGCAACCCAATTTTATGCCTAGATCTATCATTGCTTTTATGCCTAGCTAGGGGCAACCCAATTTTTATTTTAGTTTTTTTTGCTTTTTGCTCCTGTTTAGGAATAAATCTTTGATCTAGCATCTGGTTAGATTTGTCTTTGTGTTTTAATTAGTGTTTGTGCCAAGTAAAACCTATAGGATCCTCTTGGATGATAGTTATTTGATCTTGCTGAAAATTCCAGAAACTTTCTATTCACGAAAACAATTGTTAAAAATCACCAGAACGTGATAAAATACTGATTCCAAATGCAGCAGATCAATAAAAAAAATATTTAGGTCGTCGTATTTTGGTAGATTTTTCTGAGTTCCAGAAGTTTGCGTTAGTTACAGATTACTACAGACTGTTCTGTTTTTGACAGATTCTGTTTTTCGTGTGTTGTTTGCTTATTTTGATGAGTCTATGGTTAGTAAAATAGTTTATAAACCATAGAGAAGTTGGAATACAGTATATTTAACACCAATACAAATAAAGAATGAGTTCAATACAGTACCTTGAAGTGGTGTTTTGTTTTCTTTCGCTAACAGAGCTCATGAGATTTTCTGTTGAGTTTTGTGTTGTGAAGTTTTCAAGTTTTGGGTAAGGATTTGATGGAATATGGAACAAGGAGTGGCAAGAGCCTAAGCTTGGGGATTCCCAAGGCACCCCAAGGTAAATCCAAGGACACCAAAAAGCTAAAGCTTGGGGATGCCCCGGAAGGCATCCCCTCTTTCGTCTGCGTCCATCGGTAACTTTACTTGGGGCTATATTTTTATTCACCACATGATATGTGTTTTTCTTGGAGCGTCTTGTATGATTTGAGTCTTTGATTTTAGTTTACCACAATCCTCCTTGCTGTACACACCTTTTGAGAGAGGCACACATGATTCGGAATTTGTTAGAATACTCATTGTGCTTCACTTATATCTTTTGAGCTATATAGTTTTTGCTCTAGTGCTTCACTTATATCTTTTAGAGCACGGTGGTGGTCTTGTTTTATAGAAACTATTGTTCTCTCATGCTTCACTTATATCATTTTGAGAGTCCTCCAAAACAGCATGGTAATTTGCTTAAATTGTGAAATTAGTCCTAATATGATAGGCATCCAAGATTAGTAAGAACTTTCTTATAAGTGCGTTGAATACTAAGAAAAGTTTGATGCTTGATGATTGTTTTGAGATATGGAGGTAGTAATATTAAAGTTGTGCTAGTTGAGTAATTGTGAATTTGAGAAATACTTGTGTTGAAGTTTGCAAGTCCCGTAGCATGCACGTATGGTAAACGTTGTGTAATAAATTTGAAACATGAGGTGTTCTTTGATTGTCCTCCTTATGAGTGGCGGTCGGGGACAAGCGATGGTCTTTTCCTACCAATCTATCCCCTAGGAGCATGTGCGTAGTGCTTGGTTTTTGATGACTTGTAGACTTTTACAATAAGTATGTGAGTTCTTTATGACTAATGTTGAGTCCATGGATTATACGCACTCTCACCCTTCCATCATTGCTAGCCTCTTCAGTACCGTGCATTGCCCTTTCTCACCTTGAGAGTTGGTGCAAACTTCGCCGGTGCATACAAACCCCGTGATACGATACGCTCTATCACACATAAACCTCCTTATATCTTCCTCAAAACAGCCACCATACCTACCTATTATGGCATTTCCATAGCCATTCCGAGATATATTGCCATGCAATTCCACCGTTCCGTTTATCATGACATGTCTCATCATTGTCATATTGCCTTGCATGATCATGTAGTTGACATCGTATTTGTGGCAAAGCCACCATGCATATTATTTCATACATGTCACTCTTGATTCATTGCCCATCCCGGTACACCGCCGGAGGCATTCATATAGAGTCATACTTTGTTCTAGTATCGAGTTGTAAATAAATAGAAGTGTGATGATCATCATTCATAGAGCATTGTCCCAAATAAAAAAAGGGAAAGGCAAAATAAAAAAAGGGAATGGCCCAAAAAAAGAAAATAAAGAAGGGACAATGCTACTATCCTTTTTTCACACTTGTGCTTCAAAGTAGCACCATGATCTTTATGATAGAGAGTCTCTTGTTTTGTCACTTTCATATACTAGTGGGAATTTTTCATTATAGAACTTGGCTTGTATATTCCAACAATGGGCTTCCTCAAATGCCCTAGGTCTTCGTGAGCAAGCAAGTTGGATGCACACCCACTTAGTTTCTTTTGTTGAGCTTTCATACATTTATAGCTCTAGTGCATCCGTTGCATGGCAATCCCTACTCCTTGCATTGACATCAATTGATGGGCATCTCCCTAGCTCGTTGATTAGCCGCGTCAATGTGAGACTTTCTCCTTTTTTGTCTTCTCCACATAACCCCCATCATCATATTCTATTCCACCCATAGTGCTATATCCATGGCTCACACTCATATATTACGTGAAAGTTGAAACAAGTTTGAGATTACTAAAGTATGAAACAATTGCTTGGCTTATCATTGGGGTTGTGCATGAGGAGAGCATTCTTGTGTGACGAAAATGGAGCATGACCAAACTCTATGATTTTGTAGGGATGAACTTTCTTTGGCCATGTTATTTTGAGAAGACATAATTGCTTTGTTAGTATGCTTGAAGTATTATTACTTTTATGTCAATATTAAACTTTTATCTTGAATCTTTCGGATCTGAATATTCATACCACAAATAAGAGAATTACATTGAATATTATGCCAAGTAGCATTCCACATCAAAAATTCTGTTTTTATCATTTACCTACTCAAGGACGAGCAGGAATTAAGCTTGGGGATGCTTGATACGTCTCCAACGTATCTATAATTTTTTATTCTTCCATGCTATATTATATTCTGTTTTGGATGTTTAATGGGATTTATTATACACTTTTATATTATTTATGGGACGAACCTATTAACCGAAGGCCCAGCCTGAATTGCTGTTTTTTTTGCCTATTTCAGTGTTTCGAAGGAAAAGGATATCAAACGGAGTCCAAACGGAATGAAACCTTCGGGAACGTGATTTTCAGAACAAACATGATCAAGAGGACTTGGAGTGGACGTCAAGCAATCAACGAGGAGGCCACGAGGCAGGGGGCGCGCCTACCCCCTGGGCGCGCCCTCCACCCTCGTGTGCCCCTCGTAGCTCTCCTGACCGACCTCCTTCGCCTATATATACTTATATACCCTGGAAACATCATATACGGAGCCAAAACCCTATTTCCACCGCCGCAACCTTTTGTCCCGTGAGATTCCATCTTGGGGCCTTTTCCGGCGCTCCGCCGGAGGGGGCATTGATCACGGAGGGCTTCTACATCAACACCATAGCTTCTCCGATGATGTGTGAGTAGTTTACCTCAGACCTTCGGGTCCATAGTTATTAGCTAGATGGCTACTTCTCTCTCTTTGGATCTCAATACAAAGTTCTCCTCGATTCTCTTGGAGATCTATTTGATGTAACTCTTCTTTTGCGGTGTGTTTGTCGAGATCCGATGAATTGTAGGTTTATGATCAAGATTATCTATGAACAATATTTGAATCTCCTCTGAATTCTTTTATGTATGATTGGTTATCTTTGCAAGTCTCTTCGAATTATCAGTTTGGTTTGGCCTACTAGATTGATCTTTCTTGCAATGGGAGAAGTGCTTAGCTTTGGGTACAATCTTGCGGTGCTCGATCCCAGTGACAGTAGGGGAAACGACACGTATTGTATTGTTGCCATCGAGGATAAAAAGATGGGGTTTATATCATATTGCATGAGTTTATCGCTCTATATCGTGTCATCTTGCTTAAAGCGTTACTCCGTTCTTATGAACTTAATACTCTTGATGCATGCTGGATAGCGGTCGATGTGTGGAGAAATAGTAGTAGATGCAGGCAGGAGTTGGTCTACTTGTCATGGACGTGATGCCTATATACATGATCATACCTAGATATTCTCATAAATATGCTCAATTCTATCAATTGCTCGACAGTAATTCGTTTACCCACTGTAATACTTATGCTATCTTGAGAGAAGCCACTAGTGAAACCTATGGCCCCGGGTCTATTTTCCATCATATTAATCTCCCGTCAACAAGCTATTTCTTGCACCGTTTATTTTGCTTTATTTACTTTTAGTCTTTATCATAAAAATACCAAAAATATTATCCTATCATCTCTATCAGATCTCACTTTTGCAAGTGGCCGTGAAGGGATTGACAACCCCTTTATCGCGTTGGTTGCAAGGTTCTTATTTGTTTGTGTAGGTGCGTGGGACTTGAGCGTGGCCTCCTACTGGATTGATACCTTGGTTCTCAAAAACTGAGGGAAATACTTACGTTACTTTGCCGCATCACCCTTTCCTCTTCAAGGGAAAACCAACGCAATGCTCAAGAGGTAGCAAGTGGTCAAGAACATCCTGAAATACCTGAAAAGGACTAAGGATATGTTTCTCGTTTACGGAGGAGACAAAGAGCTCGTCGTAAATGGTTACGTCGATGCAAGCTTTGACTGCGATCCGGATGACTCTAAGTCACAAACCGGATACGTATTTATATTGAATGGCGGAGCTGTCAGTTGGTGCAGTTCCAACGAGAGCGTCGTGGCGGGATCTACGTGTGAAGCAGAGTACATAGCTGCTTCGGAAGTAGCAAATGAAGGAGTCTGGATGAAGGAGCTCATATCCGATCTAGGTGTAATACCTAGTGCATCGGGTCCAATGAAAATCTTTGGTGATAATACTAGAGCAATTGCCGTGGCGAAGGAATCTAGATTTCACAAGAGAACCAAGGACATCAAGAGACGCTTCAATTCCATCCGCGATCTAGTCAAGGAGGGAGACATAGAAGTTTGCAAAATACATACGGATCTGAATGTTGCAGACCCGTTGACTAAGCCTCTTCCACGAGCAAAACATGATCAGCATCAAGACTCCATGGGTGTTAGAATCAGTACTACGTAATCTAGAATTTTGACTCTAGTGCAATTGGGAGACTGAAGGAAATATGCCCTAGAGGCAACAATAAAGTTGTTATTTATATTTCCTTATATCATGATAAATGATTATTATTCATGCTAGAATTGTATTAACCGGAAACTTAGTACATGTGTGAATACATAGACAAACAGAGTGTCCCTAGTATGCCTCTACTTGACTAGCTCGTTAATCAAAGATGGTTAAGTTTCCTAGCCATGTGTTGTCATTTGAAGAACGGGATCACATCATTAGAGAATGATGTGATGGACAAGACCCATCCATTAGCTTAGCATAATGATCGTTTAGTTTTATCGCTATTACTTTCTTCATGACTTATACATGTTCCTCTGACTATGAGATCATGCAACCCCCAAATACCGGAGGAACACCTTGTGTGCTATCAAACGTCACAACATAAATGGGTGATTATAAAGATGCTCTACAGGTGTCTCCGAAGGTGCTTGTTGGGTTGGCATAAATCAAGATTAGGATTTGTCACTCCGTGTATCGGAGAGGTATCTCTGGGCCCTCTCGGTAATGCTCATCACTATAAGCCTTGCAAGCAATGTAACTAATGAGTTAGTTACGGGATGATGCATTACGGAACGAGTAAAGAGACTTGCCGATAATGAGATTGAACTAGGTATGATGATACCGATGATCGAATCTCGGGCAAGTAACATACCGATGACAAAGGGAACACCGTATGTTGTTATGCGGCTTGACCGATAAAGATCTTCGTAGAATATGTAGGAGCCAATATGAGCATCCAGGTTCCACTATTGGTTATTGACCAGAGATGTGTCTTGGTCATGTCTACATAGTTCTCGAACCCGTAGGGTCCGCGCGCTTAACGTTCGATGATGATTTGTATTATGAGTTATGTGATTTAATGAATCGAAGTTTGTCCGGAGTCCCAGATGAGATCATGGACATGACGAGGAGTCTCGAAATGGTCGAGACATAAAGATTGATATATTGGAAGGTTTCATTTGGACATTGGAATGGTTCCGGGGTGTTCGGGCATTTTCCGGAGTACCGGGAGGTTACCGGACCCCCCCCCCCCGGGGGGGGAGTTAATGGGCCTTCATGGGCCCTAGTGGAGAGAGGAGACAGCGGACGGGTCGAGGCGCACGCCCCCCCAAGCCCAAACCAAATTGGACTAGGGTTGGGGGGCGCCCCCCCCCCCCTTTCCTTCTCCCCTCTTCTCCCTTCCCTCCTTCTCCTAGTTGGAATAGGAAAGGGGGGCCGAATCCTACTTGGACCAGAGTCCAGGTAGGACTCCCCCCTTTGTGGTGCCCCCTCTAGGGCCGGCCCCCTCTTCCCCACTCCTTTATATGCGTGGGAGGGGGGCACCCCAAAGGCACACACAAGTTTCTCTTAGCCGTGTGCGGTGCCCCCCTCCATAGTTAGACACCTCGGTCATATCGTCGTAGTGCTTAGGCGAAGTCCTGCGCCGGTAACTTCATCATCACTGTCACCACACCGTCGTGCTGATGAAACTCTCCCTCGTCCTCAACTAGATCAAGAGCTCGAGGGACGTCATCGAGTTGAACGTGTGCTGAACGCGGAGGTGCCGTACGTTCGGTGCTTGGATCGGTTGGATCGCGAAGACGTTCGACTACATCAATCGCGTTACTAAACGCTTCCGCTTTCGGTCTACGAGGGTACATGGACACACTCTCCCCGCTCGTTGCTATGCTTCTCCTAGATAGATCTAGCGTGATCGTAGGAATTTTTTTGAAATACTATGTTCCCCAACAAGTATAACGAGCTGGCTAATGTGTGCTAATAAATTTATGGCTGAATTCCATCCAGGCTCAAAGATTACTAAATTACGAAGAAACATCCCCTTGTTCGTTCAAGAAGAGGGTCAATGTCTATATGGGTCCTAGGGAAGTTATCCTAAAATTTTCAATTTATGCCCTAATCACCATATGCTGAACATGTTATACTTCATATGTTTTATCATGGAATTAATGATGCACTATAGGAATCAGGCACTTTTCCGTCTGCCATGGCTGACGGCAAAGGCATGCCTGGCGGATAGCAAAGGCCTTTGCCGTCCGCCAGCAAACGGCAACAGGTCCGACTGAATAGGCTACGGCGAAGGGCTCTTTGCCATCTGCTGGCAAACGGCAAAGATAAAATGGTCTTTGCCGTTGCCAGCAGACGGCAAAGAGCCTGGACGGCACACGTGGCAGGTTAGGTCCGTTAGGGGGTTAACGGCGTGCTTTGCCGTTCGCTGGCAGACGGCAAAGACTATTGTACCTTTGCCATCTGCCAGCGGACGGTAAAGTGCACAAATAGGCCAGACCCCAGGTGCTGCCACGTGTCATCCTATGCCGTCCGCTGGCGGACAGCAAAGGTGCAACGGTCTTTGGTAGATGAATACGACCCTCTCGCCGGATTTTGGTGTGGGGATGACCTGCCCTTCAGCAGGGAGCCTGTGAAGGATTTCTGCAGTCAGGTACCTCGCCTTCCGAAGCTTCACGATATCCTCCTCGGTGACCGAGGAGGCTGCCCACTTGCCTAGGGATATGGATCTGAACATAACTAGAGGGCATGGTAACAATGGAAGAAATTGAATCCTGGGCGCTGGAGCCTGAGGTTGGGAAGATTGAGGAAGACGTAGGCGTGGGGGGAGAAAGACGGGTTTGTACCCCTTTATAAAGGTAATGAATATCGAACGCCTCCTCACGGGCCTTAAAGCTCGCCTATTCCCAAGGGATCGCCAACGACACGGTTGGATTACCCACGCCCATATTAATGAGGATCCCATGATAAGGGGACATGATCTCTGCTTTGACAAGACGTGCCAAAGGAAACCGCATCTCGAAACGTGGAGCGGGAGATAATGATCGTGCAGAGACGTGGTGTCTCACTACAAAAGATGTCAGTAGATGGGACTTGTTAATATTATACTCTTTGCGGCTACACATGGAGCCTGTTTTTCAGAGCCGGACACATTTTTTGTGTTCGAGGACTACTTTGAAGTATTCGGAGGTGCGCCGGACACATCGTCATTGAAGCCTGGTTCAGAGGCTACTGAGGGAGTCCTGGATTAAGGAGTCCTCGGGCGTCCAGGCTATGTGACGTGGGCTGGACTGATGGGCCATGAAGATACAAGACAGAAGACTTCATCCCGTGTCCAGATGGGACTCTCCTTTGCGTGGGTGGCAAGCTTGGCATTCGGATATGAAGATTCCTTCCTCTGTAAACCGACTCTGTACAACCCTAGTCCCCTCCGGTGTCTATATAAACCGGTGGGTTTAGTCCGTAGAGGGTATCATAGTCATACAGGCCAGACATCTAGGGTTTAGCCATTACAATCTCGTGGTAGATCAACTCTTGTAAACCTCATATTCATCAAGATCAATCAAGCAGGAAGTAGGGTATTACCTCCATCAAGAGGGCCCGAACCTGGGTAAACATCGTGTCCCCCATCTCCTGTTACCATCGACCTTAGACGCACAGTTCGGGACACCCTACCCGAGATCCGCCAGTTTTGACACCGACACAAGCCTTGATGGCGAGGTCCACTAGCCGTGGTCGAGGCGGTATCTCAGGAAGAGACCTCGTGTGGCGCTTCTTGATCTCCAGGAGACTTCTAGGACAATGTATCAGTCCATCGCCAATGGCTACCGAGCCATGTTTCCTCCCCTCACCAGATAGCATCACGAGCTCTGTATCAAAAGGACTCTAGCTCAGGTTGAAGTCATCCCCTTTCGTCGCCTTCCCAAAGTCTCTGTACCTCACGAGCTTATTGTGGGAGGAGATGTTGGTGAAGCTCTCTGGATGATCGAGGTCATCCTCAGAGAATGCCTTGGCCTTCTTGAACGGTGCCATATGGGCCATGGCATAGAGGTCGTACAGCTGTGGCACTTCCTTCTTGTTGTGTTTGGCCTAAAAGAGAGGAACAACATATTAGTTAAGGGCTGAAGCTAGCATGAAGAATGAAATTACATGAATCGTTAAGGGCTGAAACCACATACCAAGTGATCCCCGTACTCAAATAGGTTGGAGCTCCCTTGATGGTGTGGCACACCTCGCATTTGGGAACGCTTATCCCTGGCCTTGCTGTGTTCAGCTAGCCATTGGGGAGAGCACCACTCATCTACCAACGCCTCCAAACAGTCCATCATATCCGCACACCATCGCGGGGGCACCTATGTTCGGCAAAGAGAAATTTCAGTGCTACGCCTACGAATGAAATCAAGGAAACTAAGTACAAGGCATTAAGAATAGGTAATTACCTTCATGTACTTCTCCTTACTCAGATACTTGCGGCGGCACTTCTTCTTGGCCCTCCTAATGTTAGTCGAGGCGTAGTAGTGTCGAACAGCCTGCACCCTAGCCTCGTGCCGTAAGTTCTGAAGTAGGCGCTTGCACTCAGCTTCGAGAACCCTAGCCGCCTCTGCCTCGTGTTCCTCAGCAACCCTGTAGAAGGTCTGCAATCGAACAAGACAACACTGATTAGTACAATCACTAGGTAATGTTGATTCGTAATTCTGCAAAGGAGAAATTACCCAAAACCACCGCCTCACAATGTCGGCCACCGTCTCGCACACGACACCGTCGACCCTCTCCTCTGGCGAGGCCGGGGCAGCCACATACAGCTCCTAGCTCATTGCTAGGTATGGAGCCTGACCCTCACCGGGCAACGTGACCCACCCCGGGAAGTGTTGCCGGTAAATCACACCAAGAACCTTGTTGGGCCTGCGGACACCATCGGGGTGTATCCAACCCCTGCAGTATGACAAGGCCAACACATTAGATATTAATTTGAAGAAACATGAAGGACAAATGTTAAAAACGAGTAAATGCACTTACTTCTCCCCGTTAGGCTGAATCAACCACCTCTGATCGCTGGTAGACCCTCTTGCCCTGCTCAACCAGCTCGCCCTCGCTAAAACTATTGTCAGACCAGGTCTTCTCGCCATCAGCATGGCCACTAGTCTCCGGAGTCACCTGGGACGAAGACTCTGTGACCGGAGTCTCGTGGGACGAAGACTCTGGGGCCCGAGTCTCCTGGGACGAAGGCTTGGTGACCCGAGGCTCGTCAGCCTGAGGCTCGTGGACCGGAGTCCGAGACGGGTCCATGTCTGACGGGTCCACCTGAGACGGAGCACTCCGGTGGTCCGGAGAATCAGCTGGGGGTGGCGGAGAGGAAGGCACAATAGCCTTCCTACCTCTCCTGCCGCCACGTCCACCTCTAGGTGCACCCCTCTTCGTCTTTCCCCGACCTCTGCCGGCCGAAGAAGAAGCGCCCGCCGGTGTCCCCATGCTATCTACGAGCGCTCTCCGAAGCTGCTAGGTTCGAATATAGCCACCACTCCTACCATGCGCCGAGGAAGAAGGAGGCTCGGAGCGCTTTCGACCCGCGCCCACCATCTGTCAACACCTACAATGACAAAGAGTAAACAAAATTAGTACAACATAGACATAATAAAAAAATTGGTGGGTGAAAACAACACCTAAAAAATTTACTAACTAATTAACTAACTAACTAAGTAATTAACCTAAAAAATAACTAACTAACTAATTAAAGGTTTTTTCTTAAGGCCACAAATGGTCTTTAATAGGTTAAAATTATTTTAGTGTTTCAAAAATATTTTAGAAAATTTAGGGAAGCTCATTGGACATATATTGTCCATATATAAGAGTTTCGACACACGGTCATGTTCAAAATATTGGTCAAATCCATCAAAAACCCTTTTCTGATATTTCAAGCTTTTGGAATATTTACATAGGAAATATTCTCTATAAATCCCAAGAAAATTCTAGCATGTAAAAAATGCCATATTTGGTTATCTTGCCAAGTATCATCTCTTGGAGAACCAAGATGACATCACCAAAACCCCTCAAACTAATTAACCTAACTAACCTAGAAACTAAGTTAACTAACCTAGTCTAAAGATAACTAACCTAACTAACCTAGAAAATCAAACTAACTAACCTAACTAACCTTTTCTTCTCATCTTCTCCTCCTTTTCTTCATCTTCTCCTCCTCTTCGTCGTCGTCGTCCTCCTCCTCCTCCTCTTCTTCACTTTTCTTCTTTGTTTTACATCTTTTTTTCACTTCCATTAATTATGACTACTTAACTAAAACCTAACACTAATCTAATATAATATAATCTAATCTAGCTAACTATATATCTAATATATCTATTATCTAAAACAAAAAAGAAAAAATAGAAAAAAAGACAGAACTCCTCCTCCTCTTCTTCTTCTTATTTTTTTCTTCCTTCTTTTACTTTTTCCTCTTTTATGCTCATCTACTTCTCCTCCTCCTCCTCCAATTATTTTTCTTCTTCTTCTTCTTCCCCATTCCACTTATTCTACTTTTCTTCTTCTTTTTTCATCTTTTTTTACTTCCTTTAATTATGACTATTTAAGTAAAACCTAACACTTATCTAATATTATCTAATCTAATCTAGCTAACTATATAACCTAAACTAATTAAACCTAAACCTAAAATAAATAACCAAAGCTAATTAAACTAAATAACCTAAACTAACTAAATTGAAAAAACTTAAACTAAAAAACCTAAACTAAACAGAAAAGAAAAACAAAAGAAAAAACAGAAAAGAAAACAGGGGGCAGGGGCTCACCGTGGGGGGCGGCGACGGGTCGTGGAGGGGGCGGTGACGGGGCGGTGGCGAGGCGGGGTGGTGACGGGGCGGGGAGGGGGCAGTGACAGGCGGCGCTCCTCGGGGGGTGGTCGACCCGCGACTGCGGCGGGGAGGCTCGGGAGGGGGTGGGGAGGTAGGGAGGGGGCGGCCACGGGGCGGGGAGGGTGCGGCGGCGACGGCACGGGGAGGGTGCGGCGGCGACGGCGCGGGGTGGCACGAGGGAGGAAGAAAGAGGAGAGAAGACAGAGAGAGAGGGCGACGGCGGGGGCGCGGCCGTTAAGTCAATTTGAAGCTTTGTCGTCCGCCCCACCTTTGCCGTCTACTAGCGGACGGCAAAGAGGGGCACCATTAGGGGTTGACAACCAGTGGGCCAAACCCCCTCTTTGTCGTCTGCTACCGGACGACAAAGAGATGGCTCATGGCAAAGCCAGCCTTTCCCATCCGCTGCCTCTTTGCCGTCCACTTTCTGCTGGCTTATGGCAAAGCCTCTCTTTGTCGTCAGCTAGCTGACGGCAAAGAGTGGACAGACAGCAAATCTGCCGATTCCAGTAGTGATGAATCGATATCTATTCTTGATCTGAGTGTAGGACGAAGATTTATGTCTCTGACTCTTGAAGAAGGAAGAGCACTTATAGAAAAGATTATGACTGCTAAAGAAAAGTGGAATATTGAGGAGCCAGTAAAGCCCATTCAAAAAATATATCATATTGAAGACATGGAAGAATTCAAAAAAGCTACTCAAGAAAGAGGTAAGCATGTTGAACAAGTTATCAATGAAAAATTAGATATATTCAGTATCTATCATAAGGAGGATAACTACAAGAAACTATAAATAAGTTCAATTTTCCTCAAGAAAACTTCAACAGAGACTTTCGATGATGCATCCATCATAACCTTTTGTGCTCTGTTTTATCACTTGCTTCCTTGCTGTTTTCATATTTTCATATTACAAAAACCTATATCTACTATCCATACTACACTTCTATCACCATCTCTTCGCCGTACTAGTGCACCTATACAATTTGCCATTGTATTGGGTGTGTTGGGGACACAAGAGATTTCTTGTATTTGATTGTAGGGTTTGTTTGAGGGAGACTATCTTCATCCTACGCCTCCCATGAATTGATAAACCTTAGGTCATCCACTTGAGGGAAAGTTGGTACTGTCCTATAAAACTATGTGCTTGGAGGCCCAACACGAGTCTACAATAATAAGTTGTGTAGTAGACATCATGATCCACTGCATTGGTGCTCTCGGCGCGGCGTGGTCAATGTGTTCAACAAACAACAACCATTGGAAGAGGGATGTACGTGTAGAGGCTGACAGTAGGGACCCACATGGTCCATAGCCACACACAAGCAAGTGCCTCCTAAGTACGAGAAAAAAATGATCCCACCTGACAGCTGGGACCCACCAGCTATATCTTCACACGGAAGAAAGTGCCTCCTTATTACGCGAAGAAAATGATTCCTCCCCCTGACAGGTGGGACCCACCAGTTATATCTTTGCACGCAAGGAAGTTCCTCCTCATCCTCCCTGATAGCTAGGACCCACTCGGTCGAAGCGTACGTAGCGTTGTCTGTGTGGTCGGGAACGTGTACGTACATAGTGGTGATCGGTCTCTCTGCAACTATGAACCGCAACTTAGTAAGTTGTTGCACGTGTCGTAGTAGAGCCCCCGGCATAGTAGTTCATGTAGTCATATCTAAATCATATACATGTACGTACAACCACACGACAAAAAATACAGCCACGTACATACATACAGGTGGGTCTCAAACCCGTACTCGCGCATACGTACGGCCAGGACACGTATACATGGAGAGGCAATGCATAGCAGCAATGGCATCCTATTCATCGACAGCCAACCGGCTGGTTCAGAACAGAGAAACAACATCTTGTTCATCGGCAACCAATCGGTTGGGTCGGAATGGAGAAACACATTGTGTTCATCTGGAGGCAACTGACTGGGTTGGAATGCGTCATATTCATCGGGAGCCAACCGGCTTGGATGGAACAGCCAAAACTGGGTCATGTTCATCGACTCGGGGTCTGGCGTACCGCAAAACGGAGAAAACAGAGTTCTCTTCGACTGGCTTCGGTCGGAACAGGGTCCTGTTCATCAGTAAGGGTCTGGTGTACCGAAAAAAGAAGAACATACTTCTGTTCAACCTCCTACTATCGAAACGGGGTCCTCTTGATCGAGAGGGGTCTAGCATACCGCAAAACGGAGGAAACGGACTTCTCTTCGTGAGCCTATGGTCAAAACGGGGTCCTGTTCATCGCGAGGGGTGTGGCATACCGCAAAATAGGACTCCACGGGCTACTTTTCATCCACCGTCGACTTCCTCCAGCCTCCACCAGTTACTATTCATCCACCGTCTTCCTCCAACCTCCACCTGCTACTGTTCATCCAGCCTCCATGAGGTCTTGTTCATCCACCCCTGGCCGGCTAGGGTGTGGTAGCCTCCTCGGGGTCCTGTTCATCTAGCGGCAACCATTTACTACCATGGGGTCCTATTCATCCAACCCCACGGGAACTGTTCATCCATAGCCAACCAACCGGTTAGGTAAACTTACCACGTCTCGCACAAGGGGCTCGATCGAGGCAAGTCTCGACTCGTTATACGTATCGCGCGCGCTGCAGCAATGGGCACTGATCATCGGGAGGCAACCCAACCATCTAGCTACGTCTCGCACGAGGGCTCAATCGGCTTTATTAAGAAGCAAAGGGATCGATCAGGTTCAGTTAGTAGCAAAGGAATAGGTCGAGTTCAGTTAGCAGCGAAGGAATCGGTCGGGTTCAGTTAGCAACGAAGGGATCGATCGGCTTGAGTACGTACCTAGTGCGATCGCTCGGGTTCAATAAGTGAATGCCTCATTCGGGTTCAGTTAGCGAACGCCTGCACACACGTGCGTACGAGAGAAACAAGCAAAACCACACTACATCGCTCGGCCCACCCACCGTAATCGGGAACTCCCCGAAATTTTCCTCGCCCTCACTTCTACCATAATTTTTACGTCGTGGACAGCCCAAAAAATGTTATGCGAGTTTGTCTCCGGACCGCCTAGGACGAAAATCCCATTTTCTATCATAGAAGTAGGAGCCCACCACATCTATGATGATTCATGTTTTTGTCACAATTATAGTCATAGAAGTGTCATAACCATGACAGAAAAAGTTCTCATTAGGACCATAATGTCACGGATGTGTCCTTTGTTTGTAGTGTATATAAGCCGGAGGGTTTAGCCTGTAGGGGGAGTATCACAGTTACTCACCTTAGGGTCCGAACTCAACATACGATCTTGAGATAGATCAAGCATGTACTCGATACATCATCATCAATACACCCTGGCATGGGAGGTCAGTCCTCTAGTGGCCCATCTCAGATGCGGTGGTCTCATACTGCTCCAAGGGACAACGATGACGAGGACATGGACTAGAGAGTAGGCCAAGAGCCTAAGCTTGGGGGAGCTCATACCCTAGTTATCCATACATACATACTTTTTCTTATTTTTCTTTTATTAGAACTAGCAGAGTGGCCCGCTCGATGCGCGGGCTAGAACTTTAGAAGGTTTAACAATGAGAACATATTATTTTATTTATGTAAACAAAATTTGGGACCAAATGTGCTGACATTTGTATATATAAGAATTTTGCAAAAAAAAAATCTTATGCATGTTTAGTTTTCTCAATGGCATATAAATATATAGGTTTGTCCATTTATCATTTAAATACATATTCTGCATGTTATACTAAATGTATTTTTTTATGATGAATTAGGTTGGGCAATTTATTTTTTGTATCATTTTCTGACACTTTCATCATGTTTTTTTTTCATTTTTTTGTTTTAGCACATATTTAGTTGTTCATATTGTTTTCGTGTAGGCATATGTAAATATTTGCTTACGTCATGTAATATTGAATTTAGTGTTTTGATATTGTTCGAAATATTTTCTACATACTCAATATTATATGATTTCAAATAAGATGCGTAGAGAGCAAAAATGATATGATAGTAAGTGTATCACCTATGGGGAAAAGTAATTATTCAGCTTCAAACGTTCATGTTTTGCTATTTTTTAACCAGCAGAGAAATAAAATAAATAAAATACAACATATGTATCACCTATGTCGTTAGAGGAGAACAGAAGCAACTAAATGTTTACTGTAGATGTAAATACAACATATATAAAATAAGACAACACCTAACATTGCTTGAACTGGTAAATAATAAACCACCCGACGACCAAGCATGTAGTGCGCCTCATCCTTTATCAAACAAACATTATATAATAAGAAATACGCCTTTATTGTAAGATTCGATCGATCTAAAAGAATGCACAATAGATGACTAAAGTGCAGGCTTTAGCATTATGAGCAAAGGTCTACTGTGTATGCTTGGGCAGCCTACCCACTGAATTGACTTGTGCATAATACAACCTCATATTAGTCTTTTCATTGTGTCCATGCATGTTTCCATCATTATTAAGGTTTACCCTGAGAAGATATAATTTTAATACACGACATTGTAGAGCACGGAAGTGAATTACGAATGGTGGAAACCAACTATACTTTAGTGATAGTTTCCAGCAGGTGATAGGTAGGTTTGAACCCGAATACAACACTTTATGGGGAATACAAAAGTACTGACTGGTGTTCTTAGATACAAACTTGCAGCTATAAATTAAGAGGCTTCACATTGGTGTCAGTAATTAGAATGCTAATTCAGAGCAAAATGCTGAGATGGAAAAGAGTACATGTTAGCACAAAAAGATCGCATATACCAGGTAAAGCTATTCCATGGCTTTGAGGTATACGTATGATAACATATGATTTATGTGAGCCCAGTTAATATTTACAAAATGCTGTGACCCTCGTGGCACCATAAAACTTATGGAGGACCCAAAGATTAACTTTAGCATGTGTGAGTAATGTGCATATGACTACAGAAAATATATTAGGCATCATATATACATTCTGAAATCTGATCATATAGCCCGAGTTTAAACTGTGAAAGTAATAATGATCACCAAATCTTTGGTGAAGTTGTAGCACAAAAGGATTACCTTAAGCAGATTGCATAATTAAGTAATGTGCCCTGTTGCTGGCATGTCCGCTGATTGCAAGAATCAATGGCCACGGCAAGAAACCCCTCAAGCCATATGGATTTAGATGCTGATGTGCACAGTGCAATGGCAGTGTGAAAATTATTTCAAGATTAGGTGCAACAATACAGTAATTAGGATTGCTTTAGGAGCAATGTGCTTCTAACATCCAGGTTCACAGTAGTGGATAAAAGGAATATAATTTGTACTAAAGCAAACTACTATACGCTTCCTGTACTCCTTTGGCGTGGCTCGAATGCAATAGCGTCTGCATGTGTCATTTTGAGTTGCAAAGATGCGTCTGCTGTATTTAGAACAAACAGATAGTAACTTGCAACAAAATAACTATTTGTGTAGTAAATGGCCCAGCTCACTAATCAGGTCGAAACTGTTCAAGCAGCTTGTCCTTGAAGTTCTCCATGCCGTGAGCTTAACCTCATTGACTGAAAAAACCGAAGATACACTTAGAATTAGCAACGAACATCAAGCTACTGTAAAAAAAACAGTAAGCCTCTCAGTCTCACACAAAATATTTCGTCCAACAAAGGATCACCTCCATAGCTATACTAACTGAGGCTCCTTCCCTTTGCTATATATACGGGATAAAACACTGGCATACGAACAATTTCAGAGTAGGATATTGACCAGCACATGCATGCTGCAGTAACTCCAAACTGAGGTCCGTGGCTACAATTAATACATTCGAAGTGTACAATAGATCTTAAACTGAAGCATTACATTCCCGCAGAAAAAATCTGAAGCATTACATGTACGTAATATATGGATATATAGGTTAACCTTACCCTGCTTGGCTGCTTGTCCATTAATTTTAAGCTCATCTGTTGGAAACGTGTGACATAAAAAGAAGCATGGTACCATGCTTTTATTATCATTGCTGTTTTTCCAACAGAAGGCGAAATTTATGTTGGTGTCTAAACTCAAGATTTCTATATTTTGGCATCACACGTAACTTCCATGTGATGCAAGATAGCAAAAGAAGAATTTTAAACAAAAACAAAAGGCATGCATGTATGGAGCTACTACTTCTATCTAGGCTGGTCAAGTACGTACTTGTCTTCTTGGATGAATGCTACATCCATTGGTGGCAGAGACAGACCTGATACGGGCCGGCCGGTGAATCTTTCTTTCCTTTGTTTCTCTCAAATCTCAATGGGCATATATATATCAAGAGAAGAGGCAGGACGTTGCGGCCTTCCGGCCGGCCGGCCAGGTACTGGCACCGCGGATGCCGCGGAGATGGCGCAGCTACCCTAGGGCAGATTTTATGTTCTTCCTTTTTCCCCGAGAGAGAGACGTGATAGGGGCGGCCGGTGCATCTTCGAATTTCCTATGTATCGCTGAAAATCCCGATCAACATATATACACGAAGAGAAACTGATCAGAAGGACGTTTTGCGGCTGGCCGGATGCCTAGGTACGTACTGGCACCACGGATGACGGCGGAGATGGAGCAGCTACGCTAGGGCAGATTTTCTGATGTTCCTTCTTCCCTAGGTAGTAGAGGTTGGATACGGTTCTGTTAAAAGAATTACCGACTTTATTCTGGTCTAGTCGTTCACCGTGTTGGTACAGGACAACAGCGTACGCAAGCATGAGGTTTAATTAACGATGATAGTATAAAATAATAAGTCTCATTATCATGTCATTCACACGTGTTGAAAAAAAAATCGTTCACACAAAAAAGTCTCAGGTCCACCATATTATGTTACGTGGATCGTACGGCCACGCTTTCATAATTTTAGAAGATCCTTAATATTAAGGGACAGTATTTTCTAATTAATGTGGGATTTTACAATATATTTCTCTTACTTCTGGTTAACCCGTTAATTACTTTTTATATATAATAGATGTTTATTTTTTAGTTTGCATAATAAATTTGTAGAGTAAGCTTTGCCCTTGCTTCGTTGGAATCCTCATTGTTTGTGTTTTGTTTCTTCAAGCCCACAGATTTGTTCACCAATAGCAAGTTTGAAATGAACAAAATGAAGTGGAGAATTTACCAAGGGAAGAAGTGAGCCAGCTCGAGAAGGTATGATATATGCATAATCCGTTGTCTAGCTCGCAATATTATTTGAGAAAGAATTTTCATTTGGCTCGATGCAATTGAGTTAGTTCCCCTCGTTAGTTGAATATCATTTAGTCATAACTCCCAACTTCAATTTTTGCTAGTGCAACCTTGTAGTGAAGCATGATCTTGCTCTAACATGAATTGTAAGAAAAACATAGGGGCCCAAATTTTTTAAGAGAGCGAGCATTCAAACACTTCAACTCCATAGTGCTAAATTTGATTGTCTTGATAACACCTATTGATCAAAATATTTGGAGGAATGAATATTTGAAATGATTGAGGTTGTGCCGAAATTTATTTGCAATAATAAAATCATGGGGCTTCAGCGCTCTTTGCCGGCTTTATGTTCCGTTGCTGTATGTTGAGATAATTCGCATAACTGCGATACTGTCACGGACTTGGAGATTGAGTGGTAAATGACCGACCATCTCCAAGGAAGTCTGTATGTGGTAAATAAGAAGCACTGATCGCTGAGTTCGAAAGAGACAACCATTCTTGATCTATAGTGCACAAAATTAAGCCATACCGAAAACGAATTGCATATAGTAAATTTTGGCATAACCCCGTCACCAAGAGTTGAAGTTCTAAAGAATAATGATTGAGAGACGTGTTTGAAAGCCATGACTAGGAGGTACTAGTGGGCGTTAATGAAATGCTTGAATTCTTTGCTCTCTTCATTTCGGAAACCCCCTAATCCATTTTGTTTTATGAAGAGACTAAAAAAGAATGTCCATCCAAAGAAAGAATTGTTTTCGCTTGCTTAATACTTTCTTAACAATGAAAATTTTGGTTTGAGAAACTATAACTAGTGATAGGAAACTATACGTGGTTAGGCAATGAGCTTGAGCGCAACTATTCAAATGCGAATACTTTCTTGAATGACATTGGAGGATAAGTGAGGATGGATATATCATATTCTCTCGCGCAGGTAAAGCTTTTTTCTACTCAATGAAGCTCCATTTTATTCTCTTGATTTCTCATTTGATCGAGGAAGAGCAAGTTTTAAGCTTCGGGGAGCTGATGGATAGAGAATTTGTGATGTTTTTCGAGTGATTCTCATTTGGTTTCATTGGAACTTTGTTACCTCTCGATTATCTCTGGCCGCTTATCCTTCAAAAGAGAAGAAAATCCGTTTTTCCATTGTTTGGCAGGAAATATCATACTCCCTCCATTCCAAAATATAAGGTGTATTGGTTTCTGTGCAAGTAAACGATTTGAATGTTTGACCAAGATTAGAGAATAAAATAACAACATATGTAATACCTAGTAGATAAAATATGAAACTACTTTTCATGATGGATCCAATGATATAAATTTCATATTGTGAATGTTGATATATTTTTCTAAAAACTCGGTCAAACTTGCACTCGTTTGACTTTTCAAAAAACAAATACACCTTATATAAAGGAATGGAGGGAGTATATGAAAGGAAACCAAGGAGAATTACTGCCAATCAAGCCAAATGGAGCAACTTCCTTGTGGAGAGCCAAGCCACCAGGTGCAATAGAGCAAAAGACGACCTTCCATACGTCTGCAAGCACTCGTATCAGTGGTCGTTTGAAGTGCCAACAACTCCACCACTTCTATACAAGACACTTTCATGAAGCAACCCAGGGGAGAAGAGAACCCTATCCGCCGCCACCACATCCAGAACAAAAGAAGAAGGGATCCGAAGAACCTTAGGAGATTTTCTTAGTTTTGGTCTTTTCATCTCCATAATCCTCTCATCCTTCACAATTGTAAGAGGAATTCCAAGTTTTGGTAACAAGTTGTAAACTCTATTCACTCTCGTCTCGAGATCAAGACTAGTCAAATTATCCACTTCATCTTATTGTGGATCTTCACGGTATTATCAATATGATTTTCATGGGTTTAATATCTGGTGTGATTGCTTTCTGTCTTATGATGTGTGAGTAATTCCCCATAGGCGTGGGAGATGTAGGTGAGTGGTAAGATTCATATGTGCCTAATCTATATGTCGTCATTCGTATTTGTAGTAGTATGATCTGTCTAGTACGTTGTTATCCTGTGGTGTACTCTATGCATGTTCTCCAATTTAAGGGCCCAGACAATAGGATCTCAAGACCTACATAGGTAACACATATTGTTTAGGAAATCTGTGACCTCCGACGTGACAGGAGGAGATAACTATGAGCACCAAACGCAATATGAGATAGTAGTGATCCACGAAACCTATCCAAGGACCTTAATTATGGAAACAGCCACTCTATGGCAACGGTAAAGCAATACCACAGAATGAAATATAATCCCGAGAGGAGGAGTTCCATAACTTTGGGGTGATCCGCCTACAGAACACACATATCAAATAGTACGAGTATGATACAAGGTAACCCGTATTACTGTCGCACCAGCACACTTGATTTATTCTTAATAAGAACTGAATTCTCTCTAAGTCTAATCTCTTCAATGCAGGATACACAATTCTCATTTTCATCTATGTCATTTACTTTTAATATTTTTTACCTCTGTTACTACAATACTCTTATCCTTGTTCATCTGGTTTGTTCATCCACCAGGACAGTAATTGGTGCCCTCTTCGCCGCCGCAATTCGGCATCAACATGGAGGAAGGGGTTTGAGCAAAGATAAGCATGACATATATGTATCACCGGATTGTTTGATTGATGTGTCAATTATCATCATGAATTGAATTGAGCAATGGACAAAAATAAGCGCACACACAGAAGATGCACGATGCATATCTGTCCATGTCATCTGTATGTAGCGTGATCAAGTAAATTGGATGTTTTGGATGCCCTATTTTACATCAGTTGTCAAAGGAAGAACAATTTCTGATAGACTTTCAACAACAAGCAGTAGCAAATGATACAGAGCCGAACTCAAAGGCGGCAACCGTATCCTACGATGATTCCGGTGGTTCCTCCACCCTCCAACAGTCACTCCGGTGGCAGGAGGGTCGGGAGACCTTGAATCCCATCCCTGGTGTACTAGCGTGGGGTTTGAGAGCTCTGGTCGGCGGCGTTGATGAGGTGCTAGTTGAGGAATAATTGTGTTGCGGCTCCTGCCCATCTCCGCCTTGGTGTTGGGCATCGGCGAAGAGTTGCTAGTTGTTGTTGCGCGCGAATCTGGACATCCGACGAGATTTGGTGCCCCTTGTGCGGTTGATGAGGCGACAAGGGCATCCGTGTGATGTGGGGTTGTTGTCCTTGCCCGGTTGTCGTCACATCGACGTTCCCTAAAACAGAGATGTGGGGCTACTAAGGTATGAAGGAGGCTTGCTTACGGGGTTCAAATCTGTTGGATTTCACTAGCGACGGTATCTCGATGTGCTCAAGACGTCTTAACTAGGCACATGTGGTGCTATTCTATTGGTTCATGCTCTTTTGACGAGCTGGTCCGATTGGATCGAAGGTGGAGAGACCTTGAATCCCATCCCTGGTGTACTAGCGTGGTGTTTGACAGCTCTGGTCAGCGGTGTTGAGGAGGTGCCAGTTGAGGAATAATTGTGTTGCTGCTCCTGTCCATCTCCGCCTTGGTGTTGGGCATCGGCGAAGAGTTGCTAGTTGTTGTTGCCTGCGAATTTCGACATCTGACGAGGTTTGGTGCCCCTTGTACGGTCGATGAGGCGACGAGGGCGGCCGTGTGATGTGGGGTTGTTTTCCTTGCCATGTTGTCGCCACATCGACGTTCCCTAAAACGGAGATGTGGGGCTACTAAGGTATGTAGGAGGCTTGCTTATGCGCTTCAAATCTATTGGATTTCACCAATGACAGTGTCTCGGTGTCCTCAAGACGTCTTAAGCAGGCACATGTGGTGCTATTATATTGGTTCATCCTCTTTCGACGAGCTGGTCCGACTGGATCGAAGGTGGAGAGACCTTGAATCCCATCCCTAGTGTACTAGTGTGGCGTTTGAGAGCTCTCATCGGCGGCGTTGAGGAGGTGCCAGTTGAGGAATAATTGTGTTTCTGCTCTTGTCCAACTCTGCCTTGGTGTTGGGCATCGGCGAAGAGTTGCTAGTTGTTGTTGCTCGCGAATCTAGACATCCGACGAGGTATGGTGCCCCTTGTGCGGTCGATGAGGCGACGAGGGCGGCATTGTGATGTGGGGTTACTATCCTTGCCCTGTTGTCGTCACATCGATGTTCCCTATAACGGAGATGTGGGGAACTAAGGTATGTAGGAGGCTTGCTTATGGGTTTCAAATATATTGGATTTCACAAGCGCCAGTTTCTCGATGTGCTCAAGACGTCTTAAGCAGGCACATGTGGTGCTATACTATTGGTTCATCCTCCTTCGACGAGCTGGTCCCATTGGATCGAAGGTGGAGATTTACCGTCCTCATAATCTCTCTCAACGATCAGTGATGACGATGTCACTTGTGGGCAACCTTGTCGCCAGTGTTCTTTTTGGCGGCATGTGTGGAGTATATGTTGGTAGACATGTCCTTTTGCACGATCACGTCTAATGATGGCAGTTCAGGTGTGTTGTAAATATTTTTACTTGGTTTTTAGCTAATTACCTAGACAATTCTCATATGATTAATTAGTAGATTGAGCCCTTTATTCTCTATTAAAAAAGGGAGTTGGAAGACGCCTGGCACACCAACCAATGACATTTCACGTCTAAGAAAGACTGTTATTATGTATGTCTAAACCACAACGCACTCATAAAAAATATGAATTATACAAATATTTTTATTAATTTCAGAAGAAGTTTACATACTAAATAAAATATTAAAGTAATTTTAAAAATAGTTAAATAAATTATCGTACAAGTACAATTATTGTCATGTTTTTAATAAAATATTCATGTAGTATATAAAAGTTTTTATGCTTTAATTATTTAATGTTGTTTTATATGTAGTGATGTGTTTTTGTACAGTTTGTGTGTTTTATCAATAAAATATTTATATATTCATAAATAAAAATAATATTTTTGGAAAAAAATATGAGCCTATTTTGGCCTAAGACTGCCGATCCTCAAATGAATACTTTTTAGCTCATTCATTTTTTCGTAATTCATAAATATTTAAAATTATATGAAACTATTTAAAGTAACACGTGAATTCTTTTCAGAATTATATGAAATTTTTTATTTCATTTGTAGATATATCATTAATGACACACCAATATTCCATGTTTATTTTATTACTATGATTATAATTTTTATTTTTTAAAACAAAATCTAAAAAGTAAAAAAAAACAAGAATATGGTAAATGGGCCACAATAACTCCACCCCCTTTAAGCCCGGCATGCGCGTTTTATTATAGACATAAGCAGAGTCATACACACTCATTTGTCAACTCATACCTAGATGAGGTCAAACTGCTGATCAAACCGGCTGTGCGATGCTACGTCTCGTTTGTGTCTACAGCAGCCCAACAATGTTGGCTGCCACCTACGACAAACATGCCCAAAATCAGTGCTGACGGAGCTGTGTTGCGGCATTGGCGAGGAGGAACGGCGACAACCATCTACCGCGATCACAATGGTCTATATCTGGGATATTCGGTTGTGATCATCGAAGGAGCATCAGATCCCACTGTTCTCGAGAGCTACGCGTGTAGAGAAGCGTTGGCACCGGTAGCGGACCTTCAACTTCAGAATATAATCATAAAATCGGACAATCAGGGTGTTGTGAAGGATATCCAGGTGGGTACTGGTGGTGCTCATGCAGCCATCATACATGAAACAATGGACCGGAAGGCATCTTGTAGTTTCATATTCGAACATAGAAACTTTAATTTTGGAGCTCATAATCTCCCCAAGTTTGCCTGTAATTTAGATATAGGTCGTCATGTTTGGCTGGGAATTCTCCATGACCAAAGTTCTACCTATGAACATTGTTTTGGATCAATAAAAAGGGCGAGATTTCTCAAACAAAAAATAAAAACACAAATAGTAAGCTCCTATTTGGCGCATGACGTGCTGGCGAACAAGCTAGGGGAGCACCTATTGGGCGCTTCAGGCGCCAGAACTCCTCCCCGGCACCTACTATAACGCTAAGTTGGGCCGGCCCACAAAACATGCACAACATCAAAAATCATAGCGTTCAAAAAATCACATAAATAAATGCTATCTACAGGTTTCGAACTCGTGCAGTTTGGCTACCGTACAATGTTCCCTCGCTATTTTATTTCACAAAAAGTTTCATTGGTTTCGAAAAAAGTTCATCAATTTTCAGAAAGTTCATGAAATTGGAAAAAGAGTTCATCAAAATTGAAGAAGGTTTATGTCATTTAAAAAAAATCTTCAAATTTTGTAGAAATTCACTGAATTGAAAAAGTTCACAAATTTGAAAAACCAGTTCATGGATTTTTGAGAAAATTCGTCAAATGTTTAAAAAAATTCACAAAATTTAAAAACAGTTCATGGATTTTAAAAAACGTTCATTGATTTTGTAGAAAAAGTCATCGATTTACAATCACGCATTTAAGAAAAATAAATAGAAAGAAAAAAGAACAGAAAAAAAGAAAAAAAGAAAATGCTAACTAGAGAAAAATTAAGAACGCAAAAGGTTACCATGCATAAAATAGCGATGGCCGTAGTGGTTAGCACTTTATAAACACATGAAGCAAAACGCTGAATGGGCGGGCCCATCTGCGGTAGAGGGAGTGCGCTGCAGGCGCCCGTTTGCAAAATGACCTGTAACGGGTGCCTGTTTTTTTTTGAGAAATTTAACGGGTGCCTGCTGCGGTAAATAGGAAGCGCAACAAGCCAGCGCGCCCCTTATGGTCCTGTCCATGAGCGGGGCTGGACTATCCCAATTTTTTTATTTCGTTTTCTATTTTTTTATTGTTTTTGTTTTGTTTTTCTTCTCTAAAACAATTCAGAATTTTAAAAAGTTCCTAATTTCAGAAAATAGTGAAATTTGGAAAACAAATCATGGTTTTAAAAAAATGTCCATGATTTTGAAAAAAGTTCATAAATTTGAAAAAAAATGTGAACTCAAAAAGTGTTCATCAATTGTCAAAATGTTCATCGATTTGTGATTTCGAAAAAATGTTCATGTCTTCAAAAAATGTTCACAATTTCATAAAATATTCATCAATTTTTAATAAAATTCAAAACAATGTTAGGAGAATTTCAAAAATTTGGTACCAAATTTTTTAAAAATGTTCACAAAATTAAAAAAATGTTTGCTGGTTCACAAAAATATTCATGAATTCAAAAACATTGTGGGAAAAAAATTATTTTATGAATTACTAAAGTTGTTTCTGAATTTCAAAAAATGTAGGCCTATTCAAAATACTCGTTTACCAGTTCCAAAAAATGTATGCAATTTTAAACAATTTTCATGAGTTAAAAAATGATCACAAATTTGTAAAATATGTTCATCAAGTTAAAAAATGTTTGCAAATTTAAAAATAAGATTAATGTTTTTAATTCAATGATCCAATTTTGAATAAATAAAAATAAAAATACTGCAACGAGAATTAACAATAAATAAAAACTGGCATGGGAAGGATCTACATTCTAGAACCTTCCCAAATCGGGAATGGAGCTGACCCAAATGGTGAACGTAAAGGGGGGGGTGCTCGTAGGCAACCTGCACAACAAATAGCAGCCACCTAAACTGCCTAAAAAAATATTTGTACTTTAAAAGCAACAAACGACATTGGTTGGAGTGGTAGCCCACCGAAAGATATAAAGCCAGTGTACCTTTTTTTGCGGATAAAGCATGTGTACCTTATTACATGACAACTAATGTAATCAGGATGGGGAACGTTTGTGGCTGGTGTGCCGGCCGAAGATTGGACGCTCCCTGCTCCTCTCACCAGGACGTGTCCTACGGGACCCGCCCACCACCGCCCTTTCCTTCTTATCCTTCCACGCACTCATCTATCGTCTCCCTCCTCTGTTCCTCTCCCTCCCCAATCTCGCCTCTCCTTTTCTGTCTCACCGACTATGAGTTTGTTGTCGTGGAACAGTTCCGAGCCCACTACTGCAAGCACCTCCGGAGCCATCAAAAAACACACGAGCTCATTGCTGGGCATGGCCCTGTTTTGCAACTTCGGCGACCCTCCTCCCCCCTCTCCCGCGGAGAAGCCATGGCGGTGGAAGATCTGCCCGATTTTTTATGCCAACTGGTTGCAGCTTTTTGGATCACCGGTTGTAGCTTCTGCTAAACCAGTTGCATCTTTTTTAAAATCATTCTGTTCAGCTTTTTCTTCAAAAATCTGTTTCTTTTGCATCTTTTTCCTTAAATCATTGGTTCCAGCCTTTAAAGTCACTGGTTGTAGCATTTTGTTTAGCTGGTTGTAGCATTTTATTCAGGAATGCTACCACCGGAGTTCGTCCTGCTGGACGAGCGACGCTTTTTGCTATAACCATAGCCTGTTATTGCTGCCACCGGTGACTTCTTTTTGTTACATACATGCATGGCGGTGCTGGTCGACGGCGGCGATGCCTTTTTGTTGCTGCAACCGGTTTGGAGTTCGCTGGAATAGGCACCCAAATTTGCTACCATCGCCTTTTGGGGTTTGCTGGAAGGAACCGCCCAAAATCTTCCACCGGATTCGGTTTTTGCTAAAACCCTCTCCAAAGAATGCTACCACCGGCTTATTTCGCTGCGAGCCATGTCGTCGTCTGCCATTTGATGACGCAACCGGTAGTGGTGCAGTCGGCGTCCATGGTGCGACGAGCTACAACCGAGGGTTTGCAACAATTTTTGTTACAACCATCCTCTGTGTTTGCTATAACCAACCGTGGAATTTGCTGCGACGTTAAATGGACGCATTTGCAGCCAGCAAGGTGTCTTCCTGCATGTCAATGGTGAGCCCGGGGTGGCCGGCGAGTGCGCGGAGGCAGAGGGCGAGCGCAAGACGGCCGAGGGTGAGCGCAAGGCGGCCGAGGGTGAGCGCGGCGGCCTTGTCCCCTCTGTGATTTGTCGTATGGAAGGGATATGCGAGGGAGGAAAGAGGCGTTGACTCAGATCCAACGGTACCTGGAGATCGCATCCGATGCCTGGGGGTCGACCGGTCGAAATTTCAGCCGGGCACTGGCGCCTAGCAGTCGCCAATCAGGATGGGGTGGCTATCCACAAACAAGGATTAGATCCGGGTCGCCGATTTGAACCCTGAGCGGACCTTTTTCATTCTATTAAAATTTGTGATGTTTCACTGACAAGTGGGACCCACCCAGTGCCACACATGCGTTGATGTTCACCTTCGAGCAGCTTTTCCGTGAGAAAAGAACGACGTGGATTTGCAAAGAGAGCAGCCACATGTCCCGTCTTCACCACACGACCACCGGCATCGGGCCCATACCATGCTGGCACGCCTCGTAAGTATCATGGGCATATACAAACGAGGTTTGCACCGCTCTGCCAAGTTGTCGCTACAATCTATCTATCTATTATATAATTATAAGACAAGAGACAAATAAGCCGCGTCATTAATCCACATAGGCTAAAAATATATGATTCATCGATCTTAATTTTAATGGATGAGATTTAAAGACGGATTAGTGTTACGTAAATCATGTCACGTCCAACCTTTCAAGGACATACACCATCAAACATAGACAAATAAAGCAGTCCACATCTATGAAAAAAAGGTAGATCTATCTCCAATTGGAAATTCATGTATGGTTAAAAAAAACTGAAATTCGTATTGGACAAGGAGACCCACAACTTTAGTGCTGTCTAATTTCTACGGGTGGATAGCCAACGAAGTTGAGTCCGTGTATAGGAGGGGGGAGGGGGGGGGGGGGGGTCCAATAGAAGCAACGACTTGGTCGCTGATGTGACCAACAACTCTTAGTACAATCAACGTGACAACTTATCAGCTTAAAAATCCTGCAAAAAAAAATTTACTTCAGGCAAGTAATAACCATGACACGTAGATTCAAAAAAAAAACCCATGACATGTACAAACAAGTCCACCACGACACATGCAATCCGAATCGAGGATGGACACGTATAACCCTGCAAAGAAATAATGGACACGTATAACCCTGCAAAAATATAATGGGCATGTATACAACCAGAATAATTAGGTCTTTAATCCTAAAAAAGAAAGGGAAATTTAAGTCTTTCCAAGAAAACCGAGCGATAGGCAAGTAATGCACGTAAAAAATATATACCAGCAATGGGCAAGTTCTTTGGTTTTTGAGGGGAACAAGCAATGGGCAAGTAATAACCTTGACACGTACAAACAAGTCGACCTTCAAACGCGCAATCTGAATCCAGGATGGACACATGTAACCATGCAAAAAGATGGACACGTACAAAAACAAAATAATTAGGTCTTTCCAAGAAAACAAAAAAACTTACACGCATGCATTGGTAATCCTAGAAGAAATTAAAAAATATGCCCTCTCTCTCTCCGTATTAAGAAACTTACACGCAAGAGTCGGGCTAAACCTAGATGGAATTATTCTTGCAAAAAAAAAAGATGGAATTATAAAGAGAAAGCCTAGCCTCCACTCTCTTTCTCTCTCTCTCTCTCTCTAAAAAAGGAAGACTCACATTGCAAGTACGCATTAGCGACCGACGGCCGCCGCCATAAAATGATGGAGTGCTTGCCGGAGACGGAGACATCAGGTAGATCGGATTTTTGGGTTGCTAGGAAGAAGAATTGGGCTAGCGTGGAGATACATCATGATGGCCGATGGGCTTGATCCTAGAGACTGACCAAATCGTGATGGCAAGCACCACCCACCACGCACCATGCAAGACCTGGCCAGGTAATCAGCCACGGCCGCCTGGTCGTCTTCGACGACTGCTTGGTTGGGCACGTATTTAAGGTGGAAGTGCTTGCCGACGACGGAGACAACAAGCACATCGGAGTTCGGGATGCTAAGAAGAGAAGCATATTGGGCTATCGTGATAGTGCGATACATCACGATGATCGTGATGGCACGCATGACACACAATGGAAACACATGGCCAGGTCGTCAACCACGGCCACATGGTCGCCGACATAGATTGCACCGGCACACACAAACGCACTAGCCGGATAACGGAGTTCTCCTCTTGGCGATCGATCAGCCGCTACCTCGGCCTCTACGACCACGGTCAGAACTAACTCCTGATCATCAAATTCTTGATCAGGACACGTGCAATTCTTGATCCAGTTCAACCAATTTTCCTCTGTCTATTATAATCGTCAAATTTGTGATATATACCATGTGTAAATTAATAATAATGTGTGGTTATCTTTATAAATTGAACTAATACCATTGGATTTTAATACTAGATCTTACTCTTCACTTTTTATGTGATTATATTTCTCTTAACCATTAATAACTAAATTTTGTACATGAACATTTTTAGTGAAGTTTAATATTAAAAAAATGTGCGCCTTATAAGTTCTTTTTTGTCATGCTAAACTCATAAGTTGTACGTAAACAACATGGTCCCTGTCATAAAGAGTAAGCTATATGATCGACGTGATCTTGGCCTACTTTGTCACTGATAATAATATTGTCATTGATAGGCAAGTGAAACAAGCAAAAGAACATGGGCATGAACTGCAAAAGGAAATTATGATGAAAGTGGCCAAGGGAGAACGTATAAGCAAGATATCATGTCAAGTATGTAATACAATTATCTGAATTGTGCTAAAAAATACAACTCAGTCCAAATAATATAGACATGATTGAATAGAATAATCATGTGCATGCCCATGAAAATAGATATGAATAATTAACAAATGGACGGGAGATAAGAATAATCAGATATGAAGAAATAGAAATAATTTTTCTTCTGTATTTCTAAAGGTTTGAAATGGAAGTTCATGTAAAGTACACAATAAATTATTTTAGATGTGCTAAATAACATATTTTGGAGCAAAAATTGTTGCCACCATTAGACAAAGGTACGTTATGACACAATAACATGGACACAGTTAGATAAATTACAAAGACAAGGCATGCAAGACTTAGTACAGAGATAATGTTTTATGAATTTTTAGTGAGACATATACATTACATTAATACGCACCCCATAAATGAAATTGGAGTAAGGATCGCATGTGTGGAAGCTCTACATGGCATTTCCCTAACAAAACCACACTGCAATAGTGCTAAAGCTCACAAAGGGAAGAAAAAGACCCAAGCATTTCATGAGCCATCAAAATTGCGATGAACTATTATTTGAAATTTCTCTATTGTGATGTTAGTTTTTGGTGTCCAATTTCTTAAGTTCAATGACCAAATTGACCTAAAAATAATCTCATACACAAAGCTAATATAGAAAATATGCTAAAACTCAAATTTAAAAATGTGTGGAAAATCTAGCCGCGCAAATGCGCGGGTCACCCCGCTAGTTTCATGCATACCACAAGTTCATGCAGTAAACTTATCGTTCGTGGCAAGTTCAAGCATCAGTG
Source organism: Aegilops tauschii subsp. strangulata (assembly GCF_002575655.3). Classification (NCBI taxonomy): domain Eukaryota; kingdom Viridiplantae; phylum Streptophyta; class Magnoliopsida; order Poales; family Poaceae; genus Aegilops; species Aegilops tauschii. The sequence goes on along the minus strand of NC_053041.3, from coordinate 605,123,969 downwards.
ATGTAGTTACCTCTAAATCAGTTAGCTCGGATAACTAATCTGAAACAATACTAGGAAATTTCATGCATGTTATACCAGGACTCCAAGGGCAGGAATTTTCACAAATCAAGGTGTGCATTACTTCGTGCACCACTGGCGCATCGTCTAGCCTGCTAGCGCCGCTCTTCCTCTTGCATCGCCTCGCCCTCCCTGTTTGTGCAACCATCTAAGATCATCTCCAATAGTAGAAAAAAGTTTTAGGGCACCAGGAATTTTCCTGTTTTTGCAAAGAGGACCTCAGACTTATATTGAATTTAAACAATGGTACAAACACACACACCCCTCCCCTCACCCCCCCCCCCCCCCAAAAAAAAGATAGGAAATACAAACAGATCTTTGGGGATCTGGGGATCGACTCACCACACAGATCACCACGAGATAAGGGCACACCGCCGTCGCCGCTGCCACCGCTCCCTCCTACACCCAGCGAGTACCCTTGGACATGCACACATATTGATTCTAACATTGCGGCCACAAACCACCATGGTAGCCATCACTGCAAACAACCATCCAGAGCAAGTATCACTGTATGCCAAACAATAGGCTATCCCCACAAATGATTAGTTAGCTCCGACTCCAAATAAGGGGCACGGAAGGATGCGAGGTTTGTGCTGCAGTGGGTCACCATGGACCATTTGATCGCATTCGTATTTGGGAGAAGTACCCAATAGTACAATTTTTAAAGTGCATACAACTCATGTTTTTGTTGGTCAAATCAGTGGTAGCGGGGTCTAGTCATCGTGCCCAAAGTGTAGAAAGGCAAGTCTCATGGGAAGCGACACGTGAGGGGTGTCCCGAACATGATGGAAGGCGCATTTAGGGTTGGAAGATGCACTTTGGGCTCCTGCACCAGTAAGAATGGAGCTGGAATAAAAAGTCGGGCTAGCTACACTCAATTACCAAGGAAAGAGACGAGTGGGGATTCTGGCTCGCGCTTCACGCAGTAGCACGGTGATTTATCACAAGTATAAGGGATCGCAACAGTTTTCGAGGGTAGAGTGTTCAACCCAAATTTATTGATTCGACACAAGGGGAGTCAAAGAATATTTGCAAGTATTAGCAGTTGAGTTGTCAATTCAACCACACCTGGAGAACTAAGTATCTACAGCAAAGTGGTCAGTAGCACAATAATATGATAGTTTGATATCAGTGGTAATAGTAGCGACAGTAACCGTAACAATAGCAGTAGCAGTTTTGTAGCGATTGTAACAACAACAGCAATAGTAGTAAATTAACAAATATCAATATGTGAAAAGCTTGTACGCATTGAATTGGTGATGGATAATTATGCTGGATGACATTCATCATGTAACAGTTATAACCTAGGGCAACACATAACTAGCTCCAATTCATCAATGTAATATAGGCATGTATTCCGTACATAGTCCTACGTGTTTGTGATAAAAACTTTCATGACATGTTTTGTCCTACCCTCCCATGGCTGCGACGTCCATAAGAAAACAAAGGGATATTTTTTCCTCCACTTAATAGAGAACCGGAATAAAGCATTAACACATAGTGAATACATGAACCCCTCAAACTACGGTAATCACCAGAAACAATCCCAATTATTGTCACCTTGGGGCACTACTAGAAAAACGGCTATAGCTAATATGGACATTAATGGCGCACCATATATGTGGTGCGCCACTGCTATGTATTGTCACCTTGGGGCACTACTAGAAAAACGGCTATAGCTAATATGGACATTAATGGCGCACCATGTATGTGGTGCGCCACTGCTATATAGCAGTTGCGCACCAGATATAGGTACGCCATTATTGGCCACATTACTAATGGCGCATCTGGTCTGTGGTGCGCCATTACTAGTTTTGAAAAAAATAAAAAAAATTGTTAGCAGTGGCGCACCAGGGGATAGTGCGCCATTACTAAGTTGACATAGTAATGGCGTACCTTCACAAAGTGCGCCATTACTATGTCAAACTTAGTAATGGCGTACATATACAAAGTGTGCCATTACTAGAGGGGGAAAATGGAACCCCGTTGAAGATTTTTAGAATCCCAAAAACCTAACAGAATAAAAGATACGGGGCTTTTAAGATCTAGAGGGGGAAAATGGAAAAAAAATTCAAACTTAGTAATGACGCACCATTTGCTAGATGCGCCACTAGTAACAGAAAAAAATTGGTTTTGAATTATTTTTTGGAAAAAATGTTCAAAATATGATACGTAATATGACCGGGAAGTTTGAAATATTTTTTCAAAATTTCATCACACTCATGAACATGAACAAAGTCCTAGACATCAACAAGGTTTAATAGGATTGATATGATAGATATATCAATAAGTGCCTGTTAAGTGAGCTGGTGTTGGGGTTTGATAGAACTGAGAAGTTAAGCGTGCTTAGGCTGAAGTAGTGTGAGGATGGGTGACCTTCTGGGAAGTTTGCCACGGAGTGCGATTTGACTTGAGATTAAGCATATTGACCTGAGATTAAGCCATGGTGACCCGAGATTACGAAAAAAATTTGAATTTTTTTTTGAAAAAAATTGTTAGTAATGACGCACTTCTATGTGCCTGGTGTGCCTGGTTAGTTAGATTGTTGATTACCAGAATGGGGTGCTTCACATCAAGGATATCAAAGGGCCGAAGAAGGAGGGAGACAAGAAGTCCGCGCTCGAAGACGTGGAGCAAGAACTCTTCAAGTGCAAGAACTCTTCAAGACGTGGAGCAAGAACTCCATGATCAGGGATTTTGTCCATGAGTAGAAGTGGGATAGCGACAAGATCCTGGAGGCCATTGATCGTCTCCACGTCAGGATGGAGGATCTACAATCACAAGTCTATGACCTATAGAACCAAAACTGTGAGTATGAAACCAGGTTTAAAAAGATGAGTTTAGCTGTAGATTTCAGGATGTTGGAGACCATCTCTACTCTTCTTAATGGAGAACCTATGCCTTGGAACAAAGATGACAAGTGTGTTGCTTCATCACCATCATCTTCGAAGAAGGAGACTTGAGTACTCGGGTATGGGCAGAATGATGATAGGACTTTCCACGCTTCTAGTGAGCCTACTGTAGACACACCTGAGAATCCAAATGATATTTCTATTTCTGATGTTGAAACACAATCTAGTGATGAACATGAACCTAGTAATAAGGATAATTATGATGTTCATGTAGATGCTCAACCTAGTAATGATAATGATGTGGAGATAGAACCTGTTGTTGATCTTGATAACCCACAACCTAAGAATAAAAGAAGTGATAAAAGAGACTTCATTGCTAGGAAACGTGGTAAAGAAAGGGAACCATGGGTTTAGAAACCTATGACTTTTCCCCCTAAAGCTACAAAGAATAAAGATGATGAAGAAATTGAATGCTTTGTTGAAATGCTTAGACCTGTCTTTTTGCGTTTGCGTTTGACTGATATTCTGAAAACTCCTTATGCTAAGTATATGAAAGATATTGTTACAAATAAAAGAAAGATACCCGAAGCTGAAATTTCCACCATGCTTGCTAATTATACATTTAAAGGTGGAATCTCAAAGAAACTAGGAGACCCAGGAATACCAACTATACCTTGCTCAACTAGAAGAAACTATGTTAAAACTGCTTTGTGTGATCTAGGAGCTCGTGTTAGTGTTATGCCTTTCTCTTTATACAAAAGACTTGATTTGTATAAGTTGACACCAATTGAAATTTCTTTGCAAATGGCTGATAAATCGACTGCTATACTCATTGGTATTTGTGAGGATGTGCCCGTCGTTGTTGCAAATGTTACTCTCTTAACAGACTTTGTTATTCTTGATATTTCGATCATCCTTGGTAGACCATTTTTGAACACTACATGGGCTGTTATTGATTGCAACAAGGGCAATGTCACTTTTCATGTTAATGGTAATGAACACACTATTGGAAAAATTTCAGTGATTAATATTGGAGGTATTGAATTACCTATTCCTACCGTCAAAAAGAAATATGAAATTCTTATTGTTGGGGACATGCATATCCCCGTTGAGGTAACCTAGTGCTATACGAAGATTCACCGATTTCATGTCATTCGGAAGAAGTTTGTTAATAAGACTTGATCAACCTTATTAATGGATTCCTTTTGACAGGCATGTGGTCGATGAATTTAGTAAACACAACTTTCTGTACCCACTGTTTACTTTCTGTTATTTAGAGTTAATAAAGTAGAAATACCTTGATTATGTTGTTTTCTGAATTATCCGTGCAATAGAAAATGACCAGAAAATAAATATCTCCAAATGCCCTGAAAACTTAATATGATTTTTTTGTAATATTTGAAAATGTTTGGCACTGAACACTCCCCAGGGTGGTGCACCTATGAGACAATCTCACAGGGCGCGCCCACCCCCTGGCGCGCCTAGCAAGCTTGTGGGGCCCATGTAGGCCCCCTCACTTATTCCAGCCACCCATGCACTTCTTCTTCCTCTAGAGAAAATCGCACCATTGCTCAAACCCGTGTTCTTGCTCATCTTGCTGCTATTTTCGATCTCTTTGCTCGGAAATCCGTTTCTGAAACTGTTTTGGGGGATTGTTCATCGGTATGTGAGTCCTTCGTTGGTCCAATTAGTTTTTGCTCTAGTAGTTTATTATTTGCACATTTAGCAACTGTTGGTGACTATGTTCTTGAGCTTTCATGTCAAATATATGGTTGAAACTAGTTTTGATGCTTGATATGGCCGCTAGACACTTGTAGGAGTAGTTGCTATCAATTTTGTTGAGTTTTTTTTTTTGAGGAAAAAAGAGTAACAAGCTACTCGTTTATTTTGAGTCACTAAAAAAATCAGAAATTTTCAGCCGAAGAAAATGTTTAGGAAGATGTTCCAAGGTGGTTCCTCGAAGAAGATATCCCCAAGGCTCGCGATACATGAGCCGAACCTTGAACCACCTCAGGAAGCTCTAGTTCAACCTTGTGAATGGGCGTTGATGTCGCTTGAAGCTACTTTGGTATTTCCCCAAAGAGGAAGGGATGATGCAGCACAGCTACGGTAGGTATTTCCCTCGGTTATGAAACCAAGGTATCAATCCAGTAGGAGAACCAAGCAACACTATGTAAACGGTACCTGCACACAAAGAACAAATACTTGCAACCTGACGCGTATAAGGGGTTGTCAATCCCTTTTCGGGTAACGGATCCAGTAATTGTCAAGTTGATGGGATAAAAGTTGTGGTAGATTGGATAAGTAGATCTCGATAAAACGCAAAAAAATAAGTAATAAAAAAGTGCAGCAAGGTATTTTTGGGTTTTTGGAATAATAGATCTGAAAATAAAAGAAAATAAAAATAGATCTCAAAGCAAATATGATAAAGAATAGACCCGGGGGCCGTACATTTCACTAGTGGCTTCTCTCAAGAAATAGCACACGGTGGGTAAACAAATTACTGTTGGGCAATTGATAGAAGATCGAATAATTATGACGATATCCAAGGCAATGAACAATATATAGGCATCACATCCAAGATTAGTAGACTAACTCCTGCCTGCATCTACTACTATTACTCCACACATCGACCGCTGTCCAGCATGCATCTAGTGTATTAAGTTCATGGAAAAACAGAGTAATGCAATAAGAACGATGACGTGATGCAGACGAGATCTATTCATGTAGGAATATCCCCCATCTTGTTATCCCTAATAGCAACGATACATGCGTGTCTTGCTGCCCCTTCTATCACTAGGAAAGAAGACTGCACGATCGAGCCCATCACAAAGCACCTCTTTCCATGGCAAGAAAAATCGATCTAGTTGGCCTAACTAAACCAAAGATTCGAAGAAGAAATACGAGGCTATAAATAATCATGCATATAAGAGATCAAAAGAAGACCCAAATAATATTCATGGATATAGAAAGTTCATCGGATCCCTAAACCCTATAACCACGGGCTGAATTTGGCCCACAAGCAGAACATGCCAGTAACAGACTGTAAGTAACCGAATGCTGGAAATGAGCCCAAGAATAAGTGGGCCCTTAGAAGGCCGAAATTTAACACGGGCTGGAAACAGGCCAACGAAATAATGGGCCGTTAATGGGTATAAAGCGATACATTGTACATTATGGCCTAGTTTGACCTCGGGCCTTTAATGGGCCCAGAGTTACAAAGGGCCTCGTATGGGCCGAAAGACGGCATGGGCCATACATGGGCCATAAGTTACAACGGGCTGGCATACAAGATGCTCCAAGAAAAACACATATCATGTGGTGAATAAAAATATAGCCTCAAGTAAATTTACCAATTGATTGAAGACAAAAGAGGGGATGCCATCCGGGGCATCCCCAAGCATAGATGCTTGGTTGTCCTTGAATATTACCTTGGGCTGCCTTGGGCATCCTCAAGCTTAGGCTCTTGCCACTCCTTATCCCGTAGTCCATCGAAACTTCACCCAAAAAATATTTCTATAACTCCAATTTTTTTGAAAAATCAGGACAATCTAGGCAATTTGTATATCAATATTTTGTAAAAAAAACTCAAGAATTTATCATGTTTCAGCAGCTCAGATCAATTCTATGACTGGGCGCAAAAGTTTCTGTTCTTCAGCAAAATCAAATCAACTATCACCATGACCACGCCAAAGGTCTTACTTAGATAAAACACTAATTAAAACACCAAAACAAAATTACTACAGAAGTAATAATGTGTATAATCATAAAAATAGAAAATAAAAAATATTGGGTTGTCTCCCAACAAGCGATTTTTTAAAGCCTTTTAGCTAGGCATTGATAAATTTAAAGATGCTCACATTAAAGACAAAAAATTGAAGCACAAAGAGAGCATCACATAGCATGTGAAAAGCAAGTTTAAGTCTAACATACTTCCTATGCATAGGCATTTTATCGGGAAAAGATTTATCAAGACAATCAAAAACTAGCATATGCAAGGAAGAGGAAGGAAACAATAGCAATCTCAACATAACGAGAGGTAATTTAGTAACATGAAAATTTCAACAACCGTATTTTCCTCTCTCGCAATAATTACATGTAGGATCATAATCAAATTCAACAATATAACTATCACATAAAATATTCTCTTCATGATCCACATGCATGCCAAGTTGACACTCTTCTAAAATAGTGGGATTATCGTCAAATAAAGTCATGACCTCTCCAAGCCCACTTTTATCAAAAAATTCATAAGATTGATCATACTCCGAAGTAGTGGTATCATTATTACCTAGAGTTGAAACTCTTCCAAACCCACTTTCAATATTATAGCAACCATATTCATCATGAGGCTTAAATAAATTTTCAAGATCATAAGAAACATTATCACCCCAATCATGATCATTGCAATAAGTAGTGGACATGGCAAAATTAGCATCCCCAAGCTTAGGGTTTTGCATATTATTAGCACAATTGACATTAATATAATTTATAATAACATCATTGCAATCATGCTTTTGTTTCAAGGAGCTATCGTGAATCACTTCCTAAATTTCTTCTTTTAACACTTCATAACGAATTTTAGATTCACGAATTTCAACCAAAACTTCATAAAGATAATCTAGTACACTCAACTCACTAGCAATTGGTTCATCATAGTTGGAACTTTTAAAAATATTAGCAAATGGATGAAGATCCATAAACCCCCTTTTTTTCTTTGCTTCTGATTTCAATAAACACACAATTATGGCAAGCAAAATAGAAAACAAACCAAGTAAGACATAAGGGAAAATGGAAAATATTTTTGTATTTTTCTGAAAACGTTTTTGAAGTGGGGGAGAGGAAAACGAGAGGCAAATGTCAAATAATGTAAGCGCAAGAGATGAGAGTTTATGATAGGTACTTGGTAGGCTTGATGTAGAACCTCCCCGGCAACGGCCCCAGAAATTCTTCCTGCTACTTCTTGAGCTTGCGTTGATTTTTCCCTTGAAGAGGAAAGGGTGATGCAGCAAAGTAAAGATAAGTATTTCCCTCAGTTAAGAGCCAATGTATCAATCCAGTAGGAGGCACAGGCAAGTCTCCAATATATTTAGCTGCACAAACTAACAAACACTTGGACACAATGCGAAAAAGGGGTTATCAATCCCTTCACGGTCACGAACAAGAGTGAGACCTAAAAGAGATAGATATAAAAGATAAATAAAAGAGCAAACTAAAGTAAATATAAATAAATTGCAGCAAGGTGATTTTGGGTTTTTTGGTTTATAGATCTGAAAATATATGATGCAAAATAGACACGGGGGCATAGGTTTCACTAGCGGCTTCTCTCTTGAATAAAGCATATGGCGGGTAAACAAAATTATTGTTGAGCAATTGATAGAAAAGCGCATAATTATGACGATATCTAAGGCAATGATCATGAATATAGGCATCACGTCCGTGACAAGTAGACCGACTCCTGCCTGCATCTTCTACTATTACTCCACACATCGACCAACTCCTGCCTGCATCTAGAGTATTAAGTTCATAAGAACAGAGCAACACTTTAAGTAAGATGACATGATGTAGAGGGATAAACTCAAGCAATATGATATAAACCCCATCTTTTTTATCCTTGATGGCAACAATACATTACGTGCCTCGCTACCCCTTCTGTCACTAGGTGAGGACACCACAAGATTGAACCCAAAACTAAGCACCTCTGCCATTGCAAGAAAAACCAATCTAGTTGGCCAAACCAAACCGATAGTTCGAAGAGAAATACAAAGATATCTTAATCATGCATAAAAGAGTTCAGAGAAGACTCAAATAATATTCATAGATAATCTGATCATAAATCCACAATTCATCGGATCTCAACAAACGCACCGCAAAAGAAGATTACATCGGATAGAACTCCGAGAACATCGAGGAGAACATTCTATTGAAGATCAAAGAGAGAGAAGAAACTATCTAGCTACTAGCTATGGACCCTTAGGTCCGTGGTAAACTACTCATGCTTTATCGGAAGGGCAGCAAGGTTGATGTAGAGGCCCTCCATGATCGAATCCCCCTCCGGCGGAGTGCCGGAAAAGGCCCCAAGATGGGAGCTCACGAGAGCAGAAGATTGCGGCGGCGGAAAAGTATTTTTGGTGTATCCTCTGGTATAGGGGGATATTTGAGCATTTATAGCGCAGAGATTAGGTCAAGACGGTCCACGAGGGGCCCACAAGCCAGGGGCGCACCCCCCGGGGCGCGCCCCCATGACTTGTGGCCGCCTCGTGGTTCTTCTCGCCTCCTCTCTAAGTCTCGTAAAGTTTTATTCCGTTTGGACTTCGTTTGATATTCCTTCTCTGTAGAAGTCAAAAACAAGGAGAAAACAGAAACTGGCACTGGGCTCTAGGTTAATAGGTTAGTCCCAAAAATAATATAAAATAGCATATTAATGCATATAAAACATCCAAAATAGATAATATAATAGCATGGAACAATAAAAAATTATAGATACGTTGGAGACGTATCACATATCAGTAGACCCGATGGTCTGACCCCGATGCATGTGCTAAGGTTCTATTGCAATGAACCTTCAACCCGAAAAGTCCGCCTCTAGTCCCCCACACATCTGGAGGTCTAGTAGTGTCTCATGATAAAATATTGTTTTCTCCAATGTCCACTAATTCATTTTGAGAAATAAAACATGTAAGCTAGCTACTACTGCACTTGGAATTTGTAGAGACAAATATAGTAGGCCACTTTATCATTAAGATCATCTTCCTTTTTTGATTGATTAGAATAGTTCTCTAAGATAGCTTTGGATGCGCTCTTACTTTTTAGACCCAAGTATCCCAAAAAGACACTTTTGATCGAACTCACACCAAGCTTCTAAAATGCATGGGCCAGCCCTGACCCAGTCCACTAACATGATATCTCTCCACTCTAGGAAATGGTGGGAAACCAAAGTATAAAGTAAAAAACCAGCAAATGGAATGTGGTTTGCTCCTAATAATGGAGGAAACCATGGGCTAGTGCACAAATAGATGCATTGGCATTTCCATGGGAAAAAATATTATAGCTGCAACAATTATGGAGTGGAAAGTATGATACATGCAGGGGATGGGGGTCACCTTCCATCTGTTGACCAAAAGATTTCCACTCCTTCCTGGCTACTACCCCTATAAATAGTTGTCGGCATTCTGGGAACGGGGGTCCCCAGACTTTCCTGCCTACGGCCCACAGCGTGGCTCCACTAGCGGCCCCGTACGGTCCATCTTCACCAGCAAACCATCAAGACCCTCGCGAGGGGCCAAGCCTCGCGAGGCGGACAACGCAAGACCTCCTCGGGGGCAGCCTAGTCAGGCTGGCTCGCGAGGGGCGGAGAGATCAAGGCAAGGGGAACCTCGCGAGGTTCCTATGACGTAAGCCATGACGACCAAGACCAGGCGGATGCCAGTGCGCACAGTGTCCTCGTCTCTTTGGTGATAAAGAGGCAAGCACATGCGAGGAGTCCCGAGGCATCAGGCAAAGGTTTCCATAACGGTGGAACGAGAACAAGGCCAGCAGGACGGCAGGACGGAGGTCACAGTGGAGCCCAAGACGGCGTCACCACCAGAGCCTTTGGCAGGCGAAGACCACCTTTAGTCAGGATAGCTTGTACTAGTTGTCCCCCTTCAAACTGGCCGTTGTGGCATCCCTTCCTGCTCAATATTTGGGAAGAGGACCAGGGCCTCTATAAATAGGACTAGCCATCACCATAGGAGGCAACTCATCTTGGACTTGACCATCCTCACCCACACAAGCTCACCAAGCACAAGAACACCTCTCCTCAGGAGGCTGTTCTTCCCTTGTACTGTTCATCCTCTGCCCGAGAGGCAATCTACCACACCACACTGGAGTAGGGTATTACACCTCAACGGTGGCCCGAACCAGTATAAATCTCGTGTCCCTTTGTTCTTTGGGTTCGTTGAGCTAGGACGTGAGATCATGATGCGCGCGGGCTAGAGGGAGGAGAGATCTTTGTGCGCACCCCACTGTTCGAACCTCAAGGGTTTTGACGGAACCCGAAATCCGACATTTGGCGCGCCATGTAGGGGTGCGCTGAAGCTTTCCTCTCGTCGATCCGCGTTTCGCCACTCCGCCAAGTTCATGGCCGACGCTCGTCGGGCCCGCGCTGAGCACCGGGCCGCTCTCGCCACCCGTGTCGCTCAGACAGCCCCTGTCGACGGGCCTCCCCGTCGTTCTCCTTCACCCGCCGCCAAAGCCACCACCGGTCCGGCGGGAAACGAGCAGCAAGCGTGCTCTCTGCACCCCTCCGTGCGACGGGATGGCCACACAGCCACTCCCTCGCTGACCCCAGCCGGCTCGTCGTCCCACGCTTGCCGCGCTCCCACGGACACGCAGGCCGCGCTTCTCATGGCACGCGAGCTCTGCGCTGCCGCCCGGTCGACGACCTCTACGAGGACTAGTTGGACAGCATCACTGAGCTCGTCAGCGCCGCTCGGGGCTCCCCCGCACCGACCCTCTCGCTACCTCGCCCTCCGCCAGCTGCGGGCGACGTAGCTCACGGAGCACCTCCACCACCTCTGCACCAAGACGGGGCTCTAGCGCCAAGACGCATGGCCCCTCGGCCTGAACCGCCGCGCCGGGCGCCCGCGCGGGAAGAAGGAAGCTGCCAAGAAATTCCCCGACCCCAAGAAAACGCTCCACCGCGCCCAGCACTGCCATGTCAGGATCACTTGCCACGGTAGGGCCATGCGTCACTTGCCGTGGCGGCGCGGGGACGGCAAGATCAAGCTTCGCCTCCACGACGGGCCCGGTGGCCACGGCCGGTTGCCGCGCCTTCACTCTTGAGCTGCGTGGCGTCGTCTGGCCGGGCAAGTTCAAGTCGGATCTGCCTCCTCGCTAAGACGGCACCCCGACCCTGCGGAGTTCTTGCAGCTCTAAGAGCTGAGCATCGAGGCGGCCAATGGCGAAGAAAAAGTCATGGCGAACTGGTTCCCCAAGGCTCTCAAGGACGGCGCCCGCTCATGACTCCTGAACCTTCCCCCGGGCTCGATCTCCTCCTGGGATGAGATGCACGACCGCTTCGTCGCCAAGTTCCAGGGCACTCGAGACCGCCCTCCGGCCGTGGGTGACCTGCGCCGTATCAAGCAGCAGCCAGGAGAGACCTTGCAGAAGTACATCCAGCGCTTCAACAGCGTTTGTCTCAAGATCCCCATGGTGACGGACGAGGCCATCATTTCGGCGTTTTCCGATGGCGTCCGCGACGTCAAGATGAAGGAGGAGCTCGCCATCCACGAGGAGCTATGCACGGCTCTGGAGCTATTCAACCTGGCGACCAAGTGCGCAAGAGCTGAGGAAGGGCGCCTTTCCCTCCTCGAGCTCCCTACTACCGACCCGGAGGAGAAGAAAGCCAAGGCCAAAGACGTGAAGCACAAAGGAGTGGTCGTACTTGCGGCAGAGCCTGATACGAAGCATGGCCGAGACCATCCCGAGTCATCCAAGAGCAGCCGGCCGTTCTGCGCCTTCCACAACGTACACAGCCACAACACCAACGATTGTCAGGAGCTCAGGGCCATCCGAGATGGACGCTTCGGTCGACGCCCCGAGCGCAACGACCGGGGCTATGGCCGAGGAGGAGGACGAGGCGGAGGTCGCGGGACGATCGCGGCCCACGACAGGTGTGGCGCGACCGGGCTCGCGAGGATCGTTGGAAGGATCAGCCTCGTGAGGAAGCCCGGAAGGATCAGCCTCGCGAGGACCGCCCTCAGGGCAACGCTGGTCTTCCTCCGCTGCCACCACCACCCAGAAGGAACGACGACCACCATCAGGACGAAGGAGCTGGGGGCTTCCAGGAACCGCGCGCTATCGCCTGCATCTTGGGCGGAGCTCAGGCCCCAGCGTCTCCGCATATCTTCAAACAGTTTGCTCGCGAGGTAAACACGGCTCTTCCCAAGCTCGAGGCCACACGCCCACTCAGGTGGTCCAAGTACGCCATCACGTTCAGCTCGGCGGACCAGCTCAAGTGCGCCGCAGCTGCTGGTGCTCTCCCAATGCTCTACTCGCCTGTCATCAGTAACGTCCAAGTCACCAAGACCCTCATCGATGGCGGTGCGGGGCTTAACGTCCTGTCCGTCGACACGTTCGATCGCCTTCAAGCACCCAATGATCAGCTGCAACCGACCAAGCTCTTCTCAGGAGTGACCGATGGTTCCACCACCCCAATCGGGCAGGTCCGCCTCCCTGTCACCTTCGGCGGGTGCGACAATTACCACACCGAGCTCATCGACTTTGACGTCGCCCACATTCGTCTGCCATACAACGCAATCCTCGGGTACCCAGCGTTTGCCAAGTTCATGGCAGTAACCCACCACGGTTACAACGTCCTCAAGATGGCAGGAACTGGTGGTGTCATCACAGTCGCCTATGAGGAGAAGGACGCAGTGTGCTCCCTTGAGCGCGCCTTCCAGGCCGCGGCAATCGAAGACCCCGAAAACGAAGGGATCCTACACCCTCGTGAGGCCATCCCCAAGAAGAAGAAGCACCTGCTCCGTACAAGGCCTCAGGAGAGCAGCGTCACCAGCAGCACCACCTCAAGACCTGTGCCCTCAGATGGGACGCCTCCCTCCCGCGCATAGGACGGCGTGCCCGACGCCCTCCTTGGGCAGGGCTCGGGGGCTCTCTTCTGGAGGGCCTCAGACCTCGCCAACATCACGAGGGAGGCGCTCGGGCACCACATGGAGGCGTGCTTTGCGGCACGTTTCCCTCAGGAGGGCACCAGGCGAGGAGCGCCTGGCGCTCAAGAATTCATCACCGAGACTACCCAAGAGCTTCAAGAAGCAAGAGCCATGAGCGGCGACCGCTGCCCACCTGGCGCAGCTCCCCATCCAGGCGAGGATGGCGGGCTGCGCGTCTGCATCGACATCCCAGCGCTCAACAGGGCCGCATGTCAGGAGTTCTTCTGGCCTTCGCGAGTGGGACATTGTGAGGGCCCACCTCACAGCTATGTTCGCATGCCATTCGGCCTGCCGAGCATGGTGGCCGCCTATCAGCGCAATCTGCAGAGCGTCCTGGCGGCTCAGGAGGCCAGGCATACGCAGTCCTGGAGGAGATGGAGACGGTTCTCAAGGAACCGCCTGGACCCCTAGAGCCTCCCGAGCCTCAGGGCCCTGGTGGCTCGTGAGGAGCAACCCCTTCGCCACGTGTCTTCAGCTACCCCAACACCCCTTTGACAATAGAACCAGGTGACATTTTCCAAGTTCATTTAGCTAGGAGCGCCCTCTGGGCCGCATCATTCCCAGGCCGCGTGGGTCCGTCCCTGCGGCATGCATCCCTTTTTATGTCTTTAGCTTACTCTGCTGGGGGCGCCCCTCGGGCTGCATCATCCCCAAGCCGCTCGGGTCTGACCCAGTGGCATGTATCGTTCTTGCATCTACATAAGCTAGTTTGCTTTCCATGCGCAATTTACCTATGGTTATCACCTGCTTGATTGTTACCCACCACGGGAGCCGCGCACGGATCGTCTTTCTACAAGATCCTTCACATAAGATGGCTAGGCACGGCATCTGTGCTCGGGCCCGTCCCTGCAGCGTCGATAAATCCAACGGCTGAGCTCTCCCTGGCGGGCCCGCCCCATTCACGTCAATTCCTGGGGCCGTTGGTGCTTGACCTTCTCATGTGATAACCTCAGGAGATTCGTTCGGCATAGGTTGTCTAACCATCTCGCAGGACCATCATAGTCAACAAGAACCAAGACCAGGCGCAACCCGCCTTGAGGTAGGGCCTCGTGAGTCCCGCGCTGGCTCACGAGTGCCCAGACACACCTCGTCTAGCCCTGCCGTGCAAGCCACGTGTCAGGGCGGGGCTGTACACGCCCCGGGGGCTCTCCGCAGTAGGGAGTCCCCTCCCACGCACCAGTGGAAGCACCATGCTCCGCGCTGGCAGTCGACACTACCGAGCAGCGGTTAAGCCCGTGTAAGTGCGGAAGCGCTATGCTCCGCGCTGGTGATAAACAACTGAGGGCAGCCCCTTGTCCATATCAACCTCAGGGAGCCCTTGAGCTAAGTGTCTGGCCTCATCGCAACACCTCCCCTCGGGAGAGTCGCGCGAGGGGGCTAGGCACGGGGGATGTGCTTGGGTCACGCCCAAGCGTACGCCGCCCTGCCAGGTCCCCCGGACCTAGTCATCGCGCGCCCCTCCCAAGCCGAACCTCGACGAGGGAAAAGGTACGAAGGTCGTTTGAGCGTCAAAGGGAACTCCTGAGCATCGCGACTCGGGAGCCTAACTAGCCACGTAGCCCCTCATGCCTTGGTCTCGTCCTGGTGATCCGGACAACCCAACGGCGGTTGAGGTATGCGCGGGGCCGGGCCCTGCCGACGTAGAACACTGGACCTATTCCTGCATCTCCTTTCCATAAGCTGTTTGCACGTCAAGGGGGACTCCTGAGCATCGCGACTCAGGAGCCTAATTGGCCACGTAGCCCCTCACTCCTTGGTCTCATCCTGGTGATCCGGACGACCCGACGGCGCCTGAGGTATGCGTGGGGTCAGGCCCTGCCGACGTAGAACGAAAAGCAAATGGGAAGGAAACCGCAAAATCTCAAATAAATATTACAAGACATATTGTTCTCCCAATACCAAACACAAGTTTAAACGCCTCCACGTGGCATGGTGCATGTCGCAGGAGTTAAACTGGAAAGGAGCCGCCGGCAAGTCATTTCGTCATCACTGGACACCGCCGTCGCCCGCAAGGGATGCTTCTTCCTTGGTGGCATTGCCTTCATCTACACCGCCTGCCGGAGTTGCAGGATCAGCAGCACCGCCGGACGAGGGCGCGGGGGCGAAACCGCGGAACTTCTCCAGCAGGGCCTCCACTTGACCCTTCACGGCTGCGACAGCGGCTGCGCAATGCTCGTCGTCCATAGGCTCCAGCAGCTCGTCGAGGCGGGCGGCAGGATCACGAAGATGCAGGTGGCTGAAGACGCGCGTCAATGCGGCTGAGGAAAGAATGCGGGCTTCTCCCTCAGCCATGGGGCCGATACCGCTCACCACTTCTTCAAGCGCCTCGACCAGATAAGGAAGCAGCTGTGCGGGGCCCTCGTTGTTGGTAGCCAGCAGATCCTCCAAGCCCTTCTCGTAAAGTGCCCGCAGTGCCACGCGGGACCTCTCCTCGAGGAGCTTGAAGGCCTCGTGGTCCTTAGCTAGGACCTTCGCCGTGGCGTCAAGCTCGGCTTTCTCCGCTTCCATCTCCTGTTTCAGCTTCTCCAGCCGGCCGTACTCTGCGGCCTGCGCCTTCCCCAACTGCTCCAGCTCGGTGTCGCGACCCCTGACGGCGTCCTCACGGGTCTTCATCTTCTCCTCCTCCGCCTTGCGGCCACGAGCTTCTTCCGCACGCCTGTTGCGCAGAGTTTTCAGTTTGGCCTCCAGCACCCGGCAGCGATCCTGGGCGGCCTCGACATCCTTCAGCGCCACCTCGCGAGCGGCCGTGGCTTGGGCGGCGGCCTTCTTGTCCTTCTCGGAGGTCGCTGCAGCCTGGCTCAGCGCCGCCTGAACGGACACGTCAGAGTGAAGCCAGCCAGAGACTAGCTCCAAGCACCCAACTACCAGGTGGGGGTCGGCGCCCTGAAGATCTTCTCGCAGCCGGGTCATCTCAGAAAGAACACACTCCAAGGCGTCAGGGGAGGCGGAAGGATCTGGAACCAGTGGTGCAACAGGAGGAGGAGGCAACATCGTCACCATAGCCTCGGAGACTAGGGGCTCCTGAGCTTTGGGGACCCCAGCAGCCGAGCCGAACACTGGCGCCTCCGGAGCCAGCGGGGCCACGGGGGCTGACTCCTCCCGAAGCTGCTCCCCCAGGCCTCGCGAGGACGATCGAGCTGGAGAGACGTGAGCGCCGACGGTGCCTTTCTCCCCAGAGGGAGACGCAGCCGCGGCAGACAGATTGGTCCCGAGCAACACCACCACTTCCTCCTTCCTCTTCTTCGCCGCGGGGCGTCGGCCTAATTGCACAACGGAGCGGCATCAAGGATCAGCAGCATAAGCAAGAACAAGGAGGGGCAAGAACACTTACTGGTCCACCGCGGTGTAGTCCCTCCGCTTGTTAAGCTTGAAGCCTGAGAGCCTTGCAGCCTGAGGTGCGGGCGCGCGGGCTCCAGGAGCAAAAGAAGGGGCAGCAGATGGGCCGGAAGCAGCTCCAGGCGGTGTCGGAGCGGAAGCATCATCTCTGGAGATCAGCGCCGACCTGCCCCTCGTCGGAACCTCGGCCAGTGGCCTCCTCTGGGGGCTGGCCTTGGGCCTCGTGGAGCCCCCATCCACGTGCAGCTCCTCCCTCTCTAGAAGGGCATCGGCTTTGTCGTCATCGTCAGGCAAGGTGCGGAGGATGTCGGCCTTGCGTAGGGGGAGGTCTCCCCCATCCCCTCCGGGCTCGCCTCCGAGTCGCGCTCCTCATCTTCTTCCTCTCCCCCCTGCCCGCGGGAATCGCCAGAAGACACGTCCACCGGTATCGTCGCCACCGGAACCCCAGGGGGCGCCGGCGGCACCAGCCCGTGACCGTCAAAGGTGGGCATGGCGGCCGCGACCCGCGCCCCGTCCTCGTGAAGGAACAAAAGAACAAGGGCACTCGGTGGGTACTCCTGATCATCTCCGACCAGGAGGCGGAGGGCCACGGCCAGCTCTTCTTCAGGTAAGGCCGCCGGGCTCAAGCGGAGCTTGTCCTCCGCGCCCTCAAGCGTCCACAAGGGGCGCCAGCGCGCTTGGAGCGGAGCCACGCGCAGCATCAGGAACTCCCTCAGGAGCATGGCCCCCGTCAACTTCGTCGTCTTCGCATTGCCTGACTTCAAGTCGGCGATCATCTTCTCTAGCACCAACTGCGCCCGGTCGTCAGTGAGCTTGCGAGACCACCCCTCGTCCGACTGGGGCATCGACGTCGGCAGCGTCAACCGTGGATGGACACACTTGACATCCATCATGACCCACTTGCTCCTGAAGCCATCGGCCTTCTTTCCGGCCTTCGAGATCGCGTTGGCCTTGCCGGCTGCGATGAAGTTGGTGCACCCAGAGGTGTGATCGCCGTTGATACGGAGGAAGAAGAAGTGGCGTAGCAGATCCACAGACGGTATCACCCCGACATACGCCTCACAGTAGAAGGCAAAGATTGACAAGAGAAGAACGGAGTTGGGATGGAGATGAAGGGCCTGCAACCTGTAATGGCGGGGGACGGCATAGAAGAAGTCGGAGAAGGGGGGAACCAGGCCCGCGACTACACAACTCATGAAGAAGGGGTAGAAGGTGCTCCCCTGAGCCTCCGGCTCGGCGGAGCCGGCCCGGAGCTCGGTCTTCCCCTTCTCGTTGCCCTCCCCCGCCGATAGCAGGCGTGTGGCGGCGAGGTTCTTCTCCGAGACATTGGGCACGTCCAGAGCTGGCTTGTACCAAGCAGGCGGCACAGCAGCCTTGGCCTGGTGGGGCGCCATTGGTCGAAGGCTCGGAAGGGGATTGAAGAAGATCTGGGGACTTTGAAAGCAAGGAGCAAGAAATGGGATCTGGAGCGGGGCGAAAGGAAGCAATGAAGGCAAGTGTTGCCCGCGCTAGTCTTTTGTCAGTCTGACGGTTGCCGAGGCAGCATGGGGAAGCGGAGACGCCCACGTCCAATGAATCGCCACGCATCGACTAAGGCCGCAGGCCGTTGGGGCCCGCGGCGCTCTGCACTTGCCCTCTGGCTTTGCCTCAAAGCCAAGTCTGAGCGCGCCCTGGGCCCGGGGGCTACTGTCGGCATTCTAGGAACGGGGGTCCCCAGACTTGCCTGCCTGTGGCCCACGGCGTGGCTCCACTAGCAGCCCCGTACGGCCCATCTTCACCAGCAAAACCTCAAGACCCTTGCAAGGGGCCATGCCTCGCGAGGCGAACGACACAAGACCTCCTCGGGGGCAGCCTAGTCAGGCTGGCTCGCGAGGGGCGGAGAGATCAAGGCAAGGGGAACCTCGTGAGATTCCTATGACGTAAGCCATGACGACCAAAACCAGGCGGGGCCAGGCGGGCGCCAGCGCGCATAGTGTCCTCGTTTCCTCTTTGGTGCTAAAGAGGCAAGTGCAGGCGAGGAGTCCCGAGGCATCAGGCAAAGGTTTCCATATCGGTGCAACGAGACCAAGGCTAGCAGGACAGCAGAACGGAGGTCACCATGGAGCCCAAGACGGTGTCACCACCAAAGCCTTTGGCAGGCGAAGACCACCTTTAGTCAGGACAACTTGTACTAGTTGTCCCCCTTCAAACTGGCCGTTATGGCATCCCTTCCTGCTCAATATTTGGGAAAGAGGACCAGGGCCTCTATAAATAGGACTAGCCATCACCATAGGAGGCAACTCATCTTGGACTAGACCATCCTCACCCACACAAGCTCACCAAGCACAAGAACACCTCTCCTCGGGAGGCTGTTCTTCCCTGGTACTGTTCATCCTCAGCCCGAGTGTCAGGACCCCGATTCTAAGTCACACCGATCTAGCCTGTAACACCTCATATCACTTTGCGGCCTTACACACGGTATTCCCACGGGTGTCGCCTTACCATGGCCCGGGACTGTTTGCGCCTTTTGGCTCACGTGTATGATAGTGTCGCTAGCATCCATATGACAGAGATCCCGGGCCGACATGGCTAGTCGTGAACCCAAAGCGGCGCTAACTTACGGGAACAGGCATACATGAATCAACATCGAGCATGTCGGTCAGCAGCGTGTGAATCCGGGCTGTAGCACTGGGCTAACAGGACTCCGGGAACCCGGGCTGTAGCAGGCTAGGCAGGACTCCGGATGTCACCGCGTGACATTTCCCCGAAGGGACAGACACAAGAACGAAGTGATGCAGGACTCCGGTGAACCGGGCTGTAGCGGACTACTATGGCTTATGGAAGCACTAGACTACATTTCCCCATAAGAGAGGCTGCCAAGGATAAACAACTAGATTGTCGGATCCCACACATACCAAGCATTTCAATCATACACACAATATGCTCGATATGTGTAAATACAACATGGCATCACAACAAAACTCTACAACTCACGTACTTTATTTAAAGGCTCCGGAGAGCCATACATAACATGTTCATACAGGTAGGGGTCACATGACTCGACACTCAAGTCATACAAACATACAACCACATGCGGAAGCAAACTTGTCTGAGTACAGACAACTAGAATGAAAGAAGGCTTGACGAAGCCTGTCTATCTACATAGGGCCCTTCACAAGCTCAGATCACCACCTGGGTAGCAAGTCACTCGTCAACGGCGAGATCTACATAGAACCCATCGGAGGGGGCGGTGTTGTTGTCTGAAAACAGTAATTAAAGCAACATGAGTACAAAGGTACTCAGCAAGTCTTACAACAGATCCTACTATACATGCACATTCTCAAGAAGGTAGTGGAGTTATTGCAGCAAGCCAGCTTTGACTCTTGGCTAAGCTATCCTATGAGACACCACTTGTAAAATAGTTTTCGCACACGAGTCCACTAATCACCATCACAATACTCCACCGTGGATCCTCCCTCGTCATCCTACGAGAGGGCCATCCGCGGTACTCACACTTATCTTGAGTCTTTTAGTAGTAACCATTAACTTGTCTATGAACTGCATAAGCGACCAAGTAGTCCTTTACCGCGGACGTGGTTATTCGAATAGTTTTATACCCTGCAGGGGTGTACTTCTTCACACACGCTTCCACCACTTATCGCCGTTTACACGACATGTACTCGGCAACCTTCAAGCGGAAGCCCAGCGAGGGTGTCGGCCACGACCTGACTAAACACACAAGTCCCTAATCCAGGTTTATCGCCTATTCGGGTTCCATCCGCAAGGAAATCCGGCCGGGGTGTCCTCAACAGCCCCAAACGATGTGTGCAGGGTTCCCGAGACACCAAACGGGCGACTCGGTACACCGGGTCACGAGCCTACCGCATCACAGCCCACCCCTAAGGCCAGCGCTGCGCATGGCCTCCAGCATACTACAAACACCAGGAACTACTTGCAACTCCTGGACAGAGGACAAGAGTGGTTAATAAGTCGAGAGGTTCCATTGGTTTCGGGCCCAACGCGTGGTAGTAGCTGATCTTAAATCACACATACAGATCTCAGTTCTTAAGGACGGCCTCAATGAAACAACCCACCATGTACTCCTACATGGCCTCTCATCGATACCTTTACCAAATCATGTTCAACACTTCACTCTCATTACCGACACAACCTTTCACTCTAGTTCATCACCCCGATGAGCCAGACCTGACACGACTCTAAGCATAGCATGGTAGGAAACACAAACATGGCTCAATCAACTCCTACACATGCTAGTGGGTTTCATCTAGTTACTGTGGCAATGACAGGTCATGCAGAGGAAGTGGGTTCAACTACCGCAACACACAGCAGTTTGAAACGCGTTGTCTTAATGCAGTAAACGAGAGCAGAAGCGAGAAGATGGGTTTGCATTGAAATGATCAATGGGGTTGCTTGCCTGACAGAGTGGTAGTGGGATACTGCCCTTCAGTTGGATACTCGTGAATATCCTCGGAGGCAGAACCTACCACGAAGAACACATCGAAACACAATCATCACAAGGCAATATGCAACAATATGATGCATGCAATGACATGGCGAAATGAGTGTGTTTTGTCTAATGAAACTTAGAACAGAGTGGTTTGAGTTCATTTGAATCAGGGATTCAAATGCAAACCCAAAATAAGAGGTCATATTAGTGCATAACTTGTTTCATCTAAACAGCAAGGTTAAATTGTTCTGACATGCATGAAACCACTACAGATGGAAAGATTGAATTTTTTTGATCAAATTTCATATATAAATCTTTGCATTTGGAGTTACAGATTAATTTCTATGAATTTTTCAAGTTTGTAGCATTTTCTGGAATTTCCTGTATAAGAATAAATCTAGTAAATGATTTACTACATCAACATTGCGTCAGGGTGACGTCAGCGGTCAACGGGGCCAGTCCAGGTCAAACTGACCAGTGGGTCCCGTCTGTCAGTAGTTAGTTAAACTAACTAAATTTAGTTAGCGCTAAACCTGGGTTAATTAGCAGGGCGGGCCCCACTTGTCATAGACCCAGGGGGTCAAACTGGGTCCACCCGAGGTCAAGTTGGGTCAGCGGGGTCAAACTCGCCGGCGAGGCCAGACGCGGCGAGGCAGTGCGGGTTTCCTCCTCCGGCGACCAAATGGACGGCGGAGGGCATCTACGTGACGCGGAGAGTGAGCCGCGTCGAGTGGTGGTGGTGGTTGGGCTCGGGGTCGCCGAAAATGACGCCGGCGACGAGCTGTGCGGCTGCTGGAGTTCGGGTGAGCTCGGGCTCGTCACTAGGGGGCACGGCGAGGTGCGTGGAGTGGTGCTACGAGTTCCTGGCGATGCGGTGAGTGCATTGGACACGGTGGTGTGGCCGTTGGGTGGCCGGAGCATCGTCGGCGACGAGCTCGGCGGCGGCGCGTGCGGTAAAGCTTCATGCGGTCGCTACGGTGCTCGAGAGAGAGAACGGGAAGGATGTGGAGGTGGCTGAGCTCACGGCGATCACGTCGGAGCAAACGGCGAGGTCGGGGACGAGCTAGTGTGGCGGTGACGGCGAAGGGGATCTCCGGCGGTGGCGGAGTCGGGCGAGGTCGTTGCAGTGGCTTCGGGGCAAGCGAGCACTCAGGGCTCGGCCTGCTCGACGGAGAGGAGGGCGGCGGAGCTTCTGGACACGGTGGCGCGGCGCGGGGACGACGGTGGGTGCGTCTACGTCGGCGGTGCGGCAGCGGCAGCGTCGGCCATGGTGAGGAGAGGCGAGGGAGAGGCGTTGGGGGAGAATGGAGGTGTCCAGGGGGTCGGGGCGACGACGTGGAGGTCGTCCAGCGCATCCAGAGGCGAAGCGGCAAGCAGGTGGCGCCATGGCGAGCTCGCGCACGCCGGCGTCACCTCCCTGCCTGCCTGGCGGGGAAGAAGCAGCTGGCTGGCACGGGCCAGCACAGTGCTGGCCCTGCCAGGTGGGCTGGGTGGTGGGTTGCGGCCAGGTAAGTTTGTTTTTCTTTTATTTTCTGTTTTCCTTTATTTCTGCAAGTTTGTGGCATTTCTAAAAATACTTAGGCATCTTCAAAAATCACCAAACTGCTCATGCCCACTGTATAGAGTATATCCAACATGGAATATTTCAGTTTGGGATTATTTGGACATTTAAAATATTTACTAGCATTTAAATGCCCAAATGCAAGTTACATATGATTTAATTCAATGACCTTATGATGACCTAGAAAATTGTGAACCAATTTTGCCAGAGGTTCTAACCCAAGACAAAAAGGGTGGACTTTTTAGAAGGGCATTTCAGGTTCATTGAAAATGATTTTAGTAATCCCTAGTTGTTTTCGGGGGGGTGCTGGGGTTTCTATCATCCCCATTTCAAGTTTCTGGAAAAGTAAACATGATGCAACACTCTAATGCATGAACTAGCTAGGATGTGACACCGAGAGGCAATCCACCACACCACACTGGAGTAGGGTATTACACCACAACGGTGGCCCGAACCAATATAAATCTCGTGTCCCTTTGTTCTTTGGGTTCGTCGAGCTAGGCCGTGAGATCATGATGCGCGTGAGCTAGAGGGAGGAGAGATCTTTGTGCACACCCCAGTGTTCGAACCTCAAGGGTTTTGCCGGAACCCGAAATCCGACAATAGCCCCCTACATCCTTAGCTCTTCCCACCAATTCAATCCTGCTCTTCGACCTCTGCATTGCTCTGCCTGTTGCGAGGAAGCCAATGTAGCCCTGTAGGAGGTGAGGAAGGAGGGATGTTTTAGGGTTGTTTGTTCTGTTTGTTTCTTGGTGTTTGTATTAATGATGTTGAATTTTCTAGGGAGGGAAGTTCGGAAGACACAGTCAAGGTTGGTGAGGAAAAAATTCAAGGGATAGAGGCGGTGGTTGAGGACAACTTCACAAAGGGGTTGCGTGTACTCATCGCTGAGGACGACCCAGTCTCCCTGAAGATCCTAGAGTCCCTCATGTGCAACTGCAAATACCATCGTGCGCCTCTCGGTCTTCACGCTTTCTCTAATCCATTAGAATTGAGGTTATATGAGTTATTCTCTAAGAATAATGTTTTTTCTTTGTTTGATTTTGTGCACACAAAATGATGTAGCAACGATGGTGATGGATGCATAGATGGAACTAAAGATGCCCAGGAAGGGGAAGGATGAGTTGGACCTGGTGATCAGCGACGTGCACATGCCAGACATGGACGGTTTCATGCTCCTTCAGCTCATTAGAGTTGAGATGGATCTCCCTTCCATAAGTAGACTCTCTGCTTAATCCAATATCCTACTTTTTTACATGAACTAGTGGTGGTGATTTAGAAAATTTATTACCACTAGTCGTCAACCCGTGCGTTCGCACGGGCTAGCTTGTATTTTGTATGTATTTTTTTGTTTGAATACAAAAGTTTATTTGCAGTATACATGGTGTTATTTCATATTTTCGTTTACGAATTTTGCAAGATCACATGTAAAAGATGAGATGCCATATTGTTAAAAATATATGTGCAAATTTGTATATATCCAACATTTGGTTAGCTATACAAATTGACTATTGTATATTTATAATATGAGTGTATATCATATATACTATTAAAGGTGGAAAATAAATATTTTATTTCATTCACAGAGGCCCATATATATTCAGAATAACGTTCTAGTAAACCATACATATACGTTGAAAACCACTAAAGCCTAACATATATAGATATATGCGTTAGCATTTGAGTCAACAGTAATCGCAATAAAAAAGCTCAGCGAGAACTATTTTTGGTTTATGTTATGGTACAAATTTAATTCAGTACATGTTGAAGACTGCACCTCCAATTCATATTGCTCAGACTTTACATAGATATCCTCATTTTCTTTAATAAGTAGATTTTATTGGGATGTCTAAATCACCTAATTAAATACGAATTGGCATTTTACAAACCTGAGTTATTGATATAGTTACCCCTAATTCAAGATCGATTAATGCTACTGCTGTGAATAAGAGATCGAGATCTCATGTGAAATAGAAATACGTTATACAGAAAAGGCATAAACTAATCGAGCCCGCTTAAAATTGTTATCTCATGTAAATAACAGTTATTATTTGAGATAATTTTGTATTTTGGTCGTCCATATAAATGCTCGCAGATTCAAAAAGATTTAGATTAAAATGGAGCAACTATGTTATATCGATATCTTTATGTGCTCCCTCCGAATGTTATTTACCTCGTGATTAGTAATCACCAAAAATGAGAGAGGTTCTGATTGGCTCTGCAAGCAACATGGAAAAAATAAAACAAAGATTTTATTAAAGAATATTAGAGATGGAAATAGACTTTCTATACGCATCCTTGAATGTTTACTCGAACACGATGCAACAAATTAATAGTATATGTAGTAAATATAATATAATTTCATAGTACTTTCAGTTATCAAATTATAGATAGTAACTTGATAATGGCAGATCAGATATATGCAGTAATCAGTAGGATATCGTGAGAATTCTCCATATGTAAGACCATGCCATGGGGCCGACATCCATCCTGTTTGTGTTAGGATCTACCTCAGATCCTGTTAAGAGAGTTTTCAACCAAGAGACTATTAATCGTAGAGCATCCTGCTGGTTATCACTGTTATTCTCGCCTAGTTATAAATAATGAAACTAACGATAAACAGACGACATTCAGGCATCCACCCTATACCAACTATAAACTGTGTTTTAAAGGTTAAAACTGTTTATTTTATCCCAAAGAGAACAAAGGCTCTGGAAATAAAAATATTAGAGGATCGTTAGTCGGTGGCCCGTCCGCTCTCCTTCCTTTATTCGTGCAGGGCATGCTTGCAATTTCCATTGTCCTAATTTTTCACTTCGATCAGCATGGTTTGCACTAGTAGAAAAAGAGGCTTCCATACGCCCCATTAGTCCCCAAAATAATCGAACCACGACAAAAGGGGTCTTTAGTCGCGGTTCGGGAGGAGACCCGCGACCAACTATCTGGGCCCAGCGCGCTCGGTCGACAGCTGGCGGAGGGGAGGGGCTTTAGTCCCGGTTGGCCTGGCCAACCGGGACTAAAGGTCCCCGAAGGCCTTTAGTCGCGGTTGGCCAGGCCAACCGGGACTAAAGGCCCATCTTAGTCGCGGTTGGCCAGGCAAACCGGAACTAAAGGCCCATCCCTATATATAGGACTCAGCTCACTTCACTTCACTCAGCTCACTTCACAATATTCAGAAGGGGGTGGTGGGTTTGCTTTTGGTTCCTCCTATGCACACAAGGTGTTTGATGAAATGCCCGAGAGCCTCAAACAAACATGATATGAAGTGTCCGAGCCACACTTGAGCTTTCTCATTTATTTTTCCTCCGCGATCGCGGTTAGCAACTTGAACCTTTCATGTGTCATTGATAAAATATGCATGTGTGTAGTTCATTGTTTAATTTGTATTATTTCTAGCTAGTTAGTTTAACAAATGCATCATGGTTAATTATATACTTTATATAATAATAATGCAGATGAATCGGCAATGGATGTACGGTCCCCGACTCTCCGGCGAGTTCACTACGGGTTTGAAAGATTTCCTCGTTGTGGCAAATGCGAACAAGCAGCAATGTTTTATTATCTGTCCATGTGCTGTCTGTAAGAATCAGAAGGGTTACTCCTCCTCAAGAGACGTTCACATGTACCTGCTTCGGCACGGTTTCATGTGAAGCTATAATTGTTGGACCAAGCATGGAGAAAGAGGGGTTAGAATGGAAGAAGATGAAGAAGGGGATGATATCGATGACAACTATCATGATCATTTCGGTGATACTTTCATGGAGGATGATGCTGAAGGTGGGGAAGGGTTAGGTGAAGGTGAAGAAGAGGCACATGATGAGCCCGCTGATGATCTTGGTCGGACCATTGCTGATGCACGGAGACGCTGCGAAACTGACAAGGATAGGGAGAATTTGGATCGCATGTTAGAGGATCACAAAAAGTCGTTGTATCCAGGATGCGATAATAGTCTGAAAAAGCTGGGCTGCACACTGGATTTGCTAAAATGGAAGGCACAGGAAGGTGTAGGTGACTCATCATTTGAAAATTTGCTGAAAATGTTGAAGAATATGTTTCCGAAGTATAACGAGTTGCCCGCCAGTACGTAGGAAGCAAAGAAGGTTGTCTGCCCTCTAGGTTTAGAGGTTCTGAAGATACATGCATGCATTAACGACTGCATCCTCTACCGCGGTGAATACGAGAATTTGAATGAATGCCCTGTATGCACTGCATTGCGTTATAAGATCAGAGGCAATGACCCTGGTGACGATGTTGAGGGCGAGAAACCCAGGAAGAGGGTTCCCGCCAAGGTGATGTGGTATGCTCCTATAATACCACGGTTGAAACGTCTGTTCAGGAACAAAAAGCATGCCAAGTCGTTGCGATGGCA
Source organism: Aegilops tauschii subsp. strangulata (assembly GCF_002575655.3). Taxonomy (NCBI): domain Eukaryota; kingdom Viridiplantae; phylum Streptophyta; class Magnoliopsida; order Poales; family Poaceae; genus Aegilops; species Aegilops tauschii. The sequence continues at coordinate 605,096,635 of NC_053041.3, read as the reverse complement.
CAAAGAGGACCGTAAGTCCGACGGGGAGTTGAGACACACCGCTGATGGAACGCAATGGAGAAAGATCGACAGAGTGTTCAAAGATTTTGCAGCTGACGCAAGGAACATAAGATTTGGTCTAAGTACTGATGGCATGAATCTTTTTGGCGAGCAGAGCTCCAGCCATAGCACCTGGCCCGTGACTCTATGCATCTACAACCTTCCTCCTTGGTTGTGCATGAAGCGGAAGTTCATTATGATGCCAGTGCTCATCCAAGGTCCAAAGCAACCCGGGAACGACATCGATGTGTACCTAAGGCCATTAGTTGATGAACTTTTACAGTTGTGGGCCAGACCTGGTGTACGTGTCTGGGATGAGCACAAAGGAGAGGAATTTGACCTACGAGCGTTGCTTTTTGTAACCATCAACGATTGGCCTGCTCTCAGTAACCTTTCGGGACAGACAAATAAGGGATACAATGCATTCAACTGCCAGATTATTCTATGGAAAAAGAAGTACATAGTGTTTCCAGGAGAGGCGCCAAGGCTAACAAGTCCACCCCCCTCCGATGGTGGTGGTGGTGGTGGTGGTGGTGGCGGTGGTGGTGGTCGTGGTGGTTCACCTACACCTCCTTCACGCCATTCGACGCCGTCCCCCGATCCACAACCTCCGGCGGGTACGACGCCCCCCAATCCTCCTCCGGCGGGTACGACGCCCCCCAATCCACCTCCGGCGAAGAAGCAGAAGCAGGCGGACAGCAAGGAAACCCCCTCCTGGACTATTAACCCGGACCCTTATGTACCTAAGACCACAAGGGTACCGGAGCCATCACTGAAGCCTCTCCTCCCAAGGCCTTGGGAACTTAGTGAAGCTGAAACCAAATTGGCCGCGTCTGCTGATTATGAGAAATGGAAGGCGGATATGAAGGCGATAAAAGAGCCTGAGCCCAAGCAAGTATTCACTGAGAAGCAAAAGAAGTGGGCTAAGGATTTTTTGACAACACCGTCCCAAGCCGAGCTGAATATGCCTGACGACTATGGACATGAACTTCGTAGGCAAGCAAAAATATTGAAGGAGGAGAAAGAAGAAAGTAAAAAAAGCGGGAAACAAGTTGACCAGCTCGGGATGCATAATAAACAATCGATCCCCCTGCTCATAGTGAAAGCCGGTCCGGAAGAGGACCCCGAGATCATAGTAGCTGCGGCAGCACTTGGATTGACTGTAGCGAGTGACATGAAACAAGCGTCCGAGATGGGTTTGACTCTTCGTGCCTTCTTAGGCCTTGAGGATGCGCCAGTATGTGAGATAGCATTACAATATGTGCGGAATGGGCCTCTCGTCGAGCCTGCGCGGGAAAAGAGTCTACCACCACAAATGCGAAATCTGCTACGTTGGTACAAGCAATTCATAACATGGGCCGACAAAGAATATGTTTATGCGGATGTTACAGAGGAGCATCACACCAAACGGTACTCTGTACAAGTTCATATGAGTGAATTGTTTCAGCTGTTCAATCTGCGCGACCTATTATGACCTAGTAGATTTAATCTCTGTGATTATTGAAATACAATGAAAAATCACAAAAGGTGGCAAATGGAAAGACGGTGAGATTGAGCGGAGACACAAACAGACCTGCGTATTAATCAATGCATGCACATCAACTTCAAATGGTGCTAATTAGTACAACAGAAATTTAAAGGTGGCAGGAAGTCACAAGCGGGGTTATGAGCTAGATCGGTGGCATAACTTCCATCTGGTGTTGCATGCCTTCATAGTTGCGCGTACTGTGGCCGTACGGGAAGAACAATTGATACATATTTTTGCCAATACGTGAGGGAAAAAGTGGCAGCCAGAAAATTGCCCACATAAGGCGATTAAGGGCTAGGATAGGACACGATGTGCTGTTGTGGACTTAAGCACGATATGACGCACATCTACAGGCGTGAAGATTATTATATAATATAGAAGCGTAAAGGATTAGGAGAGATGGTGTTAAACGTGATGGACTCTCACCGAGATAATTGCACGTATAGTCACGGAAGTTGGCGGCAAGGTCCAACATGGTCTTGGATGTTGAGAAGTGATCCAATACGGTCCTGATACAAGGAAATACGTTGCCAATACGGTCCTTGATTTTGGACCGACAGTCCTGGCTCTACTTGTCGCATATGTATCGCGTATTCTCTCGTATGACATGTCTGTACGGGGCCACGCCTGCCAGGGACCCACATGTCAGTGGCGCCAGAAATAACAAAAATAATATGGGCCGGCTTGGCGAGGATCTCAAACTGGCGACCCCGGGCTAAACTTCGCCTGCGCTAGCCACCGCATAAAGTATATTTCTCTGTTCAATATAGGATGCACCGCCTAGTAAATAAATCGCGTAGTCTTTTCCGCTGTAGCATGCACAGACTTGTAGATGCACATGGTTTCGAACCATAATTTTTTTCTTTTCTGTTTTTTCTGCTTCATTTTTATTTACTTCCTTTTCTGTTTATTTTAACGAAATATGTATATGGTAACCGTGTGGTAGATTGCGAAACTGCCACACGCATCCAGCTCCATCAGTTCCATCCCGATCTCATTTCTTTCCCGCACGTCCTCCCTGACCGACCTCCCGATTTCTTTCCTTTCCCGCACGCCTCCCGATCTCCTTCCTTTCCCGCACGCACCTCGCCTATGACACTCATTGTTGAACAAGCTAAGAGAAATACTGTTTTTGACATGTTTTTGCCTTTAATATGTTAGCACTGAAAAACTATTTGTTTCAAGCATCGTGGTAACTTTGATTACTGGGAATAAATTTGTTGAACCTGCCCCCCGGTAATTTCTATAAATAGCACGATAACATTCAGGCCATAGACCTGATAATTTAGATGCAAACATCGTGATAACTTTAACCATCGGGGAAGACAAATGTGAAAAGATACCCGATAATTTATGTGTAAATAGATGATAATATACGCAGCGCACATCTGATAACTGATGTAAAAACACCATGGTAACTTTGACCGTAGGGATTTTTTTTGAAAAGATACTCCAGTATGTTCTGTGTAAATAGCACGGTAGTATATATACCTCCCTCCCCTGGCATTTTTATGTGTAAATAGCATGAAAAACATATGCACTGCGATAACTAAACACCATGATAAGTTTTTGAACCGGGGGGGGGGGGGGGTGGGGGGAAGGGGAATTTGCTGAAACATACCCCTGATAAATTTTGTGTAAATAACATGATATTTTAGCACTACAGGCTTGATAGTCTACCTAGAATCACCATGATAACTTTTTGTCCCAGGAAAAAGTTATTTAAAACATCCCCAATATTTTTTGTGTAAATAACATGATAATATAAGCACCGCATAACCGATAACTTGCAATATAAACATGATGGTAACTTTTTTACCGAAGAAAAATAAGTTGTTAAAAACATACACTCGCCTTGCGCGTGGGCCTCTTGGATAACACAACACATGGCGAGCCACGGGAAAGTCGCATAATGTTTAGTGTCATGAGGGGAACACGTGCTATAGGCGTGATAAGTTACGCAAAAACATCGTGGTAATTTTTGACCTATGGAAAAAGCTACCGAAACACACCCAGGTTTTTAGGTGAAAGTACCATGATAATATACGAACTATAGACCCGGTAACTCATGTACAATCTCCCATGGTAACTTTGACCGGGGGGGGGGAGGTTGATGTACATATACCCTGATAACTTATGTGTAAGTACCACGGTATTTTACACATCAAAGACCTTATAACTTGTGTACAAAACACAGTGGTAACTTTGAAGGGGTGTAGTTGTTGAAGCATAGTACCTAGTACGTTCTATGTAAATAGCACGGTAAGTTACGCAACATAGGCCTGATAACTTGCATACGAATACCATGGTTGAAGGAAATATGCCCTAGAGGCAATAATAAAATATTATTTATTTCCTTATATCATGATAAATGTTTATTATTCATGCTAGAATTGTATTAACCGGAAACTTAATACATGTGTGAATACATAGACAAACAGAGTGTCACTAGTATGCCTCTACTTGACTAGCTCGTTGATCAAAGATGGTTATGTTTCCTAGCCATAGACATGAGTTGTCATTTGATTAACGGGATCAAATCATTAGGAGAATGATGTGATTGACTTGACCCATTCCGTTAGCTTAGCACTCGATCGTTTAGTATGTTGCTATTGCTTTCTTCATGACTTATACATGTTCCTATGACTATGAGATTATGCAACTCCCGTTTACCGCAGGAACACTTTGTGTGCTACCAAACGTCACAACGTAACTGGGTGATTATAATGGTGCTCTACAGGTGTCTCCAAAGGTACTTGTTGGGTTGGCGTATTTCGAGATTAGGATTTGTCACTCCGATTGTCGGAGAGGTATCTCTGGGCCCACTCGGTAATGCACATCACTATAAGCCTTGCAAGCATTGTAACTAATGAGTTAGTTGCGGGATGATGTATTACGGAACGAGTAAAGAGACTTGCCGGTAACGAGATTGAACTAGGTATCGAGATACCGACGATCGAATCTCGGGCAAGTAACATACCGATGACAAAGCGAACAACGTATGTTGTTATGCGGTCTGACCGATAAAGATCTTCGTAGAATATGTGGGAACCAATATGAGCATCCAGGTTCCGCTATTGGTTATTGACCGGAGAGGTGTCTCGGTGATGTCTACATAGTTCTCGAACCCGTAGGGTCCGCACGCTTAACGTTACGATGACAGTTATATTATGAGTTTATATGTTTTGATGTACCGAAGGTTGTTCGGAGTCCCGGATGTGATCACGGACATGACGAGGAGTCTTGAAATGGTCGAGACATAAAGATTGATATATTGGAAGCCTATGTTTGGACATCGGAAGTGTTCCGGGTGAAATCGGGATTTTTCCGGAGTACCGGGAGGTTACCGGAACCCCCCCCCCCCGGTAACTTAATGGGCCTTATTGGGCCTAGGTGGAAGAGAGGAGAGGAGGCTAGGGCAGGGCCGCGCCCACCTTCCCCCCCCAGTCCGAATAGGACAAGGAGAGGGGGGCGGCGCCCCCCTTCCTTCCTTCCCTCCACCTCTTCCCCCTTCCACTCCTGTCCAACATGGAAAGGGGGGGAGTCCTACTCCCGGTAGGAGTAGGACTCCTCCTGGCGCGCCTCTACCTCCTAGGCCGGCGGCCTCCCCCTTGCACCTTTATATACGGGGGCAGGGGGCACCTCTAGACACACAATTGATCAACGATCTTTTAGCCGTGTGCGGTGCCCCCCTCCACCATATTACACCTCGATAATATCGTAGCGGAGCTTAGGCGAAGCCCTGCGTCGGTAGAACATCATCATCGTCACCACTCCGTCGTGCTGACGAAACTCTCCCTCAACACTCGGCTGGATAGGAGTTCGAGGGACGTCATCGAGCTGAACGTGTGCTGAACTCGGAGGTGCCGTGCGTTCGGTACTTGATCGGTCGGATCGTGAAGACGTACGACTACATCAACCGCGTTGTGTTAACGCTTCCGCTTTCGGTCTACAAGGGTACGTGGACAACACTCTCCCCTCTCGTTGCTATGCATCACCATGATCTTGTGTGTGCGTAGAATTTTTTTGAAATTACTACTTTCCCCAACAATGGTAACTTTGTCCTGAGGAGAAATCATGTGGTAGACGTGAAGAAGTGGCAGTTTTCTCGGGGGTGGGCGCACGAGATGTGCGGGAGAAGCAGGTTTCTCGGGCGAGCTTGCGGGGTCGTTTGGGAGGAGGCGAGGTCAAAGGACGGGGGATCGTGTGGTACTTAAAAATGAAAGAAGTAGAGGTGTGACAGTTTTGCTTATATGGCACATGTGTGCCAAATATCACAGTCCTTTTTTTTAACAAATCACATTTTTCGAAAATAGTTGAAGTTTCAAAATTTGGTCACAGTATACGAAAATATTAGAACTTTAAAAAATCTCTCCATTTCCAAATTTTTGTTCACGCAATCAATAAATATTTCAATTTTTTATTTTTTGGATGTTCAAATGTTTCTCAGTTATAAATTCTTGTTCTGAATCTCAAATTTTGTTCAGCAATTTTAAAAATGCCCCCTTTTCAAAAAATGATCGGGAATTTAAAATAACATTAGTGTTTTAGATGAATTTTTGTTCAACAATTCTTTTTTCATGTATTTATCTTTTCTGTATCTCTCACATGCAAGCACATATATTGATGAAATTTTACATAGTTACATTACACAACTATAAATGCATATACATAAAATTTTAGAAATTTTCAGGCATTAAAATCCATTTTTCTTAATTAGAAATAATAGGCGCAATGTGCTCATGCTCCAAAGCCATTATTTGCAACATGTTGAGCAATTGAAAAAATATTTGCAATTTTTTTTTGGATTTTCAGATTGTTCTCGGTTATAAATTCTTGTTCTGAATGTCAAATTTTGTTCAGCAATTCATAAAATGATTCGTAATTTAAAATAATGTTAGTGTTTTCGATAAATTTTCGTTCAACAAGTTTTTTTTCATATATTTGTCTTTTTTGTATCTCTCACATGCAAGCACACGTATATTGATAAAATTTTGCACAATTATATTACACTACTATATTCTATACACGCATATACATAAAACTTTTGGAATTTTTCAGGCAGTAAAAATCCATTTTTTAGTGAAAAATAACAGGTGCAATGTGCCCCGTGCTCCAAAGCCATTATTCACAACATGTTGAGCTATTCAAAAAAAATTTACAATTTTTTTCGGATTTTCAAATTGTCCTCGGTTTTAAAATCTTGTTGTGAACCTCAATTTTTGTTCAGCAATTCAAAAAATGTTCCCCTTTTCATAAAATGATTTATTTCGCGGCTATCCTAGCATGCGTAGAACAAATCGCAAGAATAGGATCCTTCTGTTTCGTTTGTTGTAACGTACGCGTGTGCTGCCGTCTTTCATCTGGGCCATAGCTTAGAAAAAGAAAACAGGCTCGTCCGGCTCAAAAAGACCATGTGCACCTTATTAGTAGCAAAGTCCTACTGTTTTTCGCAAAAAAAAAAACAAGTATGTGCGTGCTACAGCGGAAAAGGTAACGCGATTTATATACTAGGCCGTGCAGTCCTATAGAAACCAGTTAAACATAATTACTGTGGTAGCTACAGCTCGGAAGTTCGGCCCGTGGTCGCGAGTTCGAAACCTAACGACGCGTTTGTCTTTTTGTTATTTCTCACGCCATTGACATGTGGTTCCTAGGCAGGCGTGGCCGCGTACTGACGTATCATACGATAGAATACGCGATACATATGCGACATGTAGAGCCAGGACTGTCGGTCCAAAATTCAGGACCATATTGGCAACGTATTTCCTTGTATTAGGACCGTATTGAATTACTTCTCAACATCCAGGACCATGTTGGACCTCGCCACCAACTTCCAGGACTATACGTGCAATTATCTCCGCTGGTGGGAGATGTTCTGTGGTTGGTCGAGCCTTGCCTCTCGATCTTTTCGCGCCCCACACATTGCTCTTGGATCCATGGAGAGTGCATCGAGCGAACGAGCAGATGCTGGGTGGTAGATGGTGTGCAATCGAGCCGCGGATGGGCGTATCCGGGCAGCCAAACTAGTCAGCCGTGCGCACGCCCAGTGGCACATATGTGGTCGCCCTTGGTCCGAGCAAGGTCTGCTCATGTGGCTGCAACGCCACAATGTCAGACTTGATGGTTTGGTCTGCCCTCACCGTAAGAGCACGCCTTTCTCGACCTATCCTTCTATTATGTAATATTGCAAGATGCCGCTCAAACTGAATAGTTATTTCAAATCTTGTGATGCAGTGATATATGTAATTCTACAGGACGTGGAAACATGAGATGCGGGCAGGAAGTCATTGGACAAGCAACACCGTAGAAACCCGGATACTTTGCAAAATACGGAGGTATATGTCCTGTCAAGGGTGATGAAGCAGCCGACAAGTGTTTGTTTTAGATGACTGATTCATAAATTTGCATGACTTTCCTTTTGCATGTTTAGCTTTTGTCAGACTTTTTGGTACCATGTTGTACTTAATTTCTGAATCTTGTTAAGACGCATGGTTATTTTGATTTCAATACAGTGCTCTAGCTCGTCTTATATGTGAAAAAATTAAATATTTGATTCTCGATGTGTGAAAAATTGTTACTTTCATATAATTCTTACTTAACTCAAATGGTAAGAGCAAAACAATCAATTAGATGCATATGATATTTTCACCCACCATTTTTTTTCTCAAATGGTCCCAAGACTCATATCCTATGATGAAGAAAATTAAGCTCTAAACATTTCTTGCCTATTTTTTTCTGTTATTTTGTTGAGATGGAGAGCATGCTACTTCTGAAGGCAATAGCACATAGAGTTGTTGAATTTAAGCTCAGTTCAGATGGCCATGTCGGTGTGGGAAGAGAAATGTTTTCGGTGTCAATGCAGAGGCATCACCAGGAGCAACAAAGTTGTGTACAAGAAAACACATGGGACATTGAGTTGCCCGTGACCATGGACGTTGTACGTTAAAGGTACATTCTAGTGGTGTCCAAAGTGCTTACCAAGCTTAATGAAGGCGTTGTAGGATGCTGATGCAAATCTGTAATAGGTGCAAAGGCTCAGACTTTTCTTGAAGTGGGTGAAGCATGCTGGGTACATGCATGTATTGCCGACGAGTTATGACAGATGACTTGGAGGCAATAGACTGACGGCTGCACAACGACACTAGGTGGCAAGACCGCATGCTCGACCTCTATAGTGACCAACTAAAGCGCTGAGTTGATGTAATGACATGTTGTGTTTTCCTTCCATGTGAAATGCAAAATGGCATACATGCTTGTGCGGCGATCGATTTCTTCTCGACGCGTTATGCTGCCGAAATTTCTAGCAAAAATTCTCACGACTAAGCTGTACCAAGCGATCTACACCAAGCTGTACGACTACATAACGAAAGAAAATCTTCGTCGAGCACATACATATGAAGTGACCACGACAAGCATCGTCCACACGCCATGCAGATGTGGAACGAGGTGCAATCATCATCGACTTCTTCAGCAAGTCACGGCATCGACATTCCGTCACCGCGAGGGACGCCTTCAAGCGACGGATCATCGTCGACACGCCACTGCAACGTCATCGCCGACACTTCATCGCCTAGGTCTTTATCAATGTGGTCTTCACCAGCATCTTCATCAACACACCGTCGCCGCCTCGTCCAAGATGGGCATCTAGCGTCCTCTGACAGACTTTTCTGTAAGACACGACCTCGACGACGGCATCGACTGCGTCATCCACGACGGCACGACTGCATCGACACGGCGTCACTACAGTGACGACCCTACACGGCCACATGGTTCTGGCAAAACCGATGTGTGCTCGATGGGTTTCCTCCTGTCTTGGCAAAACCGGTGGACTCATCGCCGACGGCACCCTCTGACATTCGCAAGGTGCATTGTCCATGTCTGCAGCTCCGTCATAGCGCATTTTTTTGCGCCTCCGACTTTGTGCGGCTTCATCATCCACGACGACTACACCATTGACCACGGCTACATCATCATGATCGGCTACCTCGACATCGACATTAATGACTTGGTCTACAGCAACACATCGGCAACAACTCCAGTCAATAGCATCCGCGTCGTCACTAGTGTTCATGCCACTTGCGCTGTGACTGCGGGAGGGAATAGAGGAGAAGGCAGGAAGGCACCATAAGGGGACGGAGTCACCGCCCTAGGTGCCGACCCATCAGAGACGCAATTGATGATGGCGCAGCGGAGAAGACGACGGAAGCACAAGAGTTCAAATTCAGTCGTCATCGTCCGCTTCACTCCCGTTACGACTGAGGGGGAATGTTAGAAGTATAATTATGTTTAAGTTAGAGATAGGATTGGTTTAAACCATGTACGACTTGTCCCCTACTCCAAGTCTCTCTCTTATATTGTACTCTATATATATCCCACACCTGGGTCAGATCAATACAACACACAAATATTAGCATCCTATACTTTCCACAATGAAGACGCCTTATAATAGACGATTCGAGTTGTAAACAGATCGTATTTCACCACTTCAACAGCAACAACAGCAACGGGTCCTTACGGATATGTTTTTTTTCCGAGGAAAGATCCTTACGGATATGTTAGTGGTGCAGCTTTGCTTGATTTGTTACTCTACCTATTTCATTGAGAATATTCCATCAATTTGATCTGTTCTTGAATATTAATTATATGCTAACTATCTTTCTTACTGAGAATATATACCCTCCGTTCCATAATAAGTGTCGTGGTTTTAGTTGAAATGAATATTTTTCAACCAAACATCGTATTAGTATTCTTCAACCGAAGACCGATCTGTTCGTCCTGCTGGCTCTTATCCTCGCTCACCTATTCAGCGGCTACTAGGAGCGCTACAACGTCACAATGGAGGAGGACTAACGCTTCTCCTCTGATGCCAACACCGGGATCGTGGCTCTCGCGAGCCTTGGGGATTTCGAATGGCTCGGGCTTGGCATCCTTCTGCACTTCCCCAACCCGGCTATGACATGCACGTCCTTCTCAACATCACTCTGTTCAAGAACTTAGACACTTGTGCAGAAACGTTCAGATGAAAAGGTCAACGTTGGAATGTTGGATGTGTACAGAGCTTCTCCCCTAGCCAGAATTCCCTCGGGCGATCGGCATCAGGTAGGCCTCTGGCATTAGATTATATATCATATATATAAAGTTTAAGTACCACTCTGAAATCACTACCACTGCTTTCCAAGCTGCATCCACCCCTGTGTGTGATTTTTGGATTTGCTTTGTCTCAAGTTGTCTTAACCCCTTGTTGATGCTTGTGATTAACACCCTTAACTACTTCTCGTGCAAAAATGATTTCGAAGCTATTAGCATCTCTGATGGCTTTTTCAAATCTTCGGTAATTGTTCCTCTGAGGTCGGAGTATTTAACAGAAAACTACCACAATTTGACCGACCCTGAGAAAAAACTATCACTTCATATATTTTTTCTGAAAACTACCACTCTACGTCAATTTTTTTGCAAAAAGATTACCAAGTCTGACAATTGCCCGATTAAACCCGATTATGATAGGCTGGGCCAACATGTCAGGACTAAAAAAGTCAATACCGTTAACTTTGACTGTCAACATGTGGGGCCTATATGTAAGTTCTATGGACGACAGCTAAGCGTCATAGATGACTTAGCATGCGCGGACGTCAGCGGCGTGCCCGACGACAATGACTCCCTCAAGGAGAACACCAAATCGAAGCTCTATTATTAAGCCGAGGGACAAACATTTTCGTGCTTCTAAATTAACAATTTGAACCAAATCTAAACTCAATATCTACTTGTTCTTCTGTGCCAACAAATGAGCAATTGATCAAAGTTAAACTCTTGAATACCACAAGAAAATTCAACTTCATTTTATACCGGTTGCAACTAACGGGTTCTTTTGCGAGTCATGTATAGTTGGCAAGTGGCTTGATTGATTGGCCATCTCATCCCTTGCACCGTGCATCAGCTGGAAGACAAATACGGCAAGAAAATAAACAATTCCGGCAAAACTTATTCAGCGTTACTTTTGCACAAAACATATATGTACTTTAATATGGCGAACAGATAGTTGTACTTTGCTCACGGTATCAATCAAGTAAAAGCTGGACTTCTTGACTCAATTCCTTACACAGCGTTGGATCCATTCATCGAAACCAAAAACACAGCGTGATCAATCCTTTATTGCCCCTTCTCTAAATAACTCATGAAATTATTGATTGCTGCCGCTTGTCGGCAGAGGGTGGAGGGAACTCCACCTGCGAGCAGACCTTCTGGCACTCGTCCTCGTCGAGCCAACACGGACTGTCAGGGGTCGCCAAACAGCAGAAGCATTTGTCGTCTTTGCCGTCATGGCATATACTCAGCTTGCACTCTTTGGGCAGTACATTGTAGAATACACCATCTAGATGGCGGCTGCCTGCACAAGATGCAATGGATCGGAGAAGATGCTTATTAGCATCGCATATGCTGTGCGAGATGGATAATCCTTTGATCGATGGATCACTCGCGTATGAATGAACTTACAGTGTGCGGAGAACGCATGGCATACAACAAGGACCACGAGGAATAAGATGAGCGCCGCCTTGCCTCTCATCTTGCTGCCGGATCTGCAGCACATCATGATCGAATGTTGATTGTGTGGTAGATCTACGAATATATACTGCTCATGTGGTTGAGTCCAGCCTTGCGCTATATATAGCACATCATGCATCTATCCAATGAATGCTAGTTTTCTTTGGCAGTAATATTATTTCCTTGTTATGGCTTGCCACATAAAGAGATCCAACATTGAAAAGATGCTAGTTCTTATTTTGGTCGGCAATTCACATGCACTGGGAATGACGAATAGGTTCTTTGTGTTTTGGTAATAAAATATGGATATTTATTGTTTCATTTGTATATACTATTTTTAAAATAGTGAACTGCCATAACCATCACATCTGAGGCGCAGATGATACACATTTGATTCCCTTCCATCTACATAAGCTTTGTCAGATTGTTTTTGGTAGAATAACCCCATATTGCAGCAGATTTACAAATCAAATATTTTATTTTTCATAGAAGGATCTTCAGTTTATTTTATTCTTTTAATTAGTTCTCAGTCGACCGAGAATGAGTTAAGTCTGAGTCTGATGCGAGAGGTGTCGAATCTACTTGCATCATGATTCATGCTCCTGGCCACTGAGCCACTAATATGTCATAGTTTCCTAGAATAATTCGTCGTTGCCTCATAGTTGTGTTGCACAGGGCGAAGCAAGTGCCATTCGAACCACAAGGTGAGATCTGTTGTTGCGGCCCGTTCTTTCACGACACTCATTTTTCAGAGCCGGATAGCAACAGTCTCTTGTCACACACGAGATATATGCGAAGTAGAGGGTTTGAAACTTGTTGTGTGTGTGTGTGTCCTTAAATTGCACTATATATTGTTTGTCGGCTTGTTAGGCTTCTCTTTTTTCTTTTTGTGAATTTTTCTTTGTCCTTTATAGAGGGGAATTCTTTTGCCCGTTGTGCAACTAAGATGGAGCAACTAAGCAGATGGAGAAGCAGATGCCCCTAAAAAAACTAAGCATATGTCAGCAAGATTCCGTCCCGGGAGGGGGTCACCCGAGGTGGGGAGGGGTAGTGGAGTCCATTTCGACAATTGGGGCGGCAGGCGGAAGGTAGGATGGCTACTGGCAGTTAGATTTAGCAGCGAGGAGAGGTTATAAAGAGAGGGGGGACGGGAGGGAGGAGAGAGAAAGTATGGAGAGTTACCTCTCTTGGATTAAATTTGGACTAGTGGGGGATTAGTTTTGGGGGACAACTAAGTTTTCAAGGGAGTAAACGTAGGAAGGGTGCCTAGGGCTAGTTCCCTATACATTTTTTTGTTAGAGCATGGTTAATAATATAGCCAACAATTGGCTATAAGAAGTTGTCATGTCATCTAGAGCCAACCTAATAGCCGGCTTGTACAATATTAAGTTTTTAATATGTACTACTTTACTAATAGTTGGTCCATTTTACAATCTCACAAAGTGTCTAGGGTCTCGTGCTATAGCCGGCTCTTATTCTACATCCCGCTTTTCTTCTCCCTCCTCCAACTAAGCAAAGATATAATATTTTAGTGCTTAAAGCTTGCTTATGTCACCTTATTGTACTTGCTCTTAGGGATTAAAGATTTTTAGGGGACCGCTAGAGGGGTTATTTGTGTTTGCTCTCCCTTTCCGTCGCCTGCTGGCTTTATCTGCAGGAAAATTAAAAGTTCGCAGTGCACCTAAACAATGGTCATGGATGCAAAAATACCCAAAAATGTTGGCCTAAAAAATTTCCATCATAATTTCGGAGTGCATGCAAACATTTTTTTTGTTGGAACAAAGGACATGCATCCTTTTTTTGAGGGTGTGCATCCTTGGGGAAGAGAACTTGAAATATTTTGTGCGGCTTTGCAAAAATTAAATTGAAACTTTAGGCTTAAAATGGATCCACAGTCTCGTCTCACACCGGGAAACAAGTTATCATACATAATTACATCTTTGATTTTTTTTACATTGTTTGCTTCTCTGATCTTGTTGATACCAGCGCAACCAACTCTTTCACGTTCGAGGTTTTCCCTCTTCATTTCCGTTGTGTAAGCCTTGCCCGTGATAGCCTCGTTTCTCTGTCAAGCCTGGCAACCAACTCCTTTCATCTTGGAGTACTAGTTTTCTCGACGCCATAACGAAAGGGAGAAATCTCTACTCCTGAAGAGGAAATTGGTAGCTTCCCCTTCATGATTTTTTTTCCGCCTCATCTCCCACCACCATCTATTTCATCTGGTTTATTTTTACCTCACCTCCCATCATCATTTTCACTGGCTTTTTTGACCTCTCATAAAAAACAAATACCATTAAATGGGATATCTTGTTTTGTGATTCCTTTCGTAGGTATTGATTCAATTAATTCACATAAATAATAAGTAACTAGGAATTCAGAAATCACACCATATACGAGAGATCACTTTCCTAAAAGACAAGCATAATATGTTTGTTGATAACCTTATAAAACAAAATAAGATATTTCTCAATAACAAGTCGCTAATTGCGTGCACATATTAAATGACAACCACAACTTTCCTAATACAACAAAAAATAAACATTTCTTTTTTCTTATCTGATGGAGGAGTTCAATATCGGTGTACGCATCCGCACGCCCCTGCGGAGAGACGCCATGCGCGACACCATGGAGGACGTCGTGGACGGGCCTGATGCCGACTCGATGATCGAGAATGCCATGTCATGGAGCATGGCGGCGAGGATGGCCGTGGCGACAGGCGGGTCCTCGGACTGCACGTACATGTATTCATGGACGCGGTCATGTTATATTTCTTCTCAATCATATACAGAGAGCCAGCTAGGCTACATTTTTACATCAAATATGTACATTTAAATGTCAAGATTTTCGTGAAGAAAATGTGTCCTACAATACTCGTTGGCCTTGCATAAATGAATCCACAACAAATCTCTACTCCTAAAGGCTGAGTAAGTAACTTCCACTGCACGGTTTTTTTTCCGCCTCAACTCTCACCACCATCTATTTCGTCTTGTTTATTTTCACCTCACTTCCCATCATCACCTTTCATTGGTTTTTTCCCTTCTCAAAAACCAAATCCCATTAAACGGAGATCTTGTTTTGTGCTTGCTTTGGTAGGTACTGATTCAATTAAATCACGTAAATAATAAGTAATTAAGAATTCAGAAATCACACCATATATGTGAGATCACCTTCCAAAAAGACAGACATAATATTTTTTCTTGATAACCTTCAAAGCAAGATCATATATTTCTTAATAACAAATCGTTAGTCTCGTGCACATATTAAATGACAACACAATTTTCCCAATACAACAAAAAATAACACATCCCTTTTCTTATCTAATGGAGGAGTTCAAGATGGGCGTACACATTCGCGCCAATGCGGAGGGTCGCTATGCGCGACACCATGGAGGACGTTGTGGCTGGGCCTGACGTCAGGTTGATGCTCGAGAATGCCAGGGCGTGGAGCACGGTGTCGAGGACGACCGTGGCGGCAGGCGGGTCATCGGACCGCACGTGGCCTTCGTGGACGCGGTCATGTCATATTTCCTCTTAGTCATACAGAGAGCCAAGTAGGTTACATTCTTAAATCAAGTGTGTCCATTTAAATGACAAGAAATTTCTTAAGGAAATGTGTACTACAATACTTGATAGGCCTTGTAGAAATGAATCCACTACAAAAGTGACTTTACCACAAGTCTCAGTTGAACAATATAAGACGAATGTCAAATGTGTAATTCTCTATTATCAAAGGGACTACTTACGTAATCGTCATTCATAGCAGCCGCAAATGCAAAAATAATTTGGAAATCGAGCAATGAATCAAACTAAATCAAACCATTAATGTAATTAATTAGGTCCATTTAAATATGATTTCCCCGTACCGAATCAATTTGGAAACCTAGTCATTAATGCATTTAGAAGTAATGGTTTTCCCAAATAGGCAGATAATTAATTTATTTGGTCGACAGTTAATTTGGGCATGCAAGGATACAGTAGGCAGTGAATGATTTGTGTAATTAATTAATGAAGCAAATAGTTGATCGCGTTGAATCATTTTGAAAGCCCTCGCGGGCATCGACGGTCAACAATCTCTCAGAGACATGGCTGAGCACCACTTGCCAACATGTGCAAGGGCCACCATGAGCTCGCGACATGGGCGACCAAGCATTCACCAAGATGGATGACGACCATCCTCTGCAAGATGTCCACACGCTGACGGTTGCCAAAACGTTCGTGGGCAAAGAAAGCATGACACTACATTGGTTCATGCTATAGTAGAATGGAAGAGTGCTTAAAGAATGAGAAGGAAAAATAAATTAAAGCGGCCAAATGGTCCATGGTGTTGGTGAAAGAAAGAGTGTTCCAGAAAATAAAGCGAGAAAAGAAAGAAAGTGTATTCCAGGAAATAAGTATGATCAAGAACTAAAGCTGGTGAGGAAGGAGGAAGAAGAAGATGAGGCGGCGCTGACGTGGTGCTAGTTGGCGCCAACAACACTGGTTGGCGAAGAGGGTAGGAGAAGAATGTGTAGCCGAGGAAGGAGGCACACTCATACATCATAATTCAATGGACATATAATGTCATTTCATCATGACATTGACATGCTGAAATGAAGGTGTTGCACACTCTAAATAGATGCCAGATATGAGAAATGGGATAAAAATATTGGCACGTGTTGCGACACAATTAGAAACCCTAGAAAAGATGACAATTTACTGCGTGCATTTGTAAAGTTCAATGGACCTTTGAATATGATCTCTATAGTTATTTGTTGTTTTGTTTCAATAGTATGTGTTAGTTTAACCCACTCTATTAGTATATTGTAAATATGAAAAAATTCGTTTGTGTTACAATGCATGGCAAAGGTGAGGTAGACGTCATCCGATTTTAAAGAAGTGGTCCAGCGAGAAATGTCTCGTTACGGCGAGAAAACGAAGCAGCAAGGGGAAGGTTCGACAGGAAAATGGAAGGATGCATCGTAGTGTGGGGTTTTTGTGTTGGGCCCAAACATGGCGAATAGTCCGGGAAATCATATTTCTCCGCATGTATGGTTTGGATTTGGGGAGGCTATTGGGCGCCCGTTTGATATCCGAACACACCCGGATGTATGAGGGAGAAATAAACTTCGATCTTGAAGATGACCTTAGTCATTTATTTGATTTGTTTATATTTGGAATCATTATAACTGTGCAACTTTCGAACCCTCCCAGACCATCAACGTTCGTAGCCGTCCGATCGTCACTTTTTCCCATTTTCTGCCGTCGGATTGGCTCGGGATCGCATGCACGCTCGCCTCTTTCGCTACAGTTAAGCGCTATCCGTCCTGGGCCGCTGCTCCGGTGACTTTTTTGGGCCTCTGTCGTTAAATTGGGCTTAATTTGCTATTGGGCTTCTACCAGCCTCCCATCCTTCTCAAAAAAAAAAATCCATATAGCTGAAGGGAAAAAAAGAACATGACCCTCGCAACCCTCGTTTAGTTCACAAGATCGCAGCCTTCCTCATACGCGTGGCGGCTCCTCGGTCCTCGCGACCATATTGGGCTTGTGTGGGAGCAATGACTCCCATGGCCACCACGCTGGGTTCTGACCGACGCGACGAACGGCCTTGCCGGGCGACGGCACGGGGTCCGCTCGGTTGCACTTGCACAGCGCAACGGGACGATGCAGTAACGGCAAACAGCAGTATGTCGATTGGAGTTCTTTATCGCCAGCGGTTGATTGATTCGTTAATGGCCATTAAAAGCAGATCAGTTTCGTTTGTCCATTCATACGTATTTATCTTCAAGTCACAGGCGCGCATATAATCCCAGCCTGGCGCTGCTCCTTCCCCACTCTTCTCACTTCCCCAAACAATTCTGCGACAGCGATTGGTGATGCTTAGGTCTCTAATTCATTCTAACACCCCCTCCTTCCTACCCCCCCCCCCCCCCCCCCCCCATCTTCCCCAATTCTTCATCCATTTTCATAATTTGTTTCATTGATGCTGTTCTTTCTGTTCACAAACAACGCAGGTCCATTCTGCTAAGTTAGCTCCTTATGCTGGACTAAACGGTTTAGGCATTACCCATTTGGAATGTGATGGGCTGATTTTAAATTCAATGTTTTTGTTCGAATTGTTGCTATAATAGTTTAGAGGCATATAGAGATTATCCATTCCTGCTCGGATTATTCTTTGACCTAGTGCACAGTGAACTTAGGCTAATCATCTGAGTTTTTGCAATCTGCTGCAATGTTATCCCTTTTACAGGCTAATCGTCTGAGTTTTTGCAGCTGCTGCAATGTTATCCCTTTTCTGGATGTGTTCTTTGGCTAATAATTCAAAATGATTGCAGGTTCTCTAGAAGGTCAGATTTCTTTCTTTCTTGCAGCTGAATCTGCCAATATCCAGTGGTCAACGGACAGGTTAGTATCAGTATGCTCGTATGCTGTTATGCCTCATTTAACTTGTGCCCCATCTCACCATCTGTGCTTATTATATTTACATTTCTATTCGTAGGTAGGAAGGAGGGAACACTTGTAGAAGGGGGGAAGATGAATTATCGACTTAGTGTCAACCATGCCTGATTTGTTCTTTTCATTGTGATTTTCTGAATAATTGATTGATAGTTTTTTTTACTGTATTAGCATCTAAGATAGGATCAAAATAAATTAAATTAAAGAAAAATATTTTTCTCAGTCTGGTGTGCTATATTCCCTAACTCTCTCGCCCATGCAGGTGGATTTCACAAGTTTTCATTCTGCTTGCTAGCACAGCAGTGCCATAATTCGAGACAAGCATAGAAGCCCCTGTCTTCTTAGATGGACTATATGTATATATGCTCATAGTTAATGTAATGTATTGTAGTGATCCGCATGATTTGTCACGTTTATGCAAGTTCGAGTCAATATTCAAGGATACATTGCACATTTTTCTAACTTGAAAAGTGAACTGATCATATGACTGTTACTCCGTTTAAGTCTCGGCTGATATATGCTATTAGGAGGTATATATCAATCCTCATATATTTTTGATTCAATAATGTTATTACTTCCATTTTCCTTATTTATTTTTCCTCCGTGCGCTCAGCTATGTATAATATCTAATTTTAACAAATGTGATGCTCGCCTGCAAAACGTAGCAACAATTACAACATGATATTTATCACCATCATCGCTATGTGCTTCTGTGTTGCTAAGCTATTTTGTTTCCGGAAATTTTCACGGCGCGAATTAGCGAGATCATGAAGTAACCATAAGTTCCAGATCTTTGGAAAAAGATTGTCTGCAACATGATCCATTAGATTTTTGTTGTTAACTAACTAATATAGCTGTTCCACCATTTTACCGTTCTGAAATCAAGAGTGTATATACCCATCATGGTGATTGGTAAAAACAAGTGACCCTTCTACCTAAGATTTATTTTTACTTTTGATTAACATATATTTCTGAATTCACTATCATTCTATTGTAAAAATGGACGGGCACGGCAACGCGCGCCATCATGGTCTAGTATGCATTATAGCCCGTAGCAAAGCACGGCATTGTAATAGTTTAACAATAGCTGCCCGGCCGAAGAGAACGTGCATGTTCCTCTAGTAGTATCTTGTATATTTTGGAAGCGCTATTAGAGATTTTATTATCCCTTCCACTGTGCATTTGCTGGAAGAAGACAAATACAGCAAAGAATTGAACCGGTATTAATTGCTGCAAAATCATACAGCTATTGTTTCGCGCAAACTTATTTAATTTTGCAAATAAACAACAGTACTTTGGTCACAGCTAAAAATCAAGGAAAAACTCGATTTCTTGACTCAATTCCATACACATTAGACGACCCATTCGATTCATTTTGAAAGCAAAAACACGGCGTGATCTCTTATTGCCGTCGTTGCAAAGATCTCACGGCACTATTTGATTGGTGCCGGCAGAGGAGGATGGTGGCAGCTGCACCTGCGAGCAGACCTTCTTGCACTCGTCCTCCTTGAACCAACAAGGGCTGTCGGGCGTCGCCAAGCAGCAGAAGCAACTCTTGTGTCCTCCGATTTCATGGCACACGCTCAGCTTACACTCCTTGCGCAGTATATCGTGCCAGTCATCTGGCTGACGGATGGCTGCGTAAGATGGAATGGACAAGCAGATGCATAGATATTAGCACCCACAATGGATAATATTTCGACGGATCGGTCGCTTGCGTACCAACAAACTTACCGTGTGCAGAGGAGAACGCGTGGCATACAAGGATGGCGAAGAGTAAGATCAGTGCTGCCTTGCCTCTCATCTGGCTGCCGGATCTGTGGCACATCCTGTCTGAATGTTTGATAGATCTACGAATAATACGACTCGTGGGCTTGTGTTGAGTTTTTGTGCTATATATATATATATATATATATATATATATATATATATATAGACCAGCACGACGTAGATATACAAGGCAGCCTACCAAATGCATTAACTGCATGGAGATATCTCAGCGCGTATATAGACGAGACACAACTGCGATATACGGAGTATATAGGAGTAGTACCATATATTCAATTCTTTCCTAGTTTTCTTTGGTACTAATATTGGTGCCTTGTTATGGGCTTATGGCTTGCTATATAATGATCCAACATTAAAATGAGCACGCTGCTGTATGGCGCAATCCTCGTCCAGCGGCACGGGTTGAGATCCTAACCCCCAGAGCACACACTTCAGAAATGGAAAGTTTAAATCACTTGTTTCCGGCGACACGGGAGGCGATCGCGATCTAAAATTTCTGGTCCTCGCCGCTGCCGGATGCTGCTGCCGGGCAATGTCTGAGCAGCCATGGTGGCGGCGAGGATCCGGGTGGTTCCGTGGAGGCCATCCTCGGCAGCAACGGCGGCAAGAAGGGCAGATGCATGAACAATCAGCAGCTGCATGATGGCGGAATAAAAAGCAGTAACAACGGTAAGCGGTGCTTTGTGCCCAGCTGCGGCCATACGTAATCACGCAATAGCTGATTGTAGCAGCGTGATGGCGATCTGGAAACAGCGGTGGTGGCGCATTGCACTCACCCGCGCAATCGTCCAAAGCAGGTTGCAGCATCAGCGAGGTATCCAACACTGTGTGTCATGGCATAACAGTGGCAAAGCATGGCCAGACGGGCAACGCAGCGGCGCCGAGCCGTGAAGCGTGCTGCTGGGGGCGGGCGTCCTCGTGGCTGCGTGGGTGTGTGGTGCCGATGGCGCCGAGGCTCCCTCATGCTGGGCTCGGGTGCTGCTGCGCTGACGTCTGTGTGGGGGCCGATCATGGTTCCGGGCCAGATCCGGCCGGATTTGGCGCAGGGGCCAGCATGCATCGGGCTCTCTGCTCGGAGATGGACTGTGGCGGTGAGGAGCTGGACTTTCGCGCGGGCGTTGACCGGCTGGCAACGTTACGGTCCACAGATGGTGGTGGTGATCTAGATCCGGTCGGCCAAGTGGGGGTGATTGCAGAGTGTGCTCCAGTGACCTCCTACGGCTCCACAATTGCGTGGTCACCAAAGATCTTCGGGTATGTTTATCTCTTAAGATCGAATGGTTGATTTCGATAGTGAGATGCAAATTATGGACGACGACTTGACGCAGAGGAATGGTTGCGTGGCGACGGCGACATTGCATGTAGCTGCTGGGATCGTGGAAAAGTGGTGGCGACAATACTCAAGTGACTTCGATGGTGGTGCTACTCGAGCACCTGGTCTTGAGCTTCGGGGTGAAAGCCTAGGTCTGACCTGGCAATGGCGATGTTTGTTTTACGTCGTTACCTTGTTGAAGGCATTGTTCGGATATGCTCGGATTGGTTCTTCAGGGTGAAAACCTAGATTCTGGCCTTGGTGGTTGGATCGAGTGACGGCGATGCTTGAGTATCGCTCCCTTCCTAAAGGCGTTGCTGTTGAAGAATCTCGTCGTCCATGTGGTGTCATGAGATGGTTGGTACGGATATGGTTTTGTTGTAGTTTGCCGATCACAGATCTGATCGCTTTGAGTTTTTTTTTCTTCCTCGCCTACACATAGCTTGGGTCTTATGTGACTTTGCTATTTGTAGGTGTGTTTTTACGTGTGTTGGTGTTGGCTGTGTGCATCCTAGCTATGCAGAGGCCGGGTGTGTGCTTTTTGGCTTTGTATCCTCTCGATACTCCATGTTGAGCCAATAAAATCCACCCTTTGTAGAAAAAATCACTTGTTTCCCAAACAGAAAAAAAAAGATGTCGACAGTGCCCCACCTTAGCGATTGCCAACCTGCTGGCTGAAAACTCACCTCTCCACTGCGCGATGCCCTTCTGAATCCCTATAATAGTGGGAAAAAAACAGCACAAAGGCATAAAAGTTATTAAAAATGCATCACTTTCGAACCAATCGTCCAAATCAATTTTGACTTCAACGTCAAGTTTCTAGTACAAAGATGATTTTCCATAATGGTTCGATAAGTTAAATATTGTTTGGACTAAAAGCCCAAGCAAGCTTTTATTATATAGTTGAATGCATCTTATTAAATGGTCCTTAAACTCGTCTTTTTCCCTCGCAAAAAAAAACTCGCCTTTTACAATTTTCAGAGGGGCAACTGATATTTCTTAAAAATATGTTATGGTAATGAAGTTTAAGCTAAAACATGTTTTTTCCACCACAAATAGACACGGCCGTTGGTCTGCCTCGTCTCAAGTGGCCTTAGGGCCATGGAGGCGTGATGGACCCAGGCCCTTGACGATGGGAGGGATCTTGCTTCAATTTTAGGTGCTTCTGTGAGTTTGTTTATGGTTTGTGTCCTGCTCGGGAAGAAGAGGTGGTGGCGGTCCTGAAGATGGAATAAGGTTCTCCCCGCCTAGCTCTCACTCTAATGATGCGTTTAGCGTCGTCAGAGGACATGTTGAGGTGTGTCTCTGACGGATCTCGCTAGATTTGGTTGGTACTGGTCTTCAGTGATCTACTTGGATCATGTCTTTGTTCGTTTTCGACTGTGTGTCTATTGATTGGATCATTTCGATCTATACTTCTCTTCACCAGTGAGGGTTGTTGTTCTCGTGCACTGGTTCTATGGGGTCTTAGCACGACGAATTACCGACTGCCTGCTACAACAAGTTTGGCCCAGCTCCGGTGAGGATGGGGCGATGACGGTGGCATGCCTTCGGCTCGCTTCAATTCTTGTACTCATCCGTACATGGTCTACGGACATGGATATAACATTTGTACTCGTCCCTAGGTGCGCTCCATAAAACTCACATCAACATTTATCTTAATATACTCGGAAGAAGGAGGCTGCCAGAGAACACGGTCTTTCGTCGAAAGATTAACGTACCTCCGGCTATCCGTCACCCCCTTATCTTTGTTGCTTAAATCAACTTTCTCGCAAGCGATGGATATCGAGATGAACTTCCAATAATTATCAACAAAGATAACAGAGGCGGGCAAAGATTATTTCCCCTTCCCAAATATCAAATTGTTTCTCAAAAGCTAAGCTCTCTAGAACATGAATAAAACTTGCTTGCGCACCAGCAACCTTAGTTGATCCAACAAAATAAGAAGCCAGTTCGGACCCGTAAATCTGAATAACTCCTCTCCCGAAATATTCCACACTTCCGTAGGGCAAAATGCGAAACACAAGCCTTAGGACAAATGATAAGAGCATGAAAAATACTTTCATCTTCAACACTATAGATAGAGCACAGACCAAACATAGTTTGGTGATGAGATGCTCTATTCACCTGAACTGCCAAACTGTTTGATGCGGCACCCTGGGCAAAAATTCTGTTTTTTGGCGGAACTTTGGCCTTCCAAATAACATCCCAAAGCCTCCTTTCCTCATTAGGGGCGCCCTAGTCAACCCCATATCTACCTTGCTATCCTTGATATTAAAAGCTAGTCTATACGCACTTTTAACAGAAAAATATCATTTTTCTCATATTGCTATGCAATTAAATCACCCTCACCCACTGAATGAATACGCACATTTAAAATCTCCTTGGCATCATATTGATAGAACAAGTGCCTAATCAAATTTTCATCCCGTCTTCTTGTCCTGCTCATGAATACTTCAGACACCCATTTCAGTCTAGATCGATTCTTTTTGGCAGAAAATTTTAAGCCTGAATTTCTTGGTAGCAAATTATCTCCCCAGATATGTATATTGTTACCATCGAACACTCTCCAAATGACAAATTTTGTAAGCAGTTCCAGGCCATGCATAATTCAGCAAAAATTGTTAAGCTCAAAATTCTCAACTTATTGGTCAGTGCTGGAAACGCATGCTCACACGAGAAACTTGCTTTTCGGTAGAAAGTTGTTTCTAAAAAATAATGTCAGAATGTGTCCATGTGGGATGTAGTTTGGAAGACCTCGTCATGAGGAATACAACTGTGAAAGCATATTTTGATTTGGCCATTTAGTTTGAAAATAATGCATTGTTTAAACTTCAAAATAGGTTTACATGACGCTAAGGGCTCCCAATGCATGTCCCTTAGCACGTTATCATAGGAGGTATGAAAACTTACTAGAGTAGAAAACTCTCCACATTCATTGTTTCAGAGGGGTTGTATCTAAATTTATTGATTTGAGGTTCATGCATAAATGTGATTGGTCGAGCAATTGTTTTGCCTATGGCTACATGCAAGGGTTGTATGGTAGCTAAGCTACAACCTTCATCTCTCTCTTGTATGAAAAAATACCTATCAAACCGTGCTAAGAAACATGTATTGGGACAGCCCTAAGGCTGGTCATTATAATAAGTATCATATACCAGTATGATGCATATGATACTAGTGTATGATACCGCCTCCATAGTGTGTATAGTATCATAACTTGGTTTCATAGTGACCTCATTTATCTCCATGCATGAAATATATTAGTACATCATGGAATATGATATAGTATCATATCATTATACTCAACCTCTCTCTCTCTATCTCTCTCTATCTCTCTCTCTCCTTATTTAATAATGTGCCACCTCACATAAATGCCTTGTTGCCACATCACATATTCTCTCTCCCCTACTTTCCATGTCATCACTTTTCCCTCTCGGGACTGAAACAAAAGCACCAGGTTTTTCCAAACTATCAATTTGTGTATAGTTTGAATTTTAAACTTGGACCTAAAAGGTTTCTCTCAAACTGTATGTTGTCGCTGCGCTATTTCCAATTTACTGCGGTTGTTTCAATTTTTGCACTACTAGGAAAAAGGCTATAGCTAATATGGACATTAATGGCGCACCACGTATAGCAGTGGCGCGCCAGATACAGGTGCGCCATTATTGACATATTACTAATGGCGCACCTGATGTGTGGTGCGCCATTACTAGTTTAGAAAAAAATAAAAAAAATTGTTAGTAATGGCGCACCAGGGGATAGTGCGCCGTTACTAGTTGACATAGTAATGGCGCACCTTCACCAAAGTGCGCCATTACTATGTGTATGACTTGGTCAAACCTTGGTCAAACTTAGTAATGGCGCACTTTGCATAGGTCTAATGATGCACCTATGCAAAATGCGCCATTACTAAGTTTGACCAAGTCATACACATAGTAATGACGCACTTTGTGAAGGTGCGTCATTACTATGTCAACTAGTAATGGCGCACTATCCCCTGGTGCGCCATTACTAAGTTTAATTTTTACTAATGGCGTGATAATAGTGGCGCACCTATAATGCGCCATTAATGTCCAAAACAGGTGCGCCACTAATTAGCCTTTTCCTAGTAGTGTTATGTAGTGAATTTTAAACCCAAAGTTAGGATCTGAAACTACAACAATGAGTTCCTCTCAAACTATATATATATGTTGATTTAGCTGTACTTTTATACAATTCGGTGATCGATGAATTGTTTTCCAGAATTTTCCATTTTTCTGTACAATATGCGATTTGGAAGTTTATGTAGCTACGAGAGAGGGAGAGAAGAGTTAACGTCGGAAGGAGAGAAAGAGGGAAAAAAATCTAATATGTAGGTATTTAACAGCATGAAACCATAGTCAAACAGGTAAAAACCTATCTAATTAAGTTCATGTAAATGTGAACCATAGGACAAATTCAGGAGGGTAAAGTGAACGTCTCTCTAGCAAAATACATGCGGCTCATGTTGCCAACACGAAGAATGCCTATTGTATTAATACAGAGAAAACTATGATGCTAGCTTCCAAATAATTCGACATGGAAATACAAGCATACAAGCACTGGTCGCCTATGTACATCTAGTAGATTACACAAAACGGATTGCACATACACACACAATCATTGATCTTGCAGAAGCATCAGTTTACATAAATACAGGAACGTAAATTCTAACTGTTGTGTAAGACAACATGGCAATACCGACATCAACTTACATCCACGTGACAAACTGTTAGAGTTGCACTTGCCCGTGTAGGTTTAATATTATGGCAATACTACATCTCGTTAGATGACATCTCGATTAGTTTATGATATACTAATATTTCAGTTACTAGATAAAATATAGGGTAAGCTAGCTAACTTACTATTGCATAGCTTCAAGAGGGAAGAATATATTTTGCAATGGCAAAATACTTCAGGCCATATTTCTGCAGAACTGTTCAACAATACATTTCAGCAGAACTTGGGTGTTCCAAAATCCAGAGTTTTGGATAAGCACATAAAACAATTTTCAACTATTTTGTAGTTATTATAATATTGGTGTTTCCACACTTCTAATTATTTGTTTCTATTCCCATAAAGGGGACACAAAGAAAATTTAGGATGTGTTGTGAACTGTGGAGAACATGTACGTCCTTTTATGTCGACTATTTAGAAGTACATGATGTTCAAATCACATAAATATAGACAATCTTCCACATCCTATTTTATCATGATGTCCTTGTAGATGTTTATTGTATTTTATGAAGTTGGGCAAATTAAAAAGGAGGGAAATAAAAACCAGCAATTGAGATATAGGAGTGCTTCGGTGCACACCCCCACCCCCTCCCCACCTATAAATATCATGAATCCCATAGCTACTAGGGGTATACGGAAGCACTCCTGAACAAGATAAAATTGAAAATTTTCCAGCAGTGATGGACTCACCTCATGTGTTGATTTGGATTGAGAAACCCGATCATAAATAAGCATACACACATGGTAAACGCCATAAAATAAGAGCAACTCCAACGGCCGACCCAAACGGACGGCGCATTTGTCCGTTTGTGTCAGCCGCCCGCCCGGCGTCCGCTCAGTTTTGCATTTGGGTTGGCAGTGCGCCCAACGCGCCGACCCATTTCATGCCCGCGTTCAACTTTTAAATGAAAAAGGCCTGCGGCCGATCATGCCAGCGGCCATGTCTCATGCCAGCGCCGGCATACAATGCCGGCATCAGAAAATATCACACAGTTCATGCTGACGCACTCGCCAGCCGGCCGGCACACATGCCAGCACACAAAAAAGGGTAGGACTTGAATTCGACCACGCCATCGCGGCTCCCGTGGTCATGCCGGCACACCTGCCGGCATACAAAAAAGATGGCCCTCGCCGCCATAGATCACTCGTCGTCGAACTTGAGTATGTCGGCCTGCATCTTCTCGAACCACGGCCTCTTCCTTGGCGACATGGTGTTGAGATCCACCTTCATGATCTCCACCCCGGTCATCATGCTCGTGAGAGCAACTTCTTTCGCCTTGGTCTTGGCGTTGGCGGCCTCGATCTCTAGCATCTTGGCTTGCTTCTCCGCCTCAAGCTCGAACATCTTGGCTTGCTTCGCGGCGTCCAGATCAAGCCTCCTCCTTTGGATCTCCATGAAAGCATCCATTTGCTCCGCCTTGAAATGCCGGCGCTCCTCCCTTGAGTCCGTCTTATTCATCATGCCGTCCACGTTTGCGATCAATGCGTTGGTGGCCGCATCTCGCTTGTCCTCCTTCTTGGAGTTTGTCTTCCCCCGCGGCCGTGCCGGCTCGCCCTCCCCAACATCCTCCACGGCTTTCTTCCCCCCACGTGCCTTGAGTGCGGCATATTGCGCCTTGAACTTCTCCTCGTCCTTGATGACCCGATAACAATGGGAGAGGTTGAAGCACTTGCCATTGTGTTGAACCTTGAATGCCTCCAAAGCTTGAAATGCCTACAAAATGTTTCCATGCAAGCATATGGGCAAGTGATATGCAAATGGACACGCAAAGGATGATCTTGATGACACAAAAGAGGGCGGCTTGCTTGCTATCATACCATGTCTTGCATGTCGATGCCGCTCACGGGGCGGGCCTTGACACTCTCAAGGGTGGCGCAAAACTTGTTGCACTCTTGTTGGATCACCCTCCACCGCTTGGAAATGGAGACCCACCCGCGCGTGCTCACAAATTGGTAAGGTGGAAACTTCTTGCGCTCATGAAACTCTCGGTGGACACGAGTCCAAAAGGTTGAATGCTTTTGCCCGGCGCCCGTCTTGGGGTCTTGTCCAATGTCTCGCCAACACTCGCAAAGAAGCTTGTCCTCGGCAGCTGTGTACGCCTTCGTGCGCTTGCTCTTGCGCTTCGGCTTAGGACCGGCGGCTTGGTTGGCGAGCTCGTCCTCGAACAAAGGCTCCACTTCGATGTCGCACTCATCCTCTTCCTCTAGCCCGTAGTCATCTGGGAACTCGTGGTCGAGGGGGAAGCCGTTCAGGTCAATGCCGACCTGATCACGCATGAAGGCCGCCTGATCGGGATCATAGCCAGCGGCCGGCGTGAACGCCCCGCGCCCGTCCTGGCTTTGTGTCTCGTCGGGATCGTAGCCAGCGCCCGGCGCACCACCCTCGAAGATGAGGTTCTGCATGTAGTCCTCGTCGACGGCGGACGGCATTTCCTCGAACAGGTTACGGGCGTCCGGGATCCCGCCGGCCGGTGTCTGCCGCGCGCGTTTCCTCGTGCCGCCGGATGACGAGTCACCGACCACCGGGGTTGCGTTGAGGTCGATGGGCGCGGGCGTGGAAGGCCATACCACGCTCACGTCGGGCGAGCACTCCCCGGAGAGGCGGGAGGCCTGCGGGTAGACGTGGAAGCCGGGGATCGAGTTGCAAGCCGACGCGCGGGGTGAGTCGGGCAGCACCATCCGAGGAAACGCCGACGAGCCGGTGCTGGCCGCGGCGACGGCAGCTTGGACGAGGCTGTGCTGGCTAGGGTTTACCCCTAGCATGTAGAGCGCCTCCCTCGTTGCCGCCGCGACGCAGGCGTTTGTGAACTCCTGCTGCGCGGCGACGACGGCAGCCTGCGCGGCGGCCTCATCCCTCGCATCCGCGGCGTGCCTCCGGCCCTTCCTCTTGGCCGACTCCCTTGCCCGCTGTTCGGGCGTCAGCGCCTTCTTCGGCTTGGTCACGGCGGCGGTCTTGCGCGGGGCACGAGGCTTGCCTTTCCCGGAGGAGGCGGTGGCGCCGGACGAGGCGAGGGAGGCGAGGCCGGCGGCGGCGTCGAGGTCGATGGCGTCGTCCATGGCTGGTTGGGGGCGGGAGCGCGCGCGGGCGGGAGTGTTTTTGGGGGGAAGTGGTGGTGGCTCCCACCGACAGGCGGGCCGGGGGAGAGGAGTAGGCGCGCGCGCGTGTCCGTCTCGTGTCCGCGCCGACGCAAATCCGGCTCAAAATTGGGTCAGGAATGGGTCGCCCGCGGACGAATAACGGACGCGCGTCCGTTTGGGTCGGCGCGTTGGTAGAGGACATCTTCCATCCCCAAGAAAACAAACTCAGAATTGGTCCCAACCGCATACACCGTAAAGAATGAATCATTCACATCCTTGAATTTGCAAGTTGGTATCATAGAATTAGCACATATCTCACGCAAACAAACGGTACCCTCAAGGAACCAGTTGGAGACGCCATTGTCATCCATCCCGTTAAGCCAGATCCGAAGTTGATATCCCTTTACATGGATCAGATGAAGACCAGCATCATGTGTAAGCAACAGATCAACGTTCCGAAGGAGGTCCATCTCTTCGGGGAGGTTCACCAGTGACAAAGATGAGGTCACAAGATCTAGCAGGAATAACTTATTATCAATCATGCCCACACAGTCCGCCATATTATAGATCTTCCTGTCACCAATCAAACTAGGGAATAGCAGGTCAAACTAGGGAATAGCAGGTCGATGTCAGGGATTTCAGTTACAACCGTGGGATTTTCGAACCCATAGTGAGGATGTAGAAGCCGAGGAGGCGGGGCGGATGGAGATTGTGGAAGTGACGGAGGAAGACGGGGGCAGAGGCGAGGCGAAGCCAGCGCTTACAGACGAGGGCGGCGCGGACGAGGCTGGTCGGGAAGGCGACGCGGAGGAGGATTTCGGAGAGGAGATCGTCGTCATCGAGCACGGCTGAGATGGCCGGCGCCGTCACCCCTTCTCCTTCCATCTCCGATCTAGCTGGATGTACTGGCCGGCGCCGGTACGGGATTAGGGGTTTAGGGTTTGAGGTCCGGGATTTGCAATTGGTGCAGGGCTGTTTTTTTCTCTATAGGAACGGTTCGGGGCTGGTTTTTGGTCCGTGTGTAGCCCGCTGAGAATGGGCTTTCTTGTCTCTCTTCTCGTCGTTTCTAGTTTGTGAAATGTCAAATTTTCCTACCTATAGATTACCTAATTTCCGTGTCTTTCTTCTTTGTATTAGAGGGTGGCAGAGGCGGAGACACGCTTGATCATGTGTTTGTTATTCGTGCTGGTGGGGGTTTCAGAGCTTGGGCACGAAGAAGGGGAGAGGGACTTTGATTCGACGGCGACGCTGCTAATCTCGCCTCTGGTTTCGAGAAACAAGTTCAGTTTGCTGATACAGTCGTTACGGCCATGACATGAAAAATTATTATACACTATATTGTGCAAGGTGCAGAACAATGCATAGATCAAACCGGGGCACACGAGATCTTCATCCATGAATACATAAGTAATCCTCTTTACAGTAATATAAACCCAGGTGTACATTTAACCTAACTACGAATAAATATCGGTGGCATCACCAAACAATCAAATTTGCACACATCACTACCATATACACCATCGAATGCAGCTCTAGCTAAAAAATACACGATAGTTTGACAGGTTGAAACGGGACCGTCTTAAACTGCTATAAGTACAGACGAAAGCAAGCATGTAAAGGCAAGATCTGCATAACACCGGATAAAAAAAAAAGACCTGCATAACACAACATGGTATAACAGTTTACAACCATGTGTCAAACTGGTAGTGTTGGACATTTGTGGGTCTGGCACTGTGGCAGACAATGCCTGCATATTCAACTAGCTCAATCGGTAATGACAGTTGATACCACTGCTCCAGTTACCTGATAAGAGTATATGGAAAATTAGCTTAGTGTTGCAAGCTTTAGGACGAAAAAATATATATTTTTGAAACATCAAAACAACTTTCAGTAATATTTCTGTAGAATCTGGCAGTGGAAGTATTTCCGAGAAGCATATAAGAAAAATTCCAAACTGTTTGGTCATTATTCATATCTCCAGTGTTTCAAGTCTTGTAATTGTTTACTTCGGGAACGTTTGGATCCCTCGCCAGATTGCCTCGCTAGGCAAAGCTAGGCTTGCCAACGGAGGCGAGCCAAATCTGCTCGCTCGCTCCAACACGAAAAAAGCTGGAAACCGCTGGCAAAGAGGCAAGCTCGCCTAGTAACCAAATACGTCGCTTCCTTGCTGGGCTAGGCTAAGCAAGCGCTAGCACGAGAACCAAACGCTTCCCTCCAAGCATTTTTTTTTTTTGAAAAAGAGGATGACCCCCGGCTTCTGCATCTGAAAGATACATGCGGCCATTTTATTAATTATTCACAAAGACCTTACAAAGCAGTACATCAATATGTCTGAATCTGCCATCTTGGCAACATAGTTCGCTACTCCTATGCACTTGATGAAGGGGTGGAGCAATACTGAGCTGAATACCCAGAACTCTCACCTAAGCCTAACATCTAAAACCGGAGGACCCAGCCCAGCCACATACCGGGACTAGGACACAGACCGGTCCGACGCACTCTCATAGGTCGTCGCCGCCGTCTTCCCTCCAAGCATAAACAAACAAAAATTAGGATGTGCTATGCACAGTTGAAAACATGTATCTCGTTTCTAGACTGAGGTACACAGGTGTCTGGATCAAAAACAATGTTTCGCTTTCCTGAGATACATAATACACCGCAGAATCATTTGCAAGCGTCATGCTGTTAGAGGTAAACACGGCTTAGTACTCTGTAGCTATCGCCAAAATCAGTTTCGTTCAGTTTTTCTGTTCGCTAAGTACGCTAGAGTAGATGACAATAGACCAAAATCAAACTACGCAATAGCAGTTCAATTCGACAGAATCCAGTTACAGCGAAAGAGTAGATGACCCACAGATAGTTTTGTAGTCCCTCCGTTTTAAAATAGATGATCCAACTTTTTACTGTACAAAATTAGTAAAAAGTTGGGTCATCTATTTTGGAACAGAGGGGGTAACACATAGACATCCAAAACGGATTGCTGCTCGTTATGCTCTATTGCCAAATAGAAACTGGACAGGCCATGGCCGCTGCTCAGGGGGCGGAGGCAACAGCACAAACCGCGGG
The DNA here is from genome assembly GCF_002575655.3 of Aegilops tauschii subsp. strangulata. NCBI lineage: Eukaryota > Viridiplantae > Streptophyta > Magnoliopsida > Poales > Poaceae > Aegilops > Aegilops tauschii. Next base: position 605,064,093 of record NC_053041.3, on the reverse strand, counting down.
GCGCTGACGGCAGTCTCGCCGTAGAACACTAGCCGGCTTGGTGGGTGAAGGTCGCTGAAGCGGCGGAGGAAGGCGGGCGTGGAGGCGAGCCGGAGCCACCGCTTGCAGACCAGCGCGGTGCGGACAAGGCTGGCAGGGAAGGCGACCCGCAGGAGGATCTCCCCGAGGAGATCGTCGTTGTCGAGCACGTGGGAGATGGCCGGCGCTGGCGCACCCTCTGCTTCCATCTCCGCTCTAGCTTGATGCGTACTGGGAGATTGGCAATTGGGTCTCCGATTTGGGTTTAGGGTTTTACGTTTACTTGGTTCTGGGTTGTTGTCTTTCCTTTTATTTGAGGAACGGCTCAGGGCTGGTTTTTGACCCTTAAATAGTCCGTTTAATTTTCTTCCTCGTCCAGGATTGGTTTCTAATACGTGAAAAGTGAAATTTTCACACCAAAATTATGGGGCCGCTAGGCGTCATCCGGATGCCACGCAACGAAACAACATCCGCCTAGTCAGCCGTTGCATGCACGCCATCTCAGCCATCCGTTCAAGCTCCCACACCCACGAACCCATGACTCAGTCGTCGTCTTTCTCTAGCTGTGTTTGTTCACACCATACAGCACGACAGCATCCCAGGGGCACCAGATCGAAGCTTCATCGGAGGCTCGCCGGAGTGTCGCGGCACGGTTTGCTGCATCGGCCTTGCAGCACAGCGGCACCGTCGCAGCACTGCCTCACAACATGCTGCCGGTTGTCGCAGGCTGGCAGCATCGGCTTGAAGCACTGCGACACAGCTGTCACAGCACATCACCAGTCGTCGCAGCACCACTCGTAGCACGACGTCCGGTCACAACATCGCCGGAGTATCCCGAGCCGCCCTCGCAGCACCGCCGTGCTGTTTGTTGAGTCGCCGCCGCAGCCCTGGTTCGCAACACGGCGGCTTCGTCACAGCATCGTCGGAGCAGCCCGAGCCGCCGTTGCAGCACTAGCTCGCAACATAGGGTCGCCGTTGCAAACATCGCCGTCACTGCCAAAGCCACCATCGCAGCATCCGTCACGCAGTTGAGACCCGCCGTCGTAGCACTGGTTTACGACTCGGCGGTGCCGTCGCAGCAACGCCAGACCAGCCTCACACCGCCGCCGCGAAAGTATCCTGGCTGCTTTGATGATTCTACAATGACATGCTTTGACGACTACGGTGATGCTACAAAGCATGTTACGACGACCGCGATGATGGCACGACGACATGCTTTGAATGCCCGTCGTGTGCTTCGACGACCGTGGCGATGCAGTGATGACATGCTTCGATGGCCGCGGTGATGGTACGATGCGTGTTGTGACGGTTGCGACGACGCCACAGTGACATGCTTTGAATACCCGTGGTGTGCTTTGAATATCGTGGCGATGCAGTGACGACATGCTTCGATGACCGCGGCAATGCTATGATGTGTGTTGTGACGGCCGCGACTACGGAATACCCGTGGTGTGCTTCGACGACTGATGAATGCTACGACGTCATGCTCTGATAGTCAAGGGGTGTCGTGCTTCAAACAATCATGGTGATGATGCGGTGTCGTGCTTTGACGACCTCGGCGATGCTGCGACGGAGCCTGACTACTTCAACGTTGTTGAGATGGCATTCTTCATGATCACGACAGTGTTGCGACGATGACGACATGGCTACTTCGACGATGTTGCGACGCCATTCTTGGACGGCCATGACGATGTGGCAATGACGGCCCGCCTGCCTCTGGTGATGCTGCGATGGCATGCTTCGAAGAGGGCGGTGGCGGCGTTAGGACGCTGCTCTGAGTATTGCTAGAGGGATGGGGATGTAGAAAAGGAGGCACGAATTTATGCAGAATTGTGGTAGCGCTATATCCAAACAACCCTACATGAGCTTGCTAGTATCAGGTCAAACCAAACACCTGTGAAGATGGCGTTCTACAATCCTCGTTTGGTGCTTGCTATGCGCTTCTCTTGAGATTATTTGTGCCATTACATGTATAGGTACGTGCAAGCACAACCTGTCAAGTATAGGTGTAAAAAAGGACCTAAGGCTGTCACGGGGACCACTCAGCTTCATGCGCGTGGCCGCAGAGTAAGATAGATGCACTCCCTTCACGTGCCAGACACACAGGCGCTGCGCCACACGATCGGGTGGGGTCGGATGGCGCCGGACCCGCCGGCTGGCAACGCCTGAAAATCGTCTGACTGTTTTTAAGCATTTTCCCAAAATTATCTATTTATCGTTTTCTTCTACACATTAGAGGGCGTGGTAGACACACTTGGGTTTCGGAGCTCGGGCAGAAGAAGGGAGTATGGAGGGATTACCTGATTCGACGGCAACAAGATTGGTTGAGATCTGCTGATAAAGTTAGGCAGATGGTTCAGGTACCAGTTGTTACGGCCGTAACACAATATTGTGTTTTGCTCAAACGTTACACTATAATCAATGTAAGTAGAAGGTGCAGAACAATGAATGGATCAAACTGGAATGGTGACCTCGAAGAATGCACGTTACACTATTTTTTGTAGAAATTACAGCATACAGTGTGGCGTGCATTCTTCAAAAATCAAAAAGGAAAAAGTGCGGCCGGCTGACCTCCAACACATTACGCGCTGTTGCTGGACAAGGATCCTTACCACTAGAACAAGAATAAGATTGTGTTTGAGCTACAGCTATGCCTCATTTAACTAGACCTTAGGAGTTTAAATTCAAAAAGTTCGATTTTTTTTTGCTCGAGATACAGAATTATCGTGGGGTAACGGGAAAAGCGGTTACCGAATTTACCGCCCGGTACCCAAAACATTCACATACCCACATCTAGTACACAGCAGAAAGTGGCATACATATACAAGAGTTGTACTGGTCTAGCAGAAGCATCAGCAGTACATACAAAATCAGGCATGTAATGTCTAACAGCTGCATAAGTCAACATGGTAAGTTGGTAGCACCTTACAACAATGTGCAAAACTGGTAGTATGGGACGCTGTGGATCTGCTGGTACTATGACAGACCCACGTCTGCATTATCTGCTGCCTCCAACCCTCCACTGGTTATGGTGTTTGATACCATTGATTTCAGTTACCTGATAAAATACAGGTGAAATTCAAGCAATTATCTTGGTTCAGCAAACAACTTTCAGTGATATTTCTGCAGAACTTGGGAGTGCCAGAATTTTAAAAAGTCTGCAGTTGTGTTGTCTTCAGTCATCAGATTGGTGTTTCCCATTTTCTAATAATCGGCTTCTATTCCCGCCAAGTATAAAAAGAAGAAAAACAATACAGGTACATGGGTATTCAAATCAAAGACAACCTTTGGCATTCCTGATATACATAATAATAATTTACAAACCCTGAAACTCGAGGGGGACAAACCACCTCGAACTGAAGAATCAAGAAGCTAAGTCCTGAAAAAAAGAATCTAAAGCTCAAGTTATGGGGTGGAAACCAAGTTTTTATACAGAGGTATTAGAATGTAAAAGATAGAAATTTGTTAAGACGTAAATCTGCAAGATAGCAGCTAAAAAAAATATCTAAAATATATCCTAGTATCTCATACCAAAAAACGGCATGTAAGAAAAGCAAGTGCATTTCACAACGAAGGGATTGTCCTCTATGTTGATTTGCACTAGAAATTTGAATCAAAATAGGCATATGCACATGATAAAAATCACTCGATTCTTTCAAAAGTATAGATATGGTCCTTCAACTTTAAAACCGGCACCTTAGTCCCTCAACTTTAAAACCGGATAACTTTGGTCCCTCACGCCACTTCGGGTGGTTTCCTGCAGACGTCGAGTGGTATTGACTCGGGCTGACAAGTGTGGGCCCCACCACATCCACCCAAAATTTTCACCTTGATTTCTCCTCTTTATCTCTATCATCACTTACATATAGACCCCACATGTAATGAGCACGTGGTGATTCGTGTGCGGCGCCGTCCAGCGAAAAGATGAAGCCGGTGCTCGCGGACGACCAAGCCCGGCCCAGGAGGCGGCATGCGGCAGCACGCATTCTCTCCTCTGCTCTGGCCATGTAGGCTCTACTTCTTCTTGAGGCCATGCACGCCATCAGCACTCCTTGTGGCCGCACGCGCGCACCGCCGCCGGATGTGCTTGTTGTGTTGCCACTGCTGCTATGTTCGTGAGTGTGTTGCACTTCGTGCTGGGTGTGCGTGCAATGTAGCTGTTGCTGCTATGTTCGTGAGTGTGGTGCGCGTGCTATGATGGTTGTGCGACGACGACAATGTGCCCGCCCGTGAACCGTAATAGCTGGGTGTCGTCGTGATGGCACCCATAGGCTCGTGGATGGAGGCGGCGTACTTTCACGACAGTGAGGGACGACGCGATGGCTCCCGGTGCAGAGACGGCGCGGAGCAACCGAACGCAAAGGGTGTTGTCGCAGTCGACGACAACGACTGCAACATGTGCGCCGGCCATCGCGCGGAGCTTGTGCAGCTCGTGACGGTGTGCACATAGGCTGGCAGAGCTCGCGGCGGTGCGCACACAGGCCAGCAGGGCCGGGATGAAGCTGTGTTTGCGGCCAGCGGCGCGGAAGCACGTGGCAGCTTGCCAGCTTGCCTTCGAAGCTTGAACCACCGTAGGCGTGTCACCAGCGAGGCGGACGCACGAGGCGGCATCCTCCACCTCTATCTCGCGGTCGGCATGCTGGGGACGCGCACCGGAGGAGCCTTACCAAGGTCGCCAAAGACGAAAACCACCTCGCCGGAGGCCACCAGCCCACCATGCCCACGTCTCCTCCGGCTGCTTGACGCCCGTGAACTGCTCGACGAAATGCCTAGCTCAGCTAGAATGGTGAGGAAGAAGATTCACGAGAGGTTGCCACGTGGACGCGGACCTGGTCAAAACCACCCAAAGCTATAGGAGGGACTAAACTTATCCGGTTTGAGAAGTTGAGGGACTAAGGTTTGCTGGTTTTAAAGTTGGGGGACCATTCCTATGCTCTCAAAAGAATTGAAGGACGATAAATATACTTTTCCCAAGGAGAAAACATATCAGCATATAGTGGACATTGGAAAATAGAGGATGGTACTAGGCAGATTGATAAGAGGCAAACCGTACAGGGTCATTCTGTTGGATCGCGCATCTCCTTCAATGCAGGGAATTTAGGAGGCCAAACCATCATAAAAGGAATGACACTATATAAAATTTTATCCTCTGGCGTCATCTTGTAAACCTTCTTTGCCGCCTTGCTCTTAATATCAAAGAGGTAGAGGACATGTTCCATCTCCAAGAAAACGAAGTCAGAATCTACCCCAACCGCATGCACCTTGGCAACTGCTGAATCACTCCCATCCTTGAACATGCAAGTTGGTATCCTATAGTTAGCACATATCTCACGCAAACAGATGGTACGCTCAAGGAACCAGTTGGAGACGCCATTATTGCTATCCATTCTGTGGAGCCAGATGCGAAGCTGAGATCCCTTTACATGGATCAGATGAAGATGAGAATCATTCGTGAGCGATAGCTCGAAGCTCAACCGCTTAACCTCTTCTGGAAAGTTCACAAATGACAAAGATCGGGACACAAGATCTAGCAGGATCAACTTATAACTGTTCACAAAGGCCAAATTGTAGATCTTGGCATCAGCGAGTAAAGTAGAAGGCAATAGGAGTCTAATTCTAGGGATGTCAGTTACAGATGAAGAGTAGATGGTCCAGCTGGTACCTTGTTGTAGTGCGTACACATCCACAACTGTCTGCTGCTCTTTATGCATTATTGCCAAACAGAAGTAGGACAGACACTGGCCGCCGCGACTGACGAGGATCTCACGATCGTGGTATGTGAAGCCATCGTGATGGATGCTGGTATTGGGGACTGTTGGGAGGATGGCCGTGTCCCTCGCAGGGTAGAGGGGACAACGCACCCTTGTTGGGTTCATGGTGCGGTTCGGTTACATCTCGAAGGTTGGGAGGAGGAGGAGGCCGTTCCAGCAATCCAGGTCGAACCTGTCGGGGCCCAAGGAATCCAGGTCGAAGCTAACGCGGCGGACGACGTCGGCGAGCTCAGGGGGCTGGGGCAGCGCCACGAACCGAGGGGGGTGGGTGCATGTGGTGACGACGTAGAAGCCGAGCAGGCTGGGCGGGTGGAGGCCGCGGAAGCGGCGGAGGAAGGCCGGCGCGGCGGCGTGGAGGAGCCAGCGCTTGCAGACGAGCGCGGCGCGGACGAGGCTGGTGGGGAAGGCGAGGCGGAGGAGGATCTCACCGAGGAGGTCGTCGTCGTCGAGCACGGCCGAGATGACGGCTGCGGCGGCCGCCGGCGCTCTCTTCGCTTCCATCTCCGCTCTGGATCTGGTTTGGGGATTGAGGATTTCAGAGAAGGGTCGCCACGGCACTCACCGGAGCAGAATTTGGGGTAAGAAAAAACTGGAGTCCGTTCAGGGCTAGTGTGCGCAGCACGGACAAGTCCGTTCACTACGCTCTTGGAGACTCAACGAGACCCCTCTAACCATCCCTAAACATCCAAACCGCTCGATCATCATCCGACTAAAAATTGACCATCCAATCATATTCTCACTCTAGTACAGAGTTATTTACCCAAAAAGTTGTCTAGCACATTCCAAATCCAGCCCATATGTCGGGTGGATATGGGTTGGTCTGAACGGAGTTATTTACCCAAAACCAACACATTATAGGCTAGGGTAACAGATCGGTATCACATTTGAGACAAGGCACAAAAACCACCAACAATGGGGCTAATCTGTAACGTGGAGCACTGACGCTGCGTTTTAGCCCAAAAAAGAGCGAATCCGACACGTGGGTCCCGTCTGTCGGGCTGACGTGGCGCGGGTTGACGGACGCCGTTAGACGGCGACAGACGGCCGTTTTCGCGCGCCCGTGTACTAGGTCTAGCCGTTCCCCAGCCCGTCGATTCAGTCCACCCCCTCGATTCAGTTTTCTCCCGCTCCAATGGCGACCAGCTCCGGCGGCGACGACGCACACGGAGTCGACGGAAGCGGCGACGGCACACACAGGTGATGGCGACGGCGGTGGTAGTACTTCAGGGAAGAAGCGGCAGTGCTTGCAATGCGGAGTCATCGGCCCCCACACCGATGGCGGCTGTGACCTAGATCCAGAGTCGGTGGCGGCGGCGATCCTGCCGCCGGAGCCTTGTACCGAGGAAGCAGCTTCACAAATTGGTCCCGAGGATTTGCTCCCGTTCGCCCCATCTTCAGCGAGGTAAATCTGAATCTTTGAAAATGTGTTCTTTCATTCTTTCCTTACTACTGGATCTGTTTCAGACATTGAACAAAGAATCTAGACTTATAATCATAGTGTAGGTCTGAATATTCATTTGTTGGTCATTTAGAATTAACTGTAGTCCTGAATTTTTGGAGAAAATCATATTGTAGGGTTCAGTTATGTTAGTAGTAATGTAGGGTTCTGAATTTTTGGAGAAAATCACACTGTAGGGTTCAGTTATGTTATTGTAATGTTAGTTGAATTGACATGCTAATTTTTTTATAGTGCATTGTAATGGTCAGCTATATTACGCCTGAAGGTATTCATTTGTATGTCTATGTTAGTAGTAATTTTAGGGTTCTAGATTTTTTATAGTGCATTGTAATGGTCAGCTATAATGGTCAGTTATGTTAGTAGAATTGACTTGGTAATATTCATTTGTATGTCTATTTTAGGCCTGAAGATTTATGGTCAATATATTTCCAGTTTCCTGGGAAGAAGTATGCTCTTGTTCAGATGTGTGAAAGAGAAATCACTTATGGTAGTTTGCTCTATGTAATGGTCAGCAATGGATATTGTAAGGATGACAGTCTTTGCTACTTGAAAGAAGAAGATATAGGGCTGCAAGGTGTTTGTGTCATCAAAGACAACATTGAAGTAGTTCACATGCTGAGAAAATTTGAGAGCACCCAGACATTGTCTCTAACAGTTAGAAAGAGAAAGCTAGTTATTAAAGAATCACCAATTGGAGAAGATGAAGAGGCTCAACAAATAGATGGAGAGCCACCTATTGTGTTTGCTGTTGTTGAATCAGGTGTTGTGCACAAAACAATTGATACACAGGAAAGCGTCAATTTTTTGCTACTCAAATCAGTTCCTCCTAACTGTCAGTTACATCTTGGGACACATCTTAACACTTAAGTAAGTGTCAATTTTGCTGATTTTCAGTTTGATATAGATGAGGAGGACCATGCAGTCAGTGAGGAAGAAATTCCTGTAGGCATGGACACAGATGATGATGAAGGTTCAAGCAGTGATGAAGATTTTGTAGTTGATGTGGACCTCTTAGATGCAGGAGAAGAAGAAGACTCAGATTCAGTGCAGTATGTAGAAGAACAGAGTGCAAAAAGGACGAAAGAGGAACCTGAGCTAGAGGAAACTATTTCTGAAATAAAGAGGAAGAGAGCTGAATACATGTGTAGTACACACTGTGAGGGGGCACAGATCCTGAAGATATATATGACATGGACCAGGAAGAAGATGATGAGGAGGCCCAAGAGATTCCAGTTCCTGAGCTTGTTCAGAAGAAGGCAAAGAGGCCAGGTCCTACAAGTAGGTCCCACTGTAGTGCTGGTCCAACCATTAATCCTGATTGGTTTCCATCTTCAGAAGAGGAAGATACATGCTTTGAAGCAGATGATGATGGCAATGAACCAATGTCCTTTGTTATCACCTCTGGCAAAAGGAGTAGAGCTAAGAAAAGACCACCTAGGGTCTGGTATGATGAGGAGAGGATGCATCCAGAACAACAATTCCAGCTCAAGCTTTGTTTCAAAGATGTTTACCAATTCAGAGAGGCTCTTGTTAAATTTGCATGTGAAACAACTTAGAAGATACAAATATCACGGAAACTGCACTGATAGGATAATAGTTTGTTGTGATGGAGATGGTTGTCAGTTCTACATGGTAACATCAAAGATAAGCAATGAGCCCACTTTCTGCATTAAGAAGATGAGGTTGGAGAACACATGTCCCACCCAGTCTGAGGAGACTAGGATTATCTTAAGGTGGCTTGGCAACAAAATGCTTGAAACTATCAGATCAGATCCCAACACTATCATACCTGTTATTGTTGACAAGGAAAAGAGGCAGTTTGGGCTTGAGGTTCCTAGGATGATGGCATGGAGAGCTAAGAAGAAAGCAAAGGATATTGTTCTTGGAGATCACAAGAAGCAATATAGGAGGCTGAGAGATTATTTGGAGACTATGAAGCTTACAAATCCTGGATCTAGGTGCATTGTCAGTACTGTTAGTGGCAAAACCAAAGAAAATCCTACTGTTGGACCAAGATTCCATGGTCTATTTTTCAGTTTGAATGCATGTTGTGAGGGCTTTTTGAATGGATGTAGGCCATTCATAGGTCTAGATGGCTGCTTCATCAAATTGACAAGTGGTGCACATAAGGGATGCAAACAACAATATGTACCCCATTGCCTTTGGAGTGGTTGGAGTTGAAGATACACCAAACTGGTCCTGGTTCTTAACACAACTCAAGTATGCTCTAGGAGGAAGTGAAGAGGGGAAATTTGGAAAGTACACATTCATGTCTGATAAACAGAAGGTTAGTTCATTTACTACATTTACTTGTTCATTTAGTTCATCTAGTTGTTCATTTAGTTGTTCATTTAGGTCATTTACTTGTTCATTTAGTTCATTTACTTGGTCATTTAGTTTATTTACTTGTTCATTTAGTTCATTTACTTTTAGATAGCCTCTTGTTGGTAGGTGTCGAGTCGTAACGCTTCTTGTCAACAAAATGAACCCATCAACCCTACTTGGTAGGTGTCGATTCGTAACGCTTCTTGTTGACACTTTGGTCTAGATAGCCTAGGGTGATCCATGTGGGTACAAAAAGCATAGGCATCATCAAAATGAACCCATCAACCCTACTTGGTAGGTGTCCAGTCATAACGCTTCTTGTCGACACTTTGGTCTAGATAGCCTAGGGTGACCCATGTGGGTACAAAAAGCATATGCATCATCAAAATGAACCCATCAACCCTACTTGGTAGGTGTCGAGTCGTAACGCTTCTTGTCGACACTTTGGTCTAGATAGCCTAAGGTGACCCATGTGGGTACAAAAATCATTTAAATTCATATTAAATTATTTAAATTCATTTTAAATCATTTATAATCATTTAAATACATATTAAATAATTTATAATCATTTAAATTCATATTAAATCATTAAACTCATATTAAATCATCTATAATCATTTAAACTCATATTAAATAATTTATAATCATTTAAATTCGTATTAAATCATTTATAATCATTTAATTTCATATTAAATCATTTTAGTCATTTAAATTCACATTAAATCATTTATAATCAGTTAAATTCATTTTCATGTAGGGTCTACTAAATGGAGTGACATCAGTATTCCCAAACTGCCATCATAGGTACTGTTTGAGGCACATTTATGCAAACTTCTAGAGAGCAGGATTCAAAGGAGAGGATTTGAAGAGATGCATGTGGATGCAGCTGCCTATGCTTACACCGAACATGACTTTATTTTGGTAATGGATAGCATGAAGGCTGAGTGCATTGCTGCTTGGGAGGGGATGTCAAGAATTCCTCCTAAAGCTTGGTCTAGGCATGCAGTGGATATTAATTGCAAAACTGATCTGGTGGTCAATAAATTAAGTGAAGTTTTTAATAACTACATTCTAGATGTAAGGAACAAGCCAATTGTCACTATGATCAATGGGATCAAGGACAAGTTTCTAGTGATGTTCCACCAGAAGAGGGAGGGTGGAAAATGTGCTAGATGGGAGATTGCACCAACCTATGCAGCGAAGTTGGAGATGAACAAGAAGTATGAAAGGGATTGCAAAGCACTGATAGCTGGCCAAGGACTTTTCCAAGTCACTAGTGTAGACAAGACCTATGCTGTTGACACAAACTACAGATATGTGGGTGCAAGAAATGAGACATCACTGGATTTCCTTGCAATCATGCTTGTTCTGCCATCTATAGGTCTAAACAGCTGCCAGAGGATCATATCAATGTGTTCTTCAAAAAATCAATGTACTTGGAGTCATATAAGCCTGTAATTTACCCTGTTCCTGGTCCAGATAGTTGGGTGAAAACTCCAACACCAGACATTGACCCACCACAATTCAAAGATGACAAGAAGGGGACAACAGAAGAGAAAATGTAAAAAGGAAAGTTTGAGCCACCTCAAGCAAATCAGACATCTAGGATGGCTACTATAACATGTGGGAACTGCAAGCCACAGGGACACAAGTACACAAGTTGAGGCCTGATCTGCAAATCAGGAGGAACAAGCACATGGTATTTTCAATTCGAAATTACTTGAGTGTTCATTTCTATTCAGTGATCATTATGAACACTGGTACGCGTCGATCCTAAACAAACGGTTTTTAACCCCTTTCCACGACGACATTTGGAACCGTCGCCAAGTGAGTGTGGGCGATAGGGGGGTCCTTCCCACACGACCCAGAAACCATCGGGGATATGCCCTCCTGGCACACACGCTTGGCAAAATGAGGTCGTGTGCGACTGGCGAGCGCTCAAATACGAAAATACGTACAGTAGAGCTAAAAAAATACAATTATATGGCGAAATTGTTTCCGGTCGCAAGTACATCCCACACAGTCAGTCCCCGCTAAACGTTTCTGTTCGTATGTACATCCCACACGGTCGCTCCAAGGAAAACGTTTCCATTCACAGGTACATCACACACAATTTTCCCGTTAAATCCTTTGCGTTATTGAATGTATCACACACGGTCCGTAGAAGAAACTGTGTGGCAAAGGCTGTCCATCACACACAATTTTTATGTGGTAAACGTTTGCGCAAGGTGGCCTAACGCAAACAGTTTTCAAAGGAAGTCGTGTGTGATTGTTCCTTAATCCAACACGGTTTATTCCTAGAAACTCTGTGTGTTGCCTCAGGTCATTGCCCACGGTATTTTTTTAACAACCGTTTGCAATAGCAAAACCCAATTAGCAGGCTAATTTGCCATTAGTAGGCTAATTATCTGATTATTCTTAATCCATTTATTAATCTAATTGACATTTCATATTAAGCACACAATATATTTCATTTCCATATTAAGGAAGCAGAATTTCATAATTGAAATACATCAGAGTACAACATGATATAGCTTCAGCACTCAGCTACCCCATTACACAACTGCACCAGCAGCAAGTTCCACATGCAACATGTAGAACTTTCGAAATTAACATCATAGACGGTATATAGACAGATGCATCTCATCTAGAAAACTGCTGAAGCGGAAGGCGAATATTGATCCTTCATTCATGTTGAAGGTCTTTGCAACTTTAGGCCAGTGCCTCTAGATGATTGACGGTCCGTCCTTCGTCCTCTTCAGAAACACTTCAATATTGAACCGTGGGTGTTGTATGAAAACCTTCCTCGCCTCTTGACCATAGAGGTGGTTTGAGAGGTAATCATCAGTGAACTACTTTGGAAAGGCCTGAAAACAAGGATGTGCATAAATATCTTTCCTATATTGGAAATGGGGCAAATGAATAAAAAAAGGCAAGGTATAATAGTTAGTACCATCTTGTAGTGAACTGATGTCTTCTTCATTGTGCAGACAAAGATCTTGTTGTTTTTTGTCGCTAATTTCTTTATCCTAACAATCTTTCTGAGTTTCTTGATTTGATTGATATTCATGGACAACTCATTTCCCCATATGCAAAAAGGTTCAAACTGTGGGTCAAAACCTCTGACAGCAGGACCTACATGTGCAAGAGCAAATTATTAAAAACCAAAATATTAGAATGGTTCCTGCAATTGCACAATAATGTGCTATTAGAGAACGGACCATGCACGTGCTAACCTCGATTGTAAACCTCAGTGCCTCCCATTGTTTCCCTGCAACACATATAAGGTAGTTAGTCATGAGGTTAAGTAAGGGTTTGCATGCTATCAGTAAAATATGTTGATGAAAAATAAGTACATTGCAGATTCATCGGATTAATTAAAGCCACACGAAAAACCCATTTACCCAAACCAAGCATGATTAACAACTAGGAAATATAGCACTTGTATATGTTTCTAATGTATTAAGTGCAGCCAAATTTGATTTATTCCTCACATGCACAACAATACAAAATTCTACCCACGACAATTGGGCATCGCATTGCAGAATTGAACCAAGCGGTTAACTAAACACCACAACAAATGAACCAAACATTATCTGAGCACCACATTGCACAATATAACATACTCAGAATAAAAGATCAGACAGTTAACCAAACAGTTAACTACAACCAATTGTAGCAATTTATTCCTCACATGTATTTACTACAGCCAAATACAATTTATTCCTCACATGGTATACAATAACAGAATGCACCCACAACTATTGAACATCGCATTGCAGAATTGAACCAAACAGTTAACTAAACACCACAACACAAATGAACCAAACGTTAACTGAGCACCACATTGCACAATGTATAACCAAACCAAGCATGCTTGACAACTTGGAAATATAGCAATTGTATTCGTTTCTCATGTATTTTGTAAAGATAAATTCGATTTATTTCTCACATGAAAGACAATACAAAATTGCAGCCTGAAGAATTGAACATCGCATTTGTAGAATTGAACCAAACAGTTAACTGAAGACGACAACTAATTAACAAAACAGTTAATAAGTGAGCACCACACTGCACGACATATAGAACATATACACTAGAGCAACAGATTGCATGGTAAAATTAGATAGCAAAATTCACTAGAATTTGTGAAGGAAAGGCAGGAGCAGCACACGCAACGGGTAAACCGAGCATGCTTAACCAGCGTAGCTAGCAAATGGCAAGGTGCTCCTCCAAGATCTGGGGGTCGGCACGAATGGCGGCCATCGCGACCTCATCCGCGCGTGCGGCCGCGATTTGCTTCTCCGCCGCCAAATGCTCCTTGAGATCCTGGCTATACTGCATGCACCATGGCTTAGGCCGGCGCTTATTTGGTGGAGGGGTCGGTGATTTGGGTGGAAGGTGTCGCGCTCGCGCCGGCGGTCGGGGCATGTGGGATGTGGAAGGAGGAGGAGGATGGGGGTCGGGTGTGGATTACCTGCCTGGGTAGACGAGGTCGAGCAGCGTGATGGAGGGTCGCCGACGAGGAGGCGGCGCTGCAAGCAAGGAGTGAAGGTTTCAACTTGGAAAGGAAGGCGGAAAGAGGGAGAAATGTGGCTTTTGGTAAGGGGAGGGGGCGGGGAGGTAGATATTTCCGCGGAAGCCAAAAAATTGAATCGCTTCAGCCAAAAAACTGGCGCGCAGAGTGTCATCAGACACGGTCCCTTATTCAGAAGTGTGTACGATATGTGGACATCACAAACGATTCAGATAGCTTAACCTGTGTGTGATGAGTTTGAACGTCAAAAGTTTTGGTTCGAATTTCCATGGTTACAGTGGTCATCCACGTCATTGCATAATTTGGATACACAAAGGAGACTACAGCACACCCACACTTCTTTATCGAGCAAGTTTAGCAATTAAACAGAGCTAGATGACCTAAACATTACTCTAACAAATTAAAGACCGGCGCTCTTAATTAAACAAAACAAAGAGTACTACTACGGCTAGTGCTCGTCGATCTCCGCCGCCGCCTCAATGTCCAGCCGCGCCCGATGGTCTCCTGGGGAAGGGGCTCCATGGCATCCATCACACCATACTCGGCAAGCATCTCGCCATCCGCGTCCGCCATCTCTTTGGAAAAGGCCGCCACGAGCTGGCGTGGGCGGACACGATCTGGGCTTGGACGGGCTCCGTCATCGCAAGGTATGCGGCGGAGGAACGGACGGCTGCTCGAACGCTATTGGCTATTGCCAGCTCTTCGGCCGTGGGTTGCCGACCGTTGTCGGAGAAGCTTCGTTCGATTTGTGCGGTGACCGCCAGGAGCTGAGCGTGGGCGACCTCGACATGGTCGTGGGCGGCCTCCATCAGGGCTAAGGCCGCCGCTGCGGAACGAATAGCTGTTGTGCCGCTCTCGCCAGTTGCTATCCCTGAGGTAGATGTTGCTGCCGCCACCTGAGAAGCAACAGCGGCCGTTTGGGCTGCCTTTGCCGTCCGGTCGCAGATTGCGGCCGCGCTCATGCACCTTGTTAGCACGCGCATGGCGGCTGCTGCCGCGCTCTCGCCGGAGTGGGCCACCGAAGTTTCCCTCACGACGCGGGTCCACGTGCCCATCTTTCAACGGCGACGATTGAACAGTGAAATGATATTTGGGGAGCAAGCTAGTGTGCTTGAGACCCCGGCTGTGGACTGTAGCCGACTGATATGTCTCCAACGTATCTATAATTTTTGATTGCTCCATGCTATATTATCTACTATTTTGGACATTATTGGGCTTTATTATTCACTTTTATATTATTTTTGGGACTAACCTATTAACCGGAGGCCCAGCCCAGAATTGCTGTTTTTTTGCCTATTTCAGAGTTTCGCAGAAAAGGAATATCAAACGGAGTCCAAACGGAATGAAACCTTCGGGAACGTGATTTTTAGGAAGATTATGATCCGGGAGACTTGGACCCTACGTCAAGAAACAAAGGAGGAGGCCACGAGGTAGGGGGCGCGCCTACCCCCCCCAAGGGCGCGCTCTCCACCCTCGTGGGCCCCCTGTTGCTCCACCGACGTACTCCTTCCTCCTATATATACGTACGTACCCCCAAACGATCAGATACGGAGCCAAAAACCTAATTCCACCGCCGCAACCTTCTGTACCCACGAGATTCCATCTCGGGGCCTGTTCCGGAGCTCCGCTGGAGAGGGCATCCATCACGGAGGGCTTCTACATCAACACCATAGCCTCTCCGATGAAGTGTGAGTAGTTTACTTCAGACCTTCGGGTCCATAGTTAGTAGCTAGATGGCTTCTTCTCTCTTTTTGGATCTCAATACAATGTTCTCCCCCTCTCTCGTGGAGATCTATTCAATGTAATCTTCTTTTTGCGGTGTGTTTATTGAGACCGATGAATTGTGGGTTTATGATCAAGATTATCTATGAACAATATTTGAATCTTCTCTGAATTCTTTTATGTATGATTGGTTATCTTTGCAAGTCTCTTCAAATTATCAGTTTGGTTTGGCCTACTAGATTGATCTTTCTTGCAATGGGAGAAGTGCTTCGCTTTGGGTTCAATCTTGCGGTGTCCTTTCCCAGTGACATTAGGGGCAGCAAGGCACGTATTGTATTGTTGCCATCGAGGATAACAAGATGGGCTTTTTATCATATTGCATGAATTTATCCCTCTACATCATGTCATCTTGCTTAAGGCGTTACTCTATTTTCATGAACTTAATACTCGAGATGCATGCTGGATAGCGGTCGATGAGTGGAGTAATAGTAGAAGATGCAGGCAGGAGTCGGTCTACTTGTCTCGGACGTGATGCCTATATACATGATCATACCTAGATATTCTCATAACTATGCTCAATTCTGTCAATTGCTCAACAGTAATTCGTTCACCCACCGTAAAATACTTATGCTCTTGAGAGAAGCCACTAGTGAAATCTATGGCCCCCGGGTCTATCTTCATCATATTAATCTTCCAACACTTTGCTTTTTTACTTTGCTTTTATTTTACTTTGCATCTTATCATAAAAATACCAAAAATATTATCCTATCATATCTATCAGATCTCACTCTCGTAAGTGACCGTGAAGGGATTGACAACCCCTTATCGCGTTGCTTGCGAGGATTTATTTGTTTTGTGTAGGTGCGAGGGACTCGCGCGTAGCCTCCTACTGGATTGATACCTTGGTTCTCAAAAACTGAGGGAAATACTTATGCTACTTTGCTGCATCACCCTTTCGTCTGCAAGGGAAAACCAACGCAGTGCTCAAGAGGTAGCAAGAAGGATTTCTGGCGCCGTTGCCGGGGAGGTCTACGCAAAAGTCAACATACCAAGTACCCATCACAAACCCTTATCTCCCGCATCACATTCTTTGCCATTTTGCCTCTCGTTTTCCTCTCCCCCACTTCACCCTTGCCGTTTTATTCGCCCTCCTTTTTCGTTCGCCTCTTTTTCGCTTGCCTTTTGTTTGCTCGTGTGTTGGATTGCTTGTTTGTCACGATGTCTCAAGATAATACCAAATTATGTGACTTTACCAATACCAACAATAATGATTTCCTTAGCACTCCGATTGCTCCTCTTACCGATACTGAATCTTGTGAAATCAATGCTGCTTTGTTGAATCTTGTCATGAAAGATCAATTCGCCGGCCTTCCTAGTGTAGATGTCGCTACTCATCTAAATAGCTTCGTTGATTTGTGTGATATGCAAAAGAAGAAAGATGTGGACAATGATATTGTTAAATTGAAGCTATTTCCTTTTTCTCTTAGAGATCGTGCTAAAGCTTGGTTTTCGTCTTTGCCTAAAAATAGTATTGATTCTTGGAACAAGTGCAAAGATGCTTTAGCTCTAAGTATTTTCCTCCCGCTAAGATCATCTCTCTTAGAAACGATATTATGAATTTTAAGCAACTTGATCATGAACATGTTGCACAAGCTTGGGAGAGGATGAAATTAATGATACGTAATTGCCCTACTCATGGTTTGAATTTGTGGATGATTATACAAAACTTTTATGCCGGATTGAATTTTGCTTCTAGAAATCTTTTAGATTCGGCCGCGGGAGGCACTTTTATGGAAATCACTTTAGGAGAAGCTACTAAACTCCTAGATAATATTATGGTTAATTATTCTCAATGGCACACTGAAAGATCTACTAATAAAAAAGTGCATGCGATAGAAGAAATTAATGTTTTGAGTGGAAAGATGGATGAACTTATGAAATTATTTGCTAGTAAGAGTGTTTCTTCTGATCCTAATGATATGCCTTTGTATACTTTGATTGAGAATAATAATGAATCTATGGATGTGAATTTTGTTGGTAGGAATAATTTTGGTACCCACGCGTATAGAGGAAACTTTAATCCTAGGCCTTATCCTAGTAATTCCTCTAATAATTATGGTAATTCCTACAACAACTCTTATGGAAATTTTAATAAGATGCCCTCTGAATTTGAGACTAGTGTTAAAGAGTTTATGAATTCACAAAAGAATTTCAATGCTTTGCTTGAAGAAAAATTGCTTAAAGTTGATGAATTGGCTAGGAACGTTGATAGAATTTCTCTTGATGTTGATTCTTTAAAACTTAGATCTATTACTCCTAAGCATGATATCAATGAGTCTATCAAAGCCATGAGAATTTCCATTGATGAGTGCAAAGAAAGAACCGCTAGGATGCGTGCTAAGAAAGATTGCCTTATGAAAGCGTGTTCTTCAAATTTCTATGAAAATAAAGATGAAGATCTAAAAGTTATTGATGTGTCTCCTATTAAATCTTTGTTTTGCAATATGAATCTTGATAATGATGAGACTGAATATGATCCACCTTTACCTAGAAGGCGTTCCAAAAATTCGGAGTTTTTAGATCTTGATGCTAAAATTGATAAAAGTGGGATTGAAGAAATCAAAACCCTAGATGTTAAACCCACCATTTTGGATTTCAAGGAATTTAATTATGAAAATTGCTCTTTATAGATTGTATTTCCTTGTTGCAATCCGTGCTAAATTCTCCTCATGCTTATAGTCAAAATAAAGCTTTTACCAAACATATCGTTGATGCCTTGATGCAATCTTATGAAGAAAAACTTGAGTTGGAAGTTTCTATTCCTAGAAAACTTTATGATGAGTGGGAACCTACTATTAAAATTAAGATTAAGGATCATGAGTTCTATGCTTTATGTGATTTGGGTGCTAGTGTTTCCACTATTCCCAAAACTTTGTGCGATTTGCTAGATTTCCGTGATTTTGATGATTGCTCTCTAAACTTGCACCTTGCGGATTCCACTATTAAGAAACCTATGGGAAGAATTAATGATGTTCTTATTGTTGCAAATAGGAACTATGTGCCCGTAGATTTTATCGTTCTTGATATAGATTGCAATCCTTCATGTCCTATTATTCTTGGTAGACCTTTCCTTAGAACAATTGGTGCAATTATTGATATGAAGGAAGGGAATATTAAATTCCAATTTCCATTAAAGAAAGGCATGGAACACTTCCCTAGGAAGAAAATAAAATTACCATATGAATCTATCATGAGGGACACTTATGGATTGCCTACCAAAGATGGCAATACCTAGATCTATCCTTGCTTTTATGCCTAGCTAGGGGCGTTAAACGATAGCGCTTGTTGGGAGGCAACCCAATTTTATTTTTAGTTTTTTTTGCTTTTTACTTCTGTTTAGGAATAAATATTTGTTCTAGCCTCTGGTTAGATGTGTTTTTGTGTTTTAATTAGTGTTTGTGCCAAGTTAAACCTATAGGATCTTCTTGGATGATAGTTATTTGATTTTGCAGAAATTTCCAGAAACTTTCTGTTCACGAAAATAATTGTTAAAAATCACCAGAACGTGATAAAATAGTGATTCCAATTGCTGCTGATCAATAAACAAATTGCCTAGGTCTTCCTATTTTGGCTGATTTTTTGGAGTTCCAGAAGTTTGTGTTAGTTACAGATTACTACAGACTGTTCTGTTTTTGACAGATTCTGTTTTTCGTGTGTTGTTTGCTTATTTTGATGAATCTATGGCTAGTAAAATAGTTTATAAACCATAGAGAAGTTGGAATACAGTAGGTTTAACACCAATATAAATAAAGAATGAGTTCATTACAGTACCTTGAAGTGGTCTTATGTTTTCTTTCGCTAACGGAGCTCACGAGATTTTCTGTTAAGTTTTGTGTTGTGAAGTTTTCAAGTTTTGGGTGAAAGATTTTGATGGATTATGGAACAAGGAGTGGAAAGAGCCTAAGCTTGGGGATTCCCATGGAACCCCCAAGATAATCTAAGGACACCATAAAGCCAAAGCTTGGGGATGCCCCGGAAGGCATCCCCTCTTTCGTCTACTTCCATCGGTAACTTTACTTGGAACTATATTTTTATTCACTACATGATATGTGTTTTGCTTGGAGCATCTTGTATGATTTGAGTCTTTGCTTTTTAGTTTACCACAATCATCCTTGCTGTACACACCTTTTGAGAGAGCCATACATGATTTGGAATTTGTTAGAATACTCTATGTGCTTCGCATATATCTTTTGAGCTATATAGTTTTGCTCTAGTGCTTCACTTATATCTTTTAGAGCACGGTGGTGGATTTGTTTTATAGAAACTATTGATCTCTCATGCTTCACTTAGATTATTTTGAGAGTCTTAAATAGCATGGTAATTTTCTTAAATAATCCTAATATGCTAAGCATACAAGATTTGTAAGAATTCTTATGAGTGTGTTGAATACTAAGAAAAGTTTGATGCTTGATAATTGTTTTGAGATATAAAGATGGTGATATTAGAGTCATGCTAGTTGAGTAGTTGTGAATTTGAGAAATACTTGTGTTAAAGTTTGTGATTCCCGTAGCATGCACGTATGGTGAACCGTTATGTTATGAAGTCGGAGCATGATTTATTTATTGATTGTCTTCCTTATGAGTGGCGGTCGGGGACGAGCGATGGTCTTTTCCTACCAATCTACCCCCCTAGGAGCATGCGCGTAATACTTTGCTTTGATAACTTGTAGTTTTTTGTAATAAGTATATGAGTTCTTTATGACTAATGTTGAGTCCATGGACTACACACACCCTTCTTCCTTCCACCATTGCTAGCCTCTCTAATACCGCGCACTTTTCGCCGGTATCATAAACCCACCATAAACCTTCCTCAAAACAGCCACCATACCTACCTATCATGGCATTTCCATAGCCATTCCGAGATATATTGCCATGCAACTCTCCACCATTCCATTTAGTATGACACGCTCCATCATTGTCATATTGCTTTGCATGATCATGTAGTTGACATCGTATTTGTGGCAAAGCCACCGTTCATAATTCTTTCATACATGTCACTCTTGATTCATTGCATATCCCGGTACACCGCCGGAGGCATTCATATAGAGTCATATTTTGTTCTAAGTATCGAGTTGTAATTGTTGAGTTGTAAGAAAATAAAAGTGTGATGATCTTCATTTTTAGAGCATTGTCCCAAGTGAGGAAAAGGATGATGGAGACTATGATTCCCCCACAAGTCGGGATGAGACTCCGGACGAAAAAAAAGCAGGCCATAAAAAAAGAGAAAAGGCCCAAATAAAAAAATGAGAGAAAAAGAGAGAAGGGACAATGTTACTATCCTTTTACCACACTTGTGCTTCAAAGTAGCACCATGATCTTCATGATAGAGAGTCTCTCATTTTGTCACTTTCATATACTAGTGGGAATTTTTCATTATAGAACTTGGCTTGTATATTCAATGATGGGCTTCCCCAAAATGCCCTAGGTCTTCGTGGGCAAGCGAGTTGGATGCACACCCACTTAGTTTCCTTTGCTGAGCTTTCATATACTTATAGCTCTAGTGCATCCGTTGCATGGCAATCCCTACTCACTCACATTGATATCTATTGATGGGCATCTCCATAGACCGTTGATACGCCTAGTTGATGTGAGACTATCTTCTCCCTTTTTGTCTTCTCCACAACCACCATTCTATTCCACACATAGTGCTATGTCCATGGCTCACGCTCATGTATTGCGTGAAGATTGAAAAAGTTTGAAAATGTCAAAAGTATGAAACGATTGCTTGGCTTGTCATCGGGGTTGTGCATGATTTAAATACTTTGTGTGGTGAAGATATGGCATAGCCAGACTATATGATTTTGTAGGGATAACTTTCTTTGGCCATGTTATTTTGAGAAGACATGATTGCTTTGTTAGTATGCTTGAAGTATTATTTTTTTTATGTCAATATTAAACTTTTGTCTTGAATCTTTCGGATCTGAATATTCATACCACAATTAAGAAGAATTACATTGAAATTATGCCAAGTAGCACTCCGCATCAAAAATTCTGTTTTTATCATTTACCTACTTGAGGATGAGCAGGAATTAAGCTTGGGGATGCTTGATACGTCTCCAACGTATCTATAATTTTTGATTGCTCCATGCTATATTATCTACTGTTTTGGACATTATTGGGCTTTATTATTCACTTTTATATTATTTTTGGGACTAACCTATTAACCGAAGGCCCAGCCCAGAATTGATGTTTTTTTGCCTATTTCAGAGTTTCGCAGAAAAGGAATATCAAACGGAGTCCAAACGGAATGAAACCTTCGGGAAAGTGATTTTTAGGAAGATTATGATCCGGGAGACTTGGACCTTACGTCAAGAAACAAAGGAGGAGGCCACGAGGTAGGGGGGCGCGCCTACCCCCCAGGGCGCGCCCTCCACCCTCGTGGGCCCCCTGTTGCTCCACCGACGTACTCCTTCCTCCTATATATACCTACGTACCCCCAAACGATCAGATACGGAGCCAAAAACCTAATTCCACCGCCGCAACCTTCTGTACCCACGAGATCCCATCTTGGGGCCTGTTCCGGAGCTCCGCCGGAGAGGGCATCCATCATGGAGGGCTTCTACATCAACACCATAGCCTCTCCGATGAAGTGTGAGTAGTTTACTTCAGACCTTCGGGTCCATAGTTAGTAGCTAGATGGCTTCTTCTCTCTTTTTGGATCTCAATACAATGTTCTCCCCTCTGTCGTGGAGATCTATTCGATGTAATCTTCTTTTTGCGGTGTGTTTGTTGAGACCGATGAATTGTGGGTTTATGATCAAGATTATCTATGAACAATATTTGAATCTTCTCTAAATTCTTTTATGTATGATTGGTTATCTTTGCAAGTCTCTTCGAATTATCAGTTTGGTTGGGCCTACTAGATTGATCTTTCTTGCAATGGGAGAAGTGCTTAGCTTTGGGTTCAATCTTGCGATGTCCTTTCCCAGTGACAGTAGGGGCAGCAAGGCACGTATTGTATTGTTGCCATTGAGGATAACAAGATGGTTTTTTTATCATATTGCATGAATTTGTCCCTCTACATCATGTCATCTTGCTTAAGGCGTTACTCTGTTTTCATGAACTTAATACTCTAGATGCATGCTGGATAGCGGTCGATGAGTGGAGTAATAGTAGTAGATGCAGGCAGGAGTCGGTCTACTTGTCTCGGACGTGATGCCTGTATACATGACCATACCTAGATATTCTCATAACTATGCTCAATTCTGTCAATTGCTCAACAGTAATTCGTTCACCCACCGTAAAATACTTATGCTCTTGAGAGAAGCCACTAGTGAAATCTATGGCCCCCGGGTCTATCTTCATCATATTAATCTTCCAACACTTAGTTATTTCCGTTGCTTTTTTACTTTGCTTTTATTTTACTTTGCATCTTATCATAAAAATACCAAAAATATTATCCTATCATATCTATCAGATCTCACTCTCATAAGTGATCGTGAAGGGATTGACAACCCCTTACCGCGTTGGTTGCAAGGATTTATTTGTTTTGTGTAGGTGCGAGGGACTCGCGCGTAGCCTCCTACTGGATTGATACCTTGGTTCTCAAAAACTGAGGGAAATACTTACGCTACTTTGCTGCATCACCCTTTCCTCTTCAAGGGAAAACCAATGCAGTGCTCAAGAGGTAGCACCGACGCACCTTCTCGCGTAAGCCATAGGCGTACTATACACCGACGGTGCTCCAGGATATTTTGTGCTGCATCTCACACGGTTGCTGATAATAAACTGTGTGCGATCTACTTGATTTTTCATCTTGATTTGAATTACATAATGGGGTCACGGTGGCAATGGACGGTGTTTGAATTGCTAGACCTTTTATCTGGAGTGAACATGCAACTATATGTGTGTCGTAAACGAATTGGAATTATTCAAGGTTCGTTTGAACATTTTATACATTAAATTGGTTTTCTAGCCATTCCAGGTGCACAATTCAAAATTAAACTACATGCACATGCTCCAGTGCATATAAATTTGTTGAAAAATCAAATCTGTCTCCTTGGGTGCATGCTTAGGTCCCATGCAAGAAATGGGAATGAATTTCAAACACCAGGGCACCGTTGATTGCCGGCAAAACATTGAGATGCTTCGTTTTTAAATTCTAGTAAATCCAAAACTCGTCTGAAATTCATGAAACTTGGCATGCTATCATGGAGTGGCATCAACATGCCGTGGTAAAAATTTTGTCCCATTTGGGGCAGTTTGGGTATATGCTTCTCACAAACAGAAGCTTCTCACAACAAGCATGATGGTTTTCGGTAGGGAACGTCCCACCTTTGGGGACGAAACGATATCCATTGCCTCTTATTGCTTTCAAATTTTTTCTCGTGTAAACATAGAATAACAGGAGTGTGGTGTGATTTTTTATGATTTTTCAGAGTTCGTTTGGACATTTTATGCATTAACTGAGTTTTCAATGCATTTATGTGCACAATTCAAATTTGAACTACATGCACTTGCTCCAGTGCATATAAATTGGTTGAAAAATCAAATCTGTGTCCTTGGGTGCATGCTTAGGTCCCATGCAAGAAATGGGAATGAATTTCAAACACCATGGCACCGTTGATTGCCGGCAAAACATTGAGATGCCTGGTTTTTAAATTCTAGTAAATCCAAAACTCGTCTGAAATTCATGAAACTTGGCATGCTATCATGGAGCGGCATCAACATGCCGTGGTACAAATTTTGTCCCATTTGGGGCAGGTTTGGGTATATGCTTCTCACAAACCGGAGCTTCTCACAACAATCATGATGGTTTTCGGTAGGGAACGTCCCACCTTTGCGGACGAAACGATATCCATTGCCTCTTATTGCTTTCAAATTTTTTCTCGTGTCAACATCGAACAACAGGAGTGTTGTGTGAATTTTTGTGATTTTTTGGGGTTTGTTTGGACATTTTTATGCATTAACTGAGTTTTCAATGCATTTATGTGCATAATTCAAATTTTAACTCCATGCACATGTTCCAATGCATATAAATTGGTTGAAAAATCAAATCTGTGTCCTTGGGTGCATGCTTTTGTCCCATGCAAGAAATGGGAATGAATTTCAAACACCAGGGCATCGTTGATTGCCGGCAAAACGTTGAGTACTGTATTTTTAAATTCTAGTAAATCCAAAAGTCGTCTGAAATTCATGAAACTTGGCATTCTATCATGGAATGGCACCCGACATGCTGTGTTATTTTTCTTGTCCATGTTGAGAGAAAGCGCACTCGAATAATGACGGCCAACAAAGGCATTTTCAAAAAATAGCTGCCACTTTAATATCTCAAGCGTTTGTAGAATTCAAACCGTGTGTGTTCTGTTAACCATTCACGTGACGCCACGTGTCTTGGTTTTAATGGCTGTAGGATGTGCCGTGCGGACAGCTACTTGACCTTGACTGAACGGGAGGCGTGCGGGTGCCGTCCGGTGCACAGGCTGACCGAGAGGCGTGCAAGCTGTCCACGAATGCGCAGGCTCACCGGGAAGCGTGCGAGCTGTACGCTGTGCAGGCTCACTGGGAAGCGAGCCCTTTGACTTCCATGGCCATCCGCCTTGCTCGCATCCTCTCCATTAATGGCGCCCAAGAAGCCAAGAGAAAATTGTTGGGGAACGTAGTAATTTCAAAAATTTCCTACGATCACGCAAGATCTCTCTAGGAGAAGCATATCAACGAGCGGGGAGAGTGTGTCCACGTACCCTCGTAGACCGAAATGGAAGCATTATATCAACGCGGTTGATGTAGTCGTAGTCTTCATCCTAGGACCGAATGTACGACACCTCCGTGTTCAGCACACGTTCAGCTCGATGACGTCCCTCGTACTCTTGATCCAGTTGAGGCCGAGGGAGAATTCCGTCAGCACGACGGCGTGGCGACGGTGATGATGAAGTTACTGGCGCAGGGTTTCGCCTAAGCACTACGACGATATGACCGAGGTGTGTAACTGTGGAGGGGGGCACCACACACAGCTAAGACAAATCTTGGGGTTCCTTTGGGGTGCCCCCTGCCCACATATATAAAGGAGGGAGGATGAGGAGGCCGGCCCTAGAGGGGGCGCGCCGAGGGGGGGAGTCCTACTTGGACTCCCGGTCCAAGTAGGATTCGCCACCCCTCCTTTCTTATTCCAATATATCGATCTTTACCTCTCGACCATTTCAAGACTCCTCGTCATGTCTGTGATCTCATCCGGGACTCCGAACAACTTTCGGTCATCAAATCACATAAACTCATAATACAAATCGTCATCGAACGTTAAGCATGCGGACCCTACGGGTTCGAGAACTATGTAGACATGACCGAGACATATCTCTGGTCAATAACCAACAGCGGAACCTGGATGCTCATATTGGCTCCCACATATTCTTCGAAGATCTTTATCGGTCAAACCGCATAACAACATACATTGTTCCCTTTTTCATCGGTATGTTACTTGCCCAAGATTCGATCCTCGGTATCATCATACCTAGTTCAATCTCATTACCGGCAAGTCTCTTTACTCGTTCCGTAATGCATCATCCCGCAACTAACTCATTAGTCACATTGCTTGCAAGGCTTATAGTGATGTGCATTACCGAGAGGGCCCAGAGATACCTCTCCGATACACGGAGTGACAAATCCTAATCTCGATCTATGGCAACCCAACAAACACCTTCGGAGACACCCGTAGAGCATCTTTATAATCACCCTGTTACATTGTGACGTTTGATAGCACACAAGGTGTTCCTCCGGTATTCGGGAGTTGCATAATCTCATAGTCTGAGGAACATGTATAAGTCATGAAGAAAGCAGTAGCAATGAAACTGTAACGATCATAATGCTAAGCTAAAGAATGGGTCATGTCCATCACATCATTCTCCTAATGAAGTGATCCCGTTCATCAATGACAACACATGTCTATGGTTAGGAAACATAACCATCTTTGATAAACGAGCTAGTCAAGTAGAGGCATACTAGGGACACTTTGTTTTGTCTATGTATTCACACATGTACTAAGTTTCCGGTTAATACAATTCTAGCATGAATAATAAACATTTATCATGAAATAAGGAAATAAATAATTACTTTATTATTGCCTCTAGGGCATATTTCCTTCAGTCTCCCACGTGCACTATAATAAATAATCTAGTTCACATCGCCATGTGATTTAACACTAATAGTTCACATCACCATGTGATTAACACCCATAGTTCACATCGCCATGTGAGCGACACTCAAAGGGTTTACTAGAGTTAGTAATCTAGTTCACATCGCCATGTGATTAACACCCAAAGAGTACTAAGGTGTGATCATGTTTGGCTTGTCAGAGAAGTTTAGTCAACGGGTCTGCCATATTCAGATCCGTATGTATTTTGCAAATTTCTATGTCAACAATGCTTTGTGCGGACTACTCTAGCTAATTGCTCCCACTTTCAATATCCAGATTGAGACTTAGAGTCATCTGGATCAGTGTCAAAACTTGCATCGACGTAACGCTTTACGACGAACCTTTTGTCTCCTCCAAAGCCGAGAAACATATCCTTATTCCACTAAGGATAATTTTGACCGCTGTCCAGGGATCCACTCCTGGATCACTATTGTACCCTCTTAGCAAACTCATGGTGAGGTACACAATAGGTCTGGTACACAGCATGGCATACTTTATAGAACCTATGACTGAGGCATAGGAAATGATTTTTCATTCTCTTTCTATTTTCTGCCGTGGTCGGGTTTTGAGTCTTTACTCAACTTCACACCTTGCAATACAGGCAAGTACTCATTGTTTGATTGTTCCATTTTGAACTACTTCCAAATCTTGTCCAGGTATGTACTCATTGAAAAAACTTATCAAGTGTCTTGATCTATCTCTATAGATCTTGATGCTCAATATGTAAGCAGCTTCACCGAGGTCTTTCTTTGAAAAACTCCTTTCAAATACTCCTTTATGCTTTCCAGAAAATTCTACATTATTTCAGATCAACAATATGTCATTCACATATACTTATCAGAAAGGCTGTAGTGCTTCCACTCACTTTTGTAAATACAGGCTTCATCGCAAGTCTGTATAAAACTATATGCTTTGATCAACTCATCAAAGAGCATATTCCAACTCCGAGATGCTTGCACCAGTCCATAGATGGATCGCTGGAGCTTTGCACACTTTGTTAGCACCTTTAGGATCGACAAAACCTTCTGGTTGCATCATATACAACTCTTTTTTAAGTAATCCATTAAGGAATGCAGGTTTGACATCCATTTGCCAAATTTCATAAAATGCGGCAATTGCTAACATGATTCGGACAGACTCTTAAGCATCGATACAAGTGAGAAAATCTCATTGTAGTCAACACCTTGAACTTGTTGATAACATTTTTGCGACAGTTAGAGCTTTGTAGATAGTAAGACTACTATCAGCATCCGTCTTCCTCTTGAAAATCCATTTTATTCTGTATGGCTTGCCGATCATCGGGCAAGTCAACCAAAGTCCATACTTTGTTCTCATACATGGATCCCATCTCAGATTTCATGGCCTCAAGCCATTTTGCGGAATCTGGGCTCATCATCGCTTCCTCATAGTTTGTAGGTTTTTCATGGTCTAGTAACATGATTTCCAGGACAAGATTACCATACCACTCTGGTGCGGAACGTGTTCTCGTTGACCTACGAGGTTTGGTAGTAACTTGACCTGAAGCTTCATGATCATCATCATTAACTTCCTCACTAATTGGTGTAGGCATCACTAGAACTGATTTCTGTGATGAACTACTTTCCAATTCGGGAGAAGGTACAATTACCTTATCAAGTTCTACTTTCCTCCCACTCACTTCTTTCGAGAGAAACTCCTTCTCTAGAAAGGATCCAATCTTAGCAACGGATATCTTGCCTTCGGATCTGTGATAGAAGGTGTACCCAACAGTTTCCTTTGGGTATCCTATGAAGAATCATTTCTTCGATTTGGGTTCGAGCTTATCAGGTTGAAACTTTTTCACATAAGCATTGCCACCCGAAACTTTAAGAAACGACAGCTTAAGTTTCTTGACAAACCACAGTTCATATGGTGTCGTCTCAACGGATTTAGATGGTGCCCTATGTAACGTGAATGCAGCTGTCTCTAATGCATAACCCCAAAACGATAGTGGTAAATCGGTAAGAGACATCATAGATCGCACCGTATCTAATAAAGTACGGTTATGACGTTCGGACACACCATTACGATGTGGTGTTCCAGGTGGCGTGAGTTATGAAACTATTCCACATTGTTTCAAATGAAGACCAAACTCGTAACTCAAATATTCGTCTCCACGATCAGATCGTAAAAACTTTATTTTCTTGTTACGATGATTTTCCACTTCACTCTGAAATTTCTTTGAACTTTTCAAATGTTTCAGACTTATATTTCATCAAGTAGATATACCCATATCTGCTCAAATCATCTGTGAAGGTCAGAAAATAAGGATACCCGCTGTGAGCCTCAACATTCATTGGATCGCATACATCAGTATGTATTATTTCCAATAATTCAGTTGCTCGCTCCATTGTTCCAGAGAACGGAGTCTTAGTCATCTTGCCCATGAGGCATGGTTCGCAAGCATGAAGTGATTCATAATCAAGTGATTCCAAAAGCCCATCTGCATGGAGTTTCTTCCTGCGCTTTACACCAATATGACCTAAACGGCAGTGCCACAAATAAGTTGCTCTATCACTATTAACTTTGCATCTTTTGGCTTCAATATTATGAATATGTGTATCACTATGATCGAGATTCAATAAACCATTTATATTGAGTGTATGACCGTAGAAGGTTTTATTCATGTAAATAGAACAATAATTATTCTCTGACTGAAATGAATAACCGTATTGCAATAAACATGATCAAATCATATTTATGCTCAACGCAAACACCAAATACCATTTATTTAGGTTCAGCACTAATCCCGAAGTAGAGGGAGTGTGTGATGGTGATCTTATCAACCTTGGAATCACTTCCGACACACATCGTCACCTCGCCCTTAACTAGTCTCTGTTCATTTTGCAACTCCCGTTTTGAGTTACTACTCTTAGCAACTGAATTAGTTTGAAATACCAAGGGGTTGCTATATACACTAGTAAAGTACACATCAATAACATGTATATCAAATATACCTTTGTTCACTTTGTGTCGGGGATATACCCCGCGGCGTAAACCGGCCGGAAGTATAACCCGGCCGGACTTGGCGGTTTACTTCAGACCCGCCTGAGACTTGACGATTCACTGGCGACCCGTTTGGACCTGGCGGTTTACGATTCATTGGTAATCCGGCAAGCGGGTTAGAGGAGCGACAAGACCCGGTGGCCCAACGGGCGGTTCATGAAGGCCGATTCATACTATGGTGGGCCGGTTTAAGAGGAAAGGCATGAGGAATATTTACCTTACAAGGAGTTAAGACCAGGACTTGTATCCGGTTTGTATTAGAGATAGACTAGTCCTAATCCTAGTAGGACTCCACATGTAACCCGCCCCTTCAACTTATATAAGGAGGGGCAGGGCTGCCCAAAGAGGGACAAGAGACAAGCAAGAAGAAAGAATCTCTAGGGTTAGACACAAGAGCCGGTTTACCGGCGACTCCCTCGTGATCATAATGAGACCTAGCCTCAAACAACATGTAGGGTTGTTACCGGATGATGTTTCCCGGGGCCCGAAGCTGTCTAAATCCTTGTCTTGTGTTGCGTCTCTCGATTCCGCTCAACCCCTCTCAAGCTACCACATAGATGTGTCGGCCTCGCGGCTAAGTCCTGACACTAAGGACATCTGTCGTGACAATTCCACGACAGTTGGCGCCCACCGTGGGGCCTGCACACGGTGGTGTTCAGTTCTTGAAGGGATCTCTTTAGAGTTCGAGAAGCCACGACCTGCCGGATCAGCAAGTGCCGGCGTGGAAGAATTCACGTCAACTATGAAGTTCATTAGTCAAAGATTGAAAAAGTTTTTCAGCGGCGACATATACAAGTTTGAGACGAGAGAAGCTAGGGTTCGGCATCCTGTGCGCCGCCGCCGACACGGCCTGACGAACTAAAGCCAAATCAATAAAGGAAGCCGACAGGATTTCCGCTGAGCTGCCGTATGCCACGTCATATCGATCCGCAAGTTGCCGCTGCTGCGTATATACGCTTGAAGCCCCGAGTACGCAGTGTCCCGTTTGCTGTTTTGAGAGAATCAACCGCTGCTGTTTCGAGTCCCAAGGGCCTTCACGTAAAGCTAAGCAGAATTGTTTTGTGCTTTCATTACCGATCAAGAACTAGTACTTCGATCAGCCGGCTACTAGTGCTAGTGCTTTTCACGTCAAGCTACAGTTTTTTTGGTTCCGTAAAGCACGTCAAGTTACAGAGAGCACACGTCTGGGCGTTCCATCGAATCCAGATGAGAGATCAATTTTTTGCTGCCACAGTTGCATGCTGCCGAGATCGACAGGAATTGTGCTGCAAACCGCCGGACGTCGTGTCAGATCAGTCCACGTGAAAACTCAGATTTTTGGAAGGAGTAATCTGTACAGCAAGGTCCAGATTCGTTTTTTAATCATTCTTTTTGATCAGGCCAGCCACGAGTGCTAGTACGTGAGTCTACTAGTAGTATTTGTTCACTTTTTCAAAGGGAAGGAGACCACGACCCGGATTCTGCTCCATTGCCGAGTCGCTCGCGGCGTGCAAATCGCCGTTCACCCCGTTCAGAGCCGCCTGGGTTTCAAACTGACATTTATGCTGATCTCCACCTTGAGCCGTTCCATGTGAATCCGCTGCTAAGTTGCTGCCGTCAAACCGCCGCCATCTTGCACTGCATCGGGGCCTCCGTCTCCGTTAGCGGGTCTTGCTACTACGGCCGTGTGGCCGCGGCCTCTGCCGAGTCACTACGGGATGGAGGAAAATCCGGACGACCCCACAACAACTTGCCGGCCTGCCACCTCCGCCTTGGGGTACCTGCTTGGTGGGAGGACGGGCGGATTAATCCTGCGCTGTTAAGAAGAACAGAGGTTATCTACGGACATTGCATACGGATCATCTGTCGTACCAATGCACCAGGTAAATTATTCATTACAAAAGTGGTGTTATACCGCGGATGCACGTTCGGCTGTGCCGCGTGGCTTCACGGGCACGTGTGTCGCGGTCCAGTTTACATCAAACGCGCCAGCTGACTCGCCCATCCGCACCACCTTACAACGCCACGGACGACTCGCCCGTCCACCCTCGCGGCCGGTTCACGTGTCCGTGCCAGCTTACAACATGGAAGACAACTCGCTCGTCTGCGATGGTTTACAACACTATGGGCGATTTACCCGTCCGACTCATCTGTCTGCTCCTGAGGCCGACTCACCCGTGAGCGATTTCAGTGTCACCTAGTGATCATCAACTTCATGGCGGGCTATTTCCGGCCTAAACGAATCAGGTGCTATCCATCTAAAGTCTATTTTATTAGCACGTGTTATTTTTTTGTCAAAGAACAATTACTTTGATCTGTGTATTTTTATATACAGGACAATCATTCACTACAAATGTGGTTTATACCATGGGTATGGAGCACGGGCTGACAATATTCTGCCCGGCGATAGTCCGTAAAATATTACCCGATGAATTGACGCGCACAAACCGCCGCCCGTACGGCCCGGTCTACATCAACAAACCGGGCCGCACCTGTCTGCATGAGCTGTTTATTGAGTATGAGCAAGTCACAGCTTGGGTAGCCCGGTTTTCTTTCAACAAAATGGAGGCAAATTATCATATACTATCAACCGCCGTCTGCACTAGATGGCTCAATGGGCAGGCGCACAAGTCGCAGCCATTACAGTTTGGTTAACTTCAAATCGCCTGTTGGAAGGAACCATTGGCCGAATTGTTGACACGGCTCATACGGGACCATTTATAACCCGCCGCAGTCACCTCAACTTTCTGTGGATTCACATCATGTTATCAACACCAATGATATACAAGTTATGCCAGTTTATATCATGGTCAAATATGGAGAGTCTCAAGCCAACTCCTCGAGTCACCTTTGAGACTCGGGGGCTACGATGACATGACTCAGCAAATCTTGCCAATTTCAGCAAATTTAAGAACCCCAGGACGATGGAGGGAAGGATAACCCGGTCCCGGAGGCTACTGTTATATTCATGAAAATTTAAAGGCCGTCAGAAAATTTCCGGCTTAGAAAGTATATGACAGTTACAAAATCCCGGCTCAATGAAGAAGTTCTGGGTCATCAGAAAGGATTCCGGTTCACAATCCGGCTCAAGGGCAGTCAGTCTCACTGAAGCTCTCAAATATCCGGTTTACAATCTGGTTCAAGGGAAAGATGTCTCCCACAAAGCTTTGAAGATCCCAATATCCGGTTTGAAATCCCGGTTCAAGAAGAATTTATCCCTTGCAAAAAGTTAAAGGTTGCCAAAGAGGACCTGCTGCCATGATGCGCGGTTCAAACATGGGTATCCTGCCTTATTGGCTTATCATATTATTGATCACGTGGGGGCTTCTGTTATAAAGCGGTGCCCTGTTTGCTCATTGATCCGGCTTATAAAGTCATATATGAAGAATCACTTGGGGGCTTGGTCGTACCCGAACCATAGCTACACCTCTTGATCGGCGCAATGCCACAGCATCACTTGGGGGCTTGGTCGTACCCGAACCATAGCTACACCTCTTGATCGGCGCAATGCCACAGCATCACTTGGGGCTTGGTCGTATCC
Organism: Aegilops tauschii subsp. strangulata; assembly: GCF_002575655.3. Taxonomy (NCBI): domain Eukaryota; kingdom Viridiplantae; phylum Streptophyta; class Magnoliopsida; order Poales; family Poaceae; genus Aegilops; species Aegilops tauschii. The sequence goes on along the minus strand of NC_053041.3, from coordinate 605,030,530 downwards.
GAACCATAGCTACACCTCTTGATCGGCGCAATACCACAGCATCACTTGGGGGCTTGGTCGTACCTGAACCATAGCTACACCTCTTGATCGGTGCAATGCCACAGCATCACTTGGGGGCTTGGTCGTACCCGAACCATAGCTACACCTCTTGATCGGCGCAATGCCACAACATCACTTGGGGGCTTGGTCGTATCCAAACCACAGTCACACCACTTGATCGGCTCAAAGCCACATCAATCCGGGGCCAAAGAGAGTGTTGTAAAACAACAGCTCAAACATAGGCACCCACTGAGCACAGCTCACAATGTTGCTTGGGGATTCTTTGCTGTCGAATTTAGGGCCTGGTAGCCCATTAAAAGCCTCGACTACAACGGTTTTATTTGCCTTTTGCTAAGTTTCTCTTTCTTTTGATAAGATTTGTGATATTTTCAAACCGGTGGTCATCAACCCGGCTTGACTTTCAACTACAAGTTGTCAGTATATGATCAGTTATAATCCGGAGACTACTAGCCCGGTCTGGTTTCGACTATAAGTCGCCAGAATTGAATATGGATAAACCGGTGTTTATCACAACCCGGTACGGTTTTATCATAAACCAACACTATATGAAGGAGTTATCAGTACTCAAGATTGGGATTATCACCCTTACTACAAAAAGTTGGTAAACCAACGATGTGATTCAATGTCACAGGTATGATATATTTCATATTTGATTATTCTTAAGTGCAGCCCTGGTTATAAACCCGGGTTATATGTTGGGCATTATGACCCGTCCGGCGGTAAACCACCAGGACACTTTAAACTTGTTGTATGCAGAAACAGGTTGAATAAAGCATGATTATAAATCACCGGCGTTTATTAACCCGGCCTGGCTTTCGACTATAAGTTGCCAGTATGATGATAAATTATCCGGTGTTTATTAAACCGGCCTGGCTTTCGACTATAAGTCGCCAGTATATGATGAGAAATTATCCGGTGTTTATTAAACCGGCCTGGCTTTAAGACGATAAGTCGCCAGTAGATGATGAGAAATTATCCAATGTTTGTTAACCCGGCCTGGCTTTGGACTATAAGTCGCCAGTATATATTTGGATTGCGCCATTGGAGTCATGCGCTTATAAATCATTGGGTTATATTATTCAAATAGCCAAACTTGGCTGAATTTTCATTATGATATTGAATGAATAAGGTTTTTATACCGGATTATATTATCTTGAATAGCCAACATGGCTGGATTTTTATTATGGTTATTAATAACCGGTATTATTGAGGTTTTCAAAGTCTCTTTAGCGCAATGGCTATTATTTTATCAAAGGATATGATTTATTCTACAATGGAAGGAATAGTCCCGAGTCGCTGCAGGCTTACGACCCGGCACTTGGGGGCTACATTATTCAAATTGAGATTACATGCAAGTCTCATGTCGCTGCAAGCATGCACCATGACACTTGGGGGCTAATGCAAAGTCATTTTTATTGGCCTTATTGAAGACCCGACTCATCACATCATAATGAGCCGGCCCTTGGGGGCTACCAATTGCTCCTGTCAACAATTCAAGGTACACAAGTCTTAAAACCATTATATTGAAAGGTCCATTGCTCAGTTGGTAAAGCACAAAGCTCTTAACCTTGTGGATGTGGGTTCAAGCCCCATGATGGGGGTTACATTATATGATGTTCTTTTCAATGAAGTATATATAAAGTCCCAGCTCAATATTATCTTACTGAGCCGGCCCTTGGGAGCTACATGTTGCTGTTCAAATCTACATGATCATATTTATAAAGTCCCTACTCATTATTGCATAATGACCCGGCCCTTGGGGGCTACACTGGTTGAAGTTTTTTGAACATCAGGCAATTACAAACTCCCAGGTTGCTGCAAGCATGACAACCCGGCACTTGGGGGCTACATATATGGAGTATTCAGTTTTTACTAGTGACTGAGATGAACAACATGGATTTCTTCAAAGTGGCAGTAATTATATGGAAACAAGTCTTAAGCCATCACTTTGTTCTGTTCAAGATTTGGGGGCTACAGGTAATATGGATATAAGGGAGAAAAATCTTCAAATTCTCAGTTCTGAGCAAACCAGATTGACCCGGTGTCTGCAACAATTATGACCCGGCGTCGGTAACAATTATGACTTGGTGCCATCCATATTTACAAACCGGCAATTTTGGTAATATTAAACCGGCAAGTTTTACATCTTCAAACCGGCTGAATATCAGATGAATATTTCAAGACCAATATTTCTTAAGCCGGCGTTTTGGAAGCCGACTCAAGTGGATTATTCTTCACAATATTTTTCTATGAGAAACCAACGTCAGCAATTTGAGTATGAAGCTGGTTATTGACCTGAATTTTTTACAAGGAGGAAATGACAAGGACTTAAGGATGATCAGATGCCGGTTTAAAAGAATTCTTAACCCGGAGCATAACCTCTCAAATTTGTTCTTGTGTTTGTTTTACAGGATCAGTTTTACATGGATAAATCCAAACTAAACTGGGGGCTAATGTTGGGGATATACCCCGCGGCGTAAACCGGCCGGAAGTATAACCCGGCCGGACTTGGCGGTTTACTTCAGACCCGGCTGAGACTTAACGATTCACTGGCGACCCATTTGGACCTGGCGGTTTACGATTCATTGGTAATCCGGCAGGCGGGTCAGAGGAGCGACAAGACCCGGTGGCCCAACGGGCAGTTCATGAAGGCCAGTTCATACTATGGTGGGCCGGTTTAAGAGGAAAGGCATGAGGAATATTTACCTTACAAGGAGTTAAGACCAGGACTTTTATCCAGTTTGTATTAGAGATAGACTAGTCCTAATCCTAGTAGGACTCCACATGTAACCCGCCCCTTCAACTTATATAAGGAGGGGCAGGGCTGCCCAAAGAGGGACAAGAGACAAGCAAGAAGAAATAATCTCTAGGGTTAGACACAAGAGCCGGTTTACCGGCGACTCCCTCGTGATCATAATGAGACCTAGCCTCAAACAGCATGTAGGGTTGCTATATACACTAGTAAAGTACACATCAATAACATGTATATCAAATATACCTTTGTTCACTTTGCCATCCTTCTTATCCTCCAAGTATCTAGGGGAAGTTCGGCTTCCAGTGACCATTTCCTTTGCAGTAGAAGCACTCAGTTTCAGGCTTGGGTCTAGCTTTGGGCTTCTTCATGGGAGTGGCAACTTGCTTGCCATTCTTCTTGAAGTTCCCTTTCTTTCCCTTGCTGTTTTACTTGGAACTGGTGGTCTTGTCAACCATCAACACTTGATGCTTTTCTTGATTTCTACCTTCGCCAATTTTAGCATCGCGAAGAGCTTGGGAATTGTTTTTGTTATCCCTTGCATATTATAGTTCATCACGAAGTTATAGTAACTTGGTGATAGTGACTAGAGAACTTTCTCAATTACTATCTTATCTGGAAGAGTAACTCCCACTTGATTAAAGCAATTGTAGTACCCAGACAATCTGAGCACATGCTCACTGGTTGAGCTATTCTCCTCCATCTTGTAGGCAAAGTACTGTCAGAGGTCTCATACCTCTTGACACTGGCATGAGTATGAAATACCAATTTTAACTCTTGGAACATCTTATATGCTCTGTGGCGTTCAAAAAATTTGGAAGTCCCGGTTCTAAGCCGTAAAGCATGGTGCACTAAATATCAAGTAGTCATCATACCGAGCTTGTCAAAACGTTCATAACGTCTGCATCTGCTCCTGCAATAGTTCTGTCACCTAGCGGTGCATCAAGGACATAATTTTTCTGTGCAGCAATGAGGAAAATCCTCAGATCATGGACCAAGTCCGCATCATTTCTACTATCATCTTTCAACTTATATTTCTCTAGGAACATATAAAAAATAAACGGGGAGCTACATCGCGAGCTATTGATCTACAACATAGATATGCTAATACCACCAGGACTAAGTTCATGATAAATTAAAGTTCAATTAATCATATTACTTAAGAACTCCCACTTAGATAGACATCCCTCTATTCATCTAAATGATCACGTGATCCATATCAACTAAACCATGTCCGATCATCACGTGAGATGGAGTAGTTTTCAATGGTGAACATCACAAAGTTGATCATATCTACTATATGAATCGCGCTCGATCTTTCGATGTCAGTGTTTCGAGGCCATATCTGCATATGTTAGGCTCGTCAAGTTTAACCCGAGTATTCTGCGTGTGCAAAACTGGCTTGCACCCGTTGTATGTGAACGTAGAGCTTATCACACCCGATCATCACGTGGTGTCTCAGCACGAAGAACTGTCGCAATGGTGCATACTCAGGGAGAACACTTATACCTTGAAATTTAGTGAGGGGTCATCTTATAATGTTACCGCCGTACTAAGCAAAATAAGATGCATAAAAGATAAACATCACATGCAATCAAAATATGTGACATGATATGGCCATCATCGTGCCTTTGATCTCCATCTCCAAAGTACCGTCATGATCTCCATCGTCACCGGCATGACACCATGATCTCCATCATCTTGATCTCTATCAACATGTCGTCACATGGTCGTCTTGCCAACTATTGCTTTTGCAACTATTGCTAGCGATAAAGTAAAGCAATTATATGGCGCTTGCATCTTATGCAATAAAGAGACAACCATAAGGATCCTGCTAGTTGCTGA